>NC_136923.1:91353844-91964677 GCF_949752795.1 Hyperoodon ampullatus
TATTTTCCCCAACTCCACTATCAACTGATTGAAAGGACTTAAGATTTTGAAAATCTAATGTGCCTCACTCTCCTGGGTGGGTATGTTGCTATGTAACAAAGAACATGCCAGTTTATCTTCCCCAGCACTAGGCACAGCTGGAAGGAAAGAAAAGCAAACCCATTTTAAACCATTTGAAAGCTACTCTCTATTCCAGACTATGAGGCTGCTCTCTTTAGGGTCTAAAATATGCTTACTTTACCCATCTTTGTTGACACAACCACAAACTTCAGCAAATACTGGAACCAGACTCAACCAGATTCCTTATAAACTTCCATATGTGAGCAAAATTCCCCTTTGATTTTGCCTAATGTTCATCTGCTATAATTTTTACCAAGTTCTAAAAAGGAAATCTAGCATTCTCTATTATGTATTTTACTGTAAAAGAATAAAATGGCAATTGGACACCACTTACCCATTTCAATCTATAGTAAATTCTGTCTCTTCATCCTCTCAAAAACTTTTTTTCTGGTAGTCATCATTTATCTTTATATCTTATAAGCACTCCTGCTAACCCATGGAACTCTTTTTTTTTTTTTTTCTGACACCCAAAGCAATAAGGATAATTGGACTTACTCTTGCAGGAGGAAAAATAAAAACAGAAGTCAAAGCTTCAGGTTGTGTTGGTAGTTGGGCTGTGGGACCATCTTTTTTCTGAAGGAACCCTAAATGTGTTCACAACTGGCTGAGTCTCCACTGGGAGAAATGTGCTGTCCTACGTGCAAAACTGAGAGCTCGTGTCCTCTGCCTTCGTCCTCAGATCTTCCTTCAGACTTGGCATCGTGCAGAAAGCTAGGAGCCCTGCCTCGAGAGAGCTGAGCCTCTTCTATCTCAGACAGCAGCTGGCTAGGTAATCCTGGACCAATGTCTGGTAACTTCTCTGAGCTTCAAGTTCTTTTCAGCCTTCCCTGATTTCCTCTGGTAACAAATTCTTTCTCCCTACTGTCCACTCCTTCCTTATGGAACTTTTCACATTTGTGTTGTATTAGAGTTATTTATATACAGCTGCATCTTGTCTATCATATGTAGGCAGAAACCTCAGTTCACCCATATTTCTGTCTCCCTCTTCTCTGTACTCCAAGGTCCAGTCAGAGTCTCAACTTTTAATAGATATCATTAAGTAGTCATTAGATTACTAAATAAAACATATAAATATATTTCACTATGCCAGTCTCTCTTCAAATATAAGTGGACACAGAAAGGGGGTGATCATAGTTGCTAACAAGCTTGAGACTATCTACCGAAAAAGGAAAGCAAATATTCATTATGAAATTAACAGTGCTATATGATAAAGATAAGCTTATATGATAAGTGTTATATGACAAGGAATACAGGGACATCAAAAGTTTGATTCTGTTTATAAAAACTTTTGGGAAACGCAATGTGTGTATCTTGCAGCTGGCCTCCCAGGTTGATCCCACGGTGACCCTACTCTTCGGCATGTCCCCTAGGCCAAGTTCAATCAGCACGGAACAAGGTGCTCCCCACCTAGAACAGCTGAGGCAACCTCAGCCTCTTTTGATACCTGGAACTCCAAGCTCTCTCCGGCATTATAATAAAGCACATTCACTACTACTAGTATTAAGAGAAAGGGAAGAGACCTTAAATGTGTGATGAAATATCAACCTTGAAATCAGATGTGGGAATTCATACATTTTAACATGCCTCTTTTGTAAGGTGACACATTCCTATCCAGTAAGGAAAAAGGCTGCCAAGGATATAACTTCCTTTCTCAGAATCCAAACACCTTTCATCTTAAAAAGTCACATATGACTCCTCAAGTTTTAAACATCAGCTTCCTTTCACATATGTAATGACATATCCAAGAAGGGCTTCAGAAAGGAGTGGGATCAAAAGACCTGTGTCTGAAGCCTCAAATGCACAGCACACATTCACATTCACATTCTAGTTACTTGTGCAAAAGGCACAGCCCACAAGGCCCTCTCTGGTCTGGCCTAGTTACCCCCACATTCTTGAACACCTGACACATCGAGCAGCTCATCACTATCTGGACATGTTGGGCATCTTCTCAGCTCCTCCTCTTCTCTGCTAGATGAAGCCCTTTAAGCTTCTGCTTTCTGAGTCCATTCCAGAGTGAGGTATTTGTCCCTGCATCTGTGCTCACATATGACTTTCTTTAGTACTTGGATATCATGTTTGGTTAGTTGTGTATCTATGTGGCCCTCACCACCCTAGACTTACCCATTTTTCATCTTCAGAAATTAGCATGGTGCCTGACATACAATTGTGTTTATTCATACCTGTCCTCCCACTTCCTTGGTATAGACTTGTCACTTCAAAGTATCTGTGCAGCCCAAGACTAAGAATCTCACAATCCCCTTTTCATCTAGTGGGGCCATCCAGTCAGCTCTCCCCACGGTATATGAGCAGAAGTGACATTTGCCTCTTTCAGGCCAAGTTGGTTAAGAAATGGCTGTGCCTAGACTTCGCTGGTGGCGCAGTGGTTAAGAATCCGCCTGCCAGTGCAGGAGACACGGGTTCGAGCCCTGGTCCGGGAAGATCCCACATGCCGCGGAGCAACTAAGCCCGTGTGCCACAACCACTGAGCCTGCGCTCTAGAGCCCGCGAGCCACAACTACTGAGCCCGAGTGCCACAACTACTGAAGCCCGCATGCCCAGAGCCCGTGCTCTGCAACAAGAGAAGCCACCACAATCAGAAGCCCGGGAACCACAATGAAGAATAGCCGGCGCGCAGCAACAAAGACCCAAAGCAGCCAAAAATAAAAATAAATAAATAAATAAAAATTAAAAAAAAAAAAAATGGCTGTGCCTTCTTAACCTTCTGTTTCCCTTTATACCAGCTGGATGCAAAGGATTCCAAGGCCTGGCAGGGTCATAAGATGGAAGGTACCTAAGTTCTTGAGTCACTGCATGGAGGAAAGCCTCCCAACAACTGGAACACCCTCACTAGATTGTTACATGAGCAAGGAATTAACTTCTATTGTGTTAAGCTACTGAAATTTGGGGTTTCATTTGTTATAGTAGTTTTAGCCTAAATAATACAGATTAATTCTCAAAATGTGTACTTTATTAAATAATTCTGTGTAACAAACCATGCTTAGTCCCTCTAATGTCTAAATCATAAAGCATGGATATAGGAGAGTGAAGGAAAGGGAACTGAGCAGGAGGGAAAGGAGGGAAGGGAGATGGAGGGAAAGAGAACGGAAGAAAGGAGGGAGGGAGGAAGGAAAAAGAAGCTGTACACAATAAAGAATTGTAGTCAAGCTGCCACCTCAAATGTAAGCTGCCTATATCCTGATCATCAATCAAGTACATTATAACCAGGTCATTTGTTAATTTTGCTGCTGTATCTGCAATGCCTAAAATTTCCTGAGATATAGGAGATGCTCAATAAATATGTGCTGAATTAATGAGTAAATAAAATTATGAATTAATACCATGTTTTTCTTCCTTATAAAATGACCCCAAGAATTCACTCCTCTTTAGGCCTACAGATTATGGTATTTAATCAAGTATAAAATAATTTCTCTCCTCCAAAAGTTTAAAAAACAACACATAAGACTGTAACATTCATCTGAATGCTTATGATGTGCCATGGGCCTTATGGAATCCATGTTCCCTGGAAGCTTTCTTCTAAAAATAATAGCACACTGCTTGCTGTTAAAGAGTTGATGCTTAATGGTTGGCTCTGAACTAAATGAAAGGCAGAATTGTTCTCCCTTTCTTATCCTAATCTCCAAAATGAGTTACTTATTATTATAAAAATTTTTAGGAAAACTTTCAGAAGATATTTTTGGGGAGAAGAGCAGGGGAAGGAGAATTTTCTAAAACAGAAAAAATAATAATCCTACCTTAATACTGAGTAAAGGGAAAAGAGACCACATGTAGTGAAGAGACCAATTTAATCTACATCCTATGGTCCAATTGTCCAATTATTGCAATATATAGGATGCTAAATTTTGCCCAGTCCTGCTAATCAGACAGCAGCTCACTGTGTCTGTTTATCTCTAGGCCATTACCCAGTTGTACAGTAAATCTGCATTTCCAGAGATGGTCTAAAATAGAAACCCATGCTGGCTAAATTTGTTTTGGGACATATCAGGCAACAGCTAGAAATTTTTAAATGACCAACTTGTATTCCACCGAGGCACTGAATGAATTGATTAGGGAAAAGCTAAAAACTGAATAGTATTTTCTGGAGTAGGCTAAGGTTCGTGCTGCCAGGGAAAATGTGTAAGTACCAAGTGAACGGCTATCAATCAGAGCTGATTTTCAAATAGAAATGTGGAAAGGGGAATGTCTTATTTTCCCCTCTATATGGCCCTTTCCAACTAGGTAATGATATAATTCATTCCTCAGGAATACATGCAAACTCCCACCACTAAAATTATGATAGAAGATAAGTTTTCCCACCAGCCAGAGGTTATTTCTCGGTTGAGACAACCTTTGATCTGAAGATGGGCACACACACTCTGAAAGGGCTGACACTCAAAGGACCAATGTCGCGTGATTGATTGGTTTCTAATATGGAGAGTGCGGCGCTGCCGTTGAGAAGAAGGGCTCTCTTGAGAGACAAGCCCAACTATTGTTTGGCTGCTCTCGTGTTAGCGAGTGCCCTGCGGTAACCCTCGTGCTCTGAAATACTCATATTGGTTATTTCAAAGTTGGGTGCGGAATTGTGCTTTCCCGTGTCTGTCACTAATGACTTGCAGCTGTTGCTAATCTGTGCCTCTGATTTCCTTTGATTACTATGTGTATTGATGCCTGTGGTAAATAGGCATCTGCCAGGTGCCAGCACAATCAGGGGAAAAATATAAAAAGTTCCCTGTTTCAAATTCAATGTGACATTGTGCAAGTTGAGAGGCAGCCATTTAACTATTCAGAGGAAACAGCTTCCTGGGGCACCTCCGGCCTCCTGGCCAGGGACATTCCTCCCATTCTCCCCACACCCACCCCATGATGCTGATTTTCTTTAGGATGGTTTTCAGCCACGACAGGAGGGCTTCCATTGCCCATGACATCAGCAGAGGGGAATATTTAAGATGGGTGGTTATGACCCAAGTTTCTAGAGAGCATCTCACCCCTCAGCTGATTTAAGCCTTAAAGGACCTCACCTGTTCCATTAACTGCCCAAAAGCTTCTCCACAATAGCTGTCCTGTGTTTTTCCCTCTGAGGAACACATCTTTCTCAGCAAGGGCTCTGGGCTGTATCACCTTCTCTTTCAGGAGAACCAGGTGATAATCTGGAAGAAAACAAAGCAAAATGAAGGCTTTCAGAGGAAAAATGCAAAAGTGATCAGGATCAAAAACCAACACCTGAGGGTACAATGGCAAGTAGCTTCTTTGGAGCACTTGTGTCTTGCTTTTTTTGGTTCTCAGGGAAGCTACAGACAGAGGTTGAGTTCATCCATTTCTTACTCTTACACAGCAATGTTACACCATAACTCTGAAGGAAAAAAGGAGCCTCTGGTGTCCCCGGGTAGGAGTTTTTCTCCATGGCTTCCTTGACCCTCCTTTACCTCAGCAGTAAGAGTGATGATTTTATCATGGCCAGGAAAGAGAGCAAGAGGCAGGTCTGCTTTGGAGTTAGTGGTTAGGTTGCGAAGTTAGGCACCTCAAGGAAGGGACCAAAGAATAAAGGCTGGTCAAGTGAAGCCTAGAACATTGAGAGGAAATTTCATGAGATCCCAAGATATATTGACATTAAATAGGTCATTTGAACCTTACAAAAATATGATATGAAAATGAGCATCTGATGGATTCTTATCATTCCCACTTGGGCAATTTTAAAACCCAGACTGAGGCTGGGACATTGAATTACAAGCAGAGCTCAGGAATGTTTGGTCTTCTTCCATCAAACTGAAACAAAGTGTCCACTCTAGACATTTAATCCCTGTGGCTTCAAAAATCTGCCAGTAAGACAGTATGCCCCAGCAATAGATAAAAATAGAACATAAATGAAAGAGGACCTCATATCTAAGTCAGAAGAAATAACTAGAAGAATTTAGTAAATGCCCATTAGCCCAGTGATTAAGGGAAACAGATGCATCATAGTAATCATCTGGACATGGATTGTAAGATTCAGAAAGAAACCTCTGAGTCAAGCAAAGTACAAGGCTAATAATAAGGGGATATAGCTAATAAATTAGCAAAAGTATGAGTCAACATTCTTAGAAAGAGATATTATATCATTCCCGGGATATTCAGACAACAAATACTTCAAAACTATTTTACTACACTGCATTTTATTTATTTAAAGACAGTGGTAAAAAATAAATTTCCCAGATCCAGACTGGAAGCAAGTCAACATCTAAAGGGTCTTGATGGATTGAAAAGGGGAAAGACTTTACTGAGATACAGAATAAATTGCCAAGGAGACCGGCCGAAGGCAAAGACATCAAAGAGATTCGACTCTGCTGCTGCCTTTTAATCAAAGGTTCGCCAAGTATGCAAAAGCATCTCTCTTCTCATTGACAGTCAGAAAAGAGATAAAATGAGGTGAGGTGTAGGATTGATAATCATCCAGAATACCAGTAGGAAAAGGCTAGCTAGGGGCATGTTAGTCTTCTAACGCCAATTCACACGGCCACTTCCCCACCATCCCCATTCTCCAAAGGAATGTAATGTCAGGCACAACATACTCTTAGCCTCACAAGCAAACCTGCATGGCAGAGAAATCTTTGGTTTTCCAGCTCCTTGATATGACCTCTTATATTTACCAGTAATCTTAGTAATGGGATTTAAATTGCTATCAAACATCTGAACACAATATATTCCAGAAAGACCTGTAAAAGGAAACGTCCTGTTGGAGCTCTGTCAAGGGTCTAGGTCCTGCTCAGGCCATGAGGTTGAGCTGAATCCTGAACAGACAGCAAGAGCTAGTTGCAACCAAGTGAAGTAATCAGCTGGATCTTCTGTCCATCAACCTCCCTGCTCCATTAGCAACAAAACTCTTATTCAGTAACTTGGAGGAGTCAGAAATAACAAAAGAAATCCACTAAATGTGAACTCGGATTTGTCACCATGAGTGTTCCTTTCATTACTGGGTGAAAGTATGAGATATCTAATGTTTAGTGATATCAGTTTCACATGTAATTCAGGTCATTGGAATGGCAATTGCCCCTTTTCCACATATTTAAACAGGAGTTTTGTGACTGGTTCCCAAATAGTGATGCAAGGGGAGTTATCAATGTGAGCTGCTCTGCAAATTAAAATAATTAAAACATAAAAAGAATTTGGAAAAAATGCTGATTATTTTATGCTCCCTTTTAAGGATTCCTAAAATACATTACCACATAATGGACTCTGGAGGAGTCCTGAAGTTTAATAAAATTTAATCTAGAATTTTGATGGGAAAATTACTTTATACAGACAATACCGGTAAATACATGAGAGAAAGTGTTTCATGTTCATGCTATTTTAATATATTCATTTGTCTACACCAACACAGACATTTTATTACTTACAAATTGGCAAATGTAGGGAGTACTTCTACGATAGATTGTCATCTATATAATTTGGTCCATAAAGTGGCCATGATAATTAATAAACTTTGGCAATAACCAAGATGAGACAAAAATCACTGTTCAGGTGAAATCCTGTAGCAGGACAAGTTAATTTGGGGTCTTTCTTAATTGCCTATTATATGTTTTGTGAAATATTTCATTTGTATTAATGAAAGTGGGAAATGTTATGATTTTTGCCACAAAGAAGTGTGATCTCAGGGAAATTCTACAAGCGTTTCATAATAACATTCATCCCCTATGCCCTCAACCCCCAAAATTACTATGTAAGTATAATCAGATGAGTTTTAAAGAAGACCTTCCATGTGAAAAGCATGTGATAGAGACAGACAGTCCTCATTCCTTGTTTGGGAGCTTGTTAAATTCAGTAGATGAGGCAGGATAACTCTGCTAATACTTAAAGACATAATACTGTAAATGCTGTAAGTGAATAAAAGAGGGCCAGCTCCCAATTACAACTGGGAATATCAGGCAAAGCTTCATGAAGTGGATGTCATTTGAGTAGAGCCCTAGAGAATGTGCTGATCATTAATAAATAGAGACGAGGGAAGGAAGAGAAAAGTATTATAGCATGACCAAAGAGAAATATCAGGAAATGAAAGAGAAAAGTTGCATTCAGGTTTTTTTCAGGGTCTTGAATACTAGGTAGGACATTTGAAATGTGAAAATAAATTACATAAACAATAAAGAACCAATGAAGATTTCTAAGAAAAGAAGCAACCCTTAAAGAGCTATAACCTGGGAGCAGCATGTGGAATGGATGAGGAGAGCAGTCTAGAGCAACAGTTCTCAAAGTGTGGTGCCCTGGGCAGCAGCAGCATCACCTGGGGCCATGTCAGGAATGCATATTCCTGGGCCCCACCCCAGACTTAGAAATCAGAAACTCTGAAAACGGGACCCAGGAATCTGTGTTTTAACAAGTCGGGGGATTCTGATACATGCTCAAGTTTCAGAACCAGTCATCTGAAGGCAAGAAAATCAACCACAAGATAACTTTATTCATCTAGATGACTGGTAATGAAGATATCTTACCTAGTATCTTAATCCAGGTAAGATAATTGTAGTAAGAAGGAAAAGGATAGAACAGATGGAGGAAAAAAGCAGCTAATTTCACCAAAAGATCAGTGATCGAAAGGATGCAGATCATCACGTCTCTTCAAATGCTATCCCAAATTTCCCAGACAGAAGACTGCAGTTCCCTTTGTTTTTCCCCATCATGTAAGCGATATTGTAGAAGCGCAACTGAACAACTTCTGAAGACTAACTATATATAAGGAATGAGGGATACAGAGGACTTAAAATAACTCCAAGTTTTAAGCCTCAGAGATAGGTTGTTGAAAGATGCCTTTAACAAAGACAATTAAGAAAAGCAGGGGCTTCCCTGGTGGCGCAGTGGTTGACAGTCCGCCTGCCGATGCAGGGGACACGGGTTCATGCTCCAGTCCGGGAAGATCCCACAGGCCGCGGAGCGGCTGGGCCCGTGAGCCATGGCCGCTAAGCTTGCGCGTCCGGAGCCTGTGCTCCTCAACGGGAGAGGCCACAACAGTGAGAGGCCCGCGTACCACCAAAAAAAAAAAAAAAAGAGAAAAAAAAAAGAAAAGCAGGAGGAGCTATAGATGGAAAAATGGAATGAATCCATGTGTTTAGTTTTTACTTATTTATAACCCTATCCAGTGAAAAAAAAAGGATTCACAGAAGCTTACAAAAATGCATACTCTACAGTAAGGTAAAGTAACATAAAATAAAATAAAAAATAAGAAAGAAAAAATGAGGCCAGAGAAAAATAAAGGTAGAAAAAGTAAGATGAAGCCACAAGTGAGCCAGAATAGGGCCACGACTATGGCTTTCTGCTTCCTTGTAATCATTACCCCAAAATATTCACAGGATTCAAGACAGCAAAGCAAATCAATTACTTAGGAAAAGTCCATTTTCCTTTGTACTGAAACCAGGGAGGAATTTCCCCCTTAGACCATCCAACAGGGGATTTATAATGTAGCAAACAGTGCTGTGAGTACTGCCCTTGGAGATAAATAATTTGGTTTGAGACTGCCACATGGAACTATATGTGCATGCCCTTAGAACAATAAAGTTAATATTGTTGCAATTAGGATTTATGCCTATGGTATAGAAAACACTACCTAAATAAGATATAATATTGTCACTAAGATTATATAGCAATAGGTTTCAAACATGAATACTTAATTGAAAATATAAAAATGAACAGCAAAGGAAACTATCAATAAAACAAAAAGGCCACCTACTGAATGAGACAAGATATTTGGTAAAAGGTATTTGCAAACGATATATCTGATATGGGAGAAGATATTTGCAAATGATATATCTGACAAGGAGTTAATATCTAAAATATACAAAGAACTCATACAACTCAACATCAATAAAACAAACAACCCAATTTAAAAAATGGGCAGAGGGACTGAACAGATATTTTTCCAAAGAAGACATACAGATGGCCAACAGACATAAGAAGCTCAAAACCACAATGAGATATCACCTGAAGCCTGTCAGAATGGCTATTATCAAAAAGACAAGAAAAAACAAGAGACATGGCAAGAATCTGGAGAAAAGGGAACCCTTCTGCACTGTTGGTGGGAATGTAAATTGGTGCAGCCACTGTGGAAAACAATATGAAGGTTTCTCAAAAAATTAATAATAGGGACTTCCCTGGCGGTGCAGTGGTTAAGAATCCGCCTGCCAATTCAGGGGACACGGGTTCAAGCCCTGGTCCAGGAAGATCCCACATGCCACAGAGCAACTAAGCCCATGTGCCACAACTACTGAGCCTGCGCTCTAGACCCCGCGAAACACAACCACAACTACTGAAGCCCGCACACCTAGAGCCCGTGCTCCACAACAAGAGAAGCCACTGCAAGGAGAAGCCCACATGCAGCAACGAAGAGTAGCCCCTGCTCACCGCAACTAGAGAAAGCCTGCGCACAGCAACAAAGATCCAATGCAGCCAAAAATAGATAAATAAATAAATAATTTTTAAAAAATATTAATAATAAAACAACCATTTGGTCAAGCATTCCACTTCTGGTATTTTTCCAAAGAAAACAAAAACTGTAATTAGAAAAGATATATGCACCTCTATGTTCATTGCAGCATAATTTACGATAGCCAAAATATGGAAGCCACCTAAGTGTCCATCAATAGATGAATGGATAAAGAAGATATGGTAAATATATATACAATGGAATATTACTCCGAATATTACCATAAAAAAGAAGGAAATTTTGCCATTTGTGACAACATGGATGGACCTAGTGGGTATTATGTTAAGTTAAATAAGTGAGACAGAGAAAGGCAAATACTGTACAATTTCACTTATATGCGAATCTAAAAAACATAACAAAACAGAAACAGACTCATAGATACAAAAAACAAACAGGTGGTTGCCAGAAGGGTGGGGGTGAAATATGTGAGAGAGATTAAGAGGTACAAACTCCCAGTTACAAAATAAATGAGTCACTGGGATAAAATGTACAGTATGGGTAATACAGTCAGTAACATTGTAATAACTTTGTATGGTGACGGAAATAGACTCATCTTGGTGATCATTTTGTAATGTACAGAAATATTGAATCACTATGTTGTGCACCTAGAACTAACATAGTGTTATATATCAATTACACTTCAACTATATAAATGTATATATATGTGTGTGTGTGTGTGTGTATATATATATATATATAAGTGTTTCCCTCTTGGAAAAAAAACTAAATTCATCAAACTTTAAATTTATAAAGCTGACGAATAATAAGCATTCCAAAAGTTTCAACATAAGCTGTCAACATTAATTTTTATTGACTAGCAATTGCCATTAGTGAAGTCTATTGATAGAATTTCATTTATCACTAGGTTTTCTTTCTTTTTCTTTTTTTTTTTTTTGTTTTTTTGTTTTGGCTGTGCCATGTGGCTTATGGGATTTTAGTTCCCCGACCAGGGATTGAACCTGGGCCCTCAGCAGTGAGAACACGGAGTCCTAACCACGGGACCACCAGGGACTTCCCTATCACTAGTTTTTCTGGGGTTTTTTGTGGTTTTTTCATTTTATTTTTTTTATACAGCAGGTTCTTATTAGTTACCTATTTTATACATATTAGTGTATATATGTCAATCCCAATCTCCCAATTCATCCCACCACCCCCACCCTCTCCCCACTTTCCCCCTTCAGTGTCCATATGTTTGTTCTCCAAATCTGTGTCTCTATTTCTGCCTTGCAAACTGGTTCAACTGTACCATTTTTCTAGATTCCACATATATGCGTTAATATACGATATTTGTTTTTCTCTTTCTGACTTACTTCACTCTGTATGACAGTCTCTAGGTCCATCCACATCTCTACAAATGACACAATTTCATTCCTTTTTATAGCTGAGTAATATTCCATTGTATATATGTACCACATCTTCTTTATCCATTCATCTGTCAATGGGCATTTAGGTTATTTCCTTGACCTGGCTATCGTAAATAGTGCTGCAATGAACATTGGGGTGCATGTGCCTTTTTAAATTATGGTTTTCTCTGGGTATATGCCCAGTAGTGGGATTGCTAGGTCATATGGTAATTTTATTTTTAGTTTTATAAGGAACCTCCATACTGTTCTCCATAGTGGCTGTATCAATTTACATTCCCACCAACAGTACAAGAGGGTTTCCTTTTCTCCACACCCTCTCCAGCATTTGTTGTTTGTAGATTTTGTGATGATGACCATTCTAACTGGTGTGAGGTGATACCTCATTGTAGTTTTGATTTGCATTTCTCTAATAATTACTGATGTTGAGAATCTTTTCATGTGCCTCTTGGCCATCTGTATGTCTTCTTTGAAGAAATGTCTATTTAGGTCTTCTGCCCATTTTCTGATTGGGTTGTTTTTTTAATATTGAGCTGCATGAGCTGTTTACGTATGTTGGAGATTAATCCTTTGTCCCTTGATTCATTTGCAAATCTTTTCTCCCATTCTGAGTGTTGTCTTTCCGCCTTGTTTCCAGTTTCCTCTGCTGTGCAAAAGCTTTTAAGTTTCATTAGGTCCCATTTGTTTATTTTTGTTTTTACTTCCATTACTCTAGGAGGCGGGTCAAAAAAGACCTTGCTGTGATTTATGTCAAAGAGTCTTCTTCCTATGTTTTCCTCTAAGAGTTTTATAGTGTCTGGTCTTACATTTAGGTCTTTAATCCATTTTGAGTTTATTTTTGTGTATGGTGTTAGGGAGTGTTCTAATTTCCTTCTTTTACATGCAGCTGTCCAGTTTTCCCAGCACCACTTATTGAAAAGACTGTCTTTTCTCCATTGTATATCCTTGCCTCCTTTGTCATAGATTAGTTGACCATAGGTGAGTGGGTTTATCTCTGGGCTTTCTATCCTGTTCCATTGATCTATATTTCTGTTTTTGTGCCAGTACCATGTTGGCTTGATTACTGTAGCTTTGTAGTATAGTCTGAAGTCAGGGAGTCTGATTCCTCCAGTTCTGATTTTTTCCCTCAAGATTGCTTTGGCTATTCGGGGTCTTCTGTGTCTCCTACAGATTTTAAGATTTTTTTGTTCTAGTTCTGTAAAAAATGCCATTGGTAATTTGATAGGGATTGCATTGAATCTGTAGATTGCTTTGGGTAGTATAGTCATTTTCACAGTATTGCTTCTTCCAGTCCAAGAACATGGTATATCTCTCCATCTGTTTGCCTATCACTAGTTTTTTGTTTGTTTGTTTATTTATTTATTTATTTATTTTTGGCTGTGTTGGATCTTCGTTGCTGCATGCAGGCTTTCTCTAGTTGCGGTGAGCGGGGGCTACTCTTCGTTGCGGTGTGCGGGCTTCTCATTGCGGTGGCTTCTCTTGTTGTGGAGCACAGGCTCTAGGCATGAGGGCTTCAGTAGTTGTGGCTGTGGCTCATGGACTCTAGAACGCAGGCTCAGTAGCTGTGGTGCACAGGCTTAGTTGCTCTGCAACGTGTGGGATCTTCCCAGACCAGGGATCGAACCCGTGTTCCCTGCATTGGCAGGCAGATTCTTAACCACTGTGCCACCAGGGAAGTCCCTATCACTAGTTTTTGAAGAACGCATCTATTGCATTAGATGTGACAAATATATTTTAAAGCTAAAATACCAAAAATGTTTCACAAAACAGTTTGTACAATAAATGTGATATTAGATGAACAAACTCTGTTGGGTAGATTACCTATTCTATTATGTCATGAAACAGTAGAACTTTCTGATAAGGCTATTTTTAAAAAGTAAATATATTCCAAAGATCAGTGTATGACTGAGAACTGTTTTAGTTGCAATTATCGGAAACTGATTCTGACTTTAAAAATAATATATATGTATATATGTACATATACATCTGTATTATTGGAATGATACATGAAGTCACTCACAGATCAAAGGAAATTTTGAAGAGTAAGGACAACAGGATCTAATGGGCAGACTGCTCAGGGGGCACTACTGTCATCAGGATGAATCAAGCCTCCAAGTTTTCTGTCCTCTACCACTCAGGTCAAGATTCCCAGTCCTAGAACAGGGAGTATTGCTTCACACGCCCATCTCTTAGCTAGAGAAAGGCAGGGCCCCTTGAACAACAGCCTGTCTCAGGCAGCCTGTCTTACAAAGGTTGTAAGGTTGTGCTACGGCAAGAGACAATGGACAGGGGAAAACAAATATGCCCCACATGGAGTAAGTGTGCATTTCTGACAGAAAAACAAACAAAAAAAAACATGTACATTGACATAAAACATGAATCCAGTCATCATCCCAGAAAGTGGAATATCTTCACATTCACATCTTTTGAATACCTTAAGAAACCAAGATTTTTCCATAGCTTTTTATCAACTCAAAAGGACTCCTCATCAGATCAGGAGGATTTTTTTCTATCAGTAAGAATGTGACAGGATCATTTTGTCTTATTCTTACATTTCATAAAAATTAAAATAAAATTAAAAGGAACAAAGGGTATTGTTGACCTTATGCTTGAAATAAGCCAAAATTATACTAAAATACTAATGCAACCTTAGACAATGTGAATTGGAAAATTAAGTCCAAATGACAGGAAGTACAGGCTCAGTGCCTTCTGTACAGTTTAGACAGAGCATTGTTTTGAATTCTGAGTTTTATAATTTAGAAAGGATGCAGCAAATTAAGAGTATGCTCAGAGGACATGACAGGATATCAAGGAAACCATCAGAATAACAATGACAGGAAATGGGAACAATTCATATATAGAGAAGAGGACTTGGGAATTAAATGACAATGGTCTTGAATGTACTATACCATAATGTAAAGAAAAAATGAATGTGCACTCCAAAGATCTAGAATCTAGTTCTCACTCTGTTCCTATTCTGCTGTGTGATCTGGGACAAGTTGCTTATTGTCTCTGGGTCTTGTTCATCACATCTATAAAAGGAGATGACATGTTGTAGCCAGTCGCAGGAATTTTAACCAGGTAGGCCCAGGTTCAAGTCCCATTTTCACTTCTTATTGGTTATAGGATTTTGGTCTGAGCCTCTATAAAATAAAAATAAATAAAGATGAAATCTCCCTCAGAGTTAACTTTAAAGATAAATAAAGTAATGCAAATAAGATGCCAGGTACAGTGCCTGATAAATACTAGATCATAAATTTAGAGTGTTCAATTACCAACAAATGGTAATTGCAACTATTCAGTAGTATGAGTCTAGGAAATATTGATATTTGGAGTACCATTACAAGAAATAAACAGAGTTTTCTGTCTTGCCATGGGGCCAGTTGGTGGAAGCTATAAGTAGGTAGATTTTTCTTTAATTAAAGAAATAACTCTCGGGTTCCCTGGTGGCGCAGTGGTTGAGAGTCCGCCTGCCGATGCAAGGGACACGGGTTCGTGCCCTGGTCCGGGAAGATCCCACATGCTGCGGAGCAGCTGGGCCTGTGAGCCATGGCCGCTGAGGCTGCGCGTCCAGAGTCTGTGCTCCGCAATGGGAGAGGCCACAACAGTGAGAGGCCCACGTAATGCAAAAAAAAACACAAAAAACAAAAAAAAACCCAGAAATAACTCTCTAATAACTGGAACTAACAAGAGAAAAAGCTGACTTGTGAAGTAGCAAGATTCCCAACACTGCAAATATTCAAAAAGGGCAAGATGAGTGTCAACCGGGCAAACTACATAACAGTTCCTATATTTTATATGAGTATATAAGTATATAAATTCCCTTACTAACCCAAACATCTATGAATTTCAGCTGAGTGCAGTACCAAGCACACTCATAGTTTATAATATTAATGTACCACTGCCCTCTAGTGTGTAACCTAAGAAGATAAAATCATGGACACACTCACACAAAAAAAAGAAAGAAAGAAAAGAAAAAACAATTGCATAAGCACCACGCAAAATTATTCTTACTTGCAAAAAGTTATCTCACTAATCATTGAGTAAAACCTTCTCATTTTCAGATGCAGAAGCTGAGGAATAGAAAGCAAAATGATTAGCCTAAAGTCAGCTGCAGTGCTTGGTCTAGAAGGCTGGCCTGATCACTCTCAGGTCAGGGTTCCTCCCATTACATCACATGCCTGGTACTGCAGGGCACAGCCAGGTAGGTCTTCCCTGTGTAGCATCACTTATTGGAGTCGAGAGTCCTTGGTTCTAGCCATGTAACAAGTAAAGTTTCCCTTAGCACCATGAGCCCAGTGCGTCCTCAATCACAAGTTCAAACCCTTACAACTATTTTTCTGAAAAAACAATGGTTAATGAGGCCTTGTTGACAAGAACAGTCCGTTATCAGCAAGCTAATGACCACTCAGGCCGCAGCAGGGATGCCAGCCTACAATTAGGTCTGCAGTGATGTACACACAGAAAGGGACTCTAGTTATAATTAAACCTGATCCTTTGGTTCAATTGCTCATTAGGAAAGAAAATAAAACAAAACACAGACCCCACAACAAGAAGGCCTAAAACTAATACTTTGATCAAGGGATGAAATTCCAGGCCACTGATCTATTAGTCCATGTCCAAGTATCTGTCTCTGAGTGAGCACTTAAGCTTATATTCTTATTCAAAGTATTTTGTAATGGAGGAGGGGTTGTTTTACATCTTAGTGATTTTAAAAATCATGGCACATAGGATGGTGGGTGACCTTTTATCTTCTTCCTTTTGCTTATCAGTACTTTCCAATTGTTTTCACTATAAACTGTATAACTTGTGTAACTAAACATATTTAAAACATACTAAATCTTGGCAAAATCTCTTTAAGTGACAAAAAATACCTAGGTATTAAATACAAGAATACATAAAAAAACAAATCTTTCATAATTAGAAGGAGGAGAAACAATCTACTGAATGGCAAAGGGATGTTGTAGAAAGCCAGCATGAGTTCTGGGTTCTAGAGACAGACCAGAGTTTGCACGACAGCTTTCCTAGTTAATGCTTTTTTTTTTTTTTTTTGCGGTACGTGGGCCTCTCACTGCTGTGGCCTCTCCCGTTGTGGAGCACAGGCTCCGGACGCGCAGGCTCAGCGGCCATGGCTCACGGGCCCAGCCGCTCCGCGGGATGTGGGATCCTCCCGGACCGGGGCACGAACCCGCATCCCCTGCATCGGCAGGCGGACTCTCAACCACTGCGCCACCAGGGAAGCCCCTAGTTAATGCTTTTGATACTTTGGACAGATATCTAAAATCTTTCAGGACGGTGATTGTGATTACATGAAAGGTCTTATGTAAAGATCCTAGCACATGTAAAAAAAAAAAAGCGATGATTAATTATAGACTTCTTCCTCTGCCCCATATTCCCCTGTCTACCATTTCTTTCTCCCCATAATTCTAAGAATATGTCGAAATCTAGAAGGAAAGATGCTTTATTAAGAGAGAACTACCTACTTAAAGCCTTGGATTGCTGAGGAAAGTAGTAAGAAGAGGTGGAGAAAAGGAGGTAGGTGTTGACAGCCAAGGGGGAATGGCCTGCATTTGAGTTTTAGCTCTCTGGAGCGTTGAGAAGGTGGTGAAGAAAAGGCAAGAGAGATGGAAGCTAATGAGATTACAAGAGACTTGTTTCCTCCATTTCTTCCCATTTAGTCCCCTTCTTTCCTTATTGCCTCTTTTGGATTCTCCCAGGAAATAAATGATGAGGGATTTTCTTACGCCTACCTGTTCATCTGCAACATCTCCTTGCTCCTTAATAAGCCTGCCCACTGCCCCTGTGCTTCTGAATCAATCTCACCAGCATCCTCTGGAATGATATGTCATAAATATCCTTTTCATTACGTTATACCTTCTCACACATTCCTTCAATCTGTTCATCTCTATTAGTCTCTTATCCATCTGTCTAAAAGCATTCTTAGGTTTTCACTATACTTAATATTCAATCCTGCAAGTTTTTAAACTACCATGTTCTCCTTTCTGGGTAATAGAAAGGGGAAACACTGTGAAGAATATACTATAGCACTGTGAAGAATATACTATTTTTTAAAAAACTGGTTCCTGTGCTCAAAGGGCTTATAATTCACTTATGGAGACAAGACTGCTACTTCACTAGAAACAGTGGTGATCAATAAAAGGCAGTACATAATTAAGTCCTAAACTGTGTTGTCAGACTCTGAGTTTCTATAGCTTCAGGAATGCAGGAGGAGGAGTTCCCCAAGGTGGTATGGCCAGGGATGACTTGAAGGAAGTACCCAACCAGAATACTGCACATGACAACTACTCAATAAATGTTTGTTATTTGATCCTTGAAAATCATTACCATAAGATCGTCAATTCTCCCATCCATTTGACAGTTACCCTTACTCATTGAATTGAAGGTACATATTATTTCACATTTTAACAACTCTGAAACAAGGATGCATCTTTTCATCACTATCTCAGTAGGTATCATAAATTAATTGGTAGTGCTTTTCTTTCTTTACGTATGTAAAATAATGGTATAGCTTACAACTGATGGCTTCTTAGGTTCCATATAATACAGTATTTACTGAGCATCTAGTATATTTCATGCTATTATTCTGGATCTTGGGGATATGTGAACAACAAATGCAAAGTTTCTCTCTTGTGGAGCCTGCACTGTGGTGATGGAGATGTATAATAAACAACTGAACAAATATTTGATGCATCGAAGCTAGGTACTGTGACAGAGACTGGGAGAAACTAGATTTAAACCTAGATCCCAATCTACTGTGTTAGAAAAGAAAAAGTATTCAGAAGGAAATTTTTAAAAATCAGATTTCACATAAGGGGAAATTATAATTTGGGAGGAATTTACATATATTTTGAGTATTCATCTTCCCCACTAGACCATGGGCTTCTTGCAAACAGGAATTGTCCTTATCTATCTCTGAATCCTCTGTGCGTACAGCATCATGTATACAACTGTGAAAGAAAGTGAGAGAGAGAAAGAGGGAGGGGGAAGAAAGGAGGGAGGGGGGAAGGAAAGAGAGGAAAGAAGGAAGGAAATAGAAAAGGAAGAAAATTAGCATAATATTGTGCAGTTTGCCTTGTTCTGGGTACTGTGATAGGCACTTCATTTATATTAGCTTCTTCCAATCAATAGCTGCTGAATAAGTGAACTTTTGAAAGGGGAGAACTTATAAATAAAAGTCAACAGAATTTCCATGCTAGACTAACTTCACTTTTTTTTATTTGTTTTGCTTTAAGAAAAGTTATCATGTTGCAGATATGGGGATGCTGTCACCTCAAGGTGTTTATTTCTGAAAAGCATTTAATTAGAGAAGTGGTTTATAATATAAATAGTTATGAATTGGATATAATGATCAAAGCAGCTGATTAATGGAAAGACATCAAACTTGGCCACTGTCTTCAAAGCTATGATATGTCCCTACAAAGCCTTGTCTTATTCAGCAGTTTTGTCAGTGATTTGGGCAAATAAGAAATTACATTCGGTAAACTGGTACAACCACTGTGGAAAACAGTATGGAGGTTCCTCAAAATAATAAAAATAGAGTTGCCATATGATCCAGCAATCCCACTCCTGGGCACATACCCAGACAAAACTATAATTTGAAAAGATACATGCACCCCCTATGTTCATAGTAGCACTATTTACAATAGCCAAGACATGGAAACAACCTAAATGTCCATCGACAGATGAACAGATAAGGAAGATGGAGATATATACATATATATATAGTAGATATTATATATAATGGAATATTACTCAGCCATTAAAAAGAATGAAATAATGCCATTTGCAGCAACATGGATGGACCTAGAGATTATCATACTAAGCAAAGTAAGTCAGAAAGAGAAAGACAAATGCCATATGATATCACTTACATGTGGAATCTAAAACATGACACAAATGAATATATCTATGAAACAAAAACAGACTTACAGATATAGAGAACAGACTTGTGGTTGTCAAGGGGGAGGAGGGGTGGAGGAGGGAAGGACTTGGAGTTTGTGATTAGCAGATGCAAACTCTTATATGTAGCATGGATAAAAAACAAGGTCCTACTGCATAGCACAGGGAACTATATTCGATATCCTGTGATAAACCATAATGCAAAAAGAATATGCAAAATAATATATATATAACTGAGTCATTTTGTTGTACAGCAGAAATTAAATACAATGTTATAAATCAACTACACCTCAATAAAATTTTTTAAAAGAGAAATTACATTCGTATCCAATTTGCAGATGATAAATCTTGGAAGGATAACTAATACATCAGATGATGGAGCTAAGATTCAAGAAGATCATGACAGAATAAAACAATGGAGTGAACAAAACTTAATAAAAATAACCATGAAGTCCTGCTTTCAGATTAAAATTTTCATCTGCAAATGTACACTATGGAGATACACGGTGAAAGAACACTATATGTAAAAAGATTTGAGGATTTTAGTTTCTGACAAAATCTACATGAGATAAAAGTGCTGAAGCTAAATTTTTTAAGTATGCCATGTTTAATACACCTTATTCTACTTGCACTATTATCTATCTGGAGTGAAAACTGTATTCAGTCTTGGCTGACATAATTCAGTCAGAACTTCTTCAGCAAGAATCAACTGACATAGATTCGCTTCAAAGAATCTATGAACCTCATAAAATTGTATGTAACATTTTATTTTGGAGTATGTGTATTTTCTAAGGAAGAATCTATAACTTCTTTCAGATTCTCTAAATATTTAGAACCAGGTTTTAAAAGAATGTTGACAGACTACTGTGGATCCAAAGAAGAATGAGCAGGTTGACGAAGCATCTTGAGAACAAACTGTAAGAGAAAAGTAGAAGGATAAGAAGAAACTACTGAGTGAAGAGATATAATGACTGTCTTTAAATATTTGAAGGATTTTCTTATTGGAGAGAACCCAGATCTACTTTATGTGACACTGGAGGGTAGAACAAACATGAAAAAGTGAAAGTCACTAAGAGGTAGTTTCCCACATTATAGAATCAGATTATTTTAAAATGCTATTGGCTGCCCTGTGAGATAGTGACTTTCTTCCTGGACATGTTCTTAGAGATGCAGTGATATTGTAAAAATTCTGCATACTTTATTTTCTTCTTCAACATTTACAATGTACATCATGCATGTCGACATATTAAAGTCTCAGAAAATCTTTTGTAAAGAAACTGACTATCCAATACTCTGTAATGACCTATATGGGAAAAGAATCTAAAAAAGAGTGGATACATGTATATGTATAACTGATTCACTTTGCTGTACAGCAGAAACTAACACAACATTGTAAATCAACTATACTCCAACAAAAATTAATTTTAAAAAAAACTGAGTATTGCCCAACCCCACCTGACATCTAGCACCTTTTTTAAAAAAGAACTTGAACTTTACAATAAAAGCTGGAAAACATAATGTAGATTGAACCCCTGATCTCAAAAGTCAGCAAACTTTTTCTATAAAGAGCCAAGTAGTAAATAACTTCAGCTTTGTGCATCATATGGCCTCTGACACAAATCCTCAACTCTGCCATTGTAGCAATAAAGCAGCATGGATGGGCTTCCCTGGTGGCGCAGTGGTTGAGAGTCTGCCTGCCGATGCAGGGGACACGGGTTTGTGTACCGGTCTGGGAAGATCCCACATGCTGCGGAGCGGCTGGGCCCGTGAGCCATGGCCGCTGAGCCTGTGCGTCCGGAGCCTGTGCTCCGCAACAGGAGAGGCCACAACAGTGAGAGGCCCACGTACCGCAAAAAAAAAAAAAAAAAGCAGCATGGACAATACATGCACAGATGAGCATGAGTGTGTCCCAATAAAACTTTATTTACAAAAACAGGTCACAGGCTGGACTGGCTCTGTCCTGTAGTTTGCTAATCCCCAGACTAGAGAGCTGCTCCTCAAGACTCCTAGAACTCTAGAATTCTTTGGCTCTGAGGTTTAAACCTGGCAACCTATTTACCCACAACCATACACAATATCCACATGAACCCCAGATTTTTAGGAAGGCTACAAATACAAACAAGAAAAAACAATGGCAACGTTTATGGTGAATAATGAACAGAGATGAACCAATTTACAAGTTTTTGATCAAAGACATAATTTAAACTCCTTCCAACATAGTATGGCCTTTAGATAGATTCAGAGAATCCTGCACTAAAAAGAACAGGGCTTTTAACAGCCACAGGTAAGAGGTGAGCAGGTGATTAGCGAAGTCTGTATCCTCAGCCTTGGCCTGTTCCACTGCGGTCAATTACACAGCTGGTTATAAGTGTGTGTTTGCATCTGTTCAAGCCTTCAAATGTGCTGATCTCATATTAATTAAACAACTCCTTAAAAGCAGGTTAAAAACAAATTAGACCCTGCCATCGTGTGCCTGTCCCAGCCATCCCTCAGTGGCCCTTCATCTATAAGGGATCATCTACACAGGTAAGGAGCAGTGTTTCTTTGTAATTAGGGAGGGGTTCATTATCCTCCATCAGTTAATGCTGCCACCACTTAGTGAAAACGGTTGTTGCTACACAGCACAGATTAGTGACTAATTAATAAGGGTTGATTAGCTAAGCTCCCTCGCAAGGTAGAACAGATAACAGCCACCTTCCACATGGACCACTGATTGATTGATTGAAGCAGTCAATGACATCAACAGTCTAAAATGACATCAACTGTCTAAAATGAAAGACAGGCATGATGAGGACTCTCATCTTTCTAAATGTCTTAAGAGACAGCAGTTCATAGCTAACCAGTACCTCTACCAAATGTAACATTTTCAAATGACTTAAGTTGCCAAGGATCTCTGGCTTGCAATCAGTTAAAAAGGGAGGCATCTAGAACCATGACACATAAATATGGGAGGTAAAAAAATTGACTATGAATATATAGGATACACAGTATACTACAGAACATGAATACTTACCTATTTCAATATCCCTACTGATATTTTTCAATGTTATTTTTATTAGGAGCATGGAAGAGTGGGTAAAAACATTGGACTGAGATTTGGGGGGTTTGATCAGTTACAGACCAAGCAAAATGTTCATGTTCTATTACAGCAGTTATTGTGGCATGTCATAATTATCTGTTTATATATACATCACTCAGGCACACAAACAAGGCTTTGCTACTGAGAGTCAATAAATTGATAACTTGCACACAAGGCACTTTCCTATATGAATAACAACATAAATTACCCTGATTAATCTTTCATTTTTGAAACTCTATGATGCTGAAAAGCAGATGGTTTGCAGTAGGCCTGTCATCCATTCTCTCCCTTTATCACGGGCACTCCCAGAAAATAAAAAGAGAAATATATATTCTCCGACAACCACTATATATCAGCATTGTGCTGAGCAGAGCTTACATAGTAAAGGTAGCATTAAAAAAAAAAATCCAGACTTTCATGTGTACCATTGCAAAGAGCAACTGAACTTCAAGTACTCTGAATACTGAGATCTAAAATTCTCTCTATTCCTTCAGTCACTCAGGGTTCAATGTGAATTTTTTTCTCTATTAGTTGTCATTATTACCTTTTAATTCTTCTTTTCTTTCTTTATCTTTAATATCTCAGTCACATGTACTTTATTATTCTTTGCTTATGTATTTGGGGTTTTTTGATTTATAATATCCAGTGTTAACAAGGGTGTGAGGTTACAGATATACTAATATGTTGCTGGAGGAGATGTGTAGTAGAGAACAGTTTGAAAATATGTTGAGCCAGCATTTCTACTCTTAGGAATTTAGCCTTCAAAAGCACTCCCATACTATGCAAAGTTTATGAGTAAAAAGGTGTCAACAGCACAAATTTCCTTCAGTACAAAGATGGCTACAAACCATGGTTCACTCACACAATGGAAAACTATACAACCATTGAACACAATGATATATAATTAGATGTGCTCATATAAAAAGATCCCCAAGAGATAGGGCTAAGTGAAAAAGCAAATTGCAAAAGAGTGTTATTCCACTGTAATACAAATAAGGACAGCAATCATAGCAACAACAACATAAAACATTATTATAGGACTTCCCTGGTGGCGCAGTGGTTGAGAGTCCGCCTGCCGATTCAAGGGACACGGGTTCGTGCCCCTGTCCGGGAGGATCCCACATGGCGCAGAGTGGCTGGGCCCGTGAGCCATGGCCGCTGAGCCTGCGCGTCTGGAGCCTGTGCTCCGCAACGGGAGAGGCCACAACAGTGAGAGGCCTGGTTACCGCAAAAAAAAAAAAAAAAATAGCAGGACTTATGTCATTTTGCAATTCAGAAGTAATCCTGCAGCCCTTGCGAAGCACAGGGAATCTACCAAAATAGTAACAACTGGACCTTGGCTGCAGCTTTTGTGAAAGTATAATAATAATACGGAGGAGGAGGAGAAAAAGAGAAGTAAGAGCGGGGAAAGGGACGAGGAAGGAAAGGAGGAGGGCATGGAGGAGGGGGGACGAGTAAAAGGGGGAGGAAGAGCAGAGGAGAGCAGAAGGGGGAGGGAGGGAAGAAGGAGGCTCTAAAAGTCAGGGACCCCTTCAGGCAAAAACAGCGCTGCTAGACATGCTTTCTCCCTGCATACAGAGACCAAACAAATGCTTTAAGGTTGCAAAATATCATTTTTAAAAAAAACAGAAAAATTGATGGTACCCACCAACTTGATATAACTCTTCTCCAGTGCTGGGAAATACTAGGTGGAATACTTGGGTAACCCAGAGTATTACAGCAAAATTCCTTGGGTCCATTGCTGAGGGCAAGCCAAGTTAAGGACCTCTGTCGACACACCTGCAATCAAGAAATTCTTTCTTTTCCTTCCAGGAAAAGAGATAAAGAGAAGCCAAAAAGTCTAGGGCAGGGCTTCCCTGGTGGCGCAGTGGTTAAGAATCCGCCTGCCAATGCAGGGGACACGGGTTCAAGCCCTGGTCTGGGAAGATCCCACATGCCACGGAGCAACTAAGCCCGTACACCACAACTACTGAGCCTGTGCTCTAAAGCCCGTGAGCCACAACTACTGAGCCCACGTGCCACAGCTACTGAAGCCTGCGTGCCTAGAGCCTGTGCTCCACAAAAAGAGAAGCTACCGCAATGAGAAGCCTGCACACCACAACAAAGAGTAGCCTCCACTCACCACAACTAGAGAAAGACCACGCACAGCAACTAAGACCCAACAGAGCCAAAAATAAATAAATAAATAAATAAAAATTAAAAAAAAAAAAGTCAAGGGCAGACAGCAGAAGAAAAGCTAGCTGGTAGTTTGTAGGACAAATCCCAAAAGGTGTTCCTACCCATTTTCAAATTTAAGTGCCCTTGTTAACAGAGTAAAACATTAGCATAAAAGTCCACTAAAGAAAGCATTCAGTAGAGCCCTACGGAAGCTGGGACAAAGAAGTGGTGCCCATCACTAAGCTTTTAGGTCCTATGAAGGCAACTGATTTGACTGAGAAGTTTCAGTACATGCTGTGTTCTCAGGGGAATTTTATTAAGATTTTTTAATGGTCAAAGCAAACGCTTTGTAACATCTGAAGTTTTGCAGGCTGAAATTATAGAAATATGGCCTTTGGCAACGGTTCCCAAATTTTTAAAGTGTGAGAACTTCCTAAACATCAAAATACAGTTTTGCAGATCTCCCATGAGTAAGAGTTTTGCTCTGAATGTCCATTTATTTAAAAATATTTGACACACTTTAAGAGAATGATGCCAAATGCATAGATGGTACTCCATAAATATTACTGAATGAATGAAAACTAGCAGCACACAGATACAATATTTCATCTACAGACAGTGCTTGTGGGGATTGGCTCCTGATCTCCAGATTAGACTATTTTCCTTGGAGTGAAAATTGATGGCCTCCTTTGCCCATTTGTCTCTGTGTTAGAGCAAAACTGAAGCTATTAATCAAAAACAGTCTTGACCTTGCCTGGGCTCCACCCAATTACAAATGGAAACTGTGGAGCTTTCCATGTGGCATGTACCCTACTAGGCTCCTCAACTTACACAAACTTTCAAACTTCCCCCCTGCTTAGCTGTTAAGCACATTGGTCTGCACTCAGCCAGCAACATGACTTACCTGTTCTTCAGCAATTACTGAAAAGATAACGCTGAAGTCACTGCCACTTAATTTATCAAAATCTAGTTAAGAGATTTAATTTATAAAAGACTGTCAGGCAGTCTCTATTTTCCTCTAGGTATAAAATTTATGCTCAGATCATTGATCTCACTTATATGTAAAATCTGAAATAGTCAAACTCTTAAAAGCATAACGTAGAATAGTAGTTGCCAGGAGTTGGAGGCAGAGCAGGGAAGGGGCTGGGGAGATGTTGGTCAAAGGGCACAGAGTTGCAGTTATGCAAGATGAGTAAGTTCTGGAGATCTAACATACAGCATGGTGACTAAAGGTAACAATACCATATTGTATACTTGAAATTTGCTAAGGCAGTAGATTTTAAGTATTCTTAACACACATACCCACTTAAAAAAAAAAAGAAAGAAAGAAAAAGAGAAAAAGATGATGAAGAGAATGGTAACTATGTAAGGTGATGGATGTGTTAATTAGCTTGATTGTGGTGATCATTTCACAATGTATACATATAGCAAAACATCAAGTTGTTCACCTTAAATATATACAACTCCTATTTGTTCAATTATACCTCAATAAAGCTGTTTTTTAAAACAATTTATGCTCACATCAAACTATTTTGTGAAAATGCAATTTACCTAGTCTGGACACAGTTATTTGGTTCCCCTCCCTCATAGAACTGCTTTCACCAAACTCATTTTACATTTACCCCATTGGCTCACATTATGGAAAGTAAAAAGTTACATGTTAACTTGGAGAACATTGTTCACTGAAGAACACAGGGTTCTCTCTATAAAGGCCAAGGGAGCAGTTTCTCTCAGTACCAGGAAAAGTTTTACTTCTCCTAAGCCATTGCTAATTGCTAATTACCAATAAAATTTCTATGAGTAATGGTATTTTCCTACTGTGTCAAGAAATCGCAGAGCCAATTTTTGTGAATTGAGTTATCTCCAAGAATTTCAAAGAACTAATAGTATATATTTTGTGTACTCACCTGTCCCTAGTTTTTACTGTATTTTTTCTAATCTTCCTCATTAGCTTGAATTTGCCAATGGTGTTAGGTGCTAGAACTGACAGAACTGGTGACTATATCCACAGCTGAGAACAAGTCTCTAAGCAGAACACATTCTAAGTTCAGAAGCTCACTAGGCCTTGCAGCCAGCCACATCCATGAAGAGCTTCCTGAAAGGGATCAGCTTAGCAGAAGCAGCACTGACACCCCCACCTCAACATTCAAAACTGCTCCTAGGGCCTCCCTGGTGGCGCAGTGGTTGAGAGTCCGCCTGCCAATGCAGGGGATACGGGTTCGTGCCCCGGTCCGGGAGGATCCCATATGCCGCGGAGCGGCTGGGCCCGTGAGCCATGGCCGCTGAGCCTGCGCGTCCGGAGCCTGTGCTCCGCAACGGGAGAGGCCACAACAGTGAGAGGCCCGCATACCACAAAAAAAAAAAAAAAAAAAAAAAAAAAAAAAAAAAAAAAAAAAAAAAACTGCTCCTACAGTTTGCTCCTGCGCCACCATCCTGCTCCAGCTTCCAGGGCTTCCTCCCTGCACAGCCTGTGAGAAACAGCCCTTCCCTCGCACCTGACTGGGCCTCTGGGGCGAGGAGGTGCTGCACGAAAGGAAATCGGATGCACAGGGAAGTTAACTGCCTGGTCCAAGATCACAGAACTAAGCTGCGAGACTTGAGTTGGTGTCCTTCATGATCACATCTTCCCCATCACTTAAGAAGCCATTGAGATACGTGCATATTTAGCTGTCTCCTACCTGCCATGCAGCTGACAGGGTCTCGATGCTCTGTGAGCTTCTGAGGTGGGAGAGTCAAGCTCAGGACACTGGACCACCAGAGAGCTCCCAGCCCCACATAACGTCAATGGGCAAGAGCTCTCCCAGAGATCTCCATCTAAACACAAAGACCCAGCTCCACCCTATGGCCAGCAAGCTCCAGTGCTGGACACCCCATGCCAATCAACTAGCAAGACAGGAACACAACCCCACCCATTAGCAGAGAGGCTGCCTAAAATCATACTAAGTTCACAGGCACCCCAAAACACATCACCAGATGTGGTCCTGCCCACCAGAAAGATAAGATCCAGCCTCAGCCACCAGAACACAGGCACCAGTCCCCCCCACCAGGAAGCCCACACAAGCCATTGAACCAACCCTGCCCACTGGGGGGAGACACCAAAACAACGGGAACTATGAACCTGCAGCCTGCAAAAAGGAGACCCCAAACACAGTAAGTTAAACAAAATGAGAAGACAGAGAAATGTGCAGCAGATGAAGGAGCAAGGTAAAAACCACCAGACCAGGGCCTCCCTGGTGGCGCAGTGGTTGAGAGTCCGCCTGCCGATGCAGGGGATACGGGTTCGTGCCCCGGTCTGGGAGGATCCCATATGCCGCGGAGTGGCTGGGCCCGTGAGCCATGGCTGCTGAGCCTGCGCATCCGGAGCCTGTGCTCCGCAACGGGAGAGGCCACAACAGTGAGAGGCCCGCGTACCACCAAAAAAAAAAAAAAAAAAAAAAAAAAAAAAAAAAAAAAAAAAAAACCACCAGACCAAACAAATGAAGAGGAAATAGGCAGTCTACCTGAAAAAGAATTCAGAGTAATGATAGTAAAGATGATCCAAAATCTTGGAAATAGAATGCAGAAAATACAAGAAACGTTTAAGAAGGACCTAGAAGAACTAAAGAGCAAACAAACAATGATGAACAACAAAATAAATGAAATTAAACATTCTCTAGGAGAATGTAGCAGAATAACTGAGACAGAAGAACGGATAAGTGACCTGGAAGATAAAATAGTGAAATAACTACCACAGAGCAGAATAAAGAAAAAAGAATGAAAAGAATTGAGGACAGTCTCAGAGACCTCTGGGACAACATTAAACGCACCAACATTCAAATTAAAGGGGTCCCAGAAGAGGAGAGAAAAAGGAAGGGTCTGAGAAAATATTTGAAGAGATTATAGTCGAAAACTTTCCTAACATGGGAAAGCAAATAATCAAGTCCAGGAAGCACAGAGTCCCATACAGGATAAATCCAAGGAGAAGCAGGCCATGATACATATTAATCAAACTATTAAAAATTAAATACAAAGAAAAATTATTAAAAGCAGTAAGGGAAAAACAACAAATAACATACAAGGGAATCCCCATAAGGTTAACAGCTGATCTTTCAGCAGAAACTCTGCAAGCCTGAAGGGAGTGGCATGACATATTTAAAGTGATGAAAGGGAAAAAACTACGACCAAGATTACTCCACCCAGCAAGGATCTCATTCAGATTTGATGCAGAAATTAAAACCTTTATGAACAAGCAAAACCTAAGAGAATTCAGCACTACCAAACCAGCTTTACAACAAATGCTAAAGGAACTTCTCTAGGCAGGAAACACAAGAGAAGGGAAAGACCTACAAAAACAAAACCAAAACAATTAAGAAAATGGTAATAGGAACATACATATCGATAATTACCTTAAATGTAAATGGATTAAATGCTCCCACCAAAAGACAGAGACTGGCTGAATGGATACAAAAACAAGACCCATATATATGCTGTCTACAAGAGACCCACTTCAGACCCAGGGACACATACAGACTGAAAGTGAGGGGATGGAAAAAGATGCAAATGGAAATCAAAAGAAAGCTGGAGTAGCAATTCTCATATCAGACAAAATAGATTTTAAAACAAAGACTATTACAAGACACAAAGAAGGACACTACATAATGATCAAGGGATCAATCCAAGAAGAATGTATAACAATTGTAAATATTTATGCACCCAACATAGGAGCACCTCAATATATAGGCAATTCTAACAGCCATAAAAGGGGAAATCGATAGTAACACAATAATAGTAGGGGACTTAAACACCCAGTTTCACCAATGGACAGATCGTCCAAAATGAAAATAAATAAGGAAACACAAGCTTTAAATGACACATTAAATAAGATGGACTTAATTGATATTTATAGGACATTCCATCCAAAACAACAGAATACACTTTCTTCTCAAGTGCTCATGGAATATTCACCAGGATAGATCATATCTTGGGTCACAAATCAAGCCTTGGTAAATTTAAGAAAATTGAATCGTATCAAGTTCTTTTCCGACAACAATGCTATGAGACTAGATATCAATTACAGGAAAAAAAACTGTAAAAAATACAAACACATGGAGGCTAAACAGTACGCTACTAAATACCCAAGAGATTACTGAAGAAATCAAAGATGAAATCAAAAAATACCTAGAAACAAATGACAATGAATACACGATGATCCAAAACCTATGGGATGCAGCCAAAGCAGTTCTAAGAGGGAAGTTTATAGCAATACAATCCTACCTCAAAAAACAAGAAAAAGCTCAAATAAACAACCTAACCTTACACCTAAAGCAATTAGAGAAAGAAGAACAAAAAAACCCCAACGTTAGCAGAAGGAAAGAAATCATAAAGATCAGATCAGAAATCAATGAAAAACAAATGAAGGAAACAAGAGCAAAGATCAATAAAACTAAAAGCTGGTTCTTTCAGAAGATAAACAAAATTGATAAACCATTAGCCAGACTCATCAAGAAAAAAAGGTAGAAGACTCAAAACAACAGAATTAGAAATGAAAATGAAGTAACAGCTGACACTGCAGAAGTATAAAGGATCAAAAGAGGTTACTACAAGCAACTGTATGTCAATAAGATGGACAACATGGAAGAAATGGACAAATTCTTAGAAAAGCACAACCTTCTGAGACTGAACCAGTAAGAAACAGAAAATATGAACAGACCAATCACAAGCACTGAAATTGAAACTGTGACTAAAAATCTTCCAACAAACAAAAGCCCAGGACCAGATGGCTTCACAGGTGAATTCTATCAAACATTTAGAGAAGAACTAACACCTATCCTTCTCAAACTCTTCCAAAACATAGCAGAGGGAGGAACACTCCCAAACTCATTGTACGAGGCCACCATCACCCTGATACCAAAACCAAACAAAGATTTCACAAAAAAAGAACCACAGGCCAACAACACTGATGAACATATATGCAAAAATTCTCAACAAAATACTAACAAACAGAATCCAGCAGCACATTAAAAGGATCATACACCATGATCAAGTGGAGTTCATCCCAGGAATGCAAGGATCCTTCAATATACACAAATCAATCAATGTGATACACCATATTAAGAAACTGAAGGATAAAAACCATATGATAATCTCAATAGATGCAGAAAAAGCTTTTGACAAAGTTCAACACCCATTTATGATAAAAACTCTCCAGAAAGTAGGCATAGGGGGAACCTACCTCAACATAATAAAGGCCATATATGACAAACCCACAACCAACATCATTCTCAGTGGTGAAAAACTGAAAACATTTCCTCTAATATCAGGAACAAGACAAGGTTGCCCACTCTCACCACTGTTATTCAACATAGTTTTGGAAGTTTTAGCCACAGCAATCAGAGAAGGAAAAGAAATAAAAGGAATACAAATCAGAAAAGAAGTAAAACTGTCACTGTTTGCAGATGACATGATACTATACATAGAGAATCCTAAAGATGCTACCAGAAAACTACTAGAGCTAATCAATGAATTTGGTAAAGTAGCAGGATACAAAATTAATGCACAGAAATCTCTTGCATTCCTATACACTACTAATGAAAAATCTGAGGGCTTCCCTGGTGGCGCAGTGGTTCAGAGTCCGCCTGCCAATACAGGGGACACAGGTTCGTGCCCCGGTCCGGGAAGGTCCCACATGCCGCGGAGCAGCTGGGCCCGTGAGCCATGGCCGCTGAGCCTGCGCATCCAGAGCCTGTGCTCCGCAACGGGAGAGGCCACAACAGGGAGAGGCCCGCGTACTGCAAAAAAAAAAAAAAAGAACAGGCGTGGGACTTCCCTGGTGGCGCAGTGGTTAAAAATCTGCCTGCCAATGCAGGGCACACAGGTTCAATCCGTGGTCCGGGAAGATCCCACATGCTGCGGAACAACTGAGCCCATGCACCACAACTACTGAAGCCCACGCGCCTAGAGCCCGTGCTCCACAACAAGAAAAGCCACCGCAATGAGAACCCCGCGCACCGCAACGAAGTGTAGCCCCCGCTCGCCACAACTAGAGGAAGCCAGTGTACAGCAACGAAGACCTAACGCAGCCAAAAATAAATAAATAAATAAATAAATGTATTTTTTAAATGAACAGGAGTGAGTCACCTAAATGTGATTGTTTTGATAGCCAAATAACTGTGATTCAAATACTTTAAATGGCTCTCTCTCTGGTGATAGAATTGGGGTGATTTTTATTTTCTCCTTTGTGCTTGCCTGAAGCACCCAAATTTTTACAACAACCTTGTGATACATTATAGTCAGAGGACATAAAGATCATTTTGAAAAAAGTGAACTATTTAACATTAATGTCTTGAGATGACATCACAAAACCATACAATCCCATGAGTCAGCCAGAACTTCAGCAGCTACTAACACAAGTTTTGTGATTCTCGCAGTAATTAAGTGAACTTGCACTACCAGATAATAAAACATGATGACACTACAATAACGTAATGTGGTACACATGTAAGAATAGACAGTGGAACCAAATACTCTAGAAATGGAATCTCATACGTATCTATTTAAAAAGAACTTAGTATATAGTAAAGGTGGCATTACTAATCATAGGATAAGAGAAAGTATTATTTAATAAATGGTGCTAAAAATAGTAAGTTAACTATTTTAGGAAGAAGATAAATCACTACCTCACAATGTACAACAATACATATTTTGGATGGATTAAAATGCTAAGTGTAAAAACTATACTCAGGAAACCTAGCAGAAATACATGTGAATTTATGATCTAAGACTTAGAATGACTTTCTAAGCAAAATGCTAAAGGAAGAAAATAAACCAAAGAGAGAGACCAATTTTCTTATGAACGTGGTACATCTCTCCAGTTATTTAGATCCTAATTTTCACTCCCTCTCACAGGTATCTATGGATGTTGCGATTCTGGATGCTTTTATTTTCTTTCTCATATTTTAGTTATGTTCCAAGGTTTCTATAGTGATCATATAATCCTTTCATAATAAAAATTATTTTTAAAATAAATGTTTAATGAAAAGACTAATTTAAAAGATCTTATAAATACTATAAACCCTGTTAAGTATCAAATGCTTGATGAGAGTTGAATACCAAGAGGAAATTTGTGCATGAACATTGACATGGCTCTACAGAAAGATTTCAGAAGAAACCATGCTCGTCCAGAGAAAAGGGATGAAGAAGAGCTTAGAGAATAATTTTCTGTAATAATGCTCTCAATTCAGCTTTGATATCGTTTACCACAAATCCTTGCCTTCTCCTAGTAAGCAGGGAATGGAGGTTATTCTGTGCACCAGAAAAAAATCAAAGGAGCCTCTTGCAGTTTAGCCAAAAAGTCCAGGGTGCAGGAGGCGTTAATCAAGCAGCTGCAGTCTTTGTTATCTGTGTACCTTTTGTTTTGTTTTGTTTTGTTTTGTTGCGGTACGCGGGCCTCTCACTGTTGCGGCCTCTCCTGTTGCAGAGCACAGGCTCCGGACGCACAGGCCCAGCAGCCATGGCTCACGGGCCCAGCGGCTCCGCAGCATGTGGGATCCTCCCGGACCAGGGCACGAACCCGTGTCCCCTGCATCGGCAGGCGGACTCTCAACCACTGCGCCACCAGGGAAGCCCTGTGTACCTTTTTGATGAGCACTGAGGGATGGCAAGGACAGTGGGACCTTGACAGCCATGACAGGCAGGCTCTAAAAGCAAGCAGCAGTGTACTGTTGCTCCACAGTTCTGTGATGCGTGAGAAATCTTTGTTAACCTCTTGGAATATCACCCTTTGGAGACATCGCTGCTTTTTTTTTTTTTTTTTTTTAAATACATTCACTACCCAAATGTTGCCTGCAGATACAGCACAAACATAATGGCTCTACATCAATTCGCCTTTGGAGAGAGTTCTGGCTCCACGAGATGCCACAGACATATCAAGGGGAAAAGAGACACCTTACAGAAAGGGAAATGTGTGCTTCCCACTTCCGCATGCCCCGACACATAGAGTTTCAGATCCTGAACCACGGAAGGGGGCTGGGATCGAGTCACAGCCGCTTGGCTCCAGAGGGTCCTGTCATTTATATCTGTGTATTCCGAGCTAACATCCCTATCCAGACATATGTGGGAGAGGTGAGAGCAACATCACTGGCCTTAAGGTAACAAGGCCAATTGGAATTTTGAAGATGCAGAATTCTTTTCTCCTTCAAAGAAACATCCACGTTAAAAGTTAGCCTCACCTCTCAACAAATAGTTTCACCATCCTGAGTTTGTCTTGTGTCTTCCAAAACGGAAAAAAAATTTTGCACCTCACACTGCTAGGAAATCAATATCCCCTCCTACCTCACTCCCACTCCTCACAAATCTAATCTACCAGAATATTCACAAAGTTCACTAGACCAAATGGCAATCAGAGTATCAGCTTCATTAATGGCTGATATTTAATCTTTAAAAACACAAAATACAGGCAGATCTCTAAGGCCAAGACTGGACTTCCTTTCTGAAATGCAATCTTCTCCTTGGAATGCAAGATCACCCTCATACATCCTGTCAGGTACTGGCGAAGAAGCTGGGCCCAACAGCGAATCTGCTGAAACAGGTCCTGTTCAGTCTGCTTACCTCATGGGGAAAGGCAGTGCTAATCCCTTCTGCCCTTACTGCAGAATTATAAGACAAGCAGAAAAAGAGTAAAGTCAGATTCTCACTTTGGAGGCATATTAGCTACCCACTGTGTTGTACTTGACCCTAGATTTACACTCCCCAATTAGCTATTTATCTTCCTTTCAGGAGGGTGAGCAAAAGGTGGTCAGAGAAACAAGAAATGTTTACTCCAGAACTGCCTAGGACTAAGGTGGAAATACAAGTGAATGGATTGGAGGCCTGGCAGAATAGAGTATCCTGAGACTTAAATCTTAAAGACCCAGTTTATGACAAAGCTCAAAGAATACATTTTCAGCAAATGTTAAGAGCGAACATCAAGGTGGGGGTGATCCTAGGGGAGGGAGAATTCTCAGGTCTCCTCAGTTTCTGATAGCAGATGGGCTCAGACTAGTGACAATGGTATTCTACTTGTCCAGCAAGAGATCCTGCCAGGTTGCATGAAGACCTACCACTATGAAATTCTGAACAACTGCTTTATATGGCTGCAAAAACTAACATTAGTTAGCCACATCAGCTGGCTCTACCATCCAGCTCTAAGTGTACTTATTTACAACCCCATTGGCACCATCTTGCTTTCTTGTCCAAGACATTATAGTAATAGATGGGCAGTCACATGACAATTGTGACATGACCAGGCCATATGCTTGCTAGTTACATAGCAAGCATAGACAGGTATTTTCTTAGACAGGTATCTAAGAAAAACTGAGCACAGCAGACCTAGCCCCTTTTATATTATCCCCATTTTACAGATGAAGAATTTAAGACAGAGGGTGGTTACATAACTGTCCAAAATCACAGCTAGCGTGTTGTAGGGCCAAAAAATTGAACCCGAGTGATCTAGCTCCAGAGTTCATACTCAACCAGTGCACTGTGCTGTGTTGCAAAACTACCTATATATGATTCTAAGGAAATATGCCCTACTAAGATCAAAAGAAAGAGTGAGCTTTGCTCTGGTTAGAAAAAGAAAATTAGCCTCCACTCAGATTGTCACCCAGAGCCACAGACTTAGAATTCATAAGAGGCTGAGCCATCCCCTTGTCCAATCCGCAGTCCAGAGCATAAATCCTTTCTATAAACCTCCTGACAGATCTTATTTCTCCTAGTATGCCACAAATATCACAACCATAAGAGGTAGTATTTATTAAACATACACCCTGTGCAAGACTCTCCTAAACGCTTCATGTAAGGTATCCCATTTAGTCCCTATCAGATAAGAAGCACAGAATTGCCATTTTCAGATAAAAAATTTAAGTGTGAAAGGATCGCATACTTTGTAACTAGCAAACTCAAGATTGCCTATTGGAAAGCGGTCTAGGAGTCAAGATCAGGGTGCAAGCCCTTGCCAGGGAGGGGCAGCAGGGCACTGCAGGGCCCAGCTGTCGTCTGAGTCCCCTGCTATGGCACATGTGCTCAGCAGGGCTGTCGCTGTGGTTGTTCTCTGCGCCAGCACTTTATGCTTTCTGCTAGCTGCCTGTTTTGCCCCCTCTCTTTATTTAATCTGTTTTATCTTTGACGCATCAGCAGTCATTTAGTGAGACTGACATAGGCACTGGGGATAAACCAGTGAACAAAACAGAAATCCTCTCTCTTGGAGCTTGTATACTGTTGGGGGCAGGAGAAGTGTGTGTGTGTGTGTGTGTGTGTGTGTGTGTGTGTGTGTGTGTGTGTGTGTGTGAAATATATAGTCAGAGATATCTAAATATCTCTATTATCTATATATATTTACTATAGATATCTATCTATAGATATATCATCTATCTATAGACATCTTCTATAAAAGATATCTGTATCTATCTTTCTGATATATATCTGATATATCCATCAGATAGATGGATAGATGCAGAGAGAAAGAGAGAAAGCTTTGGTGATAAGTGTTATGATAAGAAAGTAAAGCAGAGTAAGAGAGACTGAGAGTGACAGAGTATAGGGAGGAAGATGGAATTTTATATTAGATGGTAAGGAAAGGCTTTCCTAACAGACTGACCTATAAGCAGAGACTTTATTTCATGTCCTTTTGGGTCCTCATATGAGAAGGGATGGGGTCAATAGTATATCCCCAAAGTAATGTCTACATATCTTCATTCATTCATTTATCTTGGAGTATCTTAGACAAAGATTTCATTATGCTAGACTCTGTGGAAGACACAAAGATGAAGAATAACAACTAGCTGTCTTCAGTTGGTTCCCTGGGTTATATACTCTGAGACTGAGATTTGTGTGCAGAAAGGAGTTTATGGGGAGTGCTCCAGGGACAACACTGTAAGACAGTGAGGGAAGCAGCACTGGGCAGAGGGACATATTGACTAGTCTTACAGGGAGCTCTAGAGCTGGGATGGCCCTACAGAGGCCAGGCAGACAGGCGTTTGAACTTTTGCATCAACCAGTCACTGGATGCAGGCTGGCCCTAAGGACAAAGTGAACTCTGGCTAGGCTGCCCGCCTCTGCAGAGGGCAACTGAAAGTGAGGGACTTCAATCCAACAGCAACCAACACTCCCAACAAGCGCAGAGATGAGTGAATTAACACCGTGGTCCAGGAGGGAAGTCTCCACGACGCACCACAGCACTACCTGTGCCAAATGTTTTCTCAGTAGGCGGCATCATGAGACTGTTAAGAACGTGTTGGGTCAGAGCGCCTGCATAAATCCTGTCTCCACCATTTGCCAGTAGTATGACTGTGCCTGCGTTCCCTTGTCTGTAAAATTAAGGTAATAATGATTTCTACTTCCTAGGGTGGCTCAGAAGATTAGATGAGTTGGTATATGTAAAATGCTTAGAAAAGCACCTGGCATACCATGGTAAGCATCAAATAAATGTTAGTTAGGATACCAATTTTCTCTTTCTGCTCTCAGAACATCTCCTGTACATATTACTATTTCCATTTTAACAAACAAGCTTAGAAAACTCATTCAACCTTTCTTTCCCTTCTTTGCTTTGCAGCCCACGTGGTTTAGATGGGGCTGGCCCCACCCCTCAAGCTCTGGGAATGGGCACATGACTTGAGCCTGGCCAATCAGAGCAGTGCAGAGCCTGCTGCAGATTTTGAAACAAGCGTCCACCTAAACTGAGACAAGAATTTCCTCCCCTAAGTGCTTTTGCTGGACTTTCATGAAAGCATGCTCTTTCTCCTGAAAATCCTAGCTCTAAGGATAATATAAAGATTCTGAATTTCTAGGAATCCTCTTTTCTAAATTTTGGAGAGAGCCAGCCTAAAAATGAAGCCAACCCAAAGGGAACAAAGCCAATATATGAGAGACAGATTCTTTTTTTTTTTTTGCTGTACGCGGGCCCCTCACTGCCGGGGCCTCTCCCATCGCGGAGCACAGGCTCCGGACGCGCAGGCCCAGCGGCCATGGCTCACAGGCCCAGCCGCTCCGCGGCATGTGGGATCTTCCCGGACCGGGGCACGAGCCCACGTCCCCTGCATCGGCAGGCGGACTCTCAACCACTGCGCCACCAGGGAAGCCGAGAGACAGATTCTTAATGACTGTGCTTGAGTTCTTGGATCCTGGAATGCCTGAAACCAAAATTTGGGGTTTTGTAAAAACATGAATTAAGAAATTCCTTTTTTAAGTTGGGTTTTTCCACTGGAAATACTTGGTTAGGTCAGCACAGCTGAGCCAGCTAGAACTGAATTCTGTGGAAGTGAGCATAACCCTGGAGAGTTACCTGAGATCCCAATATAAAGAGAATGAGGCGACAGTAAGCAATCAACAACCACAGCCTAGGAGAGCCCCGTCAAAAGGAACGATAATCCCTGACACGGATGTGATGAGAATGGCACTTCACCTCTCTGCTGTCACAGGAAGAGGAACCTAAGGAAACATGACTAAATGTAATGTAAATGTGGTAGCCTAGATGAGATCCAGGAACAGAAAAAGGACATTATACAGAAATTAACAAAATATGAATAAAATATGGAGTTTAGCTAATTTTTAAAAAGGGGGGCACGGGGGTGGGGGAGGGAATAACCTCTGCATTTACTACCAGTTAGTCTTTGCTCTGACAGCTGCGTGGCCTAGAAAGATGAGGGCAAAGCAGAATGGCCTCAACTCTAGCAACGGGAGCTGCTTCCACCTTCCTGGATTATACCTCTTCATCACAAGGCCTCTCCCACTCATTTAGCACAGCACGCTCTGTGCAAGGTACTGGGGCTCAAAGATGTGCAAGCTATGGGCCCACTCTCAAGGAATTTCCAGTCTGGGCAGCACCGGACAGAAAGGGTGGGTCTCTTGGCTCCAACAGTGGCTCTTAGACCCACTGCCTGCCCAGCAGATCTATCCTTGGGGCTTGGCTTGGATCTTTCCGTCCTTGGCGTGGAGGACCCCTTTACCTCAGACGGTTGGGTCATTAGAGGGGACAGGAGGAAGGGAGAAAAAGGAGTTGGCTCAGTTGGCTGGCTCTGAGAAATGACCAGAGGCTCTTAAACCTATCCGGATCCACAATCCCTTTTCTGAAATCTTTGAGGCAGATATGCTTCAGAATTGAGAATTTTTCAGAATTTAGAAAGCAAATATAATGAATTACTAAGACCTCCAGTAGAATCTGGGGCCTTACCCCATAATCAAATATATTAATATGTTATCAAATATTATCAAAACAAAACACAAATATTCACTCTAAGTGGGATAAATATAATGATCATAAATAATCTCATATGAATTCCAGATAGGTTTTGCCACCAATGAATTTTGGTGCCAAACTTACATTAAAACTCTTGGTTTTCAGAGCTTTGTGAGTTAGAAATTTGGATAAGGGATTGTAGACCTGATTAACCTTTCAGCTTCAACCCCAAGAGAAAACCAGTAGTACTCCCCCCATCCCTTTCCACTCTCCCTCGAGCTGTGTTTGGTTTATTTCCTAACCCTGCAGGAGACCACCTTTAATGTCCCTTTCAAACTTCTTTCAGCCATATAACATTGACTTTATTTTGGAAGGAGTTGGCCTCAACTGGTTTCACTCCCTAACCTACTTCCCTTGGTTCTCCCCACCTCATCCACGCAGAACTTACTCGCAAGTTCTTAAACTTGAGTGTGGATCAAAATCACCTGGGGAGCATATTATAACGAGTCCTACACGCATAGTTTCTGATTCAGTAGGTCTGGGATCAAGCCTGAGAACTGCATTTCTGACAAGTTCCCAAGTGCATCACTTAGACGGTGCTAGTCCTGAACCACACTTTAAGGACCCACTGCTTTACTTGATGGAGCTTTCTCATTCCACACTGAAGAGAAAAAAATCAGTAAACACTCAAACCCATTTTTTATTTTCATAAAGACTTATCTCCCAAATGACCCTAATGTGTATTTGATGACTCACAGCTGCCTGCCTGTCTGACAGAGACAGAAAGACAGCTGGATACTTGTGAAAAGCTTGCTTGCCATGGGATTTTGGATGGGATGTCACCCTGAAAAGCCCAAGCTAGGCTCTTTACTGGTACAGGAATCAAAACAGCAATGCTAACAGGGTTTAGGGAGGGGGGTTAGATTTTGATTTTAAAGAAAATTCCTGAATTGAAATTTCTTTCCCAAACCACTGTATCATGTTGCGATGTGAAAAAAAAAAAAAACTTTGCAAATGATCTTCAAAAGTCATTAAACATGCAAAATACTATTTTCCTTTTAACGTACATAACTGTCAGCCAACATGGAAACTAGCAGACATAGATTCACTTCCTTTGGGAATCAGGAGGTTGTAGAAACTCTCGTGAGTTGATTTTCTTAATTTCTCTACTTATAGGCCACTTGCTAACTTCAAGATATCTCTTTTTCACACCCACACATATTTTTTTTCAATTCTCTTCTTCCATTTTTATTTTCTAGATCTTATGTGTTAAGTCCAGAAAAAAAATCTCTTCTCTTCTTACTCTGTTTCAATTCTGAGGGGAAAAATGGCCAACTTTGAACAAACACAAGAAGGCTACCCATTTTTAGACTAATTTAGACACAAGAATCAGTGCTACCAACATCTCAATACAAAGGTATTTTTCTTCTCCATGTTTCTCTAACACTACGTTTACTGAAACATCTTGATAACTAAATATGTATTTCTACTGAATCTGGCATCTCCTTCATAGTTTTGACTATTCTAGCTGTATTCTTTTTACTTGCTTCAGTTACAAATTGCATTATTTAACCTACCTCATGGGTTTAATAGCTTTTGAAGGGTTGATCTGAAAACCTATTCGTGATTTATAATTTTCGTAATAAAGGGACATATGCATTTTTGCCTCAATAAATATCTACAAGCCATTCCATTTCTTGTTCAAGGACTAAATGAATTTCTGTAGTCGCTTAAACATGGAATATATATTTAACAAGAGAGACCTTTAATGAACATATCTTGGCCAACACATAGATTATCAAGTTGAACTGTGTGATTATTTACTTTGCAAAAAGATTCCTTGCTTTTCAAGAGAACTAACCAGTTTCCTTTACTTAGTCCCATGTTTGACCCACACACATTTTCATGCACACAGCTGTTGCTAAAAGCAAATGTAAAAATGAAATAGAAATGAAGGGTAAGTATCATCACACTTATTTTAGGCCTGTAGACTCTGCCTCCTTAGATTGACTCCCAGTTCCTAAAAGAAAGGCTCAAAGCGTGTACTTTTCCATGTGGATGTTAGATTGAACATTAGCAGACATGGCTACATGCCCTCACCATAGCTCAACAATAAGTAGCCAGGTGAAACCTAGGGCTAGGGATGTTTAGTGATGCCCTATGCATGGGGTCACCAAGAGCAAGAATTAAAATGTCTAAAGAGCAAACTACAGTTGACCCTCCCTGCACATGCAAGGAGGTTAGAGGCACCGACCCTCCACACAGTAGAAAACGTGAGTATAACTTATATTTGGCCCTCTGTATACTAAGTTCCTCTGTATCCATGGTTCCACATCCACAGATTAAACCAACCTCGGGCCCTGCAGTATTATAGTATTTACGATCGAAAAACTCTGAGTAAAAGTGGACCTGCGCAGTTCAAACCAGTGTTCAAGGGTCAACCATACTTGTTTCCAAGTATCTTTTCTGAAGCTCACCCTAAAAGCAAGAGTTGTGTCTCAGAAAGCTCTGCCGCGGGGGAAACCGTTCTAAAACAAGGCCCATGCCTGTTCTATCGTTCAGCTAGGGTCCCCGACTCTAATCCTAATTCCAGTTTTAAGGATGGGGCCTATAAATGGATTTTTAACATTCTCTCTGTTTTATGCCTTAAATGCTCTGATATTTTCATATTCCTTAACTATCCTTTAAAATAAAAATTCAGCCCTGCTTCTAGGACCAGGTTGGTATTTGTCTCAAAGATATATGCCTCCCATTCTCAGGCTACCTGCCTCTGTGAAAATAAGCGAAGAATCCCATAACTCACTCACTATCTGAGAAGACCACCGGCCAGCAGGGTGTACATCTTCCTCATCCAGATGCCACTGGGGTGAAATCATACCATCAATGAGAGAAAGAACGCATATTCACTGGTACCTACTATGTGGCCAGTGTTTGCTAGGCTAGTGGTATGAAGATAACCAACTTAGTCCCTACCCTCAAAGGACTCAGAGTCAATTAAAGGGATCCCTTCTTTAGGGTTAATTATTGTTCTTTCTATGTAGCCCTCTTAATATGCAACTACCCATGGGTAAAATGAATAATATAACATGCTATGAATTTGTTCATCAGGTCTTTCCTCCCAATCCTAAAGTATCTGTGGGAGAAGACAACTTTTAAAGAAAACAATTCTCTCAAACCTCTGAAAATAAATACAATGACTCACAGACCCAGTTTAAGAAAAACTCAACTCTGTCACCTTAAAGACTCACTTTGCTGCAACCTGTGTCCTTTTATGACTGAGCCATTCATCTGCCATTCCTACCGTGAAGCACTAGATGGCACCAGAAAACTGCCGCATCACAGTAACTGCACAAGCATCCTTGGCTTTCGATGTCTCCTTTCTCATGGAGGGGTCTCAGCATTTTACATATGGTGCCTCAAATTTGCCCTTGTAGGTATCATTTTCATCAGAGAGGAGCTAAAGAAACAAAAATAAATTGATATTCTAACAGAAGAAGCACCTAACATTATCATCGTCAACACTGATTCAATTGCTAGGGGCCAGCAATGTGGCTTCAAGGCAACTTCATGATTTTCCCAGCAACTCAGAGTTCTCATTTTCTCATATACTAATTAGATCCAGAATCTCGTCTACCTCCCTGAGAGGAATGTGTGAGAACAAAATGCCATAATGGATTTGAAAGGCTTTTGTGAACTGTGACGGGTTATTAATTAATTGCCATTAGCACACATTTCTCCCTGAGATCAGAGCTGGTCTTGAGGCAACACAGGCTGTGAAGGGAAAAGCAGTTTCTCTGCAGAAGGCATGAGGTGCTTCTGCCTGGGTATGCAGTGTTTCTATTGAGCTTGGCCAACATACTCAACAGCATACAGTGAGGGAAGAGAAGCGTTATTCAGTATCTAGACACCAGGGATTTGTTCTCTCCACTCTCTGGTTAAGTATCACCCCAACTCACTCATTCCCTGTCCTCTCAGCAAACTCCACGTGAAGCTGAGTTCTAAGCAACATGGTGAAGTAAGTGAAAAGAAGTCTCTAAAGTTTTCCTCTTCATCCATAGCCTGATTTAACTTATCCTTCACAGTTAATCCTGTACCATCACTTTTACCCAGGCTGTCCCTGTCAGGTTGGGAAATGAAGAGAAAAAGGTATATATAGATTAACATGTTACCCCTAGAAACATCTATATTTTAAATGAGAATGGTAACCAAAAAGACAGTGTTTCATCCAAAGGAATAAATCTCTAATGGTTGAATGTGAGGCACTGTGGAGAGATTTTGTCATCTCTTTGCACCAAAAAAAGTCATTTCTCATAGCTTTTACCAGAAGGCCCAGCCAGCTTTTTCTCCTTCTGCTCCCCCACTCCAACTTTTTCTCTCTGGTCTATGCAACTGACCACACTCTGAAATGCACCTACTGTGCTTTCCTTTCTCCTATGCCCCTCAGCAACCACGCTTTTAAGTTTACAGGATCTTTCTTTCTGACCCTAAACTCAATGATGACGTTCTCCTCCCTCCCTATACATACATGCTTAACAAAAATCAAGCTAGCCACCCTGTAAGTACCAGAATTATAGCTCTTTACACTAATTTATAATTCACAAAGTGTTCCCATCCAACAGGTAACGGGAAGAAAATGAGATGCAGTAAATTACCTGAGGTCACAGGACTAACTGGCAGCAGGATTCAGACGCAACTACAGACCCCTGGCTCCCAGCAACCCAAGGACTGTTCTGAAAACTACGGAAGAAGAACCTGAAGACCAGAATGACAGTGCCCTTCCTGGCTGGGGAGAGCCCAAGACCTGGGAAGAGATTCTCTGCCCTAAACCAGGAAGGAAGCACCTTTCAGCCCTGAGTGCTTCACCATGGAGGAGGAGGTGGTAAAGGGGAAACAGGAGAATTGAAAAGTTATTGAGAAGGGCCACCCGTTTCTGAGCGTGCAGACCTGTCAGTGGCCCCTCTTAAAACTCTTTTCCACATCCATGTGCTTTCATCTGAGAGCTGGGCAAGTGGCCCCAGCTCTCTAGGGCACCCCAGTACCCACACTACCCTCCCCAGTTATACGGCATACCTGGAGATTACTTCCACACAAGGCACCCAAAGGCAGAAAAAGAAGCAGGCCCGAAGCTTATTCAATTAAGATCATATCCAGAAGCCTTGTCAGCACAAAGGTGAGGTTGTGGTCGCTGCTGCCCTGGGACAACAGTGCTTTAGCGGTTTCTTTCTGCACGGCCTACCGCTGTGTTGGCAGAGCCTTGCTTCCAAAGGCCCGTATAGACACCGGATAGATATATATGTACCCGTGTACACCGGTATACATATATTTATACATTTCTGTGTATATATGCACATATATACATATAGCGTCGGCTCTTGGTATCTTCTGGGGACTGGCTCCAGGACACACACGAATACCAACTCGTCGACGCACAAGTCCCTTACATAAAATGACCGTGGACGCACAAGTCCCCTCCATAAAATGACCGTACCGTCTCCCGGTTCCGCCCCCGCGGGTTCCGCCCGCGAAACAGTTCCGCCTCCCACTGATCCGAAATTGACGCGTAATCCTTCAAGTGTGTGGCTAAATGGGACTACAAAGGAAAAGAAAAATAACAATACACTATACTGCTGTAAAATTTTCTACCTTTATCAAAAACTTTTACACCTATTACGGTATTGTTTCATTCCTAACTCATGAGGTAGATTGGACAGATGTTATTAGGAGCCGTATTTCACAGATAAGGAGATTAAACTTCAAATACAGTATGTTGGTTTGAGTCATAACTAGAATCCAGGTTGAATGACATCCATGTCATCCTACACCAAACAGATATTGCTTAGTAACTGTACAATTAAATATGGTGCAGTTTGAGATATAAAATTCCATGTTTTATTGATATAAACCCATTTTAAGAATTATTGTTGCTGATAATACCCCCTGCAGATCACTTTTTATCTCTGTAATTAAAATTGGAGTAGAACTGAGCAAAAATTATTTGGATTCTACCTATCCTAAAAGAGCCATTTGATCTATTACTCCCAACCCTACCTGCATATTAGGAATTAACTAAGGATCTTTTTTAAAATATCAGTGCCTGGGCTTCACATCCCTGAGCATTTGAAGTAGACTATCTGGGGATGGACAGAGCAAAGCAATTTTTATTTTTTTTTGCGGTACGTGGGCCTCTCACTGTTGTGGCCTCTCCCGTTGTGGAGCACAGGCTCCGGACGCGCAGGCTCAGCGGCCATGGCTAACGGGCCCACCCGCTCCGCGGCATGTGGGATCTTCGCGGATCGGGGCACGAACCCGCGTCCCCTGCAACGGCAGGCGGACTCTCAACCACTACGCCACCAGGGAAGCCCGCAAAGCAATTTTTTAAAGCTCCTTGTTGGATGTTAATATGCAACCACAAACTTAGTTGGCACGGGAGTACACAATGTCAACCAATGCCAAATCATTTTGTACATTTTGTGCATGTACATGTCCCAGGTTTATAATCCAAATGTCCCCAAGTTTACTGGCTATTCAGGGGTCACCCTTTTCATCAATACTCAAATAAAATGACTCGAACTACCATCTAACATATGCTGAGAAATCCAATCACCTCCCTGATATTTTTAAGGAGTCTAGGAACCATGTTCTCTTGGTTCATATCACTCCAAATTCCTGCTGTTGCTGGTTTCTCAGTCCTACTTACCATCTTGCTTTCTGCAAATGCTGACCTTTTTCCTCATTCTATCCCCTCACCTTTGGCCACCACCTTCCTACCTCCTTTCAACACCCAAAGCAACAGTATCGCTACTACTTCATGGAACAAGCCTTTACTAAAAGCTTAGGTTTAATAGAAGAACACTACCAATCCTAAAGAAAAACTTATCACCGGGTATTAGGCATTACTGTTCTTGAAGCTTCTCCATCCTGTCACAGGGGATTCCTGCTGGCTGGTTTTTTTCCCTTAGCCAACAACAATTTATCATGTTACCATATTCAACCAGATTTTTCTACCATCCTTTGTCTTCTTCCAGTCCCAGGGGTCCTCACCATTTTTCTACCAAGCTACCACCCAAGCAAGCTCACATTCACTTAATTTTTTTTTTTAACTGAAATGATCCATACAGTATTTTCCTAAACAAAAAATTCATTACCTTTAACACCTGGCAGAAGCTTTGAAGTTACTGTTTTTCTTTGATTTGTCACAGACTGACTTTGTAGACTGTGATCCCTTCCCTCACCACTTTCTTATGTATATATTTATATATGTAATTTATATAGGGGTGTGTGTGTATATATATATGCATATATATATATACACATATATATGGGTATATATATGCATATATATGTATGTATGTGTGTATATACGTATATGCGTATATATGTGTGTATATGTATATGCATATATATATACGTATATATGGGTATATATATGCATATATCTGTGTATATATGTGTATGTGTGTGTGTGTGTATATATATATGTGGCAGGCAATCATTGGCTGTCATGTGGAAGACTGGTTAGAACCTTAGGAAACAAGGGACATGACAGGCAAGTTTTGGAGAGTCCATAGGAAGAGACAACTCTAAAACATGTGGAGACATCTTGAGAGAATTAGGCAATTTCAAGGAGCAGCCAGAAAAGGCTAATTGGTGGGCCAAATGTGAAGTGCTTGAGCGCTGAACCTTCAGAGAATGTCCCAAGGCCAATTTCACTTAAGGCAACCTAAGATCTTTCTTCAAGCAATCAAAAATATTTACCAGGAGGGGATCTATGCTCCCAGGGAAGCTGTGCAGTGCCAGACACTGAGCTGGGTAGTTTTATCACAAGCCTTCAAGATAGGGTATGATGGAATTCTTTGGCCAAGATGCCTTCCAGACATCCCATCTATCTCCAAATTACAAAATCTTCCTAATCGGTTTTTGGTAACGAAGGAAGGCAGCCTCCTACTCATGACCTTCAGGGTATTAACTAGCAAACCTGGCAATTCTGGACTGTATGTAGTAGTATCTATTGCACTGCTTGGCAGAGTACATAACCAAATCAGGACGATTTCAGAAACAGGGTATCTTGCCATGAGGGATGACCTAGAATTGGGGAACCACAAGAGAACTAAAAAAGTCATCTAATTCACCTCTTCATGACATAAAGGAACTGGGGTCTTTTGGATGCTCTTGGATTCTTAGTTGCAGAGTTGAGGCAACTTGACTCCTGGTTTCCTGTTGTGGGATGTTTTGTGAACATACAAGCTGTCATAAAGTGTACCTTTAATTAATCTTTATTCTCCGTAATAGTAGAAGAAGCCTTAAGATGTGAAATGAACTATATTTCAATAACAAAATCATGATGGAAAAGAAGCATGTTTCCTGACACAAGTGCCGTTTCCTTTCTGGCTACACTGCCATCTTCTCTCTTTCTCCCTGATACCACATCCGTCTACCCACCCCCACCCTACCCAATATATATCACAATGCCTGAAAACAGAGCCTCTCTTCTGACAACTGCCCATGAAAACCACCTAGAAAAAGGCAATGATTCAGTCTGACCCCAGGATGAATTAATAACAAAACACAGAGCCCTGAACAAAACATGGCCTTAGTTCTGTTGACTTAAGAGATTTTATCCCAGCATATTTTCTAAACTTTATTACCTCTAGATGTGCTTCTTGCTCTGCTAAAAATGTGAAAAAAGGTAAATCAGTGCCAACTTTACCTATTAAACCATAAACATAAAAGTTCCAGCATTTTGATAAAATACTAGGCAATCCTCCAAGGAAGTTTATCTCAAACACACACACACACACACACACACACACACACACACACACACAATAGTATAAACTTTCCAAGCTGGGCACAGTGAAAAATGACAGTGAATTGAGTGGGAGCCAGGAGGCCTAGATATAGTGTCAGGTCTTTCGCTGACTGACTTAAGACACCATCCCAGTGGGCCTTGCTTTCCTTATCTGAGATCAAGAACCAGACTAAGAATCCCTAAAGTGGATTCTTAGGATCCACTTGTGGAATCCATCCACAAGTTTCTTTGACTCCATATAATCATACAGATATCCTCTGTGATATCCTGAGTGATGTGACTTAGGTTGGGTCATCACAAAGGGTGGACATGCCTCCCTGGGTTACCCTGGCAAAGCATATTAAGAAACTGAATGTTGATAAGAAAAATTAATGTTGAAAATTAGGGTCACCCTACTTGCCCAGGAGCCTGCTTTACTTAGAAGGAAAACCTCAGAAGCTCAGTGGCCATGGGTCATTATTGAGGCTGTGGGATTCTTTCCTCACAACTCAAGTGTTGCCTTGCCCAGCACATCAGGGGCCTCTTCTAATACTGGCTCAGAGGGCACTAACCCCCTACATTCTGTTTTCCTTAAAATTTTCCTTATAAACATTTAACTACATCCCACCCCTGCTTATCTTAAATGAATGTACCAGGCATGGCTCTTCTTGGTCCATAGCCAGAAAAATAAGGAGACAAACAATTCATGGCTACTTTATGTCTTTCTGAGCAAGGAAGAAGCAGCAGAAGAGAAGACTCAAATACGAAGACGGCATTGGAAATAATGGAAGAACCAAAGGGGGGAAAAAAGTACTCATAACTTTTGGCTATTACTAAGTCAGGAATAGGTAGTCAATTGGGAAGGAACCAAGCAGTGGCCTCTCTACTATTTATATGTCAGATTAATTATGGAAGCTGATGGGTAAGTTGTATGATTTGCCTAACAGAGTATACACTTCTCAAGTGCATGCATTCAAGAGGCCCTAATACTCAACACATAATTTGGTGCATGGCACTCTGGCAGCCTTCCAACATGCCTCAACTTCAGATATATCAAAAATGTTGAAATCGGGCTTCCCTGGTGGCGCAGTGGTTGGGAGTCCGCCTACTGATGCAGGGGACATGGGATCGTGCCCCGGTCCGGGAGGATCCCACGTGCCGTGGAGCGGCTGGGCCCGTGGGCCATGGCCGCTGAGCCTGCGCATCCAGAGCCTGTGCTCCGCAGTGGGAGAGGCCACAACGGTGAGAGGCCCGTGTAACACACACACACACACACACACAAAATGTTGAAATCAGTGAGGCCTTAAAGAAGTGACCACATCACTGATAGTAGAATATTTAGGATGCATTCTTGCTATAACAAAGCTCAAAGTTGGCAGAGGAGGCGGAAGTTCTGTTGTGCTTTTCCCTTTCTCCCTTTCATCTCAGAGCTTGAGCATACAGAGTGTTGTGGACGGAATGTTTGTGTCCCCCACCCCGCAAATGTATATGTTGAAGGCATAACTCCCAATGTCATGTTATTTGGAGGTGGGGTAGTTGGGAGATACTTAGGTTTAGATGAGGGCACTGAGGATGGGGCTCCCATGATGGGATTAATGTCCTTATAAGAAAGGGAAAAGAGATTAGCACTCTCTCAACGAGGTCATGTGAATGACAGCAGCCTACAAGCCAAGAGAAGAGGCCTCGGAATGAAACTTACTTTGCCAGGACCTTGATCTTGGACTTCCCAGCCTCCAGAACTATGAGAAATACATTTCTATGGTTTGAACCCCCCAGTCTGTGGTATTTTTTTATGGGAGCCCAAGCTGACACATACACCAAGACCCAGAAGTCACAGTCCTTCAATTAAATTCGTTACCAAGGCTTTGGTGAATGACATAGTGCATGGGATGTCTTGAAGCCCGAGTTTAATCAACACCACAAATCAGGTCAGATAAATCCCAAGGGTTGCAGGTTACTGAGTAGAGTTTTCCAGATAAACAGACCTCTGCTGCGTCCTTATTCCTCTGTCTAATGTCCACCGTGGAGTTTCCTTCACAGACCATGAGGCAGATCTGGATTCCTCTGACGAATCTGACTGTGAGGCTTTTCTGTAGCATGCCATTCAGCACTGAGTTACACACCATCATGGACTCTTCATGTTTTTGTTTTGTGCCTTAAATGTCTCTTCTCCCTGAAGATCAATTATAAGCACCTAAAGTGCGGAGAACACATCTCATTTGGTTTCAGCCTCCACAAAGTCCAGCACGATACTTAGTATGTAATAGGGAATCAGTATGTCTTGGATTTATTGGTCAAACAAAGAGTAACAATTTTTGTGGTCAGGCAAAGAGCAATAATTTGCTACAGGCCTCACCTGTGTCAAGAAAAGCCCTGCTGGGGCTTCCTGGTGGTGCAGTGGTTAAGAATCTGCCTGCCAATGCAGGTTCGAGCCCTGGTCCAGGAAGATCCCACATGCCGCAGAACAACTAAGCCTGTGTGCCACAACTACTGAGCCTGCACTCTAGAGCCAGCGAGCCACAACTACTGAGCTCACGCGCCACAACTACTGAAGCCCACACGTCTGGAGCCCATGCTCCTCAACAAGAGAAGCCAAAGCAATGAGAAGCCCACGCACCACAACGAAGAGTAGTGCCCGCTCACCACAAGTAGAGAAAGCCCACGTGCAGCAACAAAGACCAAACGCAGCCAGAAATCAAATAAATAAATAAATAAATAAATGTATAACAACAAGAAAAGAAAAGACCTGCCATTTTTACAGACAAGATAAAGAGCTTTGCTCTTACTCAGCATCGCACCTAATAGCAATAGTTGCTCATATTTGCCTGGCACTTCATAGCATACAAAGTGTCTTCAAAAAGATTGATTCCCGGGCTTCCCTGGTGGTGCAGTGGTTGAGAGTCCGCCTGCCGATGCAGGGGACGCGGGTTCATGCCCCGGTCCGGGAGGATCCCACATGCCGCGGAACGGCTGGGCCCGTGAGCCATGGCCGCTGAGCCTGCGCGTCTGGAGCCTGTGCTCCGCAATGGGAGAGGCCACAACAATGAGAGGCCCGCGTACCGCAAAAAAAAAAAAAAGGATTGATTCCTACAGGTTTCTTCCCACAAACCTGGCAAACATGATTCTCGTATCAGAGCCTCTCCTGTCAGGGTGAATGGAATTGTAGAATCCACCTCATTAAATACCACCTATCTCTCTCCAATCCTCTCAACCAAATCTAGCAATATTTCCATGATTACAGTAAAAGTGTGAGGCTTTAAAAGTTCTATTTACCCACAGGTAGGAGTCATGAGAGAAAATGTCTATACCTGACCTGGACAAGGAAAATAATTTAAAAAGCAGACATAATCAGCTTCCTCACATTCAAAACTCCCTCTCGATTGAGGGCTGACTGGAGCCCTTTGTCCCTAGGAAGGTAAAAGAAGCAGAATCTACCCTGCCGTGTAACCCTACACATGAGTGAAAGGTTCTTGGAGATAGGCAAATGGTTTACCTATTTCTTTTATGAACAATAGAACCAGACAGCCTTTAGAGGAAAAATAAATCATAAAAGGGTAACATTGTATTTTTAGCCAGAGGGGTGTATGCAAAAGAGGAAAGACTTGCCAAAATTCCTTTGTCCAATGTTACAAACAAATCTCCAATTTGTTACCCCCAACGAGTGCTTTCACTAAGCAGCCCACCCCCAAATTGGACATTCAGGATCGGCATTTTTTTTTTAACTACACGAGTAGAACAGATTACTTCAACAGAAAACAGAGCACCTCCCAGTCAGGATGTAAGAGTTGCTTCATAAAACTTTTGAAATTTTATATGTAAAACTGCACTGGATCTTCTTGTCAAATATATTTCTTACTACAGTGCTGAACAAAAAGTGTTTGAAAGTTTTGCCCTAGCTGTAGCAAGGTTGCCGGTGGAATAGTACTGTTTGCGCTCTCTTTTTTCCTGGTATTAGCCCAATAAAAGAACAGTATTGTTTGTTTTCTGATAGAGTAGCACTTGCCCTGGGAGCAGCCCGGGCAGGGTGGCGTAAGCCCTGGATTCTGGCCTATGAATCATGACTGCATCATTGCCCAGTAGATAGGCCTTAGGCAAGTTACTTCACCTCTCAGAGTCTTTCTGCATCATTCTATAGGGATACCTGCTATTTCCTTCAAGAGTCTCAAAAAGTCATGAATATATTGCCTACCAAGTACCTAGCAAAGTGCCTACAAAGTACCTAGCAAAGTATCTACAAAGATATTCAATAAATGTGACTTCCTGCCCTGTCCACACTTCCCACCCCACACCACCCCTTCTGTAGTGCTGTAGGGACTCTGGCCTCTGCACTTTCCCACTTTTATTAGGTGGGGCTCTGTTGACCCTGAAAAGTGCTACCAAACAATCCAACCGAGTCACCTCCAGAAGCAGTCACTGACTCAAAATGAGGCGAACGCATAATTCACTCAAAGTATTCGGAAACACATGTCTCAAAGAATATGTGAAACAAGACCTCCAGAAGGACTGTTATTTGTCTTGGCTTGCACAGAGTAAAGGCCTAAGAGAAATGTTTTGTTAGATGAATGGTTTCAGTGCCTTCAGGGGCTCTGAAAAACATCAGTTTCATATTCTAAGCAATAAAAACGACTTCTGTTATCTCCTCCAACTGACTCCACATTCCTTGTAATCGGGTGGTTTCCACAGCACCCAGGAAGGACTCTCAATAAATATTAACCAGGGAAGAACAGACCAGGAAAAACTCTTAGCCATTTCACTCTGAAAGGTCAGAGGCCTCATCTGTTCCTATGGAAACCCCCCAGCGAGAATCCAACCCGATTTAGCCTGTTTCCAACACTCAGGGAGGTGTTAACTTTTCCTAACTATGAAAGATTAACTGTCCCAAATTCCAATACCTTGAGGGAAGCAAGTTAATCATAGGTGGCCTCCTGCTGTGTCACCCATCCCAACAGAGTTTTCGCAGCTGTATTTCCTCTCAGAACCTTCTAGCTCCTCCTCAGCAAGAAGACTGTCTGTTCTCACCATCACTGCCTTTCCCTGGCTCTCTCTCCCCATGTCAGTTCTTTCCTGAAACCTTACCCAGGTCTCTTGTCAGAATACTTCTACTTGTCTTTGCATTGCTTGCTAGTTTGTTTATACCTTCCCCAGATCCCTTACTACATTGGGATGTGTGTTACAATGACTTGAAAAGATGCCCATCCTCCCCCATAGACAGGGAGCGCCTTCAGAACGTGGACTGTGTCTCAACTGTTATCACCCCTCCCCTGAGCTCCATTCGTAACACAGTGCCTGACCCGTCACACACATTCATCGCAGGTTGTTGAACTGGCTTGACCAGAGTTCTCTGTACCGCTTCAGTTGCTCATTTGTGCCTAAAACCAAGTCCTGGGGACTTCTTTCTTCTCCATAACATCAGGAGAGAACATTTTAAGACAGGAAAGAAACAGAAGGGCCAGAGAAGAAAGGAAGCTAGAGACAAAACCAAAAAAACTTCCTTCTGTAACATTCAGAGCTGTACTTCATGGCTCTGTCTGCCACATCTGCCCATTTGCCCATTCACCACCTCCTCAGCTATGCTTGAGAGACTGGCTTTACCTGAAAATCAGCTCACTCACACAGGAGCTTTCAAAGGCTTCCTGGATTGCTAATGAGAATGACACTACATTTCAATTTAGGGTCCTTTTTACCATAATCTCAAAGCATTTTCTAGCTAAAGAAGCAAACTTGATTAAATCACACGTTCAATTTGCCTCCCAGCCACATTCCTAACATTCAGGTCTTTGGAGGCAGGCTAAGCTGAGACCCTGAAGAAGGAGAGAGTGTCCTGCAAAATCGTGACTGCCCACTCGGCTCTCTCCGTGCATCTACCCTTCCTCTGGTCGCTCACAGGCTGGCCTTGCAGCTGCTACTGTCACCAATGTAATGCATGATGTTGCCTGGGAAGCAATGCTTTTTGCAGCGGCTGGAACAATGTTTCTGACATATGTTCCCATGGCCAGAACAATGACAAGCCCCCTTTCAACTCGCTTTCTTCCCTTGCAGGTTTGGAGAATGCTCTTTGTGAGGCCTGGCTGAGTCACAGATGGACACAGGGCTCAGGACTGCCCCCTCCCGTCCCTCCCCACCAGGATGCCTAAGGCATTTGCATATGGTGAATCCTCCTGCCAGGCTCTTTACAAAAGCAAAAGAAAGGCATTGTTTTCCTTTCAGGGTCAGGTGGCTTTGACGATTAGTTTGTTCCATTAACAAGAGCAGCTTGAGGAGATTAGACAGAAAGGTCAGTTTCCCTCCACAATGATTTCACCCAGTGCTTATTTGAAGAGGCTCAGTAGCCCAGGGGTTCTGTGGCTACATCTGATTTCAATCTGGCCAGCACTCTGCACTTCTCAAAGGAGGTAGGAACTGAGACTTTAAACTAGTTATAGACCTTTGCAGAGATCCCACCCCGGCTTGTGCAACTAGGATAATATCTGAGGATTGTCACCTCTATTAGGGTTAATATATCTGGAAAAATACACAATACAGCCCAGACCCCCACATACACGCCCTCAAAAACCAAGGCACAGGGATATATTTATTCATATCCATCACGGTTTATGGCACCACCTTGGGCCCAGCTACTGAAATAGAAGCCCAGAAGTCATTCTGGCTGCTTCACTTTTCCCCATATCTAGTGGGTTAACTCTATCTAAAAGGCTCTCTTCCTCTTCCTCTCTTCTCCATCCTGTTGTTGCTAAGCTCTATGCAGCTGGTTGTATTAAGTTCGTTGCTTTTCTTCCTGCCTCTCCCTGGACCTCCTTCCACAAAGCTGTCAGAATAATTTTTCTAATGTTCAAGTCCAATTCCATCACTCCCTTGCTCAGAATTCTTCAGCAATGCCCCTTTGTCTTGGAGGTAAAAGGTGACTGCTTCAGGGGGCTTCAGGATTTGGTTCTTCCCTACTTGTTCATCCACTCTTATATCCCAACTTCTCCCTAGATTCCAGTGACTCTAAATGGCTTTGGGCTCAGCATCCCTGCTAGGCTCTTACATACCTCCAAAGGTGCTCTTTTCCTTAGAACGCATCTACTCTCTGTTTTTTTCCCAGTGCTCAAGACCGCCAAATATTCCTTTAACTTACCTAATTTCATTCTTCTCCCCATGACCAAACCAGGACACATGTTAGTCCATTCTTATCTATGTTGTTTCCTTAATCGGTCAAGGTTAGCAGAACTTTGAGACGTTCATTTTGCCCACTCCACCATCCGCAAACAAGAAAACTTTAAGGGATATCCCACAGGGTGGAATCTGAGAGTGAAGATGCCCAGATGGCAGGCAGAACAGAGGCAAAGAGGAACTGGGTCCTGGGTAACTCTGAGTGACTGAGTAAAGCCTGTCTGGAGCCTACTTCATACCTGGACTTTTCAAGTTCATCAGCCAGTAAATTCCCTGTATTGTTTAAGTCTGTTTGAAGGCTGTTCCATCTATGACAATGCAGAGAACCTTATCTGATACAGCAGAAATGAAGAGTATTATCTTTGAAAGAAGCAGCTTTCCATAGAATAAATGATAAAATAATACGAAACCAAGGGAGTTCAGCAAATGCAGCATTGAATAGAGTCAAGAAGCTTGAATTCTGGACTTCCCTGGTGGTTCAGTTAAGACTCCACGCTCCCAATGCAGGGGGCAGGGGTTTGATCCCTGGTCTGGGAACTAAGATCCAGCAGGCCACATGGTGTGGCCAAAAAAAAAAAAAAAAAAAAAAAGCTTGAATTCTAAATAAAAATTTGCCCACAACCTCTAGGGACCCTAATTTCTTATGCTTTATTCTTCTATCTATAAATTGAGTATTCCTACCAACTCCTTCCTTATTTTATAACACAGTTGATAGTAATGAAGCTTTGGAAGATGTTTTAGTCTGTTCTGGCTGCTACAACAAAGTACCATAGATTGGGTGACTTATAAGCAACAGAAATTTATTTCTCAACGTTCCTCAGGCTGTAGGTTCTAGATCAGGGTGCCAACATGGTAAGGTTCTGGTGAAAGCTCTCTTCCATGTTGCAGACTGCCAACTTCTAGCTGTGACTTCACATGGTAGGGAGGGCATCAGGCTAACTCTCTGAGGTCCCTTGTATAAGGGCACTAATCCCATTCATGAGGGCTCACTTTCCAAAGGCCCCACCTCCAAATACCTTCACCTTGGGCATTAGGTTTCCAATATATGAATTTCAATACATGAATTCAGACCATAGTGAAAGAGTTCTTCTGTTCCTTTGTATATGCATTTAGTCATTAAAAAAAAAAAGACAAAAAAACCTTTTAGTGAGTACTTACTATTTGCTTGGTGGTAGGTATTATATACCTAGAAAAACCTGAGACATCCTCTAGGCTAGGATTTGGCAAACTCCAGCTCACAGGCTAAATCTGGCCCCGCTTGCTGTCTTTGTAAATAAAGTTTTATTGGAACACAGCTGCACCTATGTGTTTACATAATGTCTGTGGTTACTTTCACACTGCAACAGCAGAGCTGAGAAGTTGCCACAGAGAACATAGACCTACAAAGCCTAAAATATTTACTATCTGGCTCTTGACAGAAAAAGTTTGCCAACCTCTGCTCCAGGCTATTCACCACTGCTAAAACTTCTGGTTACAATAAACCTCCCTTTTCTGAAGAGCCATAGTGAAGTACACTCCACCAACTTTTGTCCCAAATATCCCAAGTATCAAATTACACTCCTCCCAAAAAAAGCATGGGGGAGAAAAAAAAATGTTTTTAAACATACATTCAATTGAATGCATTTTGAGTTTCCAGAATTAATTGGTACCACAAATGAGATGCAGACCCCGTGAATCATCATTAGGATCCTCCTTGAGAGATGGGCAAAAACCACCCCAGCTGGTGTCAATGAAAAACCAAGTGTAGACAATATGACTCATTAACAAAGAAGAGAGGTTTGTTTGTTTCTCCTCCATCCTTTCCCTGATGTAGTTTACTTCTCAGAACAATGATTTGATTTCAAGAAACTAACCCAAGACTAGAAAAGAAAAGTAAACCCCAGTCCATTTCTGAGTATGAATGCAAAAGCTGAAATCTAGAAATTAGGCCCCTGGTTTAATTTTTTCTATATTGGTCTATGGTGACCCACAGGTAAGCTTCTAGCCTAAATATCCCCCTTTTCATTATGCAATAGAGGCTTTTCCCAAGCTCTTTTCAGATGCTAGAGGGATTAACCCCATAATCACTAACATTGTTATACAGTGGAATAGAAATAGCACAGACTATTGAATCCAGCAGATTCAATAGTGTGAATTTGTTTTGGCACTTATAATGTATGCAATATAGAAGGAATATATTCTTCTATTCCTCTTCTCTGAACTGTGATTGCCTCAACAGTATGCAGACACTAACTCGTAAAACTGTTAGAGAACATGTGTGTGGTCACACGTGACAGTATCTAACACAGTTGTAGGCACAGAGCTGTTTTCCAATAAATGTGGCTTTCTTTCCTCTTCCTTTCAACCTTCTATACCTCAGAAAATAAAAAGCATACCCTAATCTGAACAACAGGATCACAGCCTCCTACTAATTTGAGTCTTTCCTGTGTTAAAGGAAAAACAGAAGTTAAAAGTTGAGAGATATAAAGAGATTTAATTGTGTTCTGGGATTTTCTCCCCATAACCCCACCATTACCTCCTCTCCCAGCCCCAAGATTAAACATGAGGATAGATTTCTATTTCTAAATGAACAGATGCTGCAGGCATAAATCAGTAGTAACCACTAATGGAAACTTGGCCACCAGTATCCACTCCAAGGTTGACACATTTGGATCTAATTGGCAGTCTGCTTTAGAGCAGTCAAAGAATATAGTGTCATACACATCACAGATCAAAGTAGAGGGAAACTTGCTAGTGGCCACGGGGCTTTAATTGCCAAACTTAGGTAGGCAGATCTGTGGGTTTTGTTTAGGGTCAGGTAAACGCTCACTAGCTTATTTAGAGGAAACCTCTAGAGACCCTGATTTAGCTAGTTTGGACCCAAAACATGAAGGTACAAGAAAAAGCATTCAGAGGAGCTGGCCACTTGGGTGGTCAGAAGGAGAGACCAGCTTATGTTCATCTTGCCACCACGTACATTGGAAATTACTTAATATTCTCTTCTGGGCTTCCATGTAATGAGTAACTTAGGCTTTTCAGTAAGAAATATGCCTCAGTCTCAAGCTCAGAAATGTCAACTATACCTAAAAACACTCAAATCCATTATTTGTAGGAGAAAACAAAATTTCTCCTTTTACTAAAAACCAACAAAAAGAATGCTTTTTTTCTAATTCCGGCATTATGCATAAATACCTATCCACCGGAATTTAAATGATAAATGCTCCTATTGAATATTGTTAATCTTTTTAGTGTCATAGCCTCCTAAAAATTATGGAAACCTCTTTCCAGAAAAATATATATGCAACAATTTTCCACACAATTTCAGTACTGACAGACTTCCTGAGGACATCCCAGGGACCCTCTTGGGCTCTATACTTCCTAGATTAAAGATTACTGTATTAAATCTATTAAACAGAAGAACAAAACCATTTGCCAAATGATAGTTTACCACTATAGGTCTGTCATTACTTCTAATTTATGACAGTCATAGCCAATTTACCATTCCTACAAGGACCTCCAGCTCACCAAATTACTGCCTATCTAATATCATCCACTGTGAGAACCCCTAGGAATATCTGATCATTTAATTCATTCATCTAAATATGAACAGACTACTAAGAAACATCAAACATTTGAGAGAAGTCTGCAGCACAAAAGAAGTAAACTATGGCAAACTTTTTTAAAAGTACAGTTCTGACTAGTTCCTTAGAGAGATTAGAATAGATATTACACCTATAACAGGATGTTCTGCAAAAGGAGAATATGAACATAAAAAATAATTACTGGAGATTAAAAATATGATTGCTAAGATACACAATAAAATAGAACGGTTGAAAGGTACCAGTAGAGGAAGTCTCCCATAAAGGAGAACAAAAAGATGGGAAACATGAGAGGGAAGGTGAAACATGCAGGATTAAAACAGAGGATTTAATATATAATAGGAGTTTTATAAGAGAAAATGGAGGCAAAGAAATAATAGAAGGAAATTTCCTAGGGCTTAAGAAGAAATGTCTTTACATTGAAAAGATTTACCAACTAAGAAGGAGGAAGGAAAAGGACTCATAACTCTAAACATTACTGTGAAAGTTAAGAACAGTGAAAGATAAATCCCCTACAGACTAAGATATGGAATTAATATGTTTAGAATTCTGAGGGAAAAGCATTTACAATCTAAAATTCAATACTCAGCCAAACTCTCTATTGTGAGGGAAGACTAAAAAATTTCAGACAAGGAAGGACTAAGAAAGTTTGCCTCCCACACATTTTAGTTGAAGACTGACTCCAGCAAAACAAGGGGATTAACCAAGAAAAAGAAGACAAGAGACCCAGGAAATAGTAGATCAGAACCAGGAATAAGAAAAGATGTCTCAGCATGACAGCTATGGAGCTGGCCTAAAAGTATAAGTTGAGGCAGGAAGAAGTGGTGATCTGGGAGGGAAGTCACTGAGGGAAAAGTGCACACCATAGAATAGACAGGATTTGAGAAGAGGAAGTACCTGAATATACGATAAAATTCACAAGTGCAATAAAAAACATACAAAATATACTCAGGGAAAAGCAGAAAGTTATATAACAAAGTCATGTACCAATAGAAAGGAAATTAACCAGTTAGAACAGTACCTTGATGGATTCTGTAACAAAGAACAGAATAAGTCTCAAGTAAAATACAGAATGATTAAGACTCTTAAAAGTGATAATGATCTAATGATAGATACATGTTTCTCTTTATCAATTAGAGAAAGAAAAGGCAATCAGAAACTACAGGATAAACAAAAACTAAACAAAACAGGTATGGAAAATGTAGCATTTTTAACAATTAGTGAAGTATAAGAAAGAACAATCCATTTGAGCATTCTCCTTTAAGTGGTTCTTTTATTAAGGAAATATAATCATACCACACAGCTTGACTCTATAAAGAAAACAAGTATTTATAAAAATGAAAATATTTACTAGGTTTCAATTTTTAGAATCAATCTCTTTAAAGTATAACATAAAAGACAAAATAAAAAATAAATATCTGTCTTGAAATGTATTGATAACAATAAAAATAACAGTAACAACAAATATCTAATGAGAATTTACTATGTATCAGATACTGAACTTAGAATCAGCCTCTATTCCTACTTTATAGGTAGAAAAAGTAAGGCATGGTGAGGTTGTATAACTTGCCCAAGGTCATGCAGATAGTAATGTGTGGGTCAAACCTCCAGGTAGTCTGGCTTTAGAGGCAGAGTTCTTGCCACTATACTATACTTTCTCCTTTGTTTTTACTAAAAACATTAAAAGTACAACTGATAGATTTTACAAATTAAAATCGGGAGAGGGTGAGGAGAAAAGGAGGAAGGAAGGATTAAGGATGTTAATAGCCTTTTTTACAAAGTAGGGAGTCAAGATACAGTCTAGTGGATGGAAAGGGAAATGGAGGTTTTAATTCTTAAGCTTGGAAAGGTAACCAAGAAAGGAATTAAAAGTAACGATGTAACAATATTGGGAGGAGGTAGGAAGGATAGGAGGGAGTTTGTATAAGTGAGCTAAATCCTCATAACTAGTAGCAAGAAATCAATTCATATTGTGGTTATATTAAAAGGAACTTCCCAAACAAGAATTTATGATGTATACATACTATTTAGACTTACAGAGGTGCCACTAGATGAACACAAAACCAAACTGATTAAAGATTGCCTGGGGAGTGGACTAAAGATGGAGAGAAGAGGTCAGAGGCTCTGTTGTTATTACGCTATTATATTTTTAAATTTTATGTTAATATATGCTAACATGTATTAAAATATGAATTTTATTTTGACTTAAATAAAATAGTTTTAAAAACACATAAGCAAAAGCCACCAGAAATACAAGGGAATTGATAAAAATGAGAGCATGGGGGAGAGGGAAACGAATACCTTCCTCTCATGTAGATAAAGTAGACTAATAGCAAACAAAGATAAAATGGAATTGTATAATAGTATTAATAAGCAAGATTTGATATTTATATATCAAACTTTGTACCCTTAAGAAGAAGATGGTGACATAGGAGCCTCCTGAACCTCCTTCCTTTCACAGACACAGCAAATGTACAACTACACACAGAGCAATTCCCTCTGAAAGAAATCTAGAAATGAGCTGATCAACTCCTACACAGCAGGCAAACAAGAACACACCCACACAGAAGTGGGTACGAAAGGCTGAGATATATTCTCACCGTAAACCTCACCTCTGGCGTAGTGACATACAATTGAGGAGGAATGCACAACACTCAGCTTCTCTCTGAGGAATCAGAGTTTGGACCAAACACTTAGGACACCTCAACTTTTAGGACTAGGACTTCCACCTGAAGGATGACCCCCCAAAATACCCAGCTCTGAGAGCCAGTGAGGTTTGTGTCCACAAGACCCACAAGACTATAGCAAACAAAGAAATAGTTTTTTTGGCTTTTGTTTTTGGCCACGCCATGCGGCATGTGGGATCTTAGTTTCCCAACCACGGATTGGGCCTGCACTCCTGCATTGGAAGCGCAGAGTCTTAACCACTGGACCACCAGGGAAGTCCCCAAAGAAATAGTTCTTAAGTGGCATTTATTAAAATATTTTGGATGCTATCAAAGTTGTATTGAAAGGAAAAATCATAGCTTTAAATGCTTTTATAGCTAAACAAGAAAGTACGAAAATAAGTGAAGCATTTAACCCAAGAAGTAAATAAAGGCAATTTAAAAATTAAGTAGAGAAAATATAATATTTAAAATAAATTAATGAATTACAAAGCAAAATAAAATAAATCCAATAGCTCTTTGTTTGAAAAAACTAAGAAAACAGACAAATATCTGGCTATGAAGAAAAAGCAAACAAACAAAAAACCCAAAAAAACAAAAACAAACAAAAAGAAACAACTGAGAGGAAGCCAGATAAAAGCATCATTCTGAGAATCAGAGATTGTTTTTAATTATAAAAGATTTCTCTATATCACTCAATTCTTCACCCTCTCAATACAACAAAACTATTAACAATTGATTTACATATATCAATGTCTATGGAAGAACTTAGGAAAACTGTCCAAACATTCCTCCAAGTTTTACTTTTCCTTCCCGAGCATCAGTTGATCAGCAAGCAAGAACTATGGGGGGACTGCTGAGCCTGCACTCTAGACCCCGCGAGCCACAACTACTGAGCTCACGTGCCACAACTACTGAAGCCCACGCGCCTAGAGCCCGTGCTCCACAACAAGAGAAGCCACTGCAATGAGAAGCCCATGCACCACAGTGAAGAGTAGACCCCACTAGCTGCAACTAGAGAAAGCCCGTGCGCAGCAACGAAGACCCAATGCAGCCAAAAATAAATAAATAAATTTATTTAAAAAAAAAAAAAAAAAGAACTATGGGGAGTGGGGGTGGGTGGTGGAGGTTGAGCTCTCCTGCTATTCGTTATAGGGATGGCCATGTTGGTCTCTGATCATTATATGCAGCTGTTCCTTTTTTTCCTCCTGAAATAATGGGTATTGATTAACGAACCGCCAAACTGGCCAGATTTCAGTGTTCTTCCCCTCTCCTCCCTGGCATCTGTGTTCAGCTGTAGTAAGCAGAGCTCCAACAGTTACTGTGTCCCATGTACAGAGAGCAAAACATTTCCATGGGCAAAGGGCAGAAGAAGATTCTAATGAGAATGGGTTAATCATCCTTTGTAAAATAGAATCACTGAGCTAAGGGATATTGCTCAAAGCTTTAGTCCTTCACATAGAATAAATACTAAAGTATATAACGTAAGATTACATCAGTTTATCTTATTATCAGACAGCTAAGAAGGGAAAGACACACCTCACTGCACTTTCAAAGGGAATTCCTTTCCAAGTAAATGAAAACAACATGGTCAATTAACTTCCTCAAAGGACTTTCAGAACTCAGCTCCATTTCCGGTCTTTGTCAAGCTGGTTGTGTACTTTGTGTTCCCAGCTTTCCCTAAAAAAGGAGAAGGTAGTTTGGTTGAAATCATTTCTTAAACCCTAATGAATTCATTAAGGTAAGAAACTCTCCTGTGCGCTCTACTTTCTTATGAATTACCTAAAGTTATTACCTAAAACCAAGTAGAAACATATCCCCCATACAATTGTTCTACATTCGGTCTGGCTCTTTCATCATGCCCTATGAGTAATTTTATTTATTCTCCATTTTGTTCCAAAAACGATTTAAGGGAAAATCCTATGAGTAAGCCTCACATTAATAAAACCTTTTCTAAACTGGCTCTAGGTAAAAACTGATAGCAATTGTACGGAGGCTTTAAGATTCAATGTAGTAATAATGTTCAACTAAGAAAATGATAGTGCTTTTTAAAAGCACTTATTCTGTAGGTGATATAACCACCAAAATGCTACCGGTATATATATATAACAAACTGCCATATATGTGTGTGTATAAACATCTTTCTCATTTGCTTTTTTTCCCTTTCTCTGGACCAGGTCTTCATTAAATGATACCTCTAGACTAGTGCAGGGTCCCCCTAACTAGTCATGCTACTTCCAGCTTTCCCCCTTGCAATTCAACCAGCACAGTGCTGTCAGATTAACCTGCTAAAGTGTACCTTTGCACATATCACCCTTCAAGCTCAGAACTGTTACTCAGCTCCCCAATGTAATAAGAACCCACCAACTCCTGAGCCTGGCACCCAAGAGTCCCTTTTTCCTCGTCATTTTCTGGCTTTCCTCTGTTCTAAAAGCGCTTTGTTTCAGCTTAATTAGGCTAGTTATCAATCCTCAAGCCACCTTGCTCTCATCATGCCCCCTCTCCATAATGCCCTTGTCTCCTTCTTTGCAATCACAATCCTAACAACCTTTCAAAGCCCTGATCCAGTACTGTCTCTGTAAAGCTCTAACCAAAAAGTTTCAGCAATATCTATCCTCCTCCACATGCTCCTAACACATACCTCAGCCACTCACCTGTCATCTAGCAGGCATGACCTGATATGGTTATTCATCTTTCTATAGCCCAATGTGTTCTTTCTCCTCAACCAGACTAAGTCACTTTAGGCAACTAATCGCCACACATTTGTTTGTACAAAGACGGAACTGAATACATGCTTCATAATGAGAATGGTAACCTAATAGACTTGCCTTCTTCAGTGTGTTCAGCTACAGATGGGCCATGTCCTGGAGGAAACAAGGCAAAGGTGAAGCATCTTTAAGAAGTGAATTTGACTTAGGTAATTTACAATATTATCTTTAAAATGAAATCAAAATAATATGGAGCAGATTATAATTTTAGATGAATGTTAAAGACAAAATTAAAAAATAAAACAGGAGATGTCAAAAAGTTTCTAGTCCTCAGCGGTTCACTTTGGGCAATGCTTTCAGGTCATTCTCCTCCTTCCAAGGGTGAGTTCGTGTTCTTATATCAGTTGAGGATGTTTATGTGGAAACATTCAAGAAATACCCTGTAGATTATGAATGAGCAGTAAGGAAAGAATACAATCATTTCCCTTTTTTTCCCCATTTTTATTTTAAGATGCAATCAACACACATTTTTGTTTTCATTAAAATGGGTAATAGAAATTAAACCTGAAGATTTGTTTAAGTCTTTATTTTACTTGCTTGGTTATGATATATTTGTGACATCAGATTTAAATATTAGAAATGAGTTTTAGTGTGACCATTTTAAAAATTAAATCTCAAATGTTTAAAAGTCAAAATTTTAAAGTATTTTTTGAATATTGATTGCTTTTGCTTTTTAGTTTACTGTTTTTGAAATCCAGAAGTAGTTTTGTGTTCTACTTTTGAAAATAAAATTAAGTCTGAATAAAAATTTCTTTGTTCCTAAGTAGATGTGCCCATCCATCCACCTATCTACTACTCACACACACACACACACAAATAGATATATAGATAAGTAAATATACTATCATATATACTATCCTATAACACATCCATTAACACATGTACATATGTGCCATTAATTTAATTCAATTCACAGAACATGCCATGTGTACAGGAAACAGAGATAAATTAATCAATACCAAGCAACTGAATGTTAAAAAGACTCCTCAGACTGATGCACTCAGAATAAATAGTCCATTAGGATACTGAGGTTCTGATGTTTTTAATATAAGTACTAGAGGAAACACATCTCTGAAAATTCCCCAAACAACTTTTGTTGTAAGTCTTTTCAGCCATCAAGAGCTGTAAACAAACCAAAGTTCAACCATTGTTCTTTGAATTTGCTTATTTTAAATAAACTTGTAGTGTATTTCACATGCTTCTGGAATTATCTATAATTTTGTGCCTGGAAGCTTCTTCCCGTAATTACCAGTTCCTTGTCTAATAAGGAGAATTTCCCTTTTATGTACTATTCTCATGTATATGAGGCTCACAGTGGGTGCTAGTAATCTTTTCCATCTTACACAAAAGGTTAGATTTGAAGTGGACTTGGAAAATAATCACTTCCAATTTTTAAGATGAGGAAACTGAGGCCAAGATAAATTGTAAATTGTCCAAAGCCAAAAGGAACTAGTAGAGGTCTCACACCTCCTTCTAGTCTTCCATTTCTAGTCAGAAAAATGGCCATTCTACAAAACATCTAAAGTGTCTGGTCAGGGTCTGTATTCCTGCATTGGGGCAGGAAAATGGAAGAGGTGATGACCTTGACTTTCAGTGCAGGTCCTTCAACAACAGGCAGCAACTGGTTAACTGAAAACCAGTGCTTTATTGGTCTGACCTGGGCGGAAACACCATCCTGTACTTTAACTCAACTCTTGAAAGGAGTTGTCCTTCTGCTTCCTGAATCCAACACAAGATTCAGTCCAATCCTGAATCTTCTGAAGGTTTGTTCAGAAAGATGAGATCAGGTTTTCTTCTAAGCCCATGTGGAAAAATCTGTCTCACATAAAGACCAAGCAGACCTCTCAAGGATGCCAGCCAGAAGCAGAATTACTGTTAAAACCTTGGCCATGCTAGGCTTAACTGAAAATTCAGATCAACAGTTCCCTTGTAGGAAGCTAGATATTGCTTTTAACACTTCCCTGAGTTTGTGATTTCTTCTAGTTGATACTATCACGTCTGCAAACTGCTTGGCTTTAAGGGGCAGGGAAACAGAATGGTAAAAGCTAAATTTCCTATTGAAAATGACAAACATATTCCCATTGGCCACTTTATAATTTAAAATTATGGAAGTCAGAAAGATGCAGCCAAAGAGGATGTCAAAGAGATCTGAATTATAAGAAGGACTCGATGTGGCTTGAAGATGGAGGGCACCACACAGAAGGCATGAGAACAAACTGAATTCTGCCAACAACCAGTGAGCTTGGAAGAGAACCCCGAGCCCCAAATTAAAACATACTTGGGCCAACACCTTGATCTTCAGCCCACTGAGAGCCTGAGCTGAGAACCCAACTACATCATGCCAAACTTCCAATGTACAGAAACTGAGATTAATGAATGTGTTGCTTTAAGCCACTATTTTAAAAATTAAAATAATGCTAAGAGGCCCTAGGCTGGCTCGTGCAAGATGTGGGTTCAAATTCTAGCTTTGCCACCAACCCACTTTATGAACTTGTGCCACGTCACCTAGCCCCGAGTCTCAGCTCCCATCTGTAAATTGGGGGAGGGGCATATTAATAGCTATTTCCCAGAATAGTATGAAGAGCCAATGGAAATGTGATTTAAAGTACTTTGCACACCATAAGAAATCTTGTAAATGCAAGCTTTTACCATAAACCTCCCCCAAGAAAAACTTCTTGTGCTTTTATGAACGCATTTCTTTCTCCACATATTCTCCATTTTAATGGAGCATAAAATTAGCTACATGCTTGTGAAATATTTGTGAAAAAGTGACATGAAGGATTTTTTTTTTTTTCGGTACGCGGGCCTCTCACTGCTGTGGCCTCTCCCGTTGCGGAGCACAGGCTCCGGACGCGCAGGCTCAGCGGCCATGGCTCACGGGCCCAGCCGCTCCGCGGCATGTGGGATCTTCCCAGATTGGGGCACGAACCCGCGTCCCCTGCATCGGCAGGCGGACTCTCAACCACTGCGCCACCAGGGAAGCCCAGGAATATTTTAAATCTAAAAAGACAACATATTTACTGAGGAGGTCATTCCTACCTCACACACATTCACAAGCTTGAAATATATTTTGGGGACACCCCCTTAGTTCTCTTTTCTCCTTTGGAAAGAGTGTCTGACTACAAACTCATCACCCACACTCACAGCCACAGCACACACAGTACAATGGCTCCCTCTCCTCTCCCCTCCTAACAAACACTTAGAAGCACTTTGACATTCGTGATCTCATCCTATCCTCCTAAGCCTGAGTTAAAATGGACAAAATGACACCATGTGACAAATGGCTGGCCCCAAACCACACCACCAGTCAAGAGCAAAGCCAGGCCTGGAACTGAAGCCACTTCTTACAAGCTGGGTGTCTGTCCCCCAACCCCACACCACCTGGACTAGCAGAAGGCAGGGAGAACAGAGGACGTCGCCTGCTGGTTCTGTGCCTGGGGTGACACAGATTTACCAACACTCTCCCAACTTTGTTCACGTGCCCTTGTGGTGCCAAAGTCCTAGCGCCAGGCTGGAATTTGGGACACACCATGCAGGGCAGTGTGTGGATTTCTGGACTTGTTTGCTTTTAGTGAAACAAACTGGCTTGACTTCAAGAAAATCAGTCCAGGCTAATGAATAATCAGATGTCTCACAACTCACCTCGAGAAAATCTTCATGTTTATTTTATCTTAATATGGTCAATAGCATTAATGTCAACAACCCATCCACTCCCTCCAAAAGAAAATATACCCCCTCAAATCCGCCAGCTCAGTAAGGAACCACTAGATAAAATGGCTAACATTAGACTTAATCTGCTTCTCATCAAAAGCCTGAATCCTAGTTTTAACACACAGAAAAAGGAAAGCTGATAAAACTGAAAGACAAGGTTTATGCAGAAAATGAAACTCAAAGCACGTCTTTATACAGATCAGAAATTCATTATTTAGAGCCTCTTTTCTTGCTTTTGAAACTGCCAATCGACTGATTTATTTAATTCTAGGCCACAAATACACTTTAGAGTACAAGTTAGTAATGTTAATAGGGAAGAATCTGGATCTGAGTTAATCACGTTGAGTCTTGATTGAAAACATTAAAAGGAACTGATGAGGGCTTCCCTGGTGGCGCAGTCGTTGAGAGTCCGCCTGCCGATGCAGGGGACACGGGTTCGTGCCCCGGTCCGGGAAGATCCCACCTGCCGTGGAGCGGCTGGGCCCATGAGCCATGGCCGCTGAGCCTGCGCGTCCGGAGCCTGTGCTCCGCAACGGGAGAGGCCACAGCAGTGAGAGGCCCGCGTACTGCAAAAAAAAAAAAAACAAAAGGAACCGATGACAATGTATCTCGTATTTGTGGGGAAGAGGTGAACACTTTGGCTTTTGGAGTAAGTACACGGACGCAGCTATAATTCTAGTTCCAATATTAGCAAATCAGATACACACCCCTGCATTACTTCTCTAAGGAATCACCATCTGTCTCCTGTCTCCTGCCCTTCTCTAGATGAACCCCAGGGAGTGATCGGGGTCAATCTCAGGGGGTGGCCCTTTGCCCTAGGCATGTTGTCAGACACACCAAAATACAGACTCTAAATGACTATTTGAAATAACACATTCTCTTATACATACCTCCATTGATGCAGACAATTGGAAGAGGAGGACATTTTCTTGGGACTCACAGACCTGAGAGTAAAGGAAGCTCAGAATTACTAGCTGGTTTTTTTTTTTTTTTGGCCACGCGCTGCTTGTAGGATCTCAGTTCCCCGACCAGGTTAAGATTAAACCTGGGCCACAGCAGTAAAAAGCCCAGAATCCTAACCACTAGACCACCAGGGAACTCCTGTGGCATTCTCTTTCTATCTGTCACTTATAAATAGTATGACCCCTGGCAGGACATGTACACAAAACTATTGGTTTCTCTATGAAGTAGATCCAATATCTGCCCCACTTATTTCATAATATTGTTCTCAAAAGTTCTTTAAAAAGCATATACAAAAATATATAAATAAAACATACTATAGTTACTATTAAATTATTCAAAGAAATTCATTTCTTTCTCATAATGTAGAGCTGGATACTATCTTTAGGGTCTAAAAAATACCTAGATTTATTATCTAACAAATGAAAATAATTGAATTACAGGAAAAACCTAATTATAATTCTCCTCCAAACTCACTAGATTCATAATTTACATTGCAATGAGTTTGCTGGTTAGGGGATTAATTAAAATCACTGCTGTATAAAATGGTTCATTCAATAATTCTTTGGAAATGCAAATTCAAGTTCAGCAAATAATAAGCACACTTTAAAAATGAAATAATGTTGACATTCTAGGAGAGGTTTAAGCAAATTAAGAAACGATAACCCAAAAATGTTTTTAAATGATCTTATTGATTTCCTCCAAACTGAATGCTTAGAAAATGAAATTTGAATTATAAGTCAGTTGTAAACCTTTGTGCTCAGGTGTCATATTAGAAGCAAATAACATTCAGCAAAAAGGCATCAACACCAGTATAGGAATGTGAGTTTCCAGTTTTGCAGAGACACAAGTCCTAGTTGTTAACCAACTTCTGGCACTCAACTTCATGCAGTCCTGCCTTGAATACTAATCAAATGGAAATGACCTGAAGTTAACCCTCTACCTGTAGATCCTTTCTTTAAAAATCATAACAAGGAAACACATTCCTCTAACATACTTTTGGGAGGTTAGAACTGACCTTAGAGCACACGGAGCCCAACACGTATTTTATAGAGTTGATAGCTCTGATGCCCGGCAGCATTTTTTATTAGGATGATCAAAGACCTAAATTATTGGTTATTTTTCTGGATAATGATCAATGCCTGTGCATTGGCAGTGTGAAGTATCACACACACAACAGAAAAGTCTGCAACAAGTGAAGGCATCACACTTGCTATTTCTTTTTTTTCTTTTTTTTTTTTTAAAGATGATGTTGGGGGTAGGAGTTTATTAATTAATTTATTTATTTTTGCTGTGTTGGGTCTTTGTTTCTGTGCGAGGGCTTTCTCTAGTTGTGGCAAGCGGGGGCCACTCTTCATCACGGTGCGCGGGCCTCTCACAATTGAGGCCTCTCACTATTGAGGCCTCTCTTGTTGTGGAGCACAGGCTCCAGACGCGCGTAGGCTCAGCAGTTGTGGCTCACGGGCCTAGTTGCTCCGCAGCATGTGGAATCCTCTCAGACCAGGGCTTGAACCCCGTGTTCCCTGCATTAGCAGGCAGATTCTCAACCACTGCGCCACCAGGGAAGCCCGCTCCTATTTCTTTTAAGAAACAAGGTAGCAAGAGTTACTTCCATATATGGTATTGCAGATTAGGTTACTTTTTTGTCAGTTCCGAACCTAAGATTTAATAATGACTTGGTTGGCTCCTGGATGATAAAATTGAACGTGTCTAAAAACATGCAGCATAACAAAAAATAACACACTTGATTTCCTGCTCCACATTTATTGGGGCCAGAGAGACTAAAACAGCTATTTTCCTCTCAAATACTTGGAAAAATATAATAGTACAGCAATTTCTTAAATACATAACAAAACTTTCTGGATCATGAATCAACATGAGATGTAACAGCCTATAGATATCAACCGTTAACAGCTTTATAAAATGTCATTCATCGAAGGCATTCTGAAACTATCTTTAAAGCTACACATATACACATATTCTATATACATAAAGGCATCCATTCATGAACAGAAAGTCTTTTAGAAGCACTGCATAGGGAAGGCTAAAGTAATGCATATCTAGATTCTGTATAATTTTGTTTTCTTTTTTTGTGCTGTACGCGGGCCTCTCACTGTTGTGGCCTCTCCCGCTGCGGAGCACAGGCTCCGGACGCGCAGGCTCAGAGGCCATGGCTCACGGGCCCAGCCGCTCCGCGGCATGTGGGATCTTCCCGGGCCGGGGCACGAACCCGTGTCCCCTGCATCAGCAGGCGGACTCTCAACCACTGCGCCACCAGGGAAGCCCTAGATTCTGTATAATTTTTAAGAGACAAGTGGGGTTCTAAGAAACGGCGATTTACATTCAAATAAACATGTAGATTTTCAAACCTGAATAGGTGAGATTTTTGTGATGCCAGCGACAAGAAAACTCACACTGTGAATTGTTGGTTTTTCAAAGGCCTCTTTCAAACTAGAGATTTCCAGTCGGGAGCAAACATCCATGGCATGAACAAATAGGATGCCTAAGATTCTAAAACTTGGTTCCATGTGGTTTTCCTCTTCACCTCCCTGCCTAATAACAATGGGAAAATTCCCTAGAAGGGGCAACAGCTAAACGTTATGGAATTACATCCAATAGCTTTTGGATGGTGAGTTATCCCATCCAGATTACAATGTGGCGAAGGATTTGTTTGATTTCTATTTCAAATGGACTACACTCCTTCAAACAAAACGATCTTCTGCCACAACATCCAAAGATAGTTACATAGACCCATATTTCTTCCTAGGACGGACAGAGAATCACTAGGGAAGGACAGAGCTGACAAACAGAGGAAGGCGACAAGGGTAAACCCTTTCTCTGGCCAGTTATACAAAATGAAAACATCAGTCTCTGTTATCAAAGTTGCCAGCTTTCCCCATTATAAACACAATCTCTAGACTGGCTTGCATCTCACCCTTTGATGCACTGGAGATATATGTGGGTTTTAACCAACCAACCAACCTGTTCCTGTTGATTCCAACAATCTCACACAGGCCAAATTGTTGAGCGCTTTAAGGAAGAAGTCACCAGTTTTCAGGCACTTTTCAACATTTAAAAACTTAAATCCAGTTATTTTAAACTATTCCCTACTTCAGTTCTTTTTTAAAATTATTTTATGTTATATATATTTTTTGGCTGTACTGCATGGCTTGCGGGATCTTAGTTCCCTGACTAGGGATCGAACCCGTGTTCCCTGCAGTGGAAACACGGAGTCTTAACCACTGGACCACCAGGGAAGTCCCTCTAAATCCAGTTATTTTAAATCTATTTGACAAACACGTCCCACTCCCCACAAAAATGTAAGCTAATTCTTTTATAGTATCTCTGTGAGAAGACATAGTCCTTCAATTTGTCAAGGAAATAGCATAGATGCTTTCTTCCACTTTTACTCCAAATTCAGGAGCTCTGCCTCAGATAACATAGAACTTTAGGTTACTTGAAATCAGCCCCTGTTTAAAGATTCTTTGTGGAACCCAGCTTGAAGACTGTATTAATATGGGGGCGTACATTGCCATGACTGACATTCTTGGTACAAAAATTCAATTTCAGTTGAGTTCCTGTGATCCCCTGAGCAGTTATAAATGCCCTGTACTATAATAAGGCAGTGTAAGAAAAAGCAAATTACTCAAATATATATCCATTTATATTTGTACTAATATGAAATACAGTGCTAGAAGAAGAGATTGATTTTTTTTCCTGAAGTGTTTAGAGTTTCAAAGGAAAATAAAGACACTTAATATTGAGAAATCCCTAATGAATAATTTAAAATATTTTGGGGTTGGTGGCCATTCAAAAGTTTTCCCAGAGTTCTCATCTATGTTCTATACAAACAGTAAATAAAAATGTACACAACCAATAGATGTACTATACATATATCAGATATCAATATATATATCTTCTTAAATATACACATCCCCACTTAGAATACAATCCATTACATAGGCAAAGCATCGTTCTTTAATAACAGGTCCAGGATAGCAGCAATTTAATAGTCTAGTTACCCAGTTACCTCAGAAAATAGGTCCTGATAGGTCCTGATGTGGTACCCCTAGCTTCAAGGAGAGCCGTCCACTAACATTTAACATGGTTCTCACGAAGCACCAGGTTACTTTGCTAATGGCAACTATAGTAAAAGTTACTGTCTTTTCAAAACTCATTTATTCAAAATCTGACTAATAGAATAATGGGAAAAATAAGCCACAATGAGGTGATATGAACCCAAACTATTTAAGATATATAAAGCATTTACATTTTGTTTCTCAGATATTTTTTGTTGTTTTATCAGTGCCCTGTATATACAAAAAGTACTCTGATTGCCCTAACAGATGCTGAAAGAGCAAAACTTTGCTGCTGGGAAGAGAGCTGCTCTGAACTGTGTTTGAAAATACAAAAACAACTTGATTATCAATTAGTGTTTTTATGAACTGGGATGGCACATTGTACTATTTTAAAAGAGTTACGTTTATGAGTCAAAACCTTCGGGGAACTTATGAACTTGTAACCAAAATTTATATATATAATATGCAAAAAATATTTAGGTTGATTTATAATAAACCATATTAGTCCCAGAAGAATGGCTTTTAAGTAAACATTTATTTTGTGTGTACTATTGGGTAAATCCATTCATGCCCAATGAATAGAAACTCTAGGTAGGCAGCAAGTTATACAGATTCTAGATATACCTATGGACTTTAATATTCACTCTCGGTGTGTACTTGCAGGTCCAATTCTAAATCTGTTGGGTGCATGAACAGAGAGCTCAAGAAAGGTCCCTGATACCTGTGATGATGATTTTGAATCTCTGCCACTCTATCCATATTTCATATAAAACAATCCTGTAGACCACAGCTACTAGCTGTAAGAAAAGTTTATCACCCAGGGGAGAGATACTACATTAGACCAGATTGTTTTACCTGCTGCAGCCCTTTTCCTGGGAAGGGACAACTCCCTCTGCATAGCAGTTACTCCTGCTTGACACTGAGACCACACAGGAGAAACCTATTGGGTTTCAGCCAAGTTCCTGGGGAATCAGCACACCCGCCAACCGGCAGAGGCAGAACCGCCATATCAGCTCCTAAGATAAGCAGCTCTCTTATAATTCTTACAAGAATTACAATTCTTCTAAGAATTTCCCCTTAAACAGTCTGATTCTTCCCCTCCTACAGGAGGTTTTCCTCATGCTTCTCATGATGGTCACATCAACACAACAGACTCTGGCTTCTCAGTGATCATGTGTGTTGTCATAACTGGCAGCACATTTATTACACCAAGTGTTCATTCAGGCTCCTTGAATGTGGCTGGAAGTTGAACAGTCCAGTGGGATCCTTCAGACGATAGCATGATGATGTGTTAGTTCCTCCCCATCAACCCCAAAGCTTTCCAACACGCTCCATAGACATGGCCTGGACTGTTGAACTTGGTTCTCTTTACACAGGAACATACGCACCAGCGCTTGGCCTTTCTGGATGCCGAAGGTGGGCAGGCAAGTTCAAAGTCTGGACACAGAGGCACTTCCAAAGTTTGGCAAGGAGGGGGGAGGCGAGTTCACTAAGGGGGGCTTTATCACTGTGCTGTCTCGTATAACCCAGACATCTGTGGCACATGGATACGAACGGAGATCTTTAGGTTGTGGATGGGTCATGCTTTTTCTTCTTGCCCCGACAGGACTTGCAGATGCAACAGATTATACATGGGGAAGCCAGGAGCAGCAAGGGTGAAGTCACCAAGGCAATGATGCCCAACCCCACAAGAATCCCGACCACCTGGAAATGTAGAAGAAAAGCCTATTTCAGCAGTTCAATCTTCCTATTTGCACACTCTACCATCATCTGTGGACTGTTTGTGTCCCCCCCCCAAAATTCATAGGTTGAAACCCTAATCCCCAATATGATGACGTTTGGAAATGGGGGCCTTTGGTAGGTAATTAGGACATGAGGGTGGTGTCCTCATGATGGGATTAGTGCCCTTATAAAAAGAGACAGCAGAGAGCTTGCTTCTCTCTCCATTCTCTGCCATGTGAGGACACAGTGAGAAGATGGCCACCTGTAAACCATGAAGAGGGTCCTCACCAGAACCCAACCACACTGGCACCCTGATCTAAGACTTCCAATCTTCAGAACCGTGAGAAATAAATTTGTGGTTTGAGCCGCCCAGTCTAGGGTATTTTGTTATAGCAGCTTGAACTAAGACACCATCTCAGGCACATAAAGCAGTTACAATTATGGGATCTTCTAGCCAGTGCCCGGAAGGACGAACCAAATGCTAACTCAGGCTCTGGCGCAAGCCCAGTGGGATCATGAATTGTTGGCGTTGGCTCCCTACCTGTTTCTTCAACAGTCTTAGAGGGATGTTAATAATGGTTACTAGGCTATGAACACTGACTCCCTCAAAAGGAACACGGAAATAAACAAACAAACAAACAAACAAATACTATTAAAAATAAATCAGGACTCCCTTTGAACCTGCCACGTAAACACACAATGATATGTACAGAGGGATCTAAGCCCCAACAGGGGCTCATGGGATTTTATTTTATTTTAATAAATTTATTTATTTATTTTTGGCTGCGTTTGGTCTTCATTGTTGCACGCGGGCTTTCTCTAGTTGTGTCAAGCGGGGGCTACTCTGCTTTGCGGTGCATGGGCTTCTCACTGCGGTGGCTTCTCTTGTTGCAGAGCACAGTAGGCGCACAGGCTTCAGTAGTTGTGGCTCACGGGCTCTAGAGCACAGGCTCAGTAGTTGTGGTGTACGGGCTTAGTTGCTCCGTGGCATGTGGGATCTTCCTGGACCAGGGCTCGAACCCATGTCCCCTGCATTGGCAGGTGGACAATGGGGCCACCAGGGAAGTCCGGCTCATGGGATTTTAGAGCCCTGCCTTTCATAGCAAATATGCCTCAAAGGGCTTTGGGAAGGTCATTCTCTCCATTTTTTCAGGAAGAACGAGCATTCATCTTCGTTCTGCTGGTCACTGTTAATTACTTGGCTGCTCTGTCGCCCTGCCCCTCCACCTCTCCTCTAGGAGACTGTGCTCATGAGTTAACTTCAGGCCCCAGAAGTTCCCCAGAACCTCTCAGGCTGGGCTGGGTAAGTAGGGAATGGAGTGGGAAGGATAAGTAGGTGGGCTTTTTTTTTTTTTTTTTTTTTTTTTTTTGCGGTACGCGGGCCTCTCACTGTTGTGGTCTCTCCCGTTGCGGAGCACAGGCTCCGGACACGCAGTCTCAGCGGCCATGGCTCACGGGCCCAGCCGCTCCGCGGCATGTGGGATCTTCCCGGACCAGGGCACGAACCCATGTCCCCTGCATCGGCAGGCTGACTCTCAACCACTGCGCCACCAGGGAAGCCCAGTAGGTGGGCTTTTTAACCCATCCTAAGTCTGGCTTCTCTCACGTTCCTTTCAAGGTCAGGGTACCTGTGTTCGGTTCCACATCACGGAGGCCCTCGAGTGGCCGAGCTTATTCCTACACGGCCCTTTGTCATAATGTCTGAGGAAAATGTCATTCTGAAAAGCAAAGAGAGGTTTCGGTAAACACGCACTTTTGAGTTGAGAAATGGATGCTAACCCCATCAGATCACCTCACTGGAAGCAAAGGCTCTTTCTGGTGATATTAACGACAGCCTGTGGAAACTCCAAGCTAACAATCCTTAGACTGTATTTTAGTAGTTTTACACATCATGGAGTGAAAACAGATGATAGTCCTTGAGACTCCATTGATTCTAAACAAGATTAACGACCAGACCAATTATCTTTGAAAGGTAGCTCTAGCAGAGGTGCAGTATGGAATGAGAGGACCACGAATGAGGCAGCTAACAGGCTTCATAGTCAACCAGCTGAGATAAAACGCCAGTGGCTGAGATGGAGAAGAGGTAAATACAGCCATGAAGAATTAAGAAGGTAACTAACTAGATGGGGAAACAGGGAGAAGAAATCACAGATGAGGGAGAAGCACTGGGTAGAAGGCTTTATTGAGGGAAGTGACAACATAGAGATGCATTTTGTTGGGAAGATGATGACCACAGTTTGGACGTGTTGAACTTGAGAGATACTTGAGACATTTAAGCAGTACTGTTCAAAAGACAGCTGATTACATAGATCTGGATTTTGGGAAAAAGACTTGGGAAGCAATGTCCTTGGGCTGAAGAAACCACAGAAGTAGATGAGATTACCCAGACAGAGGGTGCAGACTGAGAAGTGAAGAGGTTATTGAACACAACATTTAAGAGAGGGCCAAGGAAAAAACCTGGAAAGGAAACTGAGCAGTGGCCAGAAACAAAGAAGGGAAATCAGAAGAGATGGTATCACTGGAGCAGAGGTGGCTGAGATGTGAAAGGCAGCGGAGAATCCAGGTAAAATGAGGAATGAAGTATCCACTGGATTTTACCCAAAAGGAATCTCTCACAGTCTTGGAAGAATGCAGTCAGGGTGCGTCTAGGGGGCAATCTGAGTCAGTGCAGTGACTGGAGTGTCAACGGCTAGAGGTGATTATGCTTTTTTGAGTCTTGGCTTCTAAAGGAAGGAGAGAAATAGAATGGCAGTAAGGGAAAGATGTAGGCTTGAGAAAAGCGTTACTCGTTTTTAAATGGGATACAGTTGAATGTGTGGGTAGGTTAGAGAGTAGAGAATGGAAGTTGAAGTCACAGGAGAGAGAAGATATGAATGAAGGGGACAAGTCTCTGAGGTTCCCAAAGCAGAGGATGAAGACTGTCTCATCCTCTGAAACAGCAGAGATGAGAATCAAGGCAGAAACAAACCCAACTCCCCACAGCAAAACTCAAAATCACTCTTTTTGGTGTCTGTCTCAGGCTTGGCTTTTGGATAATCACCCTTCTCCCAGACCCATGCTCTAAGACTTTCCTATAAACAAAGATCAACACCACCATCTGATGTGGAACACTTGTCTACAGGAAAACATCATTATCCACGAGCCAATGCCCCCTTGGCTAAAACTGAGAAAAATGAAACCTCAAAACACAATGACCAGAAGAAGATGCTGTGTATCTAGCAGTTTCACATCTGTAGCATTTTACTCGCGTACCAGAACAGCACAAGTGACGGAACACTGTGTTCTTTGCAACACCATGCCCAAAACATATTTCAGCCAAGGGAAGGAGTGATCTGGCACACATATTTCTTGCCTTACTCTCTTGCCTCCTAGAGAGAACCTCATGGTCTCAGCCTCCTAGTGGATATGAATCCAATTACTGTTTTGGTTAAACCTGAAGGAAATCAAAAAAGATTTCTTTCATTTATAAAGCATGAGGGGTGTACAATCATGAGTCATACCCTCATCCAGAGTATCATTCATTTGGAATTAGGAGAGGTCTCAAATATCCAACATAATTGTAATTCAAGGGGTTGTAATAAATAGGATTTTTTTTTAAAGAATGAAAACATGCTTTCAACCTGACCTGCTAGGCTTCTAGAGTCTAAAATGTCAAACTTTCTCCTCCCCAGTGCATACCTCTTTCTGAAATCCTGACATCAAGCTGATTAAGATTCTTACTCATAGATGTCAGCCTAAACAACTTATCTAATTTTCAGTTAAAAATCAGGCATGTGGTGGCCAGCATGCATGCCATGTTAACTGCACTCACTCACTGAGTGTGTATAATACTAAAGCACTACACAAATGGCCTATGAAATTAAAGCAAACTAAGCAATTAAAATTAAAAGTTGAGAAAAGAACAGCCACCCATCCAACCATGACTGAGGGCTTACACTGATATGAACATATCTGATGGGTCCAAATTGCCAAAATATGGAATATCTATAAACAACTTATGCCACCCCAAACTGTAAAACACTAGAATTGAAAAAACTCTCACCAATCCTTCACATCACCTTTTAACTGTGAGGTTACCATTAGCCTCAGCACTGGACTGAATGGAGCCGCACCTGAATTTGAGAAGACACACTTCATGAATGGCGGGGGAAAAGAATTAGACGAGACCCCTTTATGTGGGAAGGGAACTCTGAGAAAGCAGTAACAATCCCGCTGTCACGCCAATGAATGAGATAGTAATTAAGAGATACCATTTATTTGAATGGCTTTTTTCCTTAAATTCAAAACGAAAAAAAACAATCTAATTGTGGTAGGCAGAATAACTGCTCCTCTAAAGATGCCAATGGCCTATTCCCCATAACTTGTGAATATGTTACCTTACGTGGCAGAAGGGATTTTGCAAGTGTGATTAAAGACCCTGAGATGGGGGAGATTATCCTGCATTATCCAGATGGACCCAACCTAATCACATGGATCCTTAAAGGCAGAGAAGTTTTCCCAGCTTGTCGGAGGGAATCACTCTGGAAGTTAAGACCATGAAAGAAAAGTCAGAGAGATGTGATGATGCTGCCTTTAAAGATGGAAAAAGGAGCCGTAAGCCAAGGAATGCAGGCAGCCTCTAGAAGCTAAAATAGGCAAAGAAATGGATCCTCTCCTAGAGCCACCAGAAAGAATGCAGTCCTGAGGACACCTTGATTTTAATCCAGTGAGATCCATATCAGACTTCCAATGGACAGAACTAATGATAATAAATTTGTGTTGCTTTAAGCCACAAGTCTGTGGTAGTTGGTTACAAAAGCAATATAAAACTACTACACTAATAGTCCTTTACATAATAAAATGAGACAATGCCCCCAAAGCAGGAAATGTCCCTAAAACAAAAGCTTGCCTTTAAAGTTAAGGTGACACACCTAAGGTAATCTAAAAGAGGTATCTAAAGTAGCAGGCTCAGGATGTCTCATTAAGAAAAATAAATTTCTTTGGCGAACAAGAACAGGCTCAATTTTTTTTTTTTTTTTTTTTTGGGGCGGTATGCGGGCCTCTCACTGTTGTGGCCTCTCCCGTTGCGGAGCACAGGCTCCGGACACGCAGGCTCAGCGGCCATGGCTCACAGGCCCAGCTGCTCCGCGGCATGTGGGATCTTCCCGGACCAGGGCACGAACCCGTGTCCCCTGCATCGGCAGGCGGACTCTCAACCGCTGAGCCACCGGGGAAGCCCCCAGACTCAATATTTTAAAAGGAAAGCCCATCAGATACTGGCTGTCGCACAGATACAGGATAGAGAAGGACCACACGGGGAGACTCTTCCAGGTGGAACTTACGTCCAGGTTCTGAAGGCAGTACCAGCAAAACGTGTGCTTGCAGTTCTTACACATCATCTGAGCACAGCCTTCGTTGCGTTCAATATAAACCCGGCACACTGGGCATTGCTTAATGGGGGCTTCTGCCTCCGTCACGAAGAGGGCCCTAGAAACAAAATGAATGAGAAATTATAGGGGAGGGATGGAGAATGCTGCCTGGTTTTTTTTTTTTTTTTGCGGTATGTGGGCCTCTCACTGTTGTGGCCTCTCCTGTTGCGGAGCACAGGCTCCGGACACGCAGGCTCAACGGTCATGGCTCATGGGCCAAGCCGCTCCGCGGCATGTGGGATCTTCCCAGACCGGGGCACGAACCCGTGTCCCCTGCATCGGCAGGCGGACTCTCAACCACTGCGCCACCAGGGAAGCCCCTGCCTGGTTTTTTAAAAAACAAGGACCACAAGGTGTGCACTAACCAGAGCTATGGGAAAAGTGGGCTGAATATAATTAATTAATCAGCTAAATATGCTCTTCTAGACAACTTTATGGTCATCAACTGAATTCCCAGGGCTCCTATTGGGTAGGGAGTGAACTCTTTTCTATCTGTGCTTGATTCCCCATCCCAGGAGAAGGGTGCGGGTAACTAGGAGAGACACCGATTATTTGTTGTTCAGTTAACTCAAAACAAAGAAGAACCTTAATTTATTTATTTTTGGCTTTGAGTGAATTATATAATTGTATTTTCCACAGCTGATTGAATTCATTGTTTTGCCAAATTAGTCTTTCATTCTCTGAGCACACCCTGTCTGAATAAAAAGTACAAGAAGTCTGCCACACAGTGGAAAAAACAGCTCAGGATCGAACGGGGGTGGGGTAGAGATCATCTATCTAATGATCTGTGCAAATAAACAAACGGAGGGGATTGGAGGGAGTCAATCATCAGTTCTTTCAAATAAATGCCCAATATCATTGAAAAGACCTGCTCCAAATAGATGAACAGGCCAGCAAGGCTCACAGGCTCAAGGGGCATAGAAAATAAGTAGAACAAGCTGAGGTGGAGGGAGGCCTGGGTGAACCAGAGCACTGGGTTGCATTTTAGCTACTGTTCATCAAAACCACCACCCAGCACATGGAAACATCAGTTTCACAAAGTGTACTCAAACCTATGACTGGATTTGGTGCTCGTAATAACCCTACACGGCAGGGGGACAGCCACCATTTTCATTCCTCCCTTTTTTTTTTTTTTTTTTTCAAATAGAGAAATAGACTCATAGAGGCTGAATGACTTGCATGAAGTCACAGATACCAAGTGACAATGTCAGAACTCAATCCATCTCTCCTCTAGGATCTTTACATTGTCCTGTGATTCCCCGGGGACCTTGGTGCATGGCAGTGAAAATGTAGCAGGTACTGGCTAAGCGGGCACGTGCCTGCCACGTGTGTTAGCTCTTTTTCTCCTCTTGATGTGTTTGGTCTGCAGTTCAAGCACAGCCTCACAGCTAGGTAGCATTTCTGTTCCTAGAGAATGGCTCTCCACACGCTGAGGGTGCCGGGTGATTAAGCCAACTGGACGGTAACACTGGTATTTCTGATCTTGCTGATGCAAAACAGCCATAGCCTCAAGCAAAGCAAGGGATCAAACACAAAGGTCTCTCACTCTGGGCCCTGCTGCTGCCATAAAAACCCTCCGTCCTAGAAGGTACAGAGTGCATTGCTTCTCATCATAAAAAAATCTCAACCTCAGCACTGCTTTTTCAGAGCACAACGTACTGAAAGATAAGCTCTCTTTCTCTAGTACACACGAATTTTAGCAGCGTACTACACTGAATGGCTGTTGTTTCTACTGCTGTGTTCCTTTTTTTTTTTTTTTTTTTTTGCGGTACGCGGGCCTCTCACTGCTGTGGCCTCTCCCGTTGCGGAGCACAGCCTCCGGACGCGCAGGCTCAGCGGCCATGGCTCACGGGCCCAGCCGCTCCGCGGCACGTGGGATCTTCCCGGACCGGGGCACGAACCCGTGTCCCCTATATCGGCAGGCAGACTCTCAACCACTGCGCCACCAGGGAAGCCCTGTTCCTTTTGATATGATTGGCACACCTCACAAGCTGGCAATTGAGTCAGGGAAGGAAATCATTTCTGCACCTCTGCACAAGCAGGAAGAATGAGGTGTATCAACTGTAGGCGGTCACGGTACCTAAGCAAACGGCTGTGGACAAAAGTCATGACTTCCTACGGAGAACCAAGGGACCACATACCTCCTACCTAAAAAGAAATCAAAACTCATATAGACTCTAATGTCAGCCGTATCTGGAAGATTCTCTGGGGGTAAATAACTCAAATCCCTTTAGACATGCTTATTTGGTTATTCTTTGTTAATAACTTACCAGTTCGGAGACACTGCTCAGGAAAGCTCTGCAGGGGAATAGCCTACCTTGAAATTTCATCACAATATAACTCCTTCTCCAAGCAACATATTTCTAAGCACACTAGTGAATAATCCCAAGACGAAGTGTCCTCTCTTACCCGTGCTCTGTTGGCAGGACGCTAGGCTGACGGTCTCTGCAGGAGATCTCTGCATGCCAAGCATCCTTGCAGCACGAGCAGAACTTCAGGTGGCAAGAGGGGCACTCCACGAGCACGGGCTGTCCTGGCTCACGTGACGCGACGGCGCATACTGTCTGACAGTCTGCGACAGGACACCACGTTCTGCAGGGGTCCAAGTGAACTTCTAAAGCGTAAAGAAAGAAAATGGGGTGGTCTGTCTATCTTTCATTCAAGCTCGAGGCTTTGCTTTCTCTCCTACATTTATTCTTTTATAGGTCGACACTTATGGAAGCTTAGTACAACCAATGGCGATGATTTCTACGATTGGTCTTCACAGTGGATCCAGACCTACAAGGTCACCCAGCCCTGCCACACTTCCCAAAGTACATACTCATGAATAGGCCACCATTGCCCTTATGAACAGATAAGGAGGCTTCTTACTAACCAAAATGCACAACTCTTTTGGAATATTTCTCACCTTTCAGCATTCGAAATAGGCAAAAAGCTCAAGTCCCTTCTACAATTATTTTGGATACCATCTTGGGGAAAAATTGGACATGAAGAACCAACCAAAACAAAAGAAAAAAAGTCCACAAAAGATTTTGTCGTTTCAGGCACTGATAAACAGGTAGTGAGGTTTCTTCTGTTGTTTAGAGAGAAATTAAAGAAGAAGAATCAAATAGTTTTAGGACCAAACAGTGTCTGGTGTGGCTCAGCCAAGAAGTCAGATTAGCTGTCAATTTGGATATTCTGTTGCCCTGCCAATGTGCTAGTGAGGGACGATTTGTAAAAGACCCACATGCTCTAAAAACAAAAGGTAGGGACCTTCACAGTCATAACATGATCATACACCACACTGGCTAGATCCATGTGGCATGCAGAAAAGAAGATATGGTTTGGGAGGTGTGCAACTGTCTTTCTATGCGAGTGTTTACAAATCTTGTTCAGTTTTCCATTTTCTAGTCAATAACAGACTCCATATTCTTGTCATATAACGTAACCTTCAGTGGAAAATATCATGTGGAAAATGATGTTATTTAAGAGGTAGAGTAGCCCTTTTTTCTCTGAACCAACGCATTTTGCAAATTTTGAACTAATGAGACTCTAGTTTCAAATCTCTTAAGGCTTGCGATTCTTGGAAATTTCCGTGCAAAAAAGCAAAAAAAAAACCCCAAAGAATGGTGCAAAAACAAAATGAAGGTATTAAGTATGAGCTTAATTTTAAAGGTAATAATTTTACAAATTCAGTACTGTGGGGGGAAAAAGTCTGAAATCTTCCAGGAAACACTGTCTCCAATAATGTTTCATCTAGAAAATGCAACAATTGGACCTATGCTTATTATAGGTTTTCATTCAAAAAGAGCATCCTTAAACATATTTTCTTTCTTTTTTTTTTTTTTTTTTTTTGCGGTATGTGGGCCTCTCACTGTTGTGGCCTCTCCCGTTGCGGAGCACAGGCTCCGGACACACAGGCCCAGCGGCCATGGCTCACGGGCCCAGCCGCTCCGCGGCATGTGGGACCTTCCCAGACCGGGGCACGAACCCATTTCCCCTGCATCGGCAGGCGGACTCTCAACCACTGCTCCACCAGGGAAGCCCTAAACATATTTTCTTATCTAATAATTCTGGAGGACAGGAATTAGAGAATGATGGGCCAAATATAATCAGAAAAGGGAAGCTTATGATTCACAGGTCCTCAGACTCCAAGAGATGAACCCCTCTAAGATACCCAAAATTTTGGGACAGGATGATTAAAATGTTAAGGGGACACTGACACACATATGCTCCAAGATCCTGACCTTTGATTTCCACACTATTTATGTTTTCTCCCAAACTCTTTAAACTGCTTTGCAAATACTAAGCCCAAAGAAATGAAGTCTGGCATGTAACTTAGCACTAAGGATTCCCACCTTAAATATCTATTTACCATTCTAAATCACAGGTCTTTTAAAAGTTTGATGATAAAGGAGGGAAAGGAAAGGAAAACTAAGAGATATTATAAAATTTATAGCATCCCTACTGATCACCTTAAAAATATTCAAGTATGCAACCTGTCTTCATATCTCTAATCAATTAAAATTATTTGGTGGATGTTCGGACTTGTTTCTACCCCCTTATTATTTCAGGTATCTGGGTGGCACAATAGAAACAGAAACAATAAATAGGGGAGCAATGAAAGATTCTGATGAACTCCTATTAACAAAAGGGCCTTAGTATGCAGTGCAGCTATGACACACAGTCCAATGCAAACGCTAGGGAAGAGTCAGAGACACAGAAAACAGATTGTCTGTAGTTTTCTCCACTATGACAGTACATAAGTGACAATGAAAAGGAGTGTGGAAGGAGAGGCAGAAGAGAGACATTACAGGCTTCTACTCATTTCTTTCATTAGAAGTCTTGTTCTGTAGGAATAACCTATAGAGCTTAACAAACACCAAAAGTGGAGTTACTAGGAGGTGGATGTGACTCTATTCACAAATGAAATTGGCTACTCCAGCCAATTCTAGTGTCATCTACTCAATATCTATCTTTACCCCTGTCAACCCTCCTTGCTGAGAACTCTTATCTATCTCTATAGAGGTGGAAGATTCCAGAGACTTGCTTTCTCCGCCTTCCCTGCAGCTAAGGCTTGGGTATGTGACACGAGTCCTGCCAATGGGAGGTCAGGGGAGGTCCACCAAGGGGCTGCTGGGACAAGATCTCCTCCCTGATACAGGGGGAGGAATCGTCCTTTGGTCTTTCTGCCTTTGAACACAGCCATTCAAAGCTGACTGAAAGGCTACTTTCAGTCTGGCATATGAACAACAGACTAATAAAATAATTTTGGAACTAAGCTGTCCCCTGGAAAATCATTTACTTTTTATAACATTGAAATATATTCCAATTTCCCCTTTGTTTCACCTTCTTTCCAAATATACAGTTCTCATTCTGTGCTTTTCCTTCCCCTTAAAAACTCCCTCTCTTCTCTACCAAGTCATAGCCTATCCATTCCTAAAGGACCTACTTTCACGTGCTTGTCTTAATTTTTGGAGTCACAGAACATGCATCTTGTTCACTGCTGTTCTCTATTCATTTCGTAAAGATGGCCTTTCTCTCTTCAGACTGTAGGCAAGAGCTATTTCTTATTCTATTTGTGTGCTCCAATATACCTGACACAGCGATGGGATGCTACCTATTGATATAAAGTAGTAATTCCTGGGTTTTTCAAAAGCATAGACAGACTGCTCTGCAAATAAATGATTTATAATACATACAGTAATAATACCATCTTGAATTGCCTTGCACCAAAATTCTCTTCTGGGACTCTCATCAATAGATGTGCACACTAAAATCATCCAATATCAGTCCTGGTGTTGAAAGTATGTGATGATCTATATTAGACCATAGATCTCCACCCACCTCAATCAGGGCTCTCTACATCTGAAAAGTTGTCGACTTGGCAAAACATGGACTTTTACATATAGCACTTTCAAAACTAAACCTCCTTTATGAAGTGTCACTTATAAGGGCAATGATGAAAAATGTTTCTAACATTAAAATGAATAATAATTACCCCTTCTAGAATCCTACTTTCTCTCTATACCTAACATTCATTCACTTCCTATCTCATCTTAATACTTGGGTGAGCGATCCACATTCTCTGATTCCCATTCCTATCCCCTCAAATCCTCCTTCAGTCTTTAAAACAAAGTTTTTACTTCCAACACATTAAATAAACTGCTCTCTGACAGGTACAACTGACATCCCTCTAGTCACATCCAACAAATGTTTCTCAATCCATCTTTTATCTGATACTCTTCTTGTAACTCTCTCTAAGGCACTGGCCTCTCTGTTTTCTTCCCACAACCTTCCTTTCCCCTTTATCATCAATACTGCTTCCTCTGCTCCAACGATGGATGGTATCTAAGACTTAGTCCTAGATTTTACTTATTTATAGAGCTCACACCATGACTAAGCCTCAACTCTCATTTTAATTTGGACTATTCCAAATTTCCTCCTCAGGTCTGACCTCTTGTGATGATAAGACTGAAAATTAGACAAATGTCTATTATTCATTGTTCATTCAACAAATGATCAATTTCAACTACTTACTGGACACCCTGTGTATAGAGGCTTTGCTCCTGAGAAATCTCACAGTATGAAAAGGGAAAGAGATGTTTAAGTACAATGTAAAAAGTAATAATAATAAGCTATGTAATAACTGACAAAACATCTCACAAGATAACAAAAATAAAACTATTAACAAATATCTGTAAACAGATCTTAGGGGATGGAAGTAAGAAAGTTTTTAAAATACAGAAACATTCTTATATACAGAACGTTTTTTATGCTTTTTTGTCCAAGTATCCACAATTAAAGTTGCCCCATTTAATCAGCTCTAAAATCAGAAGGTAAAACTAGTCCCTCCTAATCACAGTACAAAGCAGGTGACACATGCTGAGATGAAACACAACGAGATTAAGTTAGAAAGATCTAAAGCGTCACATAAACACAGATTTAAAAAAAAAAGAAATCCCTGGAATAGCAATTCTGTAGGCAGCCAGAGTTTACAAGGTGTAAAAGTGAAAGAAGAGTCTCCTTCCAGATATTAGAATAAAGATTCTGCACCTAGAGGAAACACTGAGCAAGGATACTGGCAGTCCCCTGCATAAGTGGGTTCTTGCCAGTTCACAGGAACCCACTGCATCTCCTTCCAACTCCATGTTCAGCGTCATCACACTGGCTGCTGGAAATCAGCCACAGTGGAAGTATTTACACCATAGAAATTGGTAATCACTATAAATCAAAGCCTTCCCCACCCCCCTAAAATCTGTTTACAATACATCATTGAAAGCAAGCCAAACTGAGAGTGAACACATAAATATATAAAACCAACTCCAGCAGAGAAAAGTATGGAGCACTGTGTGGGAACGTGAAGGACAACTCACACAGCACAAAAAGAAGTCAAAACTATAATAGAAGGGGGCTTCCCTGGTGGCATAGTGGTTGAGAGTCCGTCTGCCAATGCAGGGGACACGGGTTCATGCCCCAGTCCAGGAATATCCCACATGCCGCGGAGCGGCTGGGCCCGTGAGCCATGTTCGCTGAGCCTGCGTGTCTGGAGCCTGTGCTCCGCAACGGGAGAGGCCACAACAGTGAGAGGCCCGCGTACCGAAAAAAAAAAAAAAAAAAACTATAATAGAAGGGATGGTTCTTTAGATTTGCTGATCAACTTTTCCCACTTCCTGAACATCCTATATACAGACAGGTATTTATCCTGGAAGTCACATTCACAAATGTCTACATCTTCTTCTAAAGAGTACTTAGTATTTGGTTATATATTCTAGTTTACTATTCATGAACTGCTTCTTGCATATCTGTCTGGGTTCTTCAACTCCAGGGAGAGCTACCCTAGAGGACAGGCTTAGGTTCCACTTAGAAACACAGCACATCACAAGGAGGTGTTTCTGGGTCTCCCTAGCAGGCTTCCAAGCCCCCTCACTAGGCCAATCAGCACCATCAGATGGGATGCATTCAGTATATTCCCCTCCATCCCAGCGGATCAAAAAATTTCCTTTTATAAATGCAGGGGGCCCAGGGAGAAAACGAAGACCAGGTATCTACTAATTTAAACCAATGACTTCTCTCAAACGGGGCCCTCTTCTCCCATCAGCCTCCCTTTTAAGTAATTTCAATAGAAAGAAAGCCCTGCTAGTTAGAATCACATGATTAAAGCCTGGAGAAACATCTATCCATACAGGAGGCACCCACAGTAGCAATACAATATCTTTTGTTTATGGAACGTTTGTTTTGGGGCACAGATTTTTTTTTTTTTTTTTACACAGGTACTAGAGCTTGTCCTACAACTTTTAAATACTGCCCTGCTTATGTAAAAGGTACTTGCCAAAAAAGGTGTGTTATTATTGCCTTCTTGATAAACGATTAAAGGCAGAGTAGATGACTATTCTGGTGGGTAGGAGGGTAGGGGATGGGGTGGGGGCAATCTAGCCAAATTCATGAAAGTCCTCTCAGTTTATATTTCTATGTTAAAGTAAGGAGCAAAGTAAGTTAGCAAGGAGTTAGGGAATGAGTATTCAAAGGAGCAGTGACTCAATTTCTCTTACTGGATGTACAAACGGGACCGCAGAGATTTCTCCCTTATAGTCAAACAGCCACACGCTGCAGAAATTCATGATGGACATTTCTGAATGAGAAGAAAAGGTACATTGGTGTTTCTGGGCCTGAAGACACGAAGAATACTTAATTTGTTTTTCTCTCTGCCTTCTCTATTTTTGATTCATGACAGAGACTGCTCAGCTCAAATGCACACTTTCTACTCTTTCAACTGGGTGACTACAGTATTAATTTGGTTAGAATTGGGAAAGATAAGTCTTTGGGACTGTTACATTTGTAAGAACCAGATGATACTGAGCAAACATCACTTCTGTTTTTGAGGGTTTTTTTATAGCTGTGCATTTTTTTTTTTTTTTTTTTTTTTTGCGATAGGCGGGCCTCTCACTGCTGTGGCCTCTCCCCCTGCGGAGCACAGGCTCCGGAGCACAGGCTCAGCGGCCATGGCTCACGGGCCCAGCCGCTCTGCGGCATGTGGGATCTTCCCAGACCGGGGCACGAACCCGTGTCCCCTGCATCGGCAGGCAGACTCTCAACCACTGCGCCACCAGGGAAGCCCCCTAGCTGTGCATTTTTAAAAATCACATTTAAGTCTACAAGTGAGAACCGTGAATAAGTAGCCAACCTACACATGGTTTTTGGTCTGAAAGATTTCCAACTTTTATCCAAATGATGCAAAAGAAGGGATTTACACATGTAATAAGGCAGTCCAGTCTTACAAGGGGCTAAGTAAGCAGAGGGGAGAATCACAGGAAATAATCTGGGGATAGTCATCAAGGGTCTGATCGCAGATTATGATGATAAGGCCTAAACGTGATGAGAAGCCATTGGAGGAGAAGGCCATTTTGATCAGGGGAGTGCTGTGATATGACTTCCACTTTTAGAAGATTATTCTGGCTACTGTAGGAAAAATAGGTGGTAGCAGAACAAAGTGGCAGCACAGAGATCTAGTAAGAGGCTACTGTAGTTATCTAATCCAAGATGATACATCTAATCCAAGGTGATATACATTAGAAGTGGAAGTATTAAAAATGTGGAGCATAGTTTGAAGGTGAAACTGTCAAGATTTCCTGGTAGAGATGCAGTTGGATGTAGTCATCCAGTTGACAACTACTGACCTAGACACATACCTGGAACATAGCATTCATTGAATAAATGAGTGAAGCAACATAACAGAAGTGTAAGAAATAGTATCTGAAGGGCTTCCCTGGTGGTGCAGTGGTTGAGAGTCCGCCTGCTGATGCAGGGGACGCAGGTTCGTGCCCCAATCTGGGAGGATCCCACATGCCGTGGAGCAGCTGGGCCCGTGAGCCATGGCCACTGAGCCTGCACGTCCGGAGCCTGTGCTCCACAATGGGAGAGGCCACAACAGTGAGAGGCCCGCGTAACGCAAAAAAAAAAAAAAAAGAAAGAAATAGTATCTGTAGATCAATTCCCTATGGTAATAAAAGATAATGAAAGCATCTATGGCAAGGTTCTATATTGTTCAGCCCTGCGTCTAGATATTTTCAGAGAACAGACACAACTCTTCAGAGAGATATTTGTATAGGGCATCTTGGAGTCTCTTGGAGAAGAGCTTCCCACAACAGAACAGGGATCTAGACATACAATTCTGGCCAGGTTACACTGAAAAGGGATCTGAATACAATATGCCATCTGTCCTTCACATTATCCTTCAGCCTGGCTCCCAGAAAAGCAGTTACAAGTAAAAGTCAAAAGAAGCTAAAAGAGTCGTCTTGCTTTTTTTAAATTATTAACATTCCAATGTGCCATTAAGAGCACCATTTTGCTTCATATACCTTAGGTAACAGAGTATACCACAAGCGGGGCCTAGAAGCCAGAGTGGTAGAAAAGGTGAAAAAAGCTGAAGAACCATCAGAAATTGGCAGCCCCGGCAGCTAATAGGACTTCCCAGAAGCCAAGCCAAAAAGGAACATATTAATGGATACCAGGTGGTCGCCAAATCGCTATCACATGAGCAAGAGCTGTCTTCTCCTCCACAACAATTATCTGAGAGGAGTTTGAAGGGAAGGAGAGCCACCAGGGTGAATGGAGGACTTTCTAAAACACTTTTTTTTTTTTTTTGCGGTACGCAGGCCTCTCACTGTTGTGGCCTCTCCCGTTGCGGAGCACAGGCTCCGGACACGCAGGCTCAGCGGCCATGGCTCACAGGCCTAGCCGCTCAGCGGCATGTGGGATCTTCCCGGACCGGGGCACAAACCCGTGTCCCCTGCACTGGCAGGCGGACTCTCAACCACTGCGCCACCAGGGAAGCCCCTAAAACACTTTTTATTACTATTACTGTGAATTCAATTCCACCTCCTGGCTTTGGGCTTAGGAAACACAGTTATTATGTAGATAAACAAAATGCACATTATCCAAAACATTTAAGGTTCAGTTTCTTCCTCCTCCCAATTTCTATTCCAAAGATGAAAAAAAAAATGAACTGATGCATATTCAAATAATTTCTCCTGTATCAGCAGTGATGAAAGCTTTCTGCAGCTTTGAGATGGGGCAAAGCTCAGAAACCTAGAAAAAGAGAACAGTACCCTCAACACTTTAATATGAACATGATTGAAAAGTGATTAATTGTAACATACTTACATCAGAGATAGACGAAGTCACAGACTTGAACTGGAATTTACTTATGAAAATTAGAATTGATTACTGAAGTAAAAGCCCCATGACTATTTGATCTTCAGATTCTGCTTCTTCATGTAAATTATATAAGGCAGGAAATGCTATTTAAAACTATTTTCTACTTCTATACTCTGACAATTATTAGGACATAGACACATTCCAAGAAAATAAAATTGTCATGAAACCTACAGACCACGTCTGACCCCAATAACTGTTTTCAGCTTTCAAAAACTAAACTCCGGACCCTTGGTTTTCCCACCTGCAACTAGATATGTGAAGCTTACTTTTTATTCGGCTAGATATTTTCTCAGCTAACACAAGTTGTTTTTCTGCCACCTTCTACCATTGTGAGGCTGTACCAAAAAAGACATCGGAGGCATGTTTATTATTGTGGGAAATGCCATGCACTCAAGCTAATTTAATTATCAGCTGAGCTAAATCAAACTGTTTTAACTTTTATGACCCACTGCATTTTTAATTATGCCAAAATTAATTTGCTTTCTACTATCTCAAAGAACAAAGGTCTTCTGCAGATAGTTAAAATGCAATTAAACTAAACTGATTGGAATTAACATCTGCTACAGTAAATATACCCAAACAGAGGTGGCCATTAGCAGAGGGGTTGCTCTCAAGATAGCTGATGAGAACCACAGAATTTCAAACTTGGAAACAACTTTTGAGGTTATCTAGTCTAACACCATTATGTTGAGACCAACAGAAGTTAGGAGTCTGCATAACACATGGTTAGTGAGTATGTGACGGGATCAGGCCTTTTTACTCCTAGAATACCATTATTTATGTAAAAACATAATCATGTTATTAAATAGATTTTAATCCCCCCATCACCATGGGAATCTTTTCTCTTTGAAGCAGCAACTTTGAATGCTCCATCTCAGCAAGTCACAATCTCCTTGGAGGTGTTCAGAGAAGGTGGATTGATGCTTTGAGTAAGAATATACTGTATGAAGGAAACTGATATGATAGGTAGGGTAAGGAATTTGCCTTGATTATCAAGTTTCTATACAACTCTCTACAATCTAGGACAATAAGGAAGGAAACACACTGAAAAAGATTTGAATTAAGATGAAAAGAAAACAGAGTGATATTATTGTGCACTCACTCCAAGACATGATCTGGATTCTGGAAGATTCTTTCTTAGTTTAGTTTAGAAAACTGGGGACAAGATTTGGGGGTGGTAGCAATGAATAACAACAAAAAGAATAACAATAATGGCAGTAATAATTTATTGAATGCACACTGTGACATACACAATATTAACTCATTTATTCTCTACAGCAGCTCTGGGACCATCATTCCATTACTATCCCCATTTTATAGATGAGGAAATGGACTTGCAGAGAGGAAGAGGAAAACACTTATGAACACTGTGCCTCTTATTCGGGTCCCTTTAGAAATCTCACCCAGCTTGCTAATAAATGTCCTTTCTTGCAGACACTTCAGTATTTCAGAGGAGAGCTGTAACATCTAGAGGGTGCTGTGTTAGGTTTAAAACTGATCAACAAAAAAGAATGGGATGGTAAAGTTGAAGAAGCATGAAGCCAAGGAGAAAGTGTTACCATCTGAAAGCACAGAATAGCTTGGGAAGGAAACCCTAGACTTAGTCATACATTTACCACGAAACACCAGAAAATCAGGCTTAAAAATAAAACATACACACACAGATGATAAGAATGAGCTTGTGATCAGAAACTGAAAAGGAAGGTGACTAATGAGAGATGGGAGGTGTTAAAAAATAAAACTGAACTGATGATAAAGTCATTTAGTATCACCCAGTCTTAAAAAGTAAAAACACTAAAAGAAACCAAATAGCTACACAGGAAGCTCTGGTGAGATAAGACCTTAATAATTAGATAGAAATGATGGAGTGGGAGCATCTCACCAAGGGCAAATGAAAGAGCAAGATGAAATTTGAAGAGCCGTCTCATAGATGTTAAGGCTCAAAATGAAAGGAGGCTTTTGTAGGGACTTCCCTGGTGGCGCAGTGGTTAAGAACCTGCCTGCCAATGCAAGGGACATGGGTTCGATCCCTGGTCCAGGAAGATCCTACACGCCACCGAGCAACTAAGTCCGTGCGCCACAACTACTGAGCCTGCGCTCTAGAGCCCATGAACCACAACTACTGAGCCCACGCGCCACAACTACTGAGCCTGCGCACCTAGAGCTCGTGCTCCACAAGAGAAGCCAATGCGGTGAGAAGCCTGCGCACCAGAACGAAGAGTAGCCCCCCCTCACCTGCACACAGCAGCAGACCCAACGCAGCCAAAAATTAATTCATTCATTCAAAAAAAAAAAGAAGGAGGCTTTTGTGAAAAATGCTGAGAACAAAAGAGCTTTCAAAGAAAACTGGAACCATAGCTTGAAGCCACATCTGGAATTGCACCTGGCACACACAGATACTCAGTACATAAATAAGTACATATTGAATACATGAGTGAATACAGTAGGATTAACGGATGATAAGAGGAAAATAAAGTCCTATTGTATTCACTTTTTTTTATGAAGGAGAACAATAATGGCATTTAAACCGTTTGTAAGAGTCTCTAACCACTTGGTAGTTATACAAATATCCAAGAACAGACACATTCACCCACCAAGGAACTGAAGCAACTTGCAGTTACAGTAAGTAAAAAGGATCACAAAAATTAGAAAAAACTCTTAAGGACTAGAGATGCATAATCTTAACCCAGCTTTCCAAAAAACTAATTTGAAAAAGTAGGTTCTGGAAACAAGAGACAAACAAAATTCTAGCCTTAATAATCAGACATGTGCTTTGAGAACCAGAAGAAAGTAAAGCAATAATCACTAACACATGCCAAACTCAGTATTCCCTTTTCTTTGTTAATACTGGAAGACAGACACAGAAAACCCACAAACACAGCAGTAGCCAATGGAAAAATCACAGATGGATGAAAAGTGGATTCACAGAATAACCAATCAATGCCAAGTGACGCTTCTCTGCTTTGTGTAAACAGAGTGGTGATTTGGGACCATTTCTGTTCAAAAGATTTTCCCCACAAAGATGCAGATGAAAACAAAGACACAGAAGACAAGCTAATCATATATGTAACATAATGTAGAAGAAAACTAAAACACTGGATGACAAACTAAAAACTAAAAAAGAACTTGGTAGGCAATAAGAATTGGACAAAACTAATGATAATTTTTCTTACTAAGATATAGAGCTGCCACTAATCTGATTCTACATTTTTTTCGGAGTAAAAACAACCTCTCCAATTCTATCTGAGGCCAGCCAATGAGTTTTAGTTTCCACCAGTTAGTCATTTAACCCATTCACAATATTAGTATTTCATACATCTCAAGATCCCCTCTTAAAGAGTTCCACATAAAATATTTTCATGACATAGACCTCAAAGTCACCTAGCTGGTAAGTGTTGAGTTAGAGGTGAATATGAAGTCTATTATGTAAAATGGGGGTATACAATTTAGATAAAGATTATCCCTATCAAGTAAACTGCATTTACTTAATTCTTACTTGGAATTAAGAATTATTCTTACTTGGAATGTTATTAAACTTTTTCTTACTTGGAATGTCTATTTTTCTAATAATAATTATTTATAATGGATGCTGAGGAAGAATTACATGAGTACAAATTGCCTCCCAAAATCACCTAAGATCAAAACGTCTCTGGGTCTCAGTTTCCTTTTTTATAAAATGAGGAAGTTGAACCAAATCGTCATCAGATTTAACAAATTTCCAAATTTAAAATACTTCCATACGGGACTACCCTGGTGGTGCAGTGGTTAAGAATCCGCCTGCCAATGCAGGGGACACGGGCTCGAGCCCTGGTCCAGGAAGATCCCACATGCCACGGGGCAACTAAGCCCATGTGCTCTAGAGCCTGTGAGCCACAGCGATGAGCCCACGCGTCACAACTACTGATGCCCGTGTGCTCTAGGGTCCACGTGCCATGCCTAGAGCCTGCGTGCTGCAACTACTGAAGCCTGCACACCTAGAGCCCGTGCTCTGCAACAAGAGAAGCCACCACAATAAGAAGCCTGCGCACCACAACGAAGAGTAGCCTCCACTCGCCGCAACTAGAGAAAGCCCACATGCAGCAACAAAGAACCAATGCAGCCAAAAAAATTTTTTTTAATAAAAAATACTTCCATCCTTTACAATAGTATAAATGTCTAATTAAATTACAGAGTTTTACAGTTTGGCAGTTCCTCAAAAACTAAACATAGAATTGCCGTATGACCCAGCAATTCCACTGCTAGCTACGTACCCAAAAGAATTGAAAGCAGGGATTGTACCCTGATGTTCATTGTAGCATTATTTGCAATAGCCAAAAGGTGGAAACAAGCCAAGTGTCCATCAACAGATGAATGAATAAACAAAATGTGGTATATGTACACAATGGAATATTATTTAGCCATAAAAAGAAGTTCTGATACATGCTACAACGTGGATGAACCTTCAAAACATTATACTAAGTGAAATAAGCCAGACACAAAAGGAAAATACTGTATGATTCCACTTATATGAAATGTCTAGACTGCAAATTCACAGAACAGAAAGTAGATTAGAGGTTATCAGGGGCTGGGAGAAGAGAGGAATGGAAAATTATTGTTTAATTGTTACAGGGTTTCTGCTTGGGGTGATAAAAGTTTAGCAAGTGGATAGTGGTGATGGCTGCACAACATTGTGAATGTTCTTAATGCCATTGAACTGTACACCTAAGATGGTGAAGTGGTAAATTTTATGTTGTATTTATTTTACAATAAAAAATAAAAAATTATAGAATTCAAAAAATTTTATAGATGAGGAAGCTTGGACGCACCTATGTGGTCCTAGGCAAGCCTCAATCTCTCCAATTTTCAGTTTGTTCATCTATAAAATATGAATAATAAAATCAATTGTCAATTCATGGGATCTGTATGGGGCATCTGCCTAGAACTTGCGAGAAAAGATAAATTCCATGTATGAGTAAAACTATTTGATCTATAATGCATCAGAGATATGGAAGACCGCCTATAAAAAAGACTGACTCCAAAACCTGCTTAACTTGTAACCAGACTGAATATATTATCACATCTAATGAAGAAATAAGCCAGTCAGAAGTAGGGTTGAAAACAAGAACCTCGAAAAGTCCAAGTCACAAGGCAAAGTGTGGTAGCATCTATCCAAGCACTATCCGGGGCAGAGTAAGAGTCCTGGCCAATAATCTTCCATGTGCACCTTGCATATGACAAGGCTATTCCTATTGTAAAGATGGATATGGCACTTACCTGCATATTACTAAGTGAAAGAAGCCAATCTGAGAAGGCTACATACTGTTTGATTGCAATTATATAACATTCTGGAAAGGGCAAAATTATGAAGACAGTAAAAAGATCAGTGGTTGCCAGGGGTTAAGGGGGAGGAAAGGACAAACAGGCAGAGTACAGAGGATTTTCAGGGCCGTGAAACTACTCTGTATGATACTGTATTGGTAGATACATATCATCATAAATTTTTCCAAACTCACAGAATGTACAATACCCAAAAAAAATGGATGTGGCCAATTAATATCAAGTGTTCTAATCCCATTGACAACAAGACAATCATAACATCTATTTCAATATGAGGATATCTCCTAGAGAATGTTATGATTATCTCATCTTAGAAAAAAGGGAATAGAAGCAGAACATTGAATATACTTTAAGTTATTAGCATTTTTATTACCAACAACTTAATATTTTGAACACTGAGACACAGGAAGTACTCAAGGAAGTGTTTTATATGTATTAATTCATTTAATCCTCATCTGAACCCCGTGGTATAGGGACTATTAATATCCACATTTTACAGGTGAAAAATTGAGGTACAGAAATTAAGGTCACACAGCTAGTAAGGGGTGGAGCCTGCATTCCCACACAGGCTCTTAGCCACTATTTTTAGAATACACTGAAAATTTATATTCATCAGTGAGAACCAACTCACAGAAAGTTTTAATTCCTGATACTATTAGAATCTGTCTAATTAATTGCAAAAGACATTTTATTTAATAAAATGTTTGTAAACAATGAGGAATAAGGCCTGCTACTGACAAGATGGGGCAATGGGTGGGGTGGGGAGGAGGTGGATGGTCTGGAGGAGAGATGCATCTGGGGCAAGGGAACCCTATAAACGGGCTGAGCCCTGGTTACTGAGTGGGACTGGTGAGATTGACAGGTCTCACTATTTAAGAAGTCTGAAAATCCAGCCTAACTCCTTTGACTTTCTCCAGGTAAGAGCCCTCAAATCATGGCACTGCTACCAGCCACATCCATCCACGGGGTTAATGCCTATGTTCCAGCAGTAATTTATTTTTATAATGGAGGATATTGGGATAAAGTGGGAAAATGGCAGGGCAGATGTTTGATACCATTCATCAGCATCTGATGTTATAATGCTCAACCTAATCAGCCTACGTGGATGGATTAGCGAGGGCCAATATAAACTACCCCATCATTAATTCCTCTAGTTAGCTCAGAATCTACACAGGGCAGTGTAGACGGTGTATCAGGCTATGTCTTCATCCATTAAACCTAAAATTCATTTGACTCTTCTGGTTCTGATTCTATGTTCAACAACATCCTTTTTGCATCTTCCTATAGGGCAAAAATGTAATTCAAGTAATGTAGTCCAAGAATTTTTAAATAAATTCCATATACCAGTCTTATAAATTTAATTAAATGATATATCCATGAGAGATGAATCTGCTTTTGGCTTGCTGAAAAAAAATAAGCCTATGAGACTGAACCAAACTTTGGTCAAAGGTAGTGAATGCCATCCTGTTGATTCTCCTGTGAATATTCCTATTCTTACCCCCTTTATGCTCCACATGCTCTTCTTTCTTTTTTCATGTAAGAATTATCTCTCAGGGTAATTGCAAAAATTAAATGAGATAAACTGTTTACCAAATTTACTGGCACATTAAAAAAAAAATGTTCATTTCTTCCCCTACCCTCTAACCTCTAGACTTTATTAATCCAGATTAAAAAGGTAGCAATCAGAAAACTGTACATTCATGCTAGATTAGAGTTGATATTATATAGTCAACGAGGCCTATGAGTTCCAGGGGAAACAATTTTCTTCTACTTCTCAGATATGGAAAAGTACACCAAAAAATAATTCCTACAGATAAAAAGGCAGTACAAATAGAAAAGCTATATAAATTACCCCAAGTCTAAAGTCAGAAAGAAAATTAGTCCAATACACTGGATATAGCATTAGAATGATTACTCAGCCATCACTATGACTGAACAAGAACAAACAGTGACTATTACAATGAGCAGTGAAAATGTTTGGATGGATGAATTTTTTTTTTTTTTTCCCGGTATGCGGGCCTCTCACTGTTGTGGCCTCTCCCGTTGTGGAGCACAGGCTCCGGACGCGCAGGCTCAGCAGCCATGGTTCACGGGCCCAGCCGCTCCGTGGCATGTGGTATCTTCCCGGACCGGGGCACGAACCCGTGTCCCCTGCATCGGCAGGCGGACTCTCAACCACTACGCCACCAGGGAAGCCCTAGATGAATGTTTTGAAGTGATCTTCAAGAGCAGGGAAATTGGTGGTAAAACCCATTTTGAGGGTCACTTTCTTTGTCGTTCTGTTACTGTGAAACTACCCAACTTTTGCAGAACTTCTCTCTCGTGAGCCCAATTAAAAATACAAAACAACCAACATAAGGAAAGTTCTGTTTCCTGCCAGTCTGCATTTTTTTTTCCTGGCTGTGGTTGAGAAAGTTGAAATTTTATGTTGCAATTCCCGTTTGTCTTTTTCTGAGTACGCTGGTGGCTTTTCTGACAGCGCACAGCTGCCTTAATCTTCCACACAGGTTAGGGTAAAGAGGACACATGTAAAGCCACATTCACCATCAGGATAAAAAGAAGAGTGTGTACATACCTCGTTCAGATTTTAACCGCTGATAAAGCTGAAACTGATCCACAGATACCAAACAGGCAATCTGAAACCAGAGACATTTAAAAGATGAGATTTCAGTCATCACAGAGCCCTGAGTTACCAGTCTTTTTATGATCCCTTTTTCTTGTTTGGCTTACTGTATCCTCTCTATACCAGCTGTCCACAAACTTCTTTTTCCTTATACTGTTCATGCAGTAACAGAAGCAGCAATTCCCAAACCATCCCCAGTCCTCTGCCATGGCTAGGATTCCCTGCTCAAGGCATCAGTTACAGAACTCAGTGATCACCTCCTGTTCTTTTATCAGCATCTAACAAGACCAGACAACCAAATTTTTGGACTTCCCAAATTATCTGTGCACGTATACAAATGATGCTCCTCTTCTAAGACATTTTTAACAGATTATACTTCTACTGGGCATCATTCTTTAAACAAAGCCTGAAGATTCAAGTGTAGGGAGTAGCTGGGGTGACTAACAACAAAAAAAGATTATAGTTCTAATCTAAGAATTAAGACTAAGCTAAGAAAAGCTAAGACTAAGATCAGGTAGATACTGTCTCAGGAATAATGAGAACTTCATTAATCACCTAGGAAAGAGTACTTTCTAAGCAACAGAAAAATCATTTCTTCTGACGAAAATCACCTCACGGGGCCTTTGGTGATCATTCATCGCCATCCATGCCCTGGTAGAAAAGAAATGCCTGAGATATTTCCTGTGGCTAGATTCCCACTTCCATTTCAGATGCCACTAGGAAAGAACAGTGATTCACATCTAACTAAATGACATTTCAGATTAATCATTTTTAAATTGCATTTCAAAGGCAGATGCAGGAAAAGCTAACTGCTCTTAAACTGGCATTCTAAAAATAATAATTCCACTGACGTCAACATATAAATACATTGACATTGCTTGAAAGATTTATAACTGAGAAAATCAAAGGACTTTAGATTACGTTTTCAGACATTCGGCAAGTTGATAAAGGACACAGTCTTAGCCTTGGCAATTCCAGCTGTAAAACATGACATATTTTTGGTATAAAATATATCTAGATGTAAGTTCTTGCAACTAATGGGAGGAAGTGTGCTTTGAGAAAACCCTTAAAAATGAGGCATCTAAAATGTTATTTAACAAATATATTTTAAAAGGGAATGAAAACCTAATTCTCCCCCTCACAAAAAAATTCAACTTGTTTATTTTGCAAATGAATTAAACTAAGTTAGCTAAAATGTATGAAGAACCACAAAACGGGCAAGTTCAGTCTTCTATGTGCCAAGTAAAATCTCCTAAAACATAAATTTAGTTATAACAGTTTTTCCAGTTGGGGGGAAAATGTTGCATTTTCATCTGGCACCTTAAAGAAAAGCTCCTTAGCAATCACTGGGGGAAAAAATCATGGTTAATTTTACATGATGCGTATTTTAACATAATTTTTTAAAAAGTATGGTTAGGCTTTTCTCATACTGAAAGCCAGTTTTGTTTCATCTGTTATAATACTATCTGGACATCTTTCCTGAAAGACAAAGGTGTCTCAAATAAAATGCAGAGTTGGAGACAGAAGGTACAGGCTCATGAAGAGATCGGAGGCATTAAGAATCAGAGTATAATTCTTGACTTAGTCACTGATTCACTGCAGGTGGAGGAAAATACTCTAATACTACATTAACTTTTGGGCCAATGGTACTTGGGGAATGATGTCATCTGGGCCTGAGAGACCTCAGTGATATTCTAGAAATCTATTTTTAACAACACGTCCCCCCCTCCCAAAAGAAGCTACTTGAGGTCTTTGATTCTATGGGACAGTCTTGTACTCTAACTGCCACCACCTAAAATAGTTTCTGGACTGATGAAGACCTTCTTCAAACCCCTGAAAGGCAACCCCTAAAAATTATGATTTTTTTCAATGACAAGCAATTTATATAACATCTAAGTCCAACAGAGTTGATGGAAGACAAAGCAAACAGGAGATATTTTAGACACAGATGAAATACTAATGAGAAAAATGACAGAAATTAATGCAGTAAAAAGTCAACAATGATAGTGATGGAAGTTAATTTTAAATTAGAAAGATAAATTTCATCCGAGGACACATTACTGCCAACAGGGAAGTCAGAGGTCTCTAACTTTTCTGTCTCTCACTCTACCTTGTATCTCCTATTTATTATTTTATAGCTCAAAGGTTTGTATGGAATTAGGTCTTAATATGGTATATCAATTTTTCTATTGAAATGTGTGATCACAAAAAGTTAGTTTCATCACTTCTCACTCACACAAAAAGTTAGTTCCATCACACTCACTGTTTGATCCTTTTGGAATAAAGTTAACACAAAACACACCAGTCTATTCTCCAGCCCCTACCTCCTGGACTTCTTTTCCATATACTCATTGAGAGTCTATTACGGGCAAAGCATTGGCTGGAAGCTTGGGATACAAAAGAGGAAGGAGATACCAAGGCTGACTTCAAGAAACTTAAGTTACTCGGGAGGCAATATGTACACATAAGTTTAGAAAAAGATCTATTCCTTGATCTTATCATTTTTTAGATTTCATAGATTAGAGGTAATTTTCTGAAATATTTTTATATACTTTGACTTTAGATGAGAGAAAGCTGAACCCAGTTTAAAAAAAAAAAAAAAAAAAAAAAAAGCTGATCCAGAGTATTAAATACCTGGTTCTGTTGCTATTTGGAGCTAAGTCACTATTGCTCAAGGTCTTTAGGATTATAAAATTGAAATAAATGTGTTAGGATGATTACTGAAGGTTCAATCAGGCCACAGGTTAAGGGGCTACTGCTTAGAAAAAAAGAAATCAAAAGGACACTAAGATTGATTGCAAAACTGAAAATCCTAGAGAATAATAAAAGAGATTATATATAATGAGGTGTCTTATGTATTCAATTATCCTCTTCCTGCCAACAAACAAATCCAAATCATTCAAAACCACACTAAGACATTCCTTTTAAACCTTTTAATTTTGAAATAATTTTAGACTTACAAAAAGTTGCAAAAAATTGTATAAAGTTCCTAAACGCCATTCCCCCAACTTCTAATGGGAACACCTTACATAACCATAGTTAATTATTAAAATAATAAAATTTACCCTGATACAAAATAATTAATCTGTAGTCCATATTCAAACTTCACAAATTGTCCCACTAATGTCTTTTTTTTTTTTTTCAGCACAAGATCCAATTCAGGATACCACCTTGCATTTAGTTGCCACGTCTCCTTAGCCTTCTCCGGTCTATGGAAGTTCCTCAGTCTGTTTTTGGCTCTTGTGACCTTGACATGTTTGAAGAGTCCAGGCCACTTATTTTGTACAATGTTCTCCAATGTGGGTTTGTCTGATGCCTTCTCATGATTAGGCTGAGGTTGTGCATTTTTAGCAAGAATATCACAGAAGTGATGTTGCGTCATCAGGAGATAAATGAGGACAACCTGTCTCATTACTGTCGATGTTAACTTTTTAACTTGATTAAGGTGATATCTGCCAGATTTCTCTACCCTTTGTTAACCAGCAAGTATCTTGTAGTGAGATACTTTGAGATTCTGCAAATACACTGTTTTTCATCATACGTCTTCCTAATTTTTGTATCTATCAATAATTCTTGCCTATAATAATTATCACTGTGTTATTTGCTTAATGATTTTCAATTTCCATCATTCATTTCCACATTTATTAATTAGAATTCTATTATAAGTAAGAGTTGTCCCTTATCCCTCATGTATTTGTTTATTCATTTATTTATTTAGGTCAATACAGACTAACAAGACTTATTTTATTCAGTGAGTTCTAATGCATTACTAACCAGACTCATATTCAAACAGCAGAAACAGAAATTTCTAAGTATTTTCTCAACTGTTGAGAGAACTCCCCCCCTCAAATCAACTACTAAAAAATCCTGAACTTGATTTAAAGTGATTTTTCGTTATTTGTCCTTTGAAATTTGTACTAACCTACCTGTTAAACAAAAATTTTCCTCTCCTCCTATCCAAAGACCACATTTTCTCCTCATCACTATTGAAACTTTCCAAAGAGAAAAAAATTTTTCATTCAAAGAGAAGGCAAATTCAGTTTCATTTTAATAGAACAAAAACAATAATATCAGAATAATAACAACAAAAGGCTACTAATTAACTGCAATCACTGTCTTTTTTGTTGTTGTTGTTAAAAATGAACCTGGGGGTATTTTTTCAATACCCAGTTCCTACTCTGATGAAAGTCTTCACTTTTTCACCCCCCTCCACCTACAGCAGAGCATAGGCAGGGAATTCAGAATATATGTATATGTGGGGTGCTGGAACTATTATATATAACAGTTAATTGGATATAGCTAAAATCCACAAATGAGAAGAAACAAAAAGGCACACCCTTGTGGACCATTACTAACTATGACCATAATATTTGAGCAGACATCACCACCTACATTGACACTAACCCTATAAAAACCAAAGGAAAAGAAAGAGCAGACAGGGAAGCCTGCTTGCCAGAGAAGCATTAATGCTAAGAGTACAGTGTGTTCTCATTATATTGATAAATACAATATATGCTGTCTTTTAGTTAGAAAAGTAAAATGGTTAAAACACAAAAGCTAGGGATTGGCTTTCATGTATGTACTACCCATCAAGGTCTGGAAAGCCAGGATAGAAGAGGGAAAAAATAGGCCGGACTTTACTTAGGTTTGACCCTTTAAGTCATACTTCTGCTATGGTTGCTCTTAAAAATTAAAGGAACAGGCTGAACATAGAATACAAAAGATCAGTAGATCTGGAGATGAAATTGACCACAGAAATTGATCATTACAGCATGTCAAGGTTTTGGCAATTTTTGAAGGGCTGTGACTTGCAAAAATACTGGTAAGAGAAATAGTACTGGCCTTATGGATAAGTGCCCTATCACACTAACACAGAAACTAAGAATGTTTCCTATCACAACCCAGAAAATAAAAACTGGCCCATCCACCCATTCATATGACTGTAATAAACCAAGCTCACACTAGCTATCAAATCCTAGGTGAAAAAACAAGAGGGCATCATTGTCTGAGAGCCAGAAGGTATGGCTCATTGGGGAAGCAAAAGATGGAGGAGACCTGGAATTCCAGGGCCAGGAATCTTTCAGAAAGGGCTGCTTTTGTTCTTCTTTTTCTACCTGTTCTGCAGAGGCCTCAGTACATCTTCCCACATCATCCCCCGCCTCTCTCCCTCAGCCCATCAATGAGTAAAAGGGATATGCCCAGGTGCACATCCACGTGACACATTCACCCCACCGCCCCTGAGTCTTCTTATATTTGCCTTTACTTAAAGGAGAAGCTTAGAAACATTACTCTCCACTTATATGCAGTTTTTAAAAAATGTATATAGCCATACCTTTTTTAAAAATTTATTTATTTATTTATTTATTTTTGGCTGCATTGGGTCCTCGCTGCTGCGTGCGGGCCCTCAAACAACGTTTTAAATATGTTCTAAGACGAAGTTCAGCTTAGAATCTCAGAAACATCTATTAACTCCAGCATGGCAGATTCCTTTATCCTGTGCCACCCCAAAGTTTTATTCTTCTCCAGCCAACAGGGATCACAGCCAAAGGTTGTTTATAGACATGCTCAGTCCCTTCCCATTCAGGTCCTTAAACTACAGGAACATCGATATGGCCACTTGCCTGGGCATCCTCATTTTACCTCTGCCCCAGCTTCATACTCAGATAATGGGGGGAAAAAAGAGTTAAATGAAAAGATGGCAAGTGGAGACAGTGCTAAAGGGTGATGTGGGGGGAATAACTGGATCTCTTATAATTCCAGCAGCCTTTACCTAAGCCACCCTAAACAAACACGTGATATGAGTAAAAACTGTGTTTATTTTGCAAACATAACTTCAAATTTCTTGGCACTCCACTCCTCCATCCCCCCATCCCAGTCCTTCCACAGTGCCCCACCCTAAATCCCTTCCTACAGCAATTCTGGAGCCCCCGTTCTTGACAAGAACAGCTGCACCCATTCATACTCTGGGTATGTGCTGTGGCACCAGCAGTAAAGGCAGGTCATGTCAGTGCCCCAGGACTTGGAAGGAGTATTGGTGGGTGAGAAGCTGTTCCCTGCCATCCACTGCCAGCTGGAAAGGGGTAGAAATTCAACTTCTCAGGCTGTGTAATGGTAGGTATGTGCTCCACTTAACATTTTTTTTTTAATATGTATTTTTTAAATTTATTTTTGGCTGCACTGGGTCTTCGTTGCTGCGTGTGGGTTTTCTCTAGTTGCAGCGAGCGGGAGCTACTCTTCGTTGCAGTGCACGGGCTCTAGGGTGCGCAGGCTTCAGTAGTTGTGGCACATGGGCTCAGTAGTTGTAGCTCTCGGGCTCTAGAGCGCAGGCTCAGTAGTTGTGGCGCACAGGCTTAGTTGCTCCACAGCATGTGGGATCTTGCCGGACCAGGGATTGAACCCGTGTCGCTTGCACTGGCAGGCGGATTCTTAACCACTGTGCCACCAGGGAAGTCCCTCGCCACTCAAATTTGACATGGCCCAGACAAATGGGTCAGGTTCTCCCTGTGGTGGTATGTTACTTCCCTAACACAGTAAGGAAACTGCTTAAATGAGTCATCACCTTTTTAACAGGGCTTCTAACTTCAAGCAAAGGCCTGGCCTGAAGAAATGCTATCAGAACCAACCATCTGTGTCCTGCCTTTCATAATTCCATGTTGGACAAGATTCCTGGATCAAGTGCATTCGAAACGCTGCTGAGCAACAGCTGAAAGTACCAGATGACGCAAGTAAGGTTTTCCTTTTCCCCGGGTCCCAGTAACTGCGCCTCTAGGACACAAGTCCTCCAGTCACTGACTCCCGCCAGCTTCCGTGACATTGAAGGAAGCTGCCTTTTCTGCTGTTTCTTATGTAAACAGTATTTGGGTTGGGCATTGAATGCTTTGCTGCTGAAGCCACTCCTGATAAATAGAAGTGAAGGGGCAAAGCCACAACTGAGCCAATCTTGGAAGCATTACAGCTTGCAGGAGACACACATATGAAGCACAGTCACCTTTGTGAGCTAGACCTCCATAGGAAGGCATTCAGAGGAAAGAGCTTAAATTCCTGGTGTCCTTTGAAGATGAAAAATTTTATACTTACATGCATTTTGTAAGACAATGAACGGTGAAGAACCATATATTGTACTATAAATAGCTGCAGCACAAAGGGAACCTCAGCCTGAGCCAGAATTATTCTTAACAAGCAAAGTATATTTATGTGTTACCTATAAAAATAACAACTTTTTTAAATGACGGAAGAAGCAGTCAGAGACAGAATCTAGTCAAGCACAATGTGGATAAGCCCCACTGTGATATACTCAATAATATCCAGATTAAGAGCTATGTGATAATAATAATAACTGTATATGAGAAAAGCTTGATGTCAAGTCAGAAAGGAAGATGGTACAGCCCAAGCTCATGTGTGTAAGGTATTTGCTTTGAAAGGAACAGTCCCATATAAACTGTTGAAGCCACCAATAGCTCCATTATAACCTATTCATTTCTCAGTTCAAAAATGAGAGACAATCACCACCACCACTACATTTTTTTACTCTGAAAAAAAAATAGTGGCAAGTTAATTAAGAACATTTGATTACTGTAATTCACGCCCATCTTCAGTCAGGCTCTTAGCCAGACCTATGAGTACAGAAATGGTCCTTTAATGTCCTGGAGTGTCTCTTACTTACCTAATGGGAAACAGACTTTGGAGAATGTAAGAAGTACCATAGTTTAGTTTGGAGTATGTTTTCGTTCTGTTTTTCAAATACCCTTTTGTCATTTTTAAGAGCCATTATGGGTTTATTTGCTTTTAATGCAGCCTAAAAGTAAAATTGTTTTTAGAGTAAAGCTGGGTAAATGGAATCAGCACTAGGGAAGTGTGAATGAGCATGTGAACAGAGGGAAAAGTAAGGATTAAGAAGGAGAAGAGAACTATGGGGGAAGATGACCAGGGAATGTCTATACTAAGAAAACCAGAAAAGTTAGACTGTTCTAGAGATCTCTCAGACAAACCATGGCCTGTCTTCATTCATCTGTACAACATTAGCCCTAACATGTGATATCCAAAGTGTCAATGGCTAATGGTTACTATTCATTCAAAGTCTAGAACGCCACTATGTAATGAGCTTTCTGCAAAGATGGAAATGTTCTGTTCTGTGCTGTCTAACCTGGTAGCCACTAGCCACATGTAGCTACTGAGTACTTAAAATGTGATCAGTGCAAACAAAGGAATGAATCTCTAATTTTAATTTTAGTTAGATGTAAATAGACAGCTGTAGGCTTATCTAGAAGAGAGACTGGGATTAATTTCAAAGGCTTGTTTAGAAACGTCACTTCATTTATGTTTAATAGATTTTGCATACATGAATTAAATAAGGTTCTACGGCAGACACGGCTCTTGCTGCCTGTTCCGTCTTACACTTTTTGCTCTTATAATTATCTGGCTCTTTATCAGTATAATGTCTCCCTGCTAGATCAGAAGCTCCAGGAGGACAGCACTGGGACTGTCTTATTCACCTCTGTCCTGGCCCGGAACAGGGCCTGGCACATTGTACACTCAGTAAAAAAAGGAAGCATATTCCCTGGAAGGCTTATGTATAGAACGATGCTCCTACAAATCTGGGTCTCATTTTAAAAACCACTTCCAAGTTGCACAGATCAATAGTATTCTTGGTAGATAACCTAATTTTTCCCCATTTTAATTTCCTCTACCCATTTCTCACACAAAAGTAAACATTTCTCACCACTGGATGTACATATTCAATACTACCTTTTTATTTTAAAAATTCAATTTATTTCATGATTTTCCTAAAATGAACAACTTCTAAACCATTATGTATTCCTTTTATTCTTCCCCCCAAAACACTTCAAGCTCAATTGTACCACTTACCCGATATTTCATAAGCTAAACACAGGGTGCCCAGATGCAGATTGGTTAAAAATGGTCTATAACATCTTTCTGACTGCTTTGCTTACAAAGCAAAGGATGTATATGTAAAGCATATATATTTGTATACAAAGCATATGTGTGTGTATGTATCGTGTTTACATACACATATTCATACACACACAGGCACATATCCACATACATACATATCCACAGACCTATATATCTACACACACATATGCACTCTATTGGGCTTTCAATTATCAAGTCCTTTATCATGCATTCTATTTATCTACCTAGTTCTACTCTTAAAGCCATGTAATTTGTCAGAAAGTATTGGATTGGAATTCTAGCTCTTCTGCTTTTTAGATATGCACTCTTGGGCAAATTACTTAGACACTCTGGGCTTCAGTTTTATACCATCTAATCCTTTCAGTTTATGAAAGGATTAGATGGTATACTGGCTAAGAAAGCAACTACATGAACACAGACAAGATTTAAAGTGAGCAGGGCCTGAAGGTTAAAAGCAGATTTAAGGGCAAGCTACTAATCAGGGATTGAAAAAACAAAGGAAAGAGATACATCACAGTCTTAATACAGTGGGAGAAGAACTCACTCAAAAAAGACATTTCTATGCCTGATAAATATTGAATGAAAGGCCTTTCTCTGCTCTTTGGAAATGGTTCAACTCAGGCTACCTTTGTAGAATCACAATAATTTATATTATTTATAACCGTGGCTAATCTGTCACCTGTTTATCTGACTATTCAGATAAGGCCACTGACTATTCAGCCTCTAAACCTCACATTTGGTAAATTTCTAGCACCTTAGCCTATTCTAGAGCTTCTTCAACACTCAGAGGGCATTTAGAAATAGAACCAAAGTAAGTAACAGCTTTAACAGTTTCTATAAAGAATCCAAGGTATGTAGCAATAAAGTACTCCTTTAAAAAGTTAACCTCTGTATTTTGTTTTTGACTCCCTGGCAGAGAAGTACATAAAGAGTCAAGATCCTAGGAAATCATGTCAACAGGAAAGAGGGAAAAATCAGTGCAGGCATCCATACCTCAGCTTCCTGTAGGGTCCCGTGGTTTAGGCACACCATGTCAGGGCAAGTGATGGGAGACCCACATCCTTCTCGGATTGCCAGCTGCATGTACTGTTTCAGACACTAGGCATTAAGAAGAAAAAAAGACAGATAATTACCCACCGCATTACAGAAGCACCAAGGTTATATAACCACCACTGCCTCTTCTTCCTTAATTGGCAGACCTGGGGCTGCTGTACTCAGGAAACATAAGTTATCATGAGTGTGAATAATACTAAGAGCCATCACTCTGGAAAGAATGCAGACAGGTAATTAATTATGTATGACTTCATCCTAAGAATACTGAGGTTATCCAAGGCAACAAGTCAATGCCTGTACGCTCACACATTTTATCCACCATAGATTGGGAAAAGGAGAAACGTTCTTTTGCACTAATGGCAAAAGCCTTCTTTGTACCTTTTTTTTTTTTTTTTTAACTTACATGACTTCCCGGTTCCATTTTTACCCAGTCCCTCTTCCTCAAAATTTGCCAGAAAGTAGAACTCTGTGACCCTCGTGCTGAGCTTGCCAAACAGAATCAAAATAAGATTAAGGCACTGGCTCACCTATGAATACTCTCAATAGCAACTACACCTGGAAGAAGTGTCAAAGACAATTTGGGAGAATGAGACCTTCCCAGAACTATAGGCCTTGGTAGATGCTATGATGAGGAAGTTTGAGGAGAACCCGGGGAGAGAAAATATTGGATAGGACATAAGAAATCCGGAGAGAGGAAGCAGAACACCGTCGACACACTTGGTCTACTCATGGCCTGTTGCATGTGGATCTTGGACACTGGGTGGAGAAGTGAGTCAGACTGTAAAGGAACTGAGAGCTTTATGAAGACCTCTGACCCGTCCCTTCTCCCCTCCAACCCATCCCACAGGCCCACAGGGAATTAAAAGGCATAGTCCTGAAACACAAATACCGTATGCTAACACATATATATGGAATTAAAAAAAAAAAAAATGTCAGGAAGAACCTAGGGGTAAAACGGGAATAAAGACACAGACCTACTTGAGAACGGACTTGAGGATATGGGGAGGGGGAAGGGTAAGCTGTGACAAAGTGAGAGAGAGGTATGGACATATATACACTACCAAACGTAAGGTAGATAGATAGTGGGAAGCAGCCGCAGAGCACAGGGAGATCAGCTCGGTGCTTTGTGACCGCCTGGAGGGGTGGGATGGGGAGGGTGGGAGGGAGGGAGACGCAATAGGGAAGGGATGTGGGAACAGATGTGTATGTATGACTGATTCACTTTGTTATAAAGCAGAAACTAATAAAAAATAAATTAATTAATTAATGACCCTGTCAAAAAAAAAATAAAAAATAAAAAAATAAAAGGCATAGTCCTGGGAGATCAAACTCTTAAGCAATTCAAAAGCTGGTTCCTCAATTTCTACTAGTTTGCTTATAATTGGTGAGCTCTTTTCTATATGCATGATGAAAAACAGTCAAGCTCAAATGTTTGAGGAAGACACTCCCCAGGATACATAAGGGTCAATAAATTAATGACTCTTACAAAGTAATGATTAGTCATAATTTGGTTCCGATTTTTACAACTCTATACATTTATGTATCAACCTGCTACATTAAAAATACTGCTGTCGCACCTTTTATAAAAGCTTAACTAGTAAATAAATCCTAATGATATAATTGTGACATCTTTTCCTTTCATTGACCATCTTTATGCATTTTCCCTGTCTGAAAATAAAACTATCACAATTGTATTATTTCAGAAAAACAATCATGTATTTATCTGATTGAAGTTACTGTTATAATGTACTAATGAATTAATGACTAAGGCAAACTATTTAAACCATATTTTTAACTCTGTAAATACTTAAAAATTCCCTTTTCCAAGGAGTCAGTTTTTTATCACAGAAAAAACTAGAAAATAACCTCAATATCCAAAATAGAAAAATGCATCAATAAATTATACTAGGGCTTCCCTGGTGGTGCAGTGGTTGAGAGTCCACCTGCCGATGCAGGGGACACGGGTTCGTGCCCCGGTCTGGGAAGATCCCACATGCCGCGGAGCGGCTGGGCCCGTGAGCCATGGCCGCTGAGCCTGAGCGTCCAGAGCCTGTGCTCCACAATGGGAGAGGCCACAGCAGTGAGAGGCCCGCGTACCACAAAAAAAAAAAAAAAAAAAAACTAAAGCCATGCAATAGAATGCTGAAGAATCAAGAAAAATATTTTCAAATGATGTTTAAAGACATGGGAAAATGCTTAAGATTTAGTATGAATTGGGGAATAAAAGATGATTTAGTATGAATTGGAGAATAAACAATATCTGAGAACAGGGTCCTCTCAAGTCACTCTTCCCCGACAATTGGCCCCGTAGAGATATAATATTTTAACTGTCACTTTTTTGCTCAAGAGAAGAGTGAACAATCACTTGCTCTAGGAGTTACTATGCCAGACAAGGTCTCCAGTACGAGGAAGAATGATAAGAAAGCAGTAGCAAGGAAATGTGGGGAAGAACTTCAATGTACAGGCAAAACTCGAGAGGAACTGCCAAAGTGCCTAAGAAAACTAGTGTCACACTAAGGGACAAATAAATGAGTAAATGATGGGAAGCCCTGTCCACCCAGCTCTGCTCCGGAGGACCTCTCGGCCTTCCAACTGCCACACAGATTCCAGCGTTCCTGCCTTGATTTCTCCCGCTGCCACTTGAAACTGATGTAGAAAGAGTGAAAAGGTATGGTCTCTAGGCTCAAGGGGAAGATATCTGAGAAGAACAAAGTGAACAGTATAATGAGCGTCAAATCCCAATATCTGGGCTCTAGCCTCAGTGCCACTCTATCAGGTGACAATGGGAACATTACCTAAACCATGACCCCGACTTGCCTCCCTTAATTTTTAAAATGGGGACAATAAAACCTGTTATGGCTACTTCACAGGGTTTAAAACACTCATACGCACAAACACAAAGCTAAAATTTTGTACATGGAAGCCCGTCGGAAGTGTGCAAAATGCAGATTTAGTCATATTTCTACTGCATTTCACCTGGTCTCAGACTTCCAAAAACTTTGTGGAGCAAATGTTAATCCTTTAGCCTTCTAAGATTATTCTTTCTCCACTCCCTTCAGGAAACCCGTTAAACCACTTGTGGTAGAGAAGCTCCATAAACAGAGCAGATATTTATAAGAGAACATCACACACACCTCTATTCAAGCCTCTCTGTAGAACTATTTATTTGCATCCATAGAAAAGGCTTAGAGTTAAATAGGAACTAAAGAGACTATGTGAGTCTTTATAGGCAAAAAAATTCATCTCAACTTATACTGCAAATTTGTAAAGCTGAAATCTAAGCTTTCCCAAGAGTTTATAATGTATGTTCTATTTGCTAATGTAATGCTCTTAGATACACTGCAACCAGGATACATAAACCCAGTGAATTTTGAAGCTTCCCACAAAGACTCTCCTGACCACAATATTATCAGACCTGTGCTTTTAGGGCAGAAGTTAGAGGTGTATACACTGACTACAGGGTCTAAATATATGACCTTTTTTTTTTTTTTTTTTTTTAATTCTGAGAAACAATGGTTCAAAATAGAGATTTGTAAGTGCATGTTGCTAAGTGACGCTACAGCACAGGCACTTGACACTCCCTCACTAGGGCATGCATTTCTATTCAAAGGCAAAGAGGGAAAACAACCAGCCCAAGTTACTGCCTCTTACTGAATTTTCAAGTAACTTAGGTTCATTATATGTCTTCTATTAGCTTTCACAAAAATTTAATCTCAAACCTTCCCTCTCTTCTTTAGTACCTCTGGCTAAAGCACAAAAGAACCATAAGCATTCACACTGACCCCTGTGCAAGTTACACAAACTAAACCTACGTACAATGGTTAACAATTCTGGGAGAAATGGCATCTAGCTTGTAAATACAGAGAAACACAGAAAGAGAAAAAAGAAAACTACCGTCATTTAGTCACATTAAAAAAAAATCACATTCCATTAAACAACAGGATTAAACAAATGTCTAACTATGCAATTTTCGTAACAGCTAACAAATTCTAAGGGAAATGTTTCAAAAATTGAACTTTTCAAAAATCTTTTTTTTTCACATCTTTATTGGAGTATAAATGCTTTACAATGTTGTGTTAATTTCTGCTGTACAACAAAGGGAATCAGCTATATGTATACATATAGCCCCATAACCCCTCCCTCCCACCCTCCTTAACCCATCCCTCTAGGTCGTCACAAAGCAGCGAGCTGATCTCCCTGTGCTATGCAGCAGCTTCCCACTAGCCATCCATTTGGTAGTGTATATATGTCAATGCTTGTCTCTCACTTCATCCCAGCTTCCCCTTTCCGCATCTTTATTCCTGCTCCGATGACCCAAAAAATAATGAAACAATTTTTTCTTTTAAATCGCCAATATTCCATTTAGTTTGATAGAACATAGAAACATCTTTAGGTCATTACAGGTCATGTATAATAATGATTGTTCCTCAAAATCATTCCACAGCCCTCAAGGATTCAGATGGGATCTAACCAAGGATTTAACCATCAAACACCTGGTGAACCAGATGACATGTCTCTTCCAACCCTGAGAGCCTGTGAATTATGTACAGTGGAGTCTTCCCAGAAAGGGGTTTCTTCTAGGCCCCTTTCAGGGATGTTATTTTCCACTTGACCAAAGGGCATTCTTCATTAGATATTCTCACCTATTAGATGGACAAGGCAAAAAGGGCTACAACATTCAGACAAAGCTCCTATGTATCCACCACAAGAATTATACACACACACACACACACACACACACACACACACACCAATATATTTACTATACAACTGCTCATTCTCTGTTACTACCTTATAGCTTTCTTAAAGGTTTTTTCTAAGAAAAAAAAAAGCATTACAATGAATAGTTGATGGAACTGGATTCTAATGATCACAACTGAAGTACAAGCTCTAAAAGTCTCCTCTGCATCTTGGGCAAGTAATTAATTAACCCCTCTCGCTGCGGCACTCACAGTTGTAAGATGGGACAACACCACCTGCCTAGCCTCTACTCTCAGGGAAATGGAGTGTCCTCCATGAGGATAAATACACGAAAATACTCTGAAAAGTGAAAGAGGAATGCAAATGTAAAGAAGAGGATGGAATAGAAGTCTCTGAACTTCAGGCAGGCACGCAGACATGAAAGCCCCAAAAGAGATGTGACCCCAAGAGGGTGGGGAGGGGAGGTAAGAGGACAACAGGCATTGTTGGGAGAAGAGAGGTAACGAGTGCCGGTAACTGAAAGTTTAAATTGAGCCCCAGGATCGTGGACACTTCTAGGTGCCGGTGCTGGGGTTCTGAGGTCAAATAAAAACTGGCAGCCCACATGGCTTGAAGCTGAGTTGGTGACCTCTTGACCTAGGGTTTCTCATCCCTAGCTCAGCCATGGGTGGGAAAGAAGGTGATGCGGGGGAAGTACTTGAGGCCAAAATCTAGACAGGCCTTGAGTAAATGTCTGTTTTTCTTTTTATCATTCCTAGTACAATGCTGTACACTAAAATGGATATTTAATAAAATGCAGACTAACACTTCTCGGCCCCTTGGTACACAATTACATCACAATGTCTCAAGTGTGTTCTAAATAACATCTCTTATTGAAGCCAATATTCTGTTTACTCCAGTTCAGACTATGATGTGTGTACATGATCCAAGAATAATGCCTTCTTTGTTGGATGCCATTGAGCTAAATTATTAGTACAACTCAAGATGGTATCTCTTCCAATTCAAAAAGCCTTTTAACACACCCAAAGTATCCTGGCTTGGAAACATATAATGGGTTCAAAAAAATTCAAATAAATCAACAACCCATAGCTAAGCAGTAAGTTGTTTCCTGGTACAGCATGATCCTAAAACTGTTTTCTTACAAAACCCCTTTCAGAAACCTTGACTTTTCACAAATACGATATTTCTAGTGACGGGGATCACCTTCATACCCCTTTGTCAACTACACAGGACATCAGAGGACTGATAGGAAAACCTGGTACCAGATGACTACAAAGAAGCCCCAAATCAAACAATAAACCATAACTAATGTTAAAAAGAGACCTTAGTTTTACATTTCTCATCCTTAAGCTTCTCTTATTCGAGAAAGCCTTCCTTGCCTTGGACCCCAGTCTGATGCAACGCCCAGACTGTCTGCTCTCACAGCACCTTGCAGACCAGCTAGCACAGTACTTTTCAAACTGGGTGCAAAGGTGCATTCTTGAGAGCTCCCAAGTTCTCCATGGCTGGGTTTTTTTCCCCCATTTCATGTTTATTTAATGGTCTTAAAAAAGCAGAGAAGACCCATTTCCACTCAGTGTCCACGCTCACACTTGTGCTGGCGGGGCAGTCCTGTTTTGCCAAGGAGGAATGCTTTCATTGTCACAGGCTGAAGAGAAAACAATGGAAGTATCTGGGCCAAGTGAAAGCTGTACAAATGAAGATTTTTAGTGATTCCAACACAGAAAAGTGGAAAGATCACTGAATGACCACTTGTTCCCTGGAACACACCAAACTCAGAGCCTAACTGTTAAAAGTCGCCTAGTGGAAACTAAGCAACGCCCATCACATTAATGTTAACTTAAATTTTATTGGTCTATAATTTTAGTTAATATTTAGCTTATGCATTTATTCTGATGTTCTTGTTGTTTGAGATAGAAGTTTAATGTGCTTATCCCTTGTATTATGTTTTATCAGTTTAAGTGAGTTTAAAATTATTTTTATTTTAGCCTATCTCAATATTGGGGTTCAAGTTATTTTCCCCTTCAAAAGGAATCCCTACAAATCCATCAAAAGGAGAACAGTGTGATTCTCAATGGCAGTGCGGCTGGTAGTATGGCATTTTTCCTTGAGGATGTATTAGAATATCAAGCCCTCCAAAGAGAATTTTATAAAGTATACAACCGCCTCCTCTCCTGCAATTCTCCAGAAGACTCGGATTTTCCTCCTACTTGCCAATATTCCCATCAACACCTTAGGTAACACCAGATGTTAACAATGGAAGCATGTTGTACATGGAAATCATGCAGCGATTATCATCCTACATTGCAGTAGACTGTGAACTTGCATATCTCTCCAGTAGCCCAGGCACCCTTCAAGGTCTGGATCCTGTCTTACTCCTCTTCATATCCTCTGGAAACACCCATCACAGGAGCTGGTACATGGTAGACACTCAGACATCTGTGGGAGCTGGAAGCATGAATCTACCACCTACCAGCTTTGCGGCAAAAACTCCTTCTGTTCCAATCACCGAAACAGAAACCCACCCCACCTGCAGCATTCCTCTCTTCTCTTCTCCTTGGACACATATGAGCCGACACCACCTTCCAGGGCCAACTCCACTGTTTTCTAGTTCCCATTCCCTGCTGACTTTCAGGAAATTTACCCTATTGATCATCTAGCTTCTTTCCTATGTCTTGAATATTTCCCCATGTACTGGGTTCTTCTCCAGCAGTTAAACATGCCTAAAAATATCCTACTTATAGAAAAACAATAATAAAGCAGCAAAGAAAAATAGCCCTCCCTTACTCCTATTGCTGGCTGTACAATGTGTGTGTGAAAGAGCTGTCTGTCCTCACCTCCTTCACCATCCCCATCCCCATTCCTCCCCTACAGTTTCACTGAAGTGGGTGCTAAAGTCAGCAGCCACCTCCATGTCACTACATCCATACACATTTTCTTTCTTCCTGACCTCTCGGCGGTCTAAGACCCAATGAACCACCCCTACTTTCTTGGAACTTTCTCCTCCCTTGCCTTCAGAATTCCACACTTCCTTGAGTTTCATTCTTCCTCTCCGGCCATTCCTCCTCAATCTCTTTTACTTCCTCTACTCAATTTTTAAATGCTGCAATTTCAGGATGGGATCAAAACTCTTTTTCTTTTCACACTTTCTTTTTGGTCACCTCATTAACTCGAAAGAACTAGTTATTTATTTGGTCCACTGCCTATTTGCTTTCAGGTCCATTCCCCACTTCCTGCTCTGCTCTGTAACGCAGAGAATGTGTTTCCCGGGTTCCAGGGAGACTTGGCCAATGGGAGGCATTACTGAAAAACTAGAGGGTGGGAGGAGGGAAGGAGCCTGGGCATTTCCACCTCCACCCCTTTGCTTTCTGTACTGACCTCCAGCAGTGGCTGCATCTCCTGCTCTTCCTGGACAGGACCCTTCCCCATGGCTCTAGCTCCCACAATGGCTCTAGCTCTCACCAGATACCCTAACTCCTATTCTAGTAATACCTTTTCTTCCTCTTGTCCCCTGGCTTCCAGGGGAATGCTGCTTCCTGTTGTTGCTAATATCTAGGTGCTTCACTGCCCTATTTGGCTTCTCGGTCCTCCATCACCTTTATAACCAATCAGCTGAATGAAACTTCCTGTTTTGAAAGACCAGGAGTGATTTCCATTCTCCTGGCCGAATCTCAACCAAAAAAATCAATGAATTCCAAATTTACCCTTCCAGGCCAGATCTCTCCACATGTGCTCCAAAGCTGCACATCAAACTGGGTACTTAGCATACTGGGCCCTGAATGGCTCATAGGGACCTCACACTCAAATGCAAAGCTGAATTCACGATCCCCTCCCCTAAATCCCATCCTTGTCCTGTGTCTTCTATCTCTAGGAATGGCATTTCCATCCACGCTGTTATATAACCCAGAAACCTAGGAGTTTCTGGGTTGACACCTCTTTCTCTCTTACCCCTATATCCAATAAATGCCTACTACACATCTTCACCTGGTTGTCTAATCACAGCCTCAGACTTGACTTAGCAGAGCTTTGGAATCCGCTTGCCCCATCATATCAACACACATGCTTCCCCACATCCCCAGGCTTCCCATCTCAGTCACTGGAACCAATTACCTACTTGCGGAGCCAAAACAAAAACCATCCCTGATTCCTCTCTTCCTCAAACTCCACAACCAAAACAGGTCCCAAATCTAACCACTTCCTACCACACCCACTGCAATTCAAGTCACCATCACTCTTTCAAAGACCCCTGCAAGAGCCTTCTCAGGGGTCTCTTGGCTTCTACTCTAAAGGGCAGCCAGAGTGCTCTTTATACATTTTTTAAATAAAAATCATATATTATTTTCCTGCCCCAAACCCTCCAATGAATGTGCATATCCCTTAGGTTGCCTCTCAAACTCTCTACCATGCCTCACAAGGTCCTACACGTTCCAACTCCAAGCTACTGCCCCGACCTCATTCCTACCGCATTCCTCCCTTATTCTGGGAACCCGAGCCTTCTATTTCTCCAAGCCCAACTTGCTCCAGTCCTAAGGCCTTTCTTGGTATTTGCATTTCCTCTCCCGGGGATGCTCTTCCCCCAGATGGCTCACTCTCACTTCATTCAGGGCTCTGCAGAGCACAGAGCCCCGAAGAAAAGGATATAAGACAAATAGGTTTTTATAGACAAGAAACACTAGTAACTACGAGATCCCCATTGGGAAGGGCAGCTGTGATACTGTGATTTATATTAAGAAAAACATACTTGGTCTTCATCCTTTTTCTAGCACAGAGCTTCTAAAACCCCTGGAATTTCCTAAGTGGTAAGAGAGAGAACTGTGTCTTTTGTTATGTTAATGAAATGACTTTTTTTTTTACATTTTTAAATTGGAGTATAGTTGCTTTACAATATTGTGTTAGTTTATACTGTACAGCAAAGTGAATCAGCTATATGTATACATATATCCCCTCTTTTTTGGATTTCCTTCTCATTTAGGTCAACACAGAGCACTGAGTAGAGTTCCCTGTGCTATACTATAGATTTTCGTTAGTTACCTATTTTATACATAGTATCAACAGTGTATATATGTCAATCCCAATCTCTCAATTCATTCCCCCACCTTCCCCCTTGGTATCCATACGTTTTGTTTGTTTGTTTGTTTTAATAGAAATTTATTATTATTATTATTTTATTCATTTATTTTTGGCTGTTTTGGGTCTTTGTTGCTGCGTGCGGGCTTTCTCTAGTTGCGGCGAGCGGGGGCTACTCTTTGTTGCGGTGCACAGGCTTCTCATTGCAGCGGATTCTCTTGTTGTGGAGCATGGGCTCTAGGCGCACGGACTTCAGTAGTTGCAGCACGCAGGCTCAGTAGTTGTGGCTCACGGGCTCTAGAGCACAGGCTCAGTAGTTGTGGCACACGGGCTTAGTTGCTCTGCGGCATGTGGGATCTTCCTGGACCAGGGCTCAAACCCGTGTCCCCTGCACTGGCAGGTGAATTCTTAACCACTGCGCCACCAGGGAAGTCTGGTATCCATACGTTTGTTCTCTAAGTCTGTGTCTCTATTGCTCCTTTGTAAATAAGATCAACTATACAAATTTTTTCAGATGTTAACCGATATGCATTAATATATGATATCTGTTTTTCTCTTTCTGACTTACTTCACTCTGTATGAGTCTCTAGGTCCATCCATGTCTCTACGAATGACCCAATTTCATTCCCTTTTATGGCTGAGTAATATTCTATTGTATATATGTACCACATCTTCTTTATCCATTCCTCTGTTGATGGACATTTAGCTTACTTCCATGTCCTGGCTATTGTAAATAGTGCTACAATGAACATTGGGGTGCATATGTCTTTTTGAATTATGGTTTTCTCTGGATATATGCCCAGTAGTGGGATTGCTGGGTCATACGGTAGCTCTATTTTTAGTTTGTTTTTTTTTTGCTTTACGCGGGCCTCTCACTGTTGTGGCCTCTCCCATTGCAGAGCATAGGCTCTGGACACGCAGGTTCAGTGGCCATGGCTCACAGGTCCAGCCGCTCTGTGGCATGTGGGATCCTCCCGGACCGGGGCACGAACCCGCATCCCCTGCATTGGCAGGCGGACTCTCAACCACTGCGCCACCAGGGAAGCCCTATTTTTAGTTTTTGAAGGAACCTCTATACTGTTCTCCATAGTGGCTGTATCCATTTACATCCCCACCAATAATGCATGAAGGTTCCCTTTTCTCCACACCTCTCCAGCATTTATTGTTTGTAGATTTTTTTGATGATGGCCATTCTGACCAGTGTGAGGTGATACCTCACTGTAGTTTTCATTTGCATTTCTCTAATAATTTGTGATGTTGAGCATCTTTTCATGTCTTTCTTGGCCATCTGTATGTCTTCTTGGGAGAAATGTCTATTTAGGTCTTCTGCCCATTTTTTGATTGGGTTGTTTGTTGTTTTGATATTGAGCTTCACGAGCTGTTTGTATATTTTGGAGATTAATGAAATGACTTTTGGAATGCCCCCAGGTCACCTAAGGATGGGGGGCTGGTTGCCAGGGGAACCAATGCTATGATTAAAGGATTAGAACTTTCAAGTCTCAACCCTCAACCTCCAGGAAGGGGAAAAGGGCTGGAAGTTTAATTGATCACCAATGGTCAATGATTTAATCAGTTGTGCCTATGTAATGAAGCCTCCATAAAAACCCAAAATGATGGGGTTCAGAAAGCTTCCTGGTTGGTAAATATGTGGAGATTTGGGGAGAGTGGTAAGCTGGGTAGGGCTTGGAAGCTCCATGCCCTTTCCCATACTTTGCCCTATGTATCTCTTCCATCTGGCTATTCCTGAGTTATATTCTTTTATAATAAGCCAGTAATCTAGGAAGTAAAATGTTTCTCTGAGTTCTATGAGCTTCTCTAGCAAATTAATCAAATCCAAGGAGGAGATCGTGGGAACCTCTGATTTACAGCCAATCAGTCAGCAGAACAGTTAACAACCTGGGCTTGAGACTGGCGTCCGAAGTCTATGGAGGGAGGCGTAGGAATCTACATCTGAGCAAGTGGTCAGAAGCCCAAGTAACAACCTGGGCTTATGACTGGTGTCTGAAATGGGCAGGTGTGTGTGTTGTCGGGGTGGTGGTTGAGGGGAGTCTTGCACAACTGAACCCTTAACGTTTGGAATCTAACACCATCTCCAGACTCTGCTGGTATCTGAAAATTGGTTGGTAGTGCGTGGGGAAGGCCCCCACATACACACACACTGGAACAGGGTACAGGAACCCCAAAGAGTAGCCTTAAGGAGAAACCCTGGGCAGAAGGAAGAAGGGTGTTTCAACAGGAAGGTAGCGAATTTCAAAGATAACACTCACCAGCCTTACTATTCAAATACATTACTGAAAATGCTTCTTAAACGTTAATGTCGAATCAATCAAGGATCCTATTAAAAATGCAGATTCTGATTCAGAAGATCTGGGGTGGGGTCTGAGATTCTGCTCTGCTCATAAGCTCCCAGGTCTTACTGATGCTGCTGGCACACAGAATACACTCTTGAGGAACAAGGTCTAGTAACAAAGACTCTCTACATTGGGTGCTTTATAGAATCACCTGGGGAGCTTTCCAAAAGTCCAATGCCCAGGCCACACCACAGACCGATCAACTCAGAAATTTCAGAGGGAAGGACCAGGCATCAGTATGTTATATATGCATGTATATGTACTGATATATGTACATGTGTATATTATACATATATATACATGTGTGTATTTTATATATGTATATGTTTTATTGCTTTTATTCAATGGCTTTTAACATAATCGCTGAGTTGTACAACTATCACACATCAATTTTAGAACATTTCATAATCCCAAAAGAAACCCCATGCCAACTAGTAGTCACTCCCCATTTCCCCCCATATCCTCCCACCCCAGGTTTAGGCAACGACCAGTCTACTTTCTTTCCCTATGGATTTGCCTATTCTGGATATTTCACATAAACTGAATCATACAATATGTTATCCTTTGTGACTGGCTTCTTTCAATAGTATATACATGTTTTCATTTCTTTTAGGTATATACTTAGGAGTGGATGTGGTATACGATAACTCTATGTTTGTCTTTTGAAGAACTGCTAGGCTATCTTCCAAAGCAACTGCGTCATTTTACATTCCCACCAGCAGAATGAGGGTTCCCATTTTCTTCAAATCCTCACCAGAACTTGTTACTGTCTTTTTTATTCTAGCTATCCTAATGTGTGTAAAGTGGTATCTCACTGTGGTTTTGATTTGCATTTCTCTGATGGCTAATGATTTTGAGCACTTTTTCATGTGCTTATTGATAATCTGTACACCTTCTCTGGCAAAATGTCTATTCAGACCCTTTGCCCATTTTTAATTGTGTTTTTACTGTTGAGTTTTAAGAATTATTTATTTATTCTACATATGCCCTTTATCAGACATGATTTGCAAATACTTTCTCCCATTCTGTAGGCTATCTTTTTACTTTCTTGATGGCACCCACTGAAGTATAAAGGTATTTAGTTTTGATAGAGTATAATTTTTTTCCTTTTGTTCATGCTTTGCCTAACCCAAGGTCATTAAATTTTTTCTATTTCCTATATTTTCTTCTAAGATTTTTTTGGCTTTAGCTCTCTTATAGTTAGTTCTATAATCCATTTTTGAGTTAACGTTTGTAGATGGTATGAGGAAGCAGTCCAACAACATGAGAATTTACTTCTGAACTCTCAATTCTATTCTATTCATCTATCTGTCTGTCCTTTTGATGGTATCACACAGTTTTGATTACTATAGCACTGTAGTAAGTTTGAAAGTAGGAAGTGAGTTCTCCAACTTTGTGTTTCTTTTGCAAAATTGTTTTGGCTGTTCTAGGTCCATCAAATTTCCATATGAATTTAAGATCAGCTCGTCAATGTCTGCAAAGAAGATGGTTGGGATTTTGATAGGAATTGTGTTGAATCTGTAGATCCGTTTTGGGGAATACTGTCATTTTTAATAATATTAAGTCTTCTAATCCATGAAATGGGGTATTTAGTCTTCTTGAATTTCTTTCAACAATGTTTTGTAGTTTTCAGAGTATAAGCTTTGTACTTCTTTTTAAAAATTTATTCCCAAGTATTTTATTCCTTTTGATATTATTGTAAATAGAATTGTTGTCTTAATGCCATTATCATATTACTTTGCTAGTGCATAGAAATATAATTGGTTTTTGTATTTTGTATTCTGAAACCTTGCCAAACTGGCATCAGTATTTTTAAGCTCCCAAAGTGATTCCAACGTGCAACCAAGTCAGAACCACTAGGTTCAATACCATCCATGCCCTCAGGTCTAATGAAGGAAAATATATCCATCATCACTGCCTTTATATCATTTTGGAAAATTCATCTTCATAGAGAATACATGCATCAACTAGTTCCAGAAGAAATAGTAAAGGAAGTCTAAAGGGGAAATTATATATGCAAATTTTAAATATATATAAAAATTTAAAGTATCTTGAAACACTTTACCCTAAAATAGTGCTGTTACTTTTTCTGGAAAAGGGTACTCAGATCCACCCCGTAAGTTTGAGAACAGTCATTCAATATGGTAGATTAAATCTAGGCCCCAGTTAAAAGTACCTCCAGTTCCCACCAAGCAAGAATGATCAAAAGCTTCTATCTTGATCTCAAGTGATCATGAAACATTTAAATTAAGAAACTTGGGGAAAGTAATAGCTCTGAAGATAAATCCACTGGAAATGCTGCAGTCCCGTCAGTCCTCACAACGAAGCCAATTAAATCTGCTAACCTGGAAGAATGTTTCAATCAGAGCAGGGAGCAGGCACTAGCAGCGCAAAGACCTGCTTCCAACATGAGTAATTCAATAACTCTTCAGTTGACCATTCTGAGGTTTTCCCCTTTGTCTCATCTGTGCTGCCTTTCTTTTTTTTTTTTTTTTTTTTTGCTGTACGTGGGCCTCTCACTGTTGTGGCCTCTCCCGTTGCGGAGCACAGGCTCCGGACGCGCAGGCTCAGCGGCCATGGCTCACGGGCCCAGCCGCTCCGCGGCATGTGGGATCTTCCCGAACCGGGGCACGAACCCGTGTCCCCTGCATCGGCAGGCGGACTCTCAACCACTGCGCCACCAGGGAAGCCCGTGCTGCCTTTCTTAACAGAGGCAGGCCCCAATTCTGATACTAGTTCCAAAGGGATCCCTCTGTGCCAGATGCTATCTTACGACACAGTACACCCAGAAAAGCAACCAATGGTTCCAGGAGAAAAAACAAAACAAAACAACAAGAAGGCTTGCCAAGTTTACATCCTTCCATTTCCCCCAAAGAAACATTAGACCTCAGAACTGCCAGCCCTCAGCTGGCCCCAGCGCCCCAGCCAAAAGGCCCAGGACAGGCAGTGAGAATAAGCACATCCCAGATTAAACATCAGTAGATTCCACTGAACTCATTTATCACTTTCTCCCTCCTCCTCCTGTGTCCCTAAAGAGTCCCTGTTTGAACTCTCAAGCAGCCCTTGTGACTCTCTCAGAATGCACACAAGGTCTCAGCAACACAGAAAGGAACAAATCCCAAAGTAATAAAGGGTCAAGAAACTCCTTTAGCCAAGACATAGGACTACGCAAGTTATCTGCGTAAAATACAACCATTCAACCAGTCTAAGCAAACAACTGGAGAATGCAGTACTTACATTCTACAAGAGAATTCACAGTGAGTATTAAAACTATATCCTACAGGAAATTCCCTGGCGGTCCAGTGGTTAGGACTCTGCGCTTCCACTGTGGGGGGCACAGGTTCGATCCCTGGTCAGAGAACTAAGATCCCTCATGCTGCACAGTGTGGCCAAAAAGCAAAACAAAACAAACAAAAAAAACTACACAATACAAAGGACAGAAGGATAAATTAAAGGGATGGACAACAGATGTGTGACGAAGCAAGAACAGTAAAAAGTTAATGTTAGCATCTATGAGGTGCTGGGAATATAGATATTCATTGTTAAAATTCTTTTGTCTTGGGCTTCCCTGGTGGTGCAGTGTTTAAGAATCCACCTGCCAATGCAGGGGACAAGAGTTCGAGCCCTGGGCCAGGAAGATCCCACATGCCACGGAGCAACTAAGCCCGTGTGCCACAACTAAAGACCCAACGCAGCCAGAAATAAATAAATAAATAAATTTGTTTAAAAATTTTTTTGTTTTTTTTTAAAGGATTTTTTTAACATCTTTACTGGAGTATAATTGCTTTACAATGGTGTGTTAGTTTCAGCTTTATAACAAAGTGGATCAGCTATACATGTACATATATCCCCATATCCCCTCCCTCTTGCGTCTCCCTCCCACCCTCCCTATCCCACCCCTCTAGGTGGACACAAAGCACGGAGCTGATCTCCCTGTGCTATGCGGCTGCTTCCCACTGGCTATCTGTTTTACATTTGGTAGTGTATATATGTCCATGCCGCTCTCTCACTTCGTCCCAGCTTACCCTTCCCCCTCCCCGTGTCCTCAAGTCCATTCTCTACGTCTGTGTCTTTATTCCTGTCCTGCCCCTAGGTTCTTCAAAGCACATGACAGTGAGCAACTCATATGTACTTCACTCATAGAGTGCCCTGCAAATACTCTGGACCAGTGCATCGGAAACCCCTGGAGGAGGAACTGAAACACAGATCACAGGACCCCATCCCCAGAGTTTCTAATTCAGTAAGTCTAGGGTGGGGCTCAAGAATTTCTAATTCTAACAGGTTCACAGCTGCTCCTGATGCTGCTGGTTTGGGGACCACTGGCCTAGAACTAAAATACTCATTACATGAGAGGCAGGAGAAGGGAGGAGATGATGGGAATAAGAATATCTGTCGAGCTCCTATGATAGCTATGGTATGCGTCTTAAAATTATCTCGTTTAATCTTCATAGCAACTCTGAGACGGAATTATTCCCACCTCACACAAAGCAGTTTGGTAACTTACCCTAAACTTACCCTAAGTTCCCATGACTGGTAAAAATAGGAATTGAGATTTAAACCAAGGTCTAATGGAGACACTGCCTTGGCTTACTTCCCCCCTACCTCACCATGATTTCTGTCATTAGAACGAAAGCAGGAGAAAATACTGGAATCTTTATAACTTGAAAACACTACTTTTGTTCCTTCTGAAGGTTACTGACCCCATAAACCACAGAATTATTCAAAAACTAGACACCATTCCATATTAAAATGATCTGCAATTCATACCATACCCAGGAAATTTTTACAGCTATAAAATATTTTTTTCCAGTTGCAGTAAAGATCTCTTTGCTTTAGAGTCCCTCATTCATTAATTACCCTCAGCACACAGGAAGCACTTGGAAACAATTAGAAGACTGACGTCCTCTAGGGAATGCCAGTAACTCCACAAGCATGATGGATCAGGGGGTGAAAGAACACTCATCTTTGAATTAGGAAGTCTGGGCTTGAACTCTGACTTCAGTTTCAACATCTAAATAAACACTAAGTGTACTGGAAGCCTCCAGGTGTGTAAAACAGACCTCTTGATCTCTCAGCCCTTGTTTTCCTCAAATAACTTGCCTGAGGTCACACAGTTGAAAGTTCATAGCACACCCCTCAATCCCTTCAACCTGGGGCTATGGCCACCCGTGTATTCAGATTATACATATACTCCCTGGTCTCCGGAATTCCTTGGATTTTTAAAAATCAGTTGCTACTTACATCTTCTTTGTACTGACTCACCTTTTATGTACATAAAAACCAGTTGTCAATTTTGCATTAGAAAGGCCATTGTCCAGCTTTAGAAACTTTTAGGATTACAAAAACCTAATATGGGCCTCATGCATTGTTCATGCTGACAAATGAAATTTAGGGAGCACGTACGATGTGCTAGGCAGTACATTATGTATTTTCACAGAGATTGTTCTTATTTCGTCCAAACTACCCTATGATTCAGGAATTAAGAGTATGGATCTTGGGCAAGCAACTTAACTCTGCACTGGTTTCTTGATCTGTAAACTGCAGGGTAAGAGTAAATGGGGGAAAAAATAATTCTCTTACAATATAAATATTACATAGTAGGTACTCAAATGCTCTTGTTTGTCCTTCCCTGATTTTCTTTTTAAGGTAAGTAAAGAGAGGGTCAAAAAGATTGAATTAAAACCCTACATTCACGTGGCTAATAACTCACAAACACTTTCCAGAAGAGGCAAACCAAAAGGACCTCTTTACTGGGGGTGGGAAATGATTCAAAACCGCTGAGGCTTTCAGTTAACCCAGAGCTATTTACTTCCATAGAAAGGGGGCACTGATTCTGTCCAGCCTGATTCCAAGAGGTTCCATGCATATCTGAAATCCATATCCTAACCAAACTTTGATTAACTTAAATGTTCAGAAAATGGTGTTTTAGAGTTAATTGAATTTTCTAGTTAACTCACAACCTTTTCGGCTGCCACTTGTCTACATTTTTAAGTTTCTTTTCCTGCTTAGTAACATCTTGTCGCTGAACATAGAGTTTTTGTGTGTGTGTGATAACGCATCTCCCACCACCTTAGGCCCACCGCTCTGAGCATTATTTTTTCATTCATTCATGTCTCCTATGTGTATACTTTTCCAGACAGGGCCCATTTTTCTAATTTGACAGCCAATTTGAATACCAAGGTATAAAATCAGCTGAAACTGTACTGGCACTGGACGAGCCACATATTTTTTAAAGATAGATTCATGAAATGAGTTTGTTTTGCTGCAATTAACTTCCTCCTTTAAAAAAGGAAGCATGGATTAAACAATGAGATAGTATGTTCTTTTCACATATCAGATTAGAGAAGGTGAAAATTTTGAGAATACCCAGAGTGTCAAAGAAGGGGTTTTTTCCTACACCATTGGTGGGAATGTAAACTGACACGACAGTATGGAAAGGCAACATGGCAACACGTGATGATTTAAAATGCACACACCTTTTAATTAGGCAATTCCACTTCTAGAAATTTATCTCAGATATATTTTCATATTTATGTAAGTACAAAAATGTTTATTTATAATAGCAAAAACTGGCCCATCATTAGGAGTGACCTAGTTCAATAAATTTTGATACGGCCATACCAGAGAACAGTATGCAGCACTTAAAAAGGCAGGTCTGTATATTATTATATAGAAACATGTCCACAAAACACTAGGTTCAATTTGTAAAACTCAAGTTACAGATCCCATTTCTCTATTACGTGATGTGCATGAATATGTATCCATCCATGTGTTTCTATATATTAACAGAGAAAGGGTCTAGAAGGGGGTACAGGTGAACTGTTCATATAATCAATACTTCGAAAGGTTTTTAACTGTTTTAAAACCAGCACATGTCACATTTAAGATTAAAAATTAATTTTTAATTTAAAAAGAAGAGGACAAGGAAAAATGGAATAGAAGACAATAAGTAACTGAGATTTCACTATATTTCTAATTAAATTCTCTACCCCCATCAGCATATATGAAACTGGTCACCAAAACCTTTGCACTTAGCTGAGGTCTAAGACTGAAAGCCATTCTGAGTTGACAACTGAAGGGAAGAGAGAATTCAGTCAAGTAGCTTTTTCTTCTCACTCTTCTGTTGGGGGCCTTCATTTGCCTATTGGCTTCCTATTTCTACAAAGAGATAAAAGAGGAACAGAAATCTTCCACATGTCACACTGAAATTACTGCAAACTTTGAAGAAGTACTTCAAGTTAACTGGAGTAGCCATCTGGTCCTGGCATAGTTGCCCCTGCCTGTCCCAGTATTTTTGGACAGTACTCTCACTATCATGGCCTCTCTTGTTGTGGAGCACAGGCTCCAAACGCACAGGTTCAGTAATTGTGGCTCACGGGTCCAGTTGCTCCACGGTATGTGGGATCTTCCCAGACCAGGGCTCGAACCCGTGTGCCCTGCAGGCAGATTCTCAACCACTGCGCCACCAGGGAAGCCCTGGTCACCCACTTTTGCCCACTCTCTGGTCATGATTTGCATGTTTGGCCAGCCTATCACATTCTGCTATGTGGTTCAAAGAATTAAACACTGGCAAGGTATGCTTTAAAAAAAAAAGACATATAAGTGCAGATTACCAACATACCATCTGTTTATAACCTTCTTTGTGAAAAAGAAATTAAATCTTGGTCCATTTTCTAGAACCACCCTGCTACCCTGATACCATATGCTTTTCTAAAAGAAAGTAGAAAAGCCTTAAGTACTTGTTCAACCAATGATCAAAGTCAAGAATGTTGTGCAAATGAAGCTTGTTCCAAAAGAATTGTGTCAACCGAACCAGGGGAAGGGGGAACAAATTTACTAACATTCCCACATTGGACAGAGCCCTGTGGGTGAATTTTTAATGAGTAACCTTGTCCTTGCCCTCTAAGAGAAAGATAACCTTCATTCAAATAATACAGGGCTAGTGAATAGAATAGAAATTTGATTTCAACCGATTCTATTCTAGAAAACAAAACTCATACTAATAAGTAGAATTTATATAGAAACAGGTTTCAAATCAATGCAGAAGAAAACGATAATTCAGAATTAGAATTTCCAATAACTGAATAGCTAGTGTTATGGTATGTCCTAATCCTGGATGTTTTCAACCAAAATCTAGATGATCACACCAAAACCAGTAGAGCTACACATGCTAGCTGTATTCCAGGCACTGTACTACATGCTTTATCTAGATCTTCTCTCTAACCTTAAAGGATGATTTATTATTATCCCTTAATTATATAAAAGAAAATGAAGACTCAGACTATCCAAAGACATAAATGGCTACCACCTGCTGGTTCAAGCCACTATCATTTCTGGCCTGGATTATCATATTTACCTTCTAACTAGTCTCCATGCTTTCACCCCTGCCCCTGTAGTACATCCTCTACACAGCTGGCAGGGTGATTGTGATGGTTAATTTTATGCATTAACTTGACTAGGCCATGGGATACCTGGGTATTTGGTTAAACATTATTTCTAGGTGTGTCTGTGAGGGTGTTTCCAGATGAGATTAGCATCCAAGTTGGTAGACTGAGTAGAGCAGATCCACCTGCCCCTCCCACCCACCATGTAGATAGGCCTCATCTAATCCTCCACCAAAAAGGTGGAGGAAGGGAGAATTCACTCTCTCTGGTTGACCGTATGAGCTGGAACATTGGTCTTCTCCTGCCCTCAGACTGGAACTTACATCACTGGCTCTCCTCATTCTCAGGCCTTCAGACTCAGAGTGGAACCACACCCCTGGTTCTGATGAGTCTCTAGCTTACAGACAGCAGGTCATGAGACTTCACCTCCATAGCTTCATGAGCCAATTCCTTATAATAAATCTAAGAGAAAACAGAATCCTAATAATAGAACCAATAAAAGATATGTGTATATATATATGTACGTATATATATATGCTCTTATGTATATACACGAACATACATATGCATATATATATATATACATATATGTAAGAGCACGTGTATATACACACACACATACATATCTCTTATTGGTTCTGTTGCTCTGGAGAACACTTATTAATACAGTGATCCATTTAAAACAACATTAGATCCAAAAAAAACATTAAAAATAAAATAAAAAGTGGGGGTGGAAAAATTACATCATGTTACACTGTGGGTTAAAACCCTCCAAAGGTTTCCATTCTCACATCAACCTAACGTCGAAATTCTTATCATAGCCTGTGAGGTCCTACCCACAAACACCACTATCTCTCTGACCTCATGTCTGATCTCCCTACACACACACACACACACACACACGCACACACACATACACACGCACACTGGCCTCCTTGCTGTATCTGAACATATCAAGCACACTTCCAGCTTAGGACCTTTGCTTCCCTCTACCTAAAACTCTCTTCTCCCAGGCATCTATACAGTTTGTTCCCCATGTTCTTCAGGTCTCTGCTTAAACACAGAATAATGTATTTTCTGCTTAAATAAGAAATAAATAAATAATACTGAATAATGTATTTTCTGCTTAAATAAATAAATGCTTAAATAAGTCAACCCTCTGTATCCGTGTGGTGGGCAGGTTGGTTGGTTCCAGCACCCCCGCCAGATAACAAAATCCACTGATGCTCGAGTCCCTTATACAATATGGCATAGTACAGTCGGCCTTCCACATTCCTCAGTTCTGCATCTGCAGATACAGAGGGCTAACTATAACACCTTGTCAGTGAGACTTCCCTGACCATCTAACGTAAAATAGAAACCCCCTCTCCTTTAGCTCTCCCTATCCCCTTCCGCCTGCTTTGTTTTTCTTCAGAGCACATATCATCATCTGACTTCTGCATTTACTTGTTAGTGTCTGTGTCTTGAACTAACCTGTGACCTATTTGAAAACCAGACCTTGATCTGATTATTTACGACTGTATCTTCACCATCAGCCCTGTGCATGGCACAATAAATCTTTGTTGAATAAATGAAGCCCAGACAACCAGATCTGAAATCTATTCTCTTAAATGTCAAGCCATTCTGGCATCCAGGAAAGGAACTTCTTTCACTAGGAAGGCAGGGGCATTAGATCTAAGGTCCCTTCCATTTCTAGGACTATGATGCCATGACACCATCATTAGGGCCTTAAGAGCATGGTTCTGTCTGCTGCTCTTTCCTTTGGCCACATTTTACCACTTTCCTTGAATAAGTAAGTGGTAAGCATTAGGCAATGGATGAGATCATAGGTCCAGGAAGCCAGCTCCCCCTTAAGTCATCTCTAATCCATTTCTCATGCTACTACAGTTTGCTCTTATTTCTCAGATGCTAACTGACCTGCAGCCACTCAGTTGTCAGTGGAAAAAGAGTATCAAAATTTGTGTTTTTAAATCAGTGGCTTGACTGCCAAATATACAAGTCATCACAGTTTTATCATTAAAACTCCAATCAAGCATAAGCAGCAAGAATATGGAGGTCATTTACAAATAAACAAAGACAAAGATAAATTTAGCAACTCACCATTGATCATCCAAGATAAAGTTAAGGGAAAGCATAAAACCAACTTTGCAAGCCAGTATATTTTAGTACCAGAAACCAACAGAGCAAGAGAGGGCTCTGAGCTGGCAGAATTTACTTCTGTCTATTTAGTACTACTAGAAGACACGGGAATCCAGGGAGCTGGAGATTTTAAAACTTCAGGAAAGGCTGGCAGGTCACATGACCAGAAGACGGGATGGAAAACTGTTCCATAACATTGCTGGAGTAAGATGCCTCATTATTTCCTGCAGTCCACAGAGTTCTCAGTAAAAGATACTAAAAATGATACTAGATTAAACATATCAAGCCAGTAAGTAATTATATTACTATATTCTTATTGGGGGTCAGCAGCTCTTAAACGTTACCTTGAGACACTTTCATCTGAATCTTTTACATCCACCAGAAATGTGCTCATCTGCTGACTTTCCAAGTTGTGTTGGTCTTTGGTTTTTCCTGTAAGTCCTACTGCTAGGTCTTCAGTTGAAACATGCAGCCATTAGCCACTCTTTGGACAAATCCAACAGAGAAGTTTCTCTTTCTCAACCCTAACTGCTAATCTGCGGGTGTCTCAGAATAGTAGTGAGTTGAAATCACCTATATAACCACCTTTTTTTTTTTTTAACATCTTTATTGGAGTATAATTGCTTTACAATGTTGTGTTAGTTTCTGCTGTATTACAAAGTGAATCAGCGGTATGCATACATATATCCCCATATCCCCTCCCTCTTGTGTCTCCGTCCCACCCTCCCTATCCCACCCCTCTAGGTGGTCACAAAGCACCGAGCTCATCTCCCTGTGCTATGCGGCTGCTTCCCACTAGCATTTGGTAGTGTATATATGTCCATGTCACTCTCTTTGTCCCAGCTTACTGTTCCCCCTCCCCGTGTCCTCAATTCCATTCTCTACGTCTGTGTATTTATTCCTGTCCTGCCCCTAGGTTCTTCAGAACCATTTTATTCTTTTCTTTAGATTCCATATATATGTTAGCACATGGTATTTGTTTTTCTCTTTCTGACTTACTTCACTCTGTATGACAGTCTCTAGGTCCATCCATCTCACTACAAATAACTCAATTCCGTTTCTTTTTATGGCTGAGTAATATTCCATTGTATATATGTGCCACATCTTCTTTATCCATTCATCTGTCGATGGACACTTAGGTGGCTTCCATGTCCTGGTTATTGTAAATAGAGCTGCAATGAACATTTTGGTACATGACTCTTTTTGAATTATGGTTTTCTCAGGGTATGTGCCCAGTAATGGGATTGCTAGGTCATATGGTAGTTCTATTTGTAGTTTTTTTTTTTTTTTTTTTTTGCGGTACGCGGGCCTGTCACTGTTGTGGCCTCTCCCATTGTGGAGCACAGGCTCCGGACGCGCAGGCTCAGTGGCCATGGCTCACGGGCCCAGCCGCTCCGCAGCACGTGGGATCTTCCCAGACCGGGGCACGAACCTGCGTCCCCTGCATCGGCAGGCGGACTCTCAACCACCGCGCCACCAGGGAAGCCCCTATTTGTAGTTTTTTAAGGAACCTCCATACTGTTCTCCATAGTGGCTGTATCAATTTACATTCCCACCAACAGTGCAAGAGGGCTCCCTTTTCTCCACACCCTCTCCAGCATTTACTGTTTGTAGACTTTTTGATGATAGCCATTCTGACCAGTGTGAGGTGATACCTCACTGTAGTTTTGATGTGCATTTCTCTAATGATTAGTGATGCTGAGCATCCTTTCATGTGTTTGATGGCAATCTGTATATCTTCTTTGGAGAAATGTCTATTTAGGTCTTCTGCCCATTTTTGGATTGTATAACTACCTTTTTATAAAAGGCTAATGAGGAAGCAAGTCAAGTCTTTACACGATTTCCTTCCTCTAAAACATTTTTGAAAAACAGAACAGCTCAGCATACTGACAGAACTTAGGAGGAATAATAATGTTAACTTACTAGGGGTTTGGGACTGTGCTAGTTGCTGTACGGGGATTCTCATTCGGTGCTTCCTACAACACTCTAAGATAGATACTACTATCCACTAACCCCCCCTTCATCCTACAGGTGAGAAACTAAGTTTCACAGAAGCCAAAGAACTTGTCTAAAGTTATACACCAGTAAACAGCAAAGCCTGAACACGAGCCTGGGTCTTCCTAGCTCTGCATCTGCGCTTTTAACCACTATGAGTGCAACACTGGAAGGGAAGAATGGAGGTGGGAATAGAAAAATGACATTCCTTCCTCCTTATGTAGGTATCGGTTAGAATCCAGGAAAGAACCACTGCAGGTTCTTTGCTTCATTTGAAAGTTACCAATCTGTGTGGGTGTGCATGAATGTTTGGATGTACTCAGAAACATACACAACATATGCGCTCACACACACTGCAAATCTTCCCACACTGTAAATGTCTCCCAGGCTATATGTGGGCCTTGCTTAAAGGTCACCCAACAGGCCCCAAGGAAAAGAAGGACTTGGTCTAAAAAGCTTTATATTTCCTCTCACTTTTTCAAACACTGGAAAATCCATTTGGCTCAGAGAAATGAATAGTAAAAGGAGTTCTAACTACTTAGAGCCAACAAAATGTAATGGAAAAAAGGCAAGAATATGGCTGGACTTTATTTTCTTTTTGCTCAGCACATCCTGTCTTTAATCTGAATGGTAAATAGGCCATGCCAACATACTAACTCTTTTTAGGTGAAATTATCTAGGTTATGAAAACAAGCAACAACTGTGTTTTCATTATTCTTTAATTCGTGGCTGACAGAAATAGCTTCCAAAATAAATCAGAGAAGCAAATATTGCTCACAAGGGAGAAGCCCACAAATTTTCCCTCCTTTGATAATGGACTTTTGTGAATTTTTTTCTTTCCCTTGAATTATAATTGTGTGGTATTATCTGAAAGAGTGTGCTGCAAAAGCTAGAAAAGGGGAATTTGAATTTTCATATTTGCATTATTTAAATCCATGGGGGGAGGGTGGGGAGAGAGAGACTTTTTCCATATTATTAATTATTAATTAACATCCCTGAGATATTTAACTTTCAAGTACAACAAGTAATTTTACAACACCTCTCTCTGTAACCCCACAATATCAACTTCTTTGGTTCCGTGATGCACCTAATGATTCATGACTTAAGTCATGCTAGTGAGAGCTCCACCCATTTTTGTCCGTATATTTAGCTTCCCTTGCTTCATACTATACTTTCTTCTCTATGTTAAATCTGAGCAGTCTAACAGAAACCATCTTCTCAAATAGAACATGGTAAAAGCTTCTTTTAACAAGAAACTAGACACATCGATGGATTATTTGAAGCAACATCTGTCCCCTTCCTTTCTCTGGATGTCATTTAAATCAAGAATTACATCCATGTGGTAAGTCAAAGCGGCATTCTTCCATGCACTGGTTGTGGGGAAATTAATAGGTATTCCGCTCAAAAAAAAGGTGGCATTGGTCAAACGGAAATGCTTCATCAGGAGAAGGTCAACAGGGTCCCTTTGCTTTCTTTCTAACCACAAGATTTCACAGAGTCTCTAAAATGCAATTATGCTTTATATGCCTCCAAGAGAGGACTAGAAAACATACATGTCTCCAAGCTAATTTGACTTGGAAACAGAGCTGGAGGGTCATGGAACACCTTTGGGTTAGGGAACACCTGCTTAAGCGCCAGGTCTGAGCTGGCCAACAGCCAATGGTCCAGTCAGACACTGTCCATCCTGTACTCTCCACACTGATCACACTGTTTCTTAGGGAAAACAGGACAAGGAGAGAATGTATAAAGAGCTTTACTGAACTGATGAGAATATACAAGTATAGCACCATCTCTAGCAAGAGAACCATTACATTTGGACATTCTCCTCATGGGAGGAGGAAGAGGGAACTATCTTAGCAAAACCATTTTAAATATATGGCATGCCCAAGAAGGCTTTCCCAGCCAATAATTGGAAGATGTCATCCAATCATACTTAAAATTGGGAATTAGTAGTATAGAGCCTATTAAAAAATGTCACAGGTTTCTTTTCAGCCTTGAAAACACAAAACACATTTAATATCTTTAATTCGAATGCAAATCAAAAACTAGGGGGATCAGACACATTTTTAACTGGCATTTTTAACTGGTTTTTAACATCAGTAACCCTCCGAGACATTTTGAAACTGGTTTTTAAAAAGAAGAAATAAGAGCTCTAACAGAAACGTTAGAATAGTATTTCAGGTGAGTCTGGCATCAACTGCAAATTTATAGACACTAATGTAATCAAACACATACAGCTTACTATTTTGGCAGATCATAGAAAATGGGGTATTGGGAAGCCAGGGAAGTTTAATGTTTACAGCAATGAAAAGTTCCCAAGTTGGAGGGATACCAAAAATACCAAGCCATTTGTCTTTCTGCTTTTGAGTACTCCCCAACAATGAGGAAGTATGAATCTACATGACAGAATAATCTAATTGTATTAACTCCTACCCCCAAACTGCTGAAGGAGAAATAAGCAGCAGTTGTGCTGCCTTTAACTGGGAACTAAGATCTATGGAAACAATAATATGGCAGTGGCAGCAATCTGTGAATATGAAATGCAGCCTTTGCTTGTCTGTGTATTCTTTATCCAACGTTGATGCACAAATTTGAATTCTGCTCTTTGAGATCTCATTGCAAAAAGTGAATTCCATATCCTGCTTTGAAACATCATTAACCCTCAGACAAAAATTTCCACTCTGGCTTTAACCAAATGTTGCTTCTGACTCATTTGTTTCAAGGATTAGCAAAGGTCCGAAAGTGACGTGAGAAAGTCAAAGGAAACAGTTTTGAAGCACAGCACTCAGAAACAAAGTAAGACCAAAGGAAACTGAAGCTGCCCCGTGATGACAAGGCCATTTCCTTACTTCCTGTGAAGTAATGCACACTGACAAGATGAGGAAGAACCAGCATAAACATCACTTACTGAAGCCTCCTTCTCTCCACCCAACTATCCGTGTAACATCCTGGTCCCCACACTCCTAACCGCCTGCTCTGCTTTTTTTCTAAGCCCCTATTACCGACTAGTATGTAACTTACCTATTTAGTATGCTAATTATTTATTATGTAACTCCTTTGATAGCATGTAAGTTCCTAAGAGCAAGGATCTATGCTGGGTTTTGTTTCTTTAACTGATAAATCGTGGTGCCTGGAACAATTCCCGGGACACACAAATGCTGCTCACTAGATATCTGTTGAATAAAGGGATAAATGATACTATTCTTTGCCATCTTTGGATCCTACAGTTGAAAACGTAAGGAAAGGATTTTAGTCCCTTTCCTTTTTACCTAAAAATTATTCCAAGCCTTCTCTCTACCCTAATCCTCAATCTAAAAGAATTTAAGAAAATGGATATAAACTAGCTAGAAAATGTGTCATGTTAGTTAAATTAACTTAGAAAAAAGAGGAGTAAAATTTATTTCACCTTAACTGTTTGTTTTTCAAAAGTATGCTTAGTAAAATGTCTTTTTATAAATTATTCCAGTATTTCCTAAATGATTTCTTTCTCCTTACTCTCGTTGATTTAAGCACTGATCACCGTATCTAAACTGGTCAATTTCCTTCACAAGTCAGGGGTATTAAACTCACATTTGGCTGGTGATTATTATACTTATTGTATAATAAATATTAACAGTCTGCCCACACAAGGCCTACCAAAGCAAAGATAAACAGTGACGACTGTAATTTAGGCATAAGGCCCTCCCCTCTACCATCCTGAAATGCCCAGCACTCTTCCTAGCTGGCTCTTAATCCATCCTTAGTTTAAAAGTGTAGCTAGGGGGCTTCCCTGGTGGCGCAGTGGTTGAGAGTCCGCCTGCCGATGCAGGGGACATGGGTTCGTGCCCCGGTCCAGGAAGATCCCACATGCCGCGTAGTGGCCCGGCCCGTGAGCCATGGCCACTAGGCCTGCGCATCCGGAGCCTGTGCTCCGCAACGGGAGAGGCCACAACAGTGAGAGGCCCGCGTACCGCAAAAAAAAAAAAAAAGTGTAGCTAATTCAAACACACAGGAGAGAGGTAGGTACCATAAATAGAGGAAAGATCATTTATTTCTGGGCCTATGAATACAAGCCCAGAGTAGCTATATCTTACTACTTTTTCATTTTTTCATAAAAAATTTACCAATTTGTTATTTGAAATTTCCCAATTGGGGATGCAAACAAAAATGTGTTGAGGCCCGATGTGGCCCACAGGCGTCAGTTTACAATCTCTTGTTTAAGGCCTCAGGTCAGAGAGCACTGCCACCAGGAATCCCCCTCCCAGTCCTAAAGTGGGTGAGGCACTCCTGTGGTATGTTACATCTAGCCATCCCTGATTTCACCAAACTCTTGTATAGTTCCTGCAATGTGTCCATCTTTTCTGTGGGGATTATCTTACTTATCTTTATATTCCCAACACCAAGTGCCTAGCACAGAGCAGGAGCTCAAAAAATGCTTTAATAAATGAAAATTTGAGCAAGACCACCTGGTTCACACTGCTAGTAGTCCCCGTGAGCCCATCAGTCCATTTCCTATCTTTATTCTTTAACCAACCAACCTTCAGGGATACATGCAATCAAGGTCACAGGCCTTGATACCAAGTGCCAAACTAAAAGAGACAAGCCCACCCCTGAAGATCTATAGGGTTATATTTGTTATGAGGAATAAGCAGCATTCGGCATATTGTGAAAATAGGGAAAAAAACTTAAAAAGGAAATTCGACAAAGTAAAACAGTTGTATACCATATGCTTTGTAGGAGATGAGCAAGTACATGAAGGAAAATTCAGCAAATTGCTACCTGATTTCTCCATCATTCAAAACACTTGATGAGCTTCTTACAGATGGTAGTTAACTAAGGCATGTTTAAAATGTCTATTTTGTTCCTTAGCTAGAGCTTTAAGAACAGAAAGATGCTGCTTATTCAACCAATAATTAAACTTCATATACGTGTTACACTTTGCCTAAACCCCAGTAAATACCGTGTTTACTATTCAAGATAGTATTTGGAATCATATCCAAATGTGGAATTGCTCTCCCAAGCAGAATCATATTGTAACAAACTTTGGCTTCTCGGTAAGTCACAGAAGTATATCCTGTATTTTTACAATTCTTCCCTTTGTATTTTCTCATGAAGAAAGCATCAGGGTAAACTTACAGCTGTGCAGAAGATGCACCGGCATTCCTGGAGCGTGGTCATCTTGTCCAGAGACTGTTCACACAGGCAGAGTTTGCAAGTGACTAGGGGGGCCAGAGCTAGGTCTCCAGGTGTGGGATTTTCGGCAGCAGTCATGGTGAGACAGTGGAGCCTACCAACTGAGCCCATCAGCCTGTCTTCAGTGTTCTTCAGTCTCCTCAATCCCTACAGAAAGGCCCAAAGCAGAAAATATTATATCCATTGATACAGCTATTGTTTAAACAACACATCTGGGCATCAGCAGGGCAAATCCTCACCCTCAATGATCTAAGTGTACAGCAAATGCACTTCTGAGAACCATGGATTAGAGAGCTTATCACCTTGGCCACCTATTCCTAGAGTCCTGAAATGTAAGGTGACCTCACTGTCCTGACTCATATCAAGTCAACTATGGAAATTAAAAGACTACTATGAACAAACACACCATTTAGGAATCGCATTGCTATGATCAATTTAACAGATTCAAAAAATACTTAAAAAGAGAATGTCACTCAAAAAGTTAAATATAGAACTACCATATGATCCAGAAATTTCACTTCTGGGTGTACACCCAAAAGAATTCAAAGCAGGGATTCAAACAGATACTTGCACACTAATGTGCATAGTAGCATCATTCACAATGGTCAAAAGGTGGGAACCATCCAAATGTCCATCAACGGATGAATGGATAAACAAAATGTGATATAAATGTACAATGGAATACTATTTAGCCTTAAGAAGGAATGAAATTCTGACACATGCTACAACATGAATGAACCTTGAAGACATTATGCTAAGTGAAATAAGCCAGACACAAAAGGGCAAATATTGTATGATTCCATTTATATGAGGTACCTAGAACAGTCAAATTCACAAAGACAGAAAGTAGAAAGGTGATTACCAAGAGCTGGAGGAAGGGCAAATGGAGAGTTATCACTTAATGAATACAGAGCTTCTGGCATGATGAAAAAGTTCTAGGAATGGATAGTGTGATGGTTGGACAACATTGTGAATGTACTTAATACCTCTGAATTACAGTTAAAATGGTTGAAATGATAAATTTTGTTATGTATATTTTACTCCAATAAAAAAAATTTCAGGGCTTCCCTGGTGGCTCAGTGATTAAGAATCCACCTGCCAACGCAGGGGACACGGGTTGGAGCCCTGGTCTGGGAAGATCCCATGTGCCGCAGAGGAACTAAGCCCGTGTGCCACAACTACTGAGTCTGCGCTCTAGAGCCCGCAAGCCACAACTACTGACCCGTGTGCCACAGCTACTGAGCCCTCACGCCACAGCTACTGAAGACCGCACGCCTAGAGCCTGTGCTCCACAACAAGAGAAGCCACGGCAGTGAGAAGCCCGCACACCGCAACGAAGAGTATCCCCCGCTCGCCGCAACTAGAGAAAGCCTGCACACAGCAACGAAGGCCCAACACAGTCAAAAATAAATAAATAAATTAAAAAAAAAATTTCAATAAGGTGTCAGTGTTAATTGTGTTCCTTCACATGCATTATTTCATTTAATGTTTTGCAACCACAATGATTATTTCCTTCATTTTATAGATGAATTGAGGTCCTGAGAAGTTAAGTAATCTGCCAAAATTCTCAGAGCTTATACACGGCAGAGCTAAACTCAAACCTCCATCTTCTGAGGCCAAGTCCAGTGCCTGGTCCATTACACAAGAACTGCCTCACAAGTGGATACTATGTGGAGAGATGTAGCAGGGAGAGAGAGATATAGGAAGAGGGAGGGAAAGAGAGAAAGAGAGAGAGGTGAATTCCATGACTACGGCTATCATAAGATCACCGAAGAATAAAATTTGTCTCTACACATACACAGCATGACTATAGGAAAGGATATTTCTACACTGGGAAATAAAAATTATAACCGAAGCCCTTCCACTAGATTGTTTTTATTCAGAATATCTTTAAAAGAGGTAAGATAATTGTGAAAATAATTTCCCTACATATCCATAGTTTATATCACATCAAGAAATTTCATGTTCTGATTAAATAAAAGCAAAATCCTTAAGTTCTTACTATTTTAACAGAGTATGGCCAATTCTAATCAATTTGGCCATAGAAATAATTGTATCCTCTCCCCCCAGAAGAATCAGACTCTCTTCCTCCCAATTTTTGGGCAAAATAAAATATTTTACATATTCAGCATTTGTTATACAGTCCCACAGCGACTTAAGTCTCCCTATATTAGTACAAAAGTACTAAAATACGGGAGAAAAAAACAGATTAGATTAGAAAGAAAACATCTATGAGATCTAACTGTACTTTCTTAGTGTCACATCAGAAAGAGTCAACAGCTTCTAACTCTAGTGACCTGAAGTGTTTACGGTTTATCACCTACTCCTTAAGTAGTAGTAAAAGACTTGATCAAAAATAAATTAAATAGGAAGCTAACCAATGACTGGCTTCCAATATGACAGATATTTCTCGGGAAAAGACCAATATGGTTCAAGACACAGTATTCTTATTCAATTAACTATTGACGATCTATCATCCAAGAGCAAATTAAATTCAAATCAACCTGCACATCAAATCCAGGATTTTACAGTTAAAAAAAAAATCCCTTTAGGGTCAATTAGGGGTAAAAGTGAATGATTTTACTTCTACCCTGTTCCCAGTTTATACTTAACACAACTATCGCCTGTTTACTTCTCCAAGACTCCCCTGTTGATAACACACATCACCTTATCGAAAACGTCTTTTCACCTGTCTTTTCATCTTTATTTTCCCAACACTGCTCATACAACATATTCTGAGTTATTTTCCCCCTCAAAAAAAGAAATCCCGGGGCTTCCCTGGTGGCACAGTGGTTGAGAGTCCGCCTGCCGATGCAGGGAACACGGGTTCGTGCCCCGGTCCGGGAGGATCCCACATGCCGCGGAGCGGCTGGGCCCGTGAGCCATGGCCGCTGAGCTTGCGCGTCCGGAGCCTGTGCTCCACGATGCGAGAGGCCACAGCAGTGAGAGGCCCGCATACCGCAAAAAAAAAAAAAAAAAAAAAAAAAAGAATCCCAAGTCACACAAGAAGAAGCAATGTAGCCAGTAAATGCTTCCTGTGTAGGGAAGATGGGAAATGACACAGGCCAGAAACATCCCACACCACAAATGTCAATTACACTAACAGCCCATTTGGAGGAAGCTGTCGAGAATAGATAAATCCTGTTGTCCCAGCCTAGGCAAGAGAGCAAGGTGTTCTTCAAGAAAGTCATTTTTTTCTCACAGTCTCAATCTATTTTTTAGAAGGGGACATTTAACAGGTCAATGTACTTGAAAAACAAAGACATAATGGGATACTTCTTAAAAGGTTATCTCTTTGAAACAGTCTTCTTTTGAAGGCAGGGCAAGAAGTGGTGTGAATCAAGGCCATCTGAAACGTAATCTTGTCCCTTGCCATATACATAAGGTTTTACTCAGTTTGTGAGTTACATGCCTATAGGCTATGAAATCAAAGTTGTAAAAATATAAAAATATCTATCACCTCCAAAAGTTTCCTCCTGCCCCCTTTAGTTATCATTGTTTTGTGTGTGCGTGATTAAGAGCACTTAACATAAGACCTACCCTTGGCAAATTTTTAAGTACACAATACAGTATTGTTAACCTCAGGTACCATGCTGTTCCATAGGTGTATACTTACTTCTCAACTCGTCAAATTCTATACATTAAATATGTACACTTCTTGGTCTGTCAATCATACCTCAATAAAGTGGCTTAAAATTTATACATATAAATTTAAACTATATATTATATATATAAATATATTCTTATAACATAAAAACTTTTTACAAAGCAGAGACCAATTTTGTTTAAAAAAAATTCCAAACATTCCAATCAAGGCAGAACTTGTGACTGAGACAGAGGAAAGAAGTCACATATTTCATCTCTTTGAGAGGTGAACAATCCAAAATAATTCTTCAAAAAGAAGTGATTTATCTTTCTGTCTACCAGAACCCCAGTTCCCCAAAGTGATGGCCTTTGAATATTTTTAAAGCAGTGGAATTTTATAAAAACAAAATCTTAAGCACCCCACCATTGGATAAAAGAGATAAGGTAGACTAGCGCCAGTTGAAACAACACTGGGAGACCCTGTCCAGGTACCCTTGACCTTTCCTTCAGCAGCCTCCCAGGCACCATCATGAAAGCTGAAGGCTTCACCACGCACAGTTCGAAAAATAGCCCTTTGGTTTTCACTCTGGGCAAAATCAGTAATGAATGTTTTAGAAATAAATGACACACAGTAGCACTTCAAAGAAAAAGAGTATCAAACAAGAAATCTGTTCACCATTGATTCATTAGAAATTGAGCTCTTCAAGCAATAGTCAGGAGAATCCCAAAGTCCTCTAAATGAATCTCCCCCACACTTGAGATGTTTGTGAATGCCTCCAAGGTGTCCTAGTGTTTCTTCATTTATGTCTTATTAAGATTCACTGGTCTCGGGCTTCCCTGGTGGCGCAGTGGTTAAGAATCCGCCTGCCAATGCAGGGGACATGGATTCAAGCCCTGGTCCAGGAAGATCCCACATGCCACGGGGCAACTAAGCCCACGAGCTACAACTACTGATCCCGCACTTTAGAGCCCACAAGCCACAACTACTGAAGCCCGCGCACCTAGAGCCCGTGCTCTGCAACAAGAGAAGCCACCGCAATGAGAAGCCCGCGCACCGCAACAAAGAGTAGCTCCCACTCACCGCAACTAGAGAAAGCTCGTGTGCAGCAACGGAGACCCAACACAGCCATAAATAAATAAATAAATAATTCTTAAAAAAAAAAATTCACTCCTCTCTACAACATGAAACCACCACTGGCAGAACTATCCCCCCGCCCAAACTACTAAACTAAATGGCATGAAGCATAGAGGGGTGGCCAGAAGATGACCAACCACACGCTCGCAGTTCCTCCTGACCTGCTCACGGAACCAACATTCTTGTAGGTACACTGACAGTACACACACTCCCCTCCAGGTTTCCAGAAAAGTCTTCCTTCCAGAGAGCCAGTAACTCATTCTTACTGGCTTGTTCAACTTGTTTTGCCTCATACTTCACATTTTACCTAAAATAAGAAAGTGACTTGAATATTCTATCCTCCTGCTTGATTTAAAATGGTAACAATTACAATTACTTTTACAGTTATTACAAGTGCAACTGAGCCTCTTTTTGGATGTCAAGAACCCAATGAGAAAAGAATTTTGGTAGAGAATGTAAGAGCCATGTTGGAAAGAAGAAAAACGTGACAAGCTAACTTCAAGTTCAAATGTTCTATAAAGTTGGTGGCAGGATTGAGGGTGGAGTGGTGACGGCAGGCTTCACCCAGGTTGTAGAAGTCTCACTTGCTTAACTATAAGTAACCACATAAGAGGACAGATTGGCTGGGGCATGCAAGGAAGGAAAGCCACTCTAAAACATCTGATTTTGCACTAAATTACCAGGAAAGGGGAATCAGCAGTTCTGCCTACTCTGAGTTTCTCTTACCCTACAAAGTATTCATTATATGAGAAGCAACCACCTTCTGATAGGAAAGAATGGGACACTTTTTCCCTCTTGTGTTTTCATTAGAATTGCCAAAGAAAGGAATACTTCAGAAACGGTGCTGGAAAGCTCAGGATGTATAAGGAATTTTCATATTCTGCTGGCGGCCTGAAAAAGCAATCTGCTCCAAAAACGCAGTGGGTGAGAGAGCCAACATTCAAAGTATTTTTAACTAATGTAGTTTATATCCGTTTCACTACCCAAAATCATAGCTGTTATTCCACTGCACAAAGATAACGTGATTGGAGAGGATAATGTTTTACTAGGATACTTGTCTAGTTATTTTGGAATTTTTACACCATCTGTAAAAACTTTAAGATTTAGATAAATTGGTAAAGCACAATTAAAGGGACTAAGAGAAAAAGAAAGTTAATACAATGAAACAGCTGGATGTTACTTATGTAATAGAAATATTAATTTATGTAAAAATCCAGTTGATCTGTGGTGAGGGGTCTTAATTCCAGGCCATGATATCAAAGTCTAAGAGTTACTCAAGAACAAGGGACAAAACAGAAGAGGAGACACATGAATGTTCTCAAAATGTTTACATGCCCCTGCAAGACACTGAGTCATCCCTGCAACGTATTCATAAAAGGTATGAATGCTTCACAGTGACAGGGAGCTAACAAAGGGAAGCGTTTTCAGGAAGGGTAGGTGGTGGGGAAGGTAGGGCTGAAGTGCTGCCTGTATAATGGAGAGAGATTCTCAGGAAGCAGAGCAGAGATACTCTAGCAGAGCAGAAAGAAACAGTAATCCAAAGGTCCCATCTCTGCCTTGTTCGGAAAGCCCTCCCAATAACAACTAAGACTGACATGATAGGCAACCAGCTCAACACAATCCAAAAATTAATATTTTGTTGACCTTGGCATTTCTACCCAATGCAATGATTTATTTTGCTGCTGGTTCATGTTCTTTTTTTTTTTTTTTTTTTGCGGTACGCGGGCCTCTCACTGTTGTGGCCTCTCCTGTTGCAGAGCACAGGCTCTGATGTGCAGGCCCAGCGGCCATGGCTCATGGGCCCAGCCGCTCCGCGGAATGTGGGATCTTCCCAGACCAGGGCACGACCCCGTGTCCCCTGCATTGGCAGGCAGATTTTCAACCACTGCGCCACCAGGGAAGCCCGGTTTATGTTCTTGACAAAAGCTATTAGTGACTCAAATGGTACTGACTGAACCTAATAAAGTGCTGACCATCATCAGCCATTAGCCACTTGCTGCAGTTCTACCCTAATACAGTTTGGAATGGAAGGTAGACCAGCTGGCTGGTAGAGTACCAAGGGCTATGGACATTGGTGGTAAGTGAGGCAAGGGCTTATGCAGACCTCCATACTGGCCAGTGTTGTGGTTCTACTCCCTTACTACATCTTTGACCCACTCTCTGGCCATTCATCTGGCCATTCAGGGACTAGATGAACCAGTGCACAACCAGTAATATCAGAAAAACAGTTCTAATACATGCCTTGAGAGGGCAAGAACAAATGGGAACACAGGCAGCCTCACTAGTAATCACAGAAATGGAATTACGCAAGTATATTTTATGTCTATCTAATTGCTTTGTAAAAGAATGAGTAGATGCGTGGCATCACACATAAGATACTTCATCATTATTTGAAAACAATAAAACATACTAGAAACTATTTTCTAGTACAGTCGTCCCTAGATATCCACGGGGGATTGGTTTCAGGACCCCCGGCAGATACCGAAATCCTCAGCTGCTCAAATTCCTTTTATAAAATGGCCTAATACAGTTGGCCCTCCGCACCCATGGCTTCTGCATCCCCAGGTTTCACCAACCACAATGCAGGACCCACCAATATGAAGGGCTGACTGTAAAAACAAACCCAAGATATGCTTAATTCTTAGCAATAATGGAGGTAAATATTCACCTACTCAGGCTTTGTGAGGTGGTAGCATTGCTGCAAAACACTGTTTATCATTGTGATAGGAAAGGGAACTTCGGTTTTCTTCCCCACTGTTTCATAGCTTCATTCAGGGGAAATCAAGAGATGAAAAAATATTCAGTCTAAAATTCTTTTAGTTTTAACATCTTCATTTCAACAGGTTCCAGGATGTCAATAAGATTATAACTCTGTAACTTGGAGAGCCGGTTTCTTCTAAAAATGGAACTGATATGCAAATATATCGCTACTAATTTTTTTGTGGGTGAAAAGGACAGACACTCCCTTAGGAGGGGAATCTTAAATATTACCAAAAACTGTTTTCTAGGCAGTCTCTTTGCTATTTGAAATCATGTAATGAATAAAGCCCATTCTTTTAATAAGATCTATTTTTTCTAGCTTTATTGAGATATAATTAATACAAAAAATTGTGTAAGTTTAATGTACACAATGCAATGATTTGATATATATTTTGTGAAATGATTACCATAATAAGGTTAGTTAACACTTCCATCACCTCAGTTACCATTTTTTTTAAGATGAGAATAATCAGATCTAATTTTTATATTTTTTCCTACAAAGTACATAGGAGAAATATATAGAAAGATATACGAGATCACGACCAACAAAGTACATGATATTGTGATAAGCTAACTCTAAACCTTACAGAGTACAGGGCATCTGGGATGTCAAGTTTTAACATTTACAAAACGCCTATCCTAAAAAGCACATTTCTTTTTTCTTGCCTTCTTTCTGTATTCTCATTACCACTGCAAGGTAAGGCCCAGGAGGCGGAAAACCATTCCCAGCTTTCCTAACAATAAAAACTTATCAAAGAAGGTAGGAGTGAATATGAGAATAACAGCTCAATGATATTTTGGGCATTGTAATTTTACATTCATCATTGTAGGTCCCTCCTCAACACCACCGCTGTGCCCTGCCCACCTCTTATTTAATCAGTGGGTCCCTTGCCTCCCACAATTATTCATACAGCCCTGCTGAATAATTGCCTTCCCCCTGCCTGGCATAACAACAAAGCTCAGAGGCAGGAAGGAACGCCACTTACAGGCAGGTCAGACAATGATGTAATTAACAGATCAAGGAGAAGTGTTATTTCAGAAAGCCCCATAGAGCAAGAGACAGGCTGATTTCCTGGGTTATGACACTACCAAGAAACTACAGTGGCTAAAGAACGAATATCTAAACCAAAATGTTTTCTCCAAATGAATAAAAGCATGTGTAAATATTATCCTCTCGTGTGAAAGTTAAAAGTTGTATACAGACATTTTATAGACACAAATTTAAAACCAGTTTGGGAAAAGAACTCCTCCATCCCACACTAAGCAAGGTGCAGGGCGTGTATTTTTGTACATCTTTGCCAAATGAGTTTCTCAAGGAATCAAATACAGAAAAATGCAAAACGCAGAAAATAAGGTCAACCCACAAAGAATTGAATTCCATACGTTAGGTGCTATGGATGTAAAGGTGATTAAACATAGTCCCCACTTATAAAGCGTAAACTGGTTGAGGAGGTTGTCAACAGACAGGTTCATGTAATCATACACAGGACAGTTCGTGGGTTTATAGCTTCAGCCACAAGTACAACATAAAAGAGAAATGAGATAGTCTTGTTCTATCTTCCCAAGATAGACAAAGAACCAGTTGACTTAAGGTCTGAGCCTCAAACTCATGACTGCAGAGGAATTAGAAACCACTGAGACATAGCTTTCAAAGCATGTTCTTTAATAGATACCACAAGCCATGTGATCAGAAGTATCCCCAGCTATGAATAAGAGAAGTGTATTTCACTTACACACACTCATCTCACAGATGAGAAGTTTCTCATTTCATGTTGCAAAAGCACTGATCACTTTCACTCTCTTTAATGTACAGTTTTCCATTTTTTAATAACTACTACGGTATAATGCATTGGGTTTAGGAGTAATCATCCACCAAGTAAATAGCAAATGCCAATGTTAATAAAAATAAAATGTTAGTGCAAGACCTCCCACATATGCCTAAAGGTGAAAAAACAAATTTAAAATTAAAATAATGAAATAAGTTAACTTAGATGCTCTTATGCCTCTTTAAATTACTAAACACTCAGGTGACATCAGGGAAACATTATCAAAAAAATAAGCCCAAAAATACAAAAACATAATTGAAAGGACAAACATCAAAGTATTTTTCATTCTCAGGTAAAACAACATGAATTAAACTTTACTATTCTAGTCCAAAGTCACTTTCACTTCCAAGCTTATTCAAATTCTTTCAAGACAGAGGCTACATCTTAAACATCTTTATATCCTCAGCCTCTAATTACTCAATAACACAGTAGATAACTTCTCTAATGTACATGGAGGAGAAGAAATATTCAGGGCCTGATTCTCATCTGGATTTGTTTCCAGCAATTCAAAAGCTGAAAATATTGATAACTTGTTATAGCTAAGGCACTTCAATAAATTAAGGCAGGCATCCCTGAAAAAAAGTCTAAGTATTCAAGAGCAGTGGCTGCAGATACCTGCTCCCCGAAGCTCAGCTTGGCCCAATTTCCATCTCCAAAATAATCAGTTGCACAAAGTAGGTTTAGTCCCCAAACTGTCTGGACTTTGTTCCTCCACCAACATCTGGGTTCAACATGATTCCTGACCTCTGCCTCGAACTAGAGATTTCAAACACTAAGAACCTCACTCAACAGGAAAGTAATATCATAAGTCAAGGCCAGGGGAAACACAGAAGCCAGGACCAGCAGAAACAGTACAGAGAAACGATTCTGATGTCCTTAAAAATGTTCCTAAACATCTAAAATATTGAAACAACTTTTCAAAAAGGAAAACTTAAATATAAATTTCTCAGATTAAAATATTTGTATCATTCAAGAGAAAGATAGTTTCCAGAAAGCTAAATGGTCTTACCATTTAAATAAAATGAGCTTTTCTCTTTCTGATAGAGCATACTTTCCTCTCTGCTGTAGGGTTTGGCTCTGAAAACCTGGATCATAATCTGGGAGACCCAAAAAATAATTATTATGTTTAAAAAAAGACATGTCTTAAACTGACCTAGTTTGGAAGCCTGGATGCCTTTAAATTGCCAGTGAACTGAAACCATTCATGAGAATGGGGCTTTTGAATGCTGAGAATGTTCTTTGGGGCTCAGCACAAAGATATTTGGCATAGATGACTGTAAATATTTGTAAAACTCTGGGTAAATGGACAGTGTTTGACCACACTCAGAACTCACGTCCAGCACAGTACTGTAGAAGCAAGTTATCTAGGGTGATTGGTTTGGGGGTGGGGCGGGGAGGGGGTGGCAGTTGGTTGAGGGGTTTTTTTCTGTTTGTTTTAAATAAAAAGCCAAGCAATTCAATTCTGCTACTTGACATGTCTTTACATTTTCTATACCTTGAATTTGTTTACTCATCAAGACAGTTCGAATTTATTTTCTTTCCCACTTTCCTAACTTTATGCGCAGCACAAAGAATAAAACCCCAGTCACAGGTGTGCAAAAGGGAAGGCAGGAGTTTTATGAAAATGTGGCCTTGGACTTCCTAATACAATTCTCTCCATGTGGCCTAGTGGATCTGCTATAGATGTCTTTCTTTTTCTCGCTCTCTCTCCTCTTCAAGATAGCTTCAGAAATACTGAAGGGACTGTTGCCCATGAAAACGACTAGGGTCGAAAAGGGAGGACGGGGTAAAGAGGAGGGACCAGCGGAGGAACTAGATGTGAAAGGGAACGGGGACCGAGAGGCTCATCTCAGTGAACGCTACAGCAGCCAGATACTTTAATTAGCCAGCAACTCAGTGAAGACTGGTTGGGTTCCTTTTGCCTCTTACCCACACCCTAAAAACGGAGTCATCTCAAAGTTCATTTAGTTTGCTTCTGGGACTAGACACCCGCAATCGGCTGCTTCAGAAACGTTAGATACATGGTTCTTTAATTCATACCTGGCAACGTTCAAATAAACCTCCAGAAATGCGAATTCAGAAGAACACTGCTAGTCCTATTGTGAGCCCCAGCTAATGTTTTGAAAAGATATGTGCTGCAGACAGAAATAAGAAAGCGAGACGGTAGTGCAAGCGTGAAGACAGAGAACAGTTTTCCAGAAAGGGGAAGTCATTTCTGAGAAATCCGAATGTGAGAAGTATATGCTTCAGGAGTAGACTTACAGCAGAATCCCTGAAACTAGTAAGAAAAACAAAAGGTACCCTGGAAGGGGTAAGCTAAAGATACCTTTAGTCTGCTGATACAGGAATCGGTTTCATTTTAACTTAAACTTGAGAACAGCAGTATAAGATCAGAGTTTCACCCTGTTTTATCAGCAGTTACACGACAAAATAAACAGCATAATATATGACTAAGATCCCACAGATAATAAAACATCTTATCCATATCTAGGTATGTCAACGTATTGCTGTGCATTTCCAAATAGCAGAAAGCAAACATCTGAGATTATGCCAAGTTTGGTCTCCGCTGAAGACACTGCGAGGTTTGATCTAATCTGGAATTTTGCAGTACATTCTGCAGAGACTGTTCTATTAGAAATTAAACTCGTTTCTTTTTACCTTTACAAAGGTATCTATTTTCTAAAGTTAACAGGTGTTTCAGGCATTCAGAACGAATTCAGTTCTGTACGTTTTAAGCACTGGAGGCAGAAAATAAAGCTAAAAACCATGGTATTAGAGTTAGTCTCCCGTCCTTTTTTCTTTTCTTAGTCCAACCCCACTGCTGTCGTGCAATGCCTGCAGCGTTTTAAAAGCTCGCTAAACCTACCTGGCAGGAGAGCTACGTTCCTCCCGGCCGCCGGGCTTCTCAGCAGACTCCCTCGCGCTCACCGCCAGCCGGGGCTGCTCGCACCCCGGGGAGGAGGAGTTGTTCCATTCTCTCCCTCTGCCGCTGACAGCTTCGCGCTCTGCAGGACTGCACCAGGGCTCGGGCTCCCAGACTTACTGGGCCGGAGGAGGAGGAGTACCTGTAACCGCCTCCTGCCTCGGGGCACAGCTGCGATGCCTGGGAACCTTGCAGAGCGTGGGGCGCCGCACGCCAGCAGCAGCCCCGGGAGCCGCGCATTTATTTATACAGGAAGCTCAGGCGCGGCACTTCCTACTTCCCATCTGGGTCGCTCTTCAACTGCAGGTGATGGTCTTAACCCTGTCTGAACCCGGCTGCCAGTGCGCCCGAGCAGTCCTGCCCTCCTGCACTCGCTCCACTTAGCAGGACCTCTCTCTCTTGTCCTTCTTGGACGGCTGCTGCAGAAATGCCGAGCAGGGTGGCCAGCAGCAGCCCCTAGTGTCCTTTCTTCTGCCCAGACAGGGGCGCTTCACCTACTGGCTCTCAGAACTTGACGCTTCTCTGCACGCGTCCTCCCAGGACGCCTGTCTCCCTCCTTCCCAGCTCTTTAAGTCTCTTGCTTCTACTTATAACAACCCAGACCTGCCTTCCCACCTTGCCGGAAAACTGTTTCTGTAGAAACACTTCCCATGCACGTCTCATCCAAAACACCATGTACTTGATTTGTCCTTTTGCGTCTAATGATAAAATTAGATCGCAGGCAAATCAAATCAGGACAGTCTCAGTTTACCTCATACAATACAGGCTCACTTTTTTTTTTTTTTGCGGTACGCGGGCCTCTCACTGCTGTGGCCTCTCCCGTTGAGGAGCACGGGCTCCGGACGCGCAGGCTCAGCGGCCATGGCTCACAGGCCCAGCCGCTCCGCGGCATGTGGGATCCTCCCCGACCGGGGCACGAACCCGTGTCCCCTGCATCGGCAGGCGGACTCTCAACCACTGCACCACCAGGGAAGCCCTCTGCATGCAAATTTTAATAGGACTAAATAAACATGTAGAACACTATAGTATTACGTGAACAACTCTTTCAGATCTGGAATAAAATACGTAAGAAAAAAATTTAACCAAGGAGGTGAAAGATCTGTATACTGAAACCATAAGACATTGATGAAAGAAATTCAGGACAGAAATAAGTAGAAAGACATTCCATGCTCATGGACTGGAAGAATTAATATTGTAAAGGTGTCCACCCTACCCAAAGCAATCTACAAATTCAATGCAATCCTATCAAAATTTCAATGGCATTTTTCACAGAAATAGGACAAACAATCCCAAAATTTGTGTGGAACCACAGAAGATCCCAGATAGCCAAAGCAATCTTGTGAAGAACAAAGCTGGAGGAATCACACTTCCTGATTTCAAACTATATTACAAAGCTATGGTAATCAAAACTCTTTCAGATCTGCCTAACGAATCCACTGTGTGCATCATCCTCTCAAGCATGTATTGATCTCCTCCCAGACAAGCTGCTTGATGTTAGGAAGACAGACGTAAGTTGGACATGGCCCCTGTCCTCAAAGAGCTCTCAGTCCAGGGAGGGAGTCAGACAAGCAAATCAATTATCAGGATACTATGGTGTGTATGTATGTGATACAACAGACTGAAACATGACGTGCTTTGGGAGCACAGAGAAGAATTTAACTAAAGGAAAGGGGTTGGTAAAAAGAATCAAGGAAGGCTTCCCTGAGAAAGTGACTTAAAGCTGATACTTCAAGGAGCCAAGTGGGGAAGGTGGAAAAAGGTGAACCAGTCAGAGGCAAGAGCCAGTGCAAATACCTAGAGATGTCAGACTTTACGTGACACTTTTCATAATTCAGACAGAGCAGATGCATTCAGAAGTAAAGAATGAGGGCTTCAACTAACATAGTGGCAACTGCCATGAAAAGGAAATGAACAAATGGAGAGAGATCTCAGAAACAGAATTAATGGGACCTGATACCTGATTGGATATAGGGAATGAGGGAGAAAGAAGAGCCCAGGCTGCTGGTACCACTAATTGAGAGTGAGAATAAAGGAGGAGCAGCATAAGGAAAATGATTCCACTAAATCCTGCAGAATCTGAGGTGTCTCTGGGACATATAGAAGACTTGTCTAGTAGGCTGTCAACAGAGAGAGATCTGGAGTAGAGGGTCTTTTAGGAATTACCACCATTTAGGTGGTGACCACAGATGAGATTACCAAGAGCTGAGGTCACCCACAAAAGGTAGCAAGCTGTAGAGGGACAAAGGGGCTTTCGACCCATACACACTCTTATCACCCACCAATTATTATGTAACCTTAAACAAGTTATTTAACATACCCAAAACTCAGTTTGTTCATGCATAAAATAGGAATGATGATATTCATCTCATAGGTTGTTGTGAGGCTCAATGAGAGGTTTGTAAAGTAGCTAGCACAGTGTCTGATGGCACTATATGAGTTGTGAAGGTAGGGCAGTGAATGTCACCTCCTAGAATTGTGTGGTACACAACCTGCTCAGCTGTACAGCATGGCCCTGGCCTGATACACAAAAGAAACTCAATCAGCGTTGTTCACCTTAGAAGGAAGGGAAAAGGAGAGAAAAAAAGAAAAGAAAGGGATCAGAAAAGAGAGCCCAAAGGAACGCCAGTATTTATTTAAAATGTAGGTAAAAGAGGAGCCCTCATATAAGCCTAAGAAGGAACTGCTTCTCTCAGACTACAAAAGTAGATGTAACATTTGATATCAGACTGAGAAGTAAAATCCAGTCACCTCAATCTACAAAAATATTTTTTTATCTTTCTGAGCAATGATAGACATAATATAACAAATTGTTCACCAGAGATTGCAGTCATGTTGACTTTCATCACAATAGAGAATTTCCTAATCTGAATCACAGACCTTCCTAAAGAAAAGGCAAACAAAATCTTGGCATTAGTGGTAAGTAATCCAAACCACAGGAACTGTATTAACTTGTAACATACCTAAAGTCATGTAAAAGCAAGACCAAGATGAATCTAATGCATACTTAAATAGCCAAAAAGCAAATATAGAAATATAATTACTACATTACTAGATATGTATATGTAAGATACTTATGTAATATATGCCATATTATATAATATGTAATATGTAACAGATTATATATATATATATATATATATATATATAAAACATACACTGTAGTCCTACATAAGAAGGAAATCAACAATGGAATTTCTTTTTGGAGAATTACTCTCATTAATTAATAAAAAGAAATATCAAGATTCATTCTGATGCCACTGAAATTACTCTTCTCATCTACCTTAGTATATGTTAGTAACACACACCTTAGACTTGACATCTTAATTACATCCTGCGATAAGACATTAAAAAAATTTTTTTAACGATTTGTTGAGTTTCAAGAAATCAGATAAAAGAATACAAGTACTGGGAAACCAGCTTCTGCAATAGGTGCAATTCTCTCTCCACGGGAAAAGATTTAAGGCAAAGGTCGTGGTATTCTGCCAGTGACAATTTGGTCATTTCTCATTTCCAAAGAGCTATCATTTCATTCACATTTTTCTGTTGGATCTAATGGGGCTCATCTTATACATACATTCAACATTTATTGAGGGTATTGAGTATAGAACTAAGACTAAGACACAATACAAAAATAAGACTAAGAACATCACAAAATAATATAAAAGAAACTATGCCAGAGATTCGTTCAGGGTGGCATGACAGTCAAACTACATGGAAAGTCAAAATATGACCCAGAAATGATCACCCAGCTACATCTGACTTGATAACAAAAGTTTTCAAAAAGCTGGAAACATATCATTTTGGTTTATTTCATGCATACAAGAGCATCTCAACATCTCACAGAGCAAGTCAAAACCAGCTGGGACCCAATAAGAAAAACCTGACCAGAATGGTCATCATCAAAAAGTCTACAAAAAGGGCTTCCCTGGTGGTGCAGCGGTTGAGAGTCCACCTGCCGATGCAGGGGACACGGGTTCGTGCCCCGGTCCGGGAAGATCCCACATGCCGTGGAGCGGCTGGGCCCGTGAGCCATGGCCGCTGAGCCTGTGCGTCCGGAGCCTGTGCTCTGCAATGGGAGAGGCCACAACAGTGAGAGGTCCGCGTACCACAAAAAAAAAAAAAAAAAAAAAAAATGTCTACAAACAATAAATGCTGGAGAGGGTGTGGAGAAAAAGGAACACTTCTACACTGTTGGTGGGAATGTAAATTGGTACAACCACTATGGAGAACAGTATGGAGGTTCCTTAAAAAACTAAAAATAGAACTACCGTATGATCCAGCAATCCCACTCCTAGGCATATATCCAGAGAAAACCATAATTCAAAAAGATACATGCACCCCAGTGTTCACTGCAGCACTATTTACAACAGCCAGGACATGGAAGCAACCTAAATGTCCATCGATAGATGAATGGATAAAGAAGATGTGGTACATATATAGAATGGAATATAAAAAAGAATGAAATAATGCCATTTGCAGCAACATGGATGCACCTAGAGATGATCATACTAAGTAAGTCAGACAGAGAAATACAAATATCATATGATATCATTTATACGTGGTGGAATCTAAAAAAGATGATGCATGTGAACTTATTTACAAAACAGAAACAGACTCACAGACTTCAAAAGCAAACTTATGGTTACCAAAAGGGAAAGGTGGGGGAAAGGGGTTAAATTAGGAGGTTGGGATGAACATATACACACTACTGTATATAAGACAGATAATCAACAAGGACCTACTGTAATAGCACAGGGAACTCTACTCAATATTCTGTAATAACCTATATGGGAAAAGAATCTGAAAAAGAATGGATATATGTATAACTGAAACACTTTGCTATACACCTGAAACTAACACAACATTGTAAATCAACTATACCCCAATATAAAATAAAAATTAAATAAAAAAAATTTTTTTAAAGAAAAACCTGACCAGAATAATCCTAAACTGCCATTGCCATCATTCCACACAAGAGCCCATCATGACCCGAGGTGAAGGGCTGAACAACAAGACTCCTAACATCCTACATATAACACCACTAGCAAGCTGGGGTTATGGACCGATGAGAAAATGGAATTCAGCACTCTTGTTCATCACCTAACTCTAGAAAAAAATGACTATGTTAGCCCTGAATTTAAATCCTCCACTAGAAAGTCAGATGAAATCATCTTGAGAATCCTTATGTCTGCAAAGTTTACATTAATCCTTCTATTAAAATTACCATCTCTTCCAAATTCTTGCATATCAGACAATCAATGAAAAAATTCCCCAATGTTCCCATAAATCATCAGCCCAGCCAATGTACCAATTGGTTTGTAGAAAATGAAGGACTCAGTGCTGTGTACCCATATCCTATAGATAAAAGGACTCAGCTGAAATAAAAGTCCAACTATTTCTTGCCTTAAATCATGAGGAACTTCATTCTTGGAATTAAGATTCCAATCTACAAGGATCAAATTACCCATACATGGGAATATTATAAATGTTGAGTTTTCCAGTGGGACTTTATTTTGAAAGGCACCTTAAAAAGTTAAGTCTTCTCTATGATGTAGTTGGCTGATTCCCTTCTTTTCCTGCCTTCTCCCTTTCCATCATCTCCTCCCTCTTCCTGAAAAACAGTGAATCATAAAGTCCCCAGTGAAACCAGGAGCCAGAGAGAGCTAACAAAGTCTATCATCTGCAACAGATCAAAGAAACCAAAGTTAAGGTCATGGAAGCGAGGGTTCCGTTAATGCTGGTTGAAGAAATGCACATACCTTGAAAGGCAGGCATCCTATTCTGAATCCTACGAGAGAAAAAAAAAAAAAAAGCCCTCCTGGGAAAGTCGATTTCCCTTCCATATCTACCACCCTCCACCTAAAGTCCTCCATATCCTCCTCAGAGGGTTATCGGACGGTTGGCTGTTGTTTCAGTATAGTGCCCTCACAGCACATGCCACAGTCCAGCCCTCACAGAGCACCTCAGGGACTTTTGTAGATATTAACAATTGCAGCAAAAACCAGACTCTGTGCAACAATGCCTACATCCCGAACAAAATGAAATCTCAGAGAGCCTTCTTACAAATCAGTTCCTTTAGTGGATCCTTCTCATTCCCTTGCCCTCTGGAGAGGAATCATACTCAGATTAAATATACAAAGATCAGTTTAAATAAGCAATAATTGCAGTCATGTTCCACTGTGTTACAAAGTGCCTTTTTCCACGAGTCCCACAATCATTTTAATATATTCCTGACCCACAAAACTATACTTATCTCATGAAAGTCACTGTTACTAGTTGCAAATAGTTAATGATCTCATAAGGCCAGTAATAAAGAAAATAATCTTCTGCCCAGAGTGTCTCTATTCAGATCCTGGGTCTTTCCTTCCTCCTCTAACTCAGGTCCCTTTATTCCCCAACCATGGAACTTAACACAGCACTCAAATTATTGATGTGTCTATCTCCCTGAGTAGTCTGTGAGAACAGTGTCATAATATTTTTCCCACTTTCTACTCACATCATGTACCAAAGTTAACAGCCTATGGTGTCTTCTAAACGTTTCCTCTGTGCTCATTTCATCACACTGATGTTTGCTAAACACACACACACACACAAACCATTTATCTTACCTCTGTTAATTGTCTATTCATAGTCTTCATTTTGCTTTAGGGTAGTTCATATTTTTCCTGTCTATTTTCAAGAGCTCTTTGTAAATTATACACATTAACACTTTGCCTGCAATATAGTTTAAAAATATTTTTTTCCGGACATAGCTGATTTCTATTGATTTATTTTATGTTACTATTTCCAGGAAATGGTTTTGGACGGTATATATTCTGATATACCTTCCTTTTCTCATAGAGCTTCTGGGGTTTCCAGTCTTGATTAAAGAGGTCTTCCAAGGTTTAGATTGTACATGGGGGCTTCCCCAGATTCCTGTGAGATTTTTGGGTTTTTTAATGTCTTTAATCCATCAGGGAATTATCTTTAAATAGTATGTGATGATTACTGTTATATTTTAACCAGATAGAGAATTACCTATAAGCAGAACGATTTATTAGGTAACCAGGATTTTCCCACTGAATTGGGCTGCAACATGTATCAAATATTCAGTTTTCCATATTTTGAATGATCTGTTCCTGAATCTATTCTCTTCCAATAATCGATTTGTAGATTCCGAGGCCAAAGGTATTTTGAAGTAGTTCTTCAAAGACACAAAACATTTCTAAAATCTGATTGACAGTGGACAGCAAAAAAGAGAAAACACATACTGTACACTGAAGGATTTTTTTATATTCAATATCAGCTTCATCACGAAAATGTTGTAGTTCAACTACTTAGTGAATGTAGAAAAATATTTGTAAAATTTGGCAATGATTTCTATTTCTATTGCAGTTTGCTTGAAAGAAATATTGAGTTATATGTGCAGTTATTTGTGCAAATTTCTCTCCGTGGATTTCTTATTTTAGTAATTCCACTGTATGTATTCTGACATTGTGTGCCACCAAAATCCTTATTTGTATTTTAAAAAATAAATCATTTTCAGTGGCTGCCTGAGGCTGAATATGAAAGTGTGGATTGGCTGCAAAGGGAGCACCCTTTGCAGTTTTGGGTGATAGAAGTGTTCTAAAGCTGGATGGTAGTGATGGTTGTACAACTGTATAAATTTGCTAAAAGTCTTCCAATAACAAACTTAAAATGGGTGAAACTTTGGTATATAAAGTCTACCTCAATAAAGCTGTTTTAAAAGTAATTTTATTTCTGATGATAGTTTTAAAACAAATTTACAATAGAATTCACAATAATATTAAATATTTAAATTTCAGTAGAATAACTATTCTAAAGCTTTACTTTGATTCCATGAATTATATGAAAATAATTAAACCATTCAAGTAAAAAGTTTAACTGAATTTCTATTTGAAGAACCTGATAATATTTATATAAATCTAGCATAATCTGTGAAAATTCCTCTTTTGCTAATGGGGCCAACAGATTAACAGCTATTACTTCACTTTTCTACATGCATAAGAAAACTTAACATTGAAAATGGGTGGAATAGTTTTAGAAGAGTCATTTGATCTAAATGAAAAGCCATGCTTCACAGAATGAAATATAATGACACCTTCTGTGACTACATGTGTTAAATCATGGTCTCTGGGAAAAGTATTCTTTTTTTTTTTTTAACATCTTTATTAGAGTATAATTGCTTTACAATGGTTGGGCAAAGCATTCTTAAAATAATTACAAATTTTTGAAGTAGGTATGGATGCTGCTCCAGTAGATGTGTGAATTATACATTCATCACCATCGTTCTTAAGAAACTGAAATTCAGTACTTAATTTTTCATTAAACTTTGTACCTCTTTAGTTCATTTTCTGCCAAAGGGGATTATCCCAAAATAAATGTTAAAGTTTTAAACAATAAAATAAATAGCTATCGATTTGTACCCTACAAAAATGACAAAACTGCTGTACCAGGAGCAGTCAGACTTTCTACACTTCCCACTGACCTCACCAGTGGTCAGCGTGGCAGCTTCCTGCTTTTCACAGGTCACAGTGGGGAGCGTGGCATAACTGGTCTACCAAGTAGCTGACAGGGTTAGCAACATCAAGAACTTCTCCCACCACCATGAAGACTGGAATGAGTTAGTTGTTCTCAGCCACCAGTGTTGGAATGCATTTCATTTTCTCAGTAAGTGCTTTGCGTGCTGTTCTTCAAAGGGAGGTGTAACTTAACTTGCACTTGGAGGGAACTGGGGGTAAAAACAGGGTTATACTACCATCTTTCACATTTAAGCATGTGTTAAAGTAAAAGCACTCTTTTCAACAGATACATCTCACATGCTATTAGAGGAGACCATATAGTAAAACCTGACGTTATAAGGTGGAGGCTTACTATCTCATCTTATTTTAGTTCATTTTAAGATAATAATACTTCCTTAAAAATAAAGTCCAGAACCAATGCCAAATGGGACACAACAACTGGCACAAACTGGGACTTCTATAGTAATTGATCTGTTTGAATTTTCTACATGAGTCAACATTGGTCATTTATGTTTTACTTATAAAATTGTCCATTTCTTCAATATTTTCAAACTTGTTTCTGCAGAGTTTTTCACATAGTCTTCGTGTATAATTCTTATAATTTTTCCAACTCTCCTGCTTCTGTAGTCGTGTCTGTTTCCTCATTCCTAATGTTGTATGTTTTTGCTTTTTCCAGTTTTTTGTCTTTAGCCATTTTATCTATTTTTTCTCCATTCCATTAATTCCAACTTTTAAAACTTTATCGGTTCCTTTATAAGTTTCCCTTTATAAGTTCTCCTTTGAGTAAAGTTTAGGGTATATGCTAAGCCCTAAAGATTTGGGTATTTCCTATTTTTTATTGCGTTCTTTTTCATTCTTTTATCAAAAGTTTATCTGGGAGAGTTTCTTAGTTTCCAAGTGGTTTGGGGGGGTCATATTTTTACTATTAATTTCTAATTTAATTGGATTATGTTGAGGGAATGTGATCCAAAAAAACCTCTACTTTTTATATTTGTTATAGTTTTGCTTTGTTTTTGCCAAGTAGGTTAATAATTCTATTTCTAGTCATTGGTGTTTGGAAAATTGCACATCTCCAAAGAAATACTCCCTGAAAGGTGATGTGACCAGGTAACCTGCCCTGCTCACCTAAAGGCTAACTCCCAGAAGTAAAAACGGCTCATGTTGCAAAAAGAATTCTCACTTGCAAATCTGGAACCATTACATCTCTAAGTAGAAAACAAGGCAATTAATTATTTTTAACAGCCAGATGATTGTTTCACCTGGGAATGTAATCAAAACAAACCAAAGACATGCAATACTCCTGAATGGTGCCCAGCAAGCACCTGGTTCAAGTTTTCATTTTCCAACCTGGCATCTCAATTCTTCCACAGCATTATTAAACATTGAATAAGCATCAGGCAAACCTGCTGTCCATCTACAAATCTAAGAGAACCACATTTGTCTTGCATGTCGAGTGCCTCAGCATGATTCACTGAAACCTGGAGTTGAAAGGGACTAGTACTATTTTAAATGCAAGTAACTGCTAAAATATTTAGTCCCACCAAAGCTTTGAAGATTGTGTACTTAAATCAGATCAGCCTTGGTGATCTAAGATGCAGACAATGAGCACATTTAAGAGAGTAAATCTTGTTTAAAAACACCAAGGAAATTCCAAACTCTTACAAAAGAATTAGCAGATATTTCAGCATAGATACACTTGGAGGCAAGAAGTTGTTTTTTTAAAGTTTTTCCTGAAAGTTCATAAAGGTAAAGTGGAAACTCCCTCAGGCCTGGTGTGTTGGAGGAATAAATAGATTATATTCTTGAGCATCTACTGTGTGCCAGGCAAGGTACTTGGTACTAAGCATTTTGCATACATTATCTCTTTTAATCTGCACAAAAGTCATGATTACAGAAAATAACCTACATTTATGTGCGTGCATTTTTAAATGGTTAGTAATGGATATATAGGAAAGGCTCGTTAAAACATAAATTCGGCTATAAATTTCTCTCATGATATAGTCCATTTAGAATTAAATTAAGACTCCATTATTTTTACCTCTAAGTTGAGAAGAACCCCTTAAAACTTCTAAGATTTCGGTTTGTGATTTCAGCAAACTTTTGTTTCAAACACGGACCGATATGCCCATCCATTTCCTTTGAAATAACTGTTACAAAAAAATAATTAAATAATAAGTCATCTAATCAAATGACCTCAGGAGACCTAATCCCTTCTGGTATTATCCAATTGACCCAGCACATTACAGAGGTAACTCTGGCTAATACCCTAAATAATTTTAATTGGCACAAAATTCAAAGTAACATATAACCTGCCAACCCTTTTAGATTCACCTCCTGCCCTTTTCATTTTGCATCTAAATTCCAGCCATACTAAGCTATTTTCAGGCACTCTGAATTTCCCACTCACAAGTTCCTCTGGTCCTTCATTAGCCCAGGCCATTCTTCCCCACCTTTTTCACCGAATGAAGAGCTCCTCATCTTCCAAAATGTCACTCACGATATATCTTTTCTGGGGCCACCTCCCTCTACCTAACTCCTCCCCGATCCAGTTAGATGGCCTAATCTGGTCTTCTTCCCTTAGTACAATGCTCTCACCCTATTAGAGCACCCATTCCTTTCTTCAGTAAACATTCATTAAGCTCCTAGTATCGACCAGGTTCTTTATTAAGTACTGGGACTATAAAAATAAATAAAACATCAGACTTCAAGTGGTGTAGGAAAAGACAGACACCTATACGAGTCAGAGCAGTGCCACAGGATCCAGGAAGGCAGTTTTGTGAGCCCCACCCTGTAGGACAGGAAGAGTTGAATGGGTAGAAGTGTGAGGGACTGGGAAAAAGAAATTGCATGAGTAATGGTATAGAGATGGATAACAGATAAGCTTTGTTGATGGCAGAAAAAAATTGCTACCAAGGCATTTGATTAAAAAAAAAACTAAAATGACTCACTTATAAAACTTTGTTCAAGCTATTATAAAAACAAAAGATAATCAGAGAAAGTCAATCCTATCTTTATTCCTAATTGTTGTTAATATCCAGGGCTTTCTTAAACCCAAAGAGGCTTATCAGTGATATGTTAAAACTTTCAACTTTTATCTGAAGACAAAAACGTTATTATTATTATTTTCTAGATTCCATATATATGTGTTAGTATACGGTATTTGTTTTTCGCTTTCTGACTTACTTCACTCTGTATGACAGACTCTAGGTCAATCCACCTCACTACAAATAACTGATTTTCGCTTCTTTTTATGGCTGAGTAATATTCCATTGTATATATGTGCCACATCTTCTTTATCCATTCATCTGTTGATGGACACTTAGGTTGCTTCCATGTCCTGGCTATTGTAAATAGTGCTGCAATGAACATTTTGGTACATGACTCTTTTTGAATTATGGTTTTCTCGGGGTATATACCCAGTACTGGGATTACTGGGTCGTATGGTAGGTCTATTTTTAGTTTTTTAAGGAACCTCCATACTGTTCTCCATAGTGGCTGTATCAATTTACATTCCCACCAACAGTGCAAGAGGGTTCGCTTTTCTCCACACCCTCACCAGCATTTATTGTTTGTAGACTTTTTTTTTTTTTTTTTTTTGCGGTACACGGGCCTCTCACTGCTGTGGCCTCTCCCGTTGCAGAGCACAGGCTCCGGACGTGCAGGCTCAGCGGCCATGGCTCATGGGCCAAGCCGATCCGCAGCATGTGGGATCTCCCCGGACCGTGGCACGAACCTGTGTCCCCTGCATCGGCAGGTGGACTCTCAACCACTGTGCCACGAGGGAAGCCCGGGTTGTTTGTTTTTTTGATATTGAGCTGCATGAGCTGCTTGTATATTTTGGAGATTAATCCTTCGTCTGTTGCTTCATTTGCAAATATTTTCTCCCATTCTGAGGGCTGTCTTTTGTCTTATTTATGGTTTCCTTTGCTGTGCAAAAGCTTTTAAGTTTCATTAGGTCGCATTTGTTGATTTTTGTTTTTATTTCCATTTCTCTAGGAGGTGGGTCAAAAAGGATCTTGCTGTGATTTATGTCATACAGTGTTCTGCCTATATTTTCCTCTAAGAGTTTGATAGTGTCTGGCCTTACATTTAGGTCTTTAATCCATTTTGAGTTTATTTTTGTGTATGGTGTTAGGGAGTGTTCTAATTTCATTCTTTTACATGTAGCTGTCCAGTTTTCCCAGCACCACTTATTGAAGAGGCCGTCTTTTTGCCACTGTATATTCTTGCCTCCTTTACCAAAGATAAGGTGACCATATGTGCGTGGGTTTATCTCTGGGCTTTCGATCTGGTTCCACTGATCTATATTTCTGTTTTTGTGCCAGTACCAGACTATCTTGATTACTGTAGCTTTGTAGTACAGTCTGAAGTCAGGGAGCCTGATTCCTCCAGCTCCGTTTTTCTTTCTCAAGTTTGCTTTGGCTAATCGGGGTCTTTTGTGTTTCCATACAAATTGTGAAATTTTTTGTTCTAGTTCTGTGAAAAATAGCAGTGGTAGTTTGATAGGGATTGCATTGAATCTGTAGATTGCTTTGGGTAGTACAGTCATTTTCACAGTGTTGATTCTTCCAATCCAAGAACATGGTATATCCCTCCATCTATTTTTATCATCTTTAATTTCTTTCATCAGTGTCTTATAATTTTCTGTATACAGGTCTTTTGTCTCTTTAGGTTGGTTTATTCCTAGATATTTTATTCTTTTTGTTGCAATGGTAAATGAGAGTGTTTTCTTAATTTCACTTTCAGATTTTTCATCATTAGTGTATAGGAATGCAAGAGATTTCTGTGCATTAATTTTGTATCCTGCTACTTTACCAAATTCATTAATTAGCTCTAGTAGTTTTCTGGTAGCATCTTTAGGATTCTCTATGTATAGCATCATGTCATCTGCAAACAGTGACAGCTTTACTTCTTCTTTTCTGATTTGGATTCCTATTATTTCTTTTTCTTCTCTGACTGCAGTGGCTAAAACTTCCAAAATTATGTTGAATAATAGTGCTGAGAGTGGGCAACCTTGTCTTGTTCCTGATCTTAGTGGAAGTGGTTTCAGTTTTTCACCACTGAGGATGATGTTGGCTGTGGGTTTGTCATATATGGCCTTTATTATGTTGAGGTAAGTTCCCTCTATGCCTAGTTTCTGGAGGGTTTTTATCATAAATGGGTGTTGAATTTTGTCAAAGGCTTTCTCTGCATCTATTAAGATGATCATATGGTTTTTCTCCTTCAATTTGTTAATATGGTGTATCACATTGATTGATTTGCATATATTGAAGAATCCTTGCATTCCTGGGATAAACTCCACTTGATCAGGGTGTATGATCCTTTCAATGTGCTGTTGGATTCTTTCTGCTAGTATTTTGTTGAGGGGGGTTTTTGCATCTATGTTCATCAGTGATATTGGCCTGTAGTTTTCTTTCCTTGTGACATTTTTGTCTGGTTTTGGTATCAAGGTGATGGTGGCCTCATAGAATGAGTTTTGGAGTGTTTCTCCTTCTGCTATTTTGGGAAGAGTTCAAGAAGGATAGGTGTTAGCTCTTCTCTAAATGTTTGATAGAATTCGCCTATGAAGCCATCTGGTCCTGGGCTTTTGTTTGTTGGAAGATTTTAAATCACAGTTTCAATTTCAGTGCTTGTGATTGGTCTGTTCATATTTTGTATTTCTTCCTGGCTCAGTCTCAGAAGGTTGTGCATTTCTAAGAATTTCTCCATTTCTTCCCGGTTGCCCATTTTATTGACATATAGTTGCTTGTAGTAATCTCTCATGATCCTTTGTATTTCTGCAGTGTCAGTTGTTACTTCTCCTTTTTCATTTCTAATTCTATTGATTTGAGTCTTCTCCCTTTTTTCTTGATGAGTCTGGCTAATTGTTTATCAATTTTGTTTATCTTCTCAAAGAACCAGCTTTTAGTTTTATTGATCTTTGCTATCATTTCCTTCATTTCTCTTTCATTTATTTCTGATCTGATCTTTATGATTTCTTTCCTTCTGCTAACTTTGCGGGTGTTTTGGTTCTTCTTTCTCTAATTGCTTTAGGTGTAAGGTTAGGTTGTTTATTTCAGATATTTCTTGTTTCTTAAGGTAGGATTGTATTCTTATAAACTTCCCTCTTAGAAGTGCTTTTGCTGCATCCCATAGGTTTTGGGTCATCATGTTTTCATTGTCATTTGTTTCTGGTATTTTTTGATTTCCTCTTTGATTTCTTCAGTGATCTCTTGGTTATTTAGTAGTGTATTGTTTAGCCTCCATGTGTTTGTATGTTTTACAGATTTTTTTCCTGTAATTGATATCTAGTCTCATAGTGTTGTGCTCGGAAAAGATACTTGATACGATTTCAATTTTCTTAAATTTTTCAAGGCTTGATTTGTGACCTGAGATATGATCTATCCTGGAGAATGTTCCATGAGCACTTGAGAAAAATGTGTATTCTGTTGTTTTTGGATGGAATGTCCTATAAATATCAATTAAGTCCATCTTGGTTAATGTATCATTTAAAGCTTGTGTTTCCTTATTTATTTTCATTTTGGATGATCTATCCATTGGTGAAAGTGGGGTGTTAAAGTCCCCTACTATGATTGTGCTACTGTCGATTTCCCCTTTTATGGCTGTATTTGCCTTATGTATTTAAGTGCTCCTATGTTTGGTGCATAAATATTTACAATTGTTATATCTTCTTCTTGGATTGCTCCCTGGATCATTATGTAGTGTCCTTCTTTGTCTCCTGTAATAGTCTTTGTTTTAAAGTCTATTTTGTCTGATATGAGAATTGCTACTTCAGCTTTCTTTTGATTTCCATTTGCATGGAATATCTTTTTCCATCCCCTCACTCTCAGTCTGTATGTGTCTCTAGGTCTGAAGTGGGTCTCTTGTAGACAGCATATATATGGGTCTTGTTTTTGTATCCATTCAGCCAGTCTCTGTCTTTTGGTGGGAGCATTTAATCCATTTACATTTAAGGTAATTATCGATATGTATGTTCCTATTACCATTTCCTTAATTGTTTTGGTTTTGTTTTTGTAGGTCTTTTCCTTCTCTTGTGTTTCCTGCCTAGAGAAGTTCCTTTAGTATTTGTCATAAAGCTGGTTTGGTGGTGCTGAATTCTCTTACCTTTTGCTTGTCTGTAAAGTTTTTAATTTCTCCATCAAATCTGAAAGAGATCCTTGCTGGGTAGAATAATCTTGGTTGTAGGTTTTTCTCCTTCATCACTTTAAATATGTCCTGCCAGTCCCTTCTGGCTTGCAGAGTTTCTGCTGAAAGATCAGCTGTTAATCTTATGAGGATTCCCTTGTGTGTTACTTGTTGTTTTTCCCTTTCTACTTTTAATATTTTTTCCTTGTATTTAATTTTTGATAGTTCGATTAATGTGTGTCTTGGCATGTTTCTCCTTGGATTTATCCTGGATGGGACTCTCTGTGCTTCCTGGACTTGATTAACTATTTCCTTTCCTATATTAGGGAAGTTTTCAACTATAATCTCTTCAAATATTTTCTCAGTCCCTTTCTTTTTCTCTTCTTCTTCTGGGACCCCTATAATTCGAATGTTGGTGCGTTTAATGTTGTCCCAGAGGTCTCTGAGACTGTCCTCAATTCTTTTCATTCTTTTTTATTTATTCTGCTCTGCAGTAGTTATTTCCACTATTTTATCATCCAGGTCACTTACCCGTTCTTCTGCCTCAGTTATTCTGCTATTGATCCCTTCTAGAGAATTTTTAATTTCATTTGTTGTGTTGTTCATCACTGTTTGTTTGCTCTTTAGTTCTTCTAGGTCCTTGTTAAATGTTTCTTGTATTTTCTCCATTCTATTTCAAAGATTTTGGATCATCTTTCCTGTCATTATTCTGAATTCTTTTTCAGGTAGACTGCCTATTTTCTCTTCATTTGTTAGGTCTGGTGGGTTTTTGCCTTTCTCCTTCATCTGCTGTTTCTCTGTCTTCTCGTTTTGCTTAACGTACTGTGTTTGGGGTCTCCTTTTCGCAGGCTGCAGGTTCGCAGTTCCCGTGGTTTTTGGTATCTGTCCCCAGTGGCTAAGGTTGGTTCAGTGGGTTGTGTCGGCTTCCTGGTGGAGGGGACTTGTGCCTGTATTCTGGTGGATGAGGTTGGATCTTGTCTTTCTGGTGGGCAGGTGCATTTCTGGTGGTGTGTTCTGGGGTGTCTGTGGCCTTATTATGATTTTAGGCAGCTTCTCTGCTAATAGACAGGATTGTGTTTCTGTCTTGCTAGTTGTTTGGCATAGGGAGTCCAGTTCTGTATCTTGCTGGTCGTTGAGTGGAGCTGGGTCTTGGCGTTGAGATGGAGATCTCTGGGAGATTTTTGCCGTTTGATATTACGTGGAACTGGGAGGTCTCTTGTGGACCAGTGTCCTGAACTTGGCTCTCCCATCTCAGAGGCACAGCCCTGATGCCTGGCTGGAGCACCAAGAGCCTGTCATCCACATGGCTCAGAATAAAAGGGAGAAAAAAAAAAGAAAGAAAGAAAGAAGAAGATAAAATAAAATAAGGTAAAATAAAGTAAAAGTTACTAAAATAAAAAATAATTATTAAAAAAAAAATTTAATAAAAAAAAAAGAGAGCAACCAAACCAAAAAACAAATCCACCAATGATAAAGTGCTAAAAACTATATTAAAAAAAAAAAAAAAAAAGGACAGACAGAACCCTAGGCCAAATGGTAAAAGCAAAGCTATACAGACAAAATCACACACAGAAGCATATGCATACACACTCACAAAAAGAGAAAGAGGGAAAAAAATATATTTATCATTGCTCCCAAAGACCACCTCCTCAATTTGGGATGATTCGTTGTCTATTCATGTATTCCACAGATGCAGGGTACATCAAGTTGACTGTGGAGATTTAATCCGCTGCTCCCGAGGCTGCTGGGAGAGATTTCCCTTTCTCTTCTTTGTTCGCACAGCTCCTGGGGTTCAGCTTTGGATCTGGCCCCGCCTCTGCGTGTAGGTCGCCTGAGGGCGTCTGTTCTTCGCTCAGACAGGACAGGGTTAAAGGAGCAGCTGATTCGGGGGGCTCTGGCTCACTCAGGCCAGGGGGAGGGAGGCGTACGGATGCTGGGCGAGCCTGCGGTGGCAGAGGCCGGCATGACGTTGCACCAGCATGAGGCCTGCCATGCGTTCTCCCGGGGAAGTTGTCCCTGGATCACGGGACCCTGGCAGTGGCGGGCTGCACAGGCTCCCCGGAAGGGGGCTGTGGATAGTGACCTGCGCTCACACAAAGGCTTCTTGGTGGCGGCGGCGGCAACAGCCTTAGCGCCTCATGCCCATCTCTGGGGTCCGCGCTGATAGCCGCGGCTCGCGCCCGTCTCTGGAGCTAGTTTAGGCGGCGCTTTGAATCCCCTCTCCTCGCGCACCAGGAAACAAAGAGGCAAGAAAAAGTCTCTTGCCTCTTCGGCAGCTCCAGACTTTTCCCCGGACTCCCTCCCGGCCAGCTGTGGCACACTAACCCCTTCAGGCTGTGTTCACGCCACCAGCCCCAGTCCTCTCCCTGCGCTCCGACCGAAGCCCGAGCCTCAGCTCCCAGACCCGCCCGCCCCGGCGGGTGAGCAGACAAGCCTCTCGGGCTGGTGAGCGCTGGTTGGCACCGGTCCTCTGTGCGGGAATCTCTCCGCTTTGCCCTCCACACCTCCGTTGCTGCGCTCTCCTCCGCTACTCCAAAGCTTTCCCCCTCCGCCACCCGCATTCTCCGCCCGCGAAGGGGCTTCTAGTGTGTGGAAACCTTTCCTCCTTCACAGCTCCCTCCCACTGGTGCAGGTCCCGTCCCTATTCTTTTGTCTGTTTTTCCTTTTTTTCTTTTGCCCTACCCAGGTACAGGGGGAGTTTCTTGCCTTTTGGGAGGTCTGAGGTCTTCTGCCAGCGTTCAGTAGGTGTTCTGTAGGAATTGTTCCACGTGTAGATGTATTTCTGATGTATTTGTGGGAAGGAAGGTGATCTCCACGTCCTACTCTTCCGCCACCTTGAAGCTCCTCCCAGGGTTATTTTTTTTCTTGGAGTATAGTTGATTTACAATGTTGTGTTAGTTTCTGCTGTACAGCAAAGTGAGTCAGCTATGTGTATACATATATCCCCTCTTTTTTAGATTTCCTTCCCATTTAGGTCACTACAAAGCACTGAGTTCCCTGTGCTATACAGTAGGTTGTCATTAGTTGTCTATTTTTTAAAATTAATTAATTAACTAATTTTATTTTTGGCTGCATTAGGTCTTCGTTGCTGTGCACGGGCTTTCTCCAGTTGCAGTGAGCGGGGGATACTCTTCGTTGCAGTGCACGGGCTTCTCACTGCAGTGGCTTCTCTTGTTGTAGAGCACAGGTTCTAGGCACGCGGGCTTCACTAGTTGTGGTATGCAGGCTCAGTAGTTGTGGTTCACGGGCTCTAGAGCACAGGCTCAGTAGTTGTGGCGCACGGGCTTAGCTGCTCCACGGCATGTGGGATCTTCCCATAACAGCAATCGAACCCATGTTCCCTGCATTGGCAGGTGGATTCTTAACCACTGTGCCACCAGGGAAGTCCTTAGTTATCTATTTTATACATAGTAGTGTATATATGTCATAAAAAGGGTATTTTATGACTGCTCTGATAGGCATTAGTGAATAAAGATAAATCGTTCAGTCATGTGAGATATTAACACAGCAAACTGAGAAACGGGCTAAACAGGAAAGAGTCACTCACCTTTCCATGTAAGGAGGAGAACAAATCAAGACAAATGGTGGAAACTTGGGTGCAAGGCTCCTAGACCATTCTGTTGGGATTGGGGTCGGGGGGAGGGGGGGTTGTCAAGGACCTACCTTGGACAACATAGATGTTGCAGTACTTACCTACAGCTACCAAAATTAGAAATGAGAAAGCAGAAATCAGATAACATCATCCCCAAAAGAATGTGGTAAGCTTGGGTGGCTGCCTGCCCTGTTCATGCTGATTGTTTCAGTTGAACAGTACAGATTGCTCCAGATGTTCCTCTGCCATCACGTCAGCTTATGTCTCTTATCAGAAAGCATGGTAACAATCAATTCCCCAAATAAACAGAGGCACTGATCTGCATCATGCCCTGAATTATGCTATGTTTATTTTATACTGTAGTCAAGAAAATCAAATGGTCAACTATACTCCAATAAAAATTTTTTTCAAAATCATTATGTTGTACACCTGAAACCAATATAATGCTATATGTCAATTATACTACAGTATGTATAAATCAATCAATAAATAAAAAGAAAATCAAATGGAAGATGAAATGACAAAGGAGTGAACATTATTACCTCTTTTTTGCAAGGACTGAATAAAAGGCATTGAGCATAATACCCTAGGTTTAAAACAAATAAACCTTTAAGCAAATTAATCCTTGTTACAATATAATATAAACTATTTTGTTATAGAGGAAGGATAGTTCTAATCTCTAAAAACTAATCAAAACCTTGGTTACTATAGCAATGTGACCTCATCTGAGTGCTTTCACAAACATCCTCTCACTGAATACACACAGCCGCCTCTCAGTTGAAGTTGTATCCTTGCCCTTTTACAGATGAGAAAACTGAGCACTGAAAAATGAACTGACCCTCCTGGGGTCAAAGAGGCAGTTACTGGCACAACATGGACTAGAACCTAATAACCAAGTCACGTGACCTTCTGCAAGAGGATCACTTGCTTCCCAAAGTAAACTTATAGGTGAAATCAAGCTCCCCTTGTTCTCATATCAGGATCTTTTTTGGAAGGAGGACAAAAATAGAAGGTTGATGTAAAACGTTTATTCCTATTTTTAAACCTCTACTTTGGGCAAAAAGCTAGGTGTTGTACCAAAACAAATTAGACAATACTCCTATCTTAGCAAAAGCCCAATCTCAACCAAGAAGAAAAACAAAACATACATTGAGAGTTCTGCAACTCAGTGCATTACGTCTCAGCAGTAGCCTTCTGCAAGAAGGAAGGGGCAAGTTTCCTGGAAGAGTGAACAGTCAGAGTATGACTCAAAGACTATTTTAGTACAAGATCCTGTTTCACCCTTGTCCATCTGTTTTGCCGAGAATGTAAAGTTGTCTGGTCCAAGTCAAAAAAGGGGATGAAATCATCTGCTAAAGCCACATACGCAAGAGCCCCACGAAGGCACACAGTGATTACCTAACACGGCCGTGCAATGAGAGGCCAGGGCACACCTTCCGTTATCTGGCTGGACTTCTATGCAGTCATGTTGCCTCAGCCCAGGGAGGGGAGTTCAGGAATTCAGCTAAACCAATGGGCAATACTGTAAAATTCATTATTAATTTACTACAGGCTGATCGAAGGCAAAGAACGACTCAACTGCATACAAGAAAAAATATTTACACACAGACATTGACTAATGACAATACCTATTTATCAAATGTTGCAGCCAGTTATTCTCCCCCTTCTACTCTTCCCCCACAAGACTTCCCTATCTTTCCTATGAGAGTCACTAAGGACATCAAACTCACTACTCTCCACCCTACCCTTCCTTTTGTGCCATCTAGTACCCCTGCGTCCTGCAGCACTTGGATCGGACCCCTATCGTCCATCCGCACAGCTCCATGGTTTCTCCCTACCTTCTTTAGAGTGAGAAAAAAAATGGGAGGTCCAGAGATTATCAGACTGTAGAGAAATACAGGGGAATTAGTATTAAGGAAACTAGTGAATTCAGGGCTTTTGACATAGAAGAGTCCAGACACTCATTTTAAGGGCAAGGAAACCATTTCAGCTGTGTTGTAGACCAAATGATCATTTACAGTTTGGCTAGAAACCTAAACTATCGAGTGTAATATTGTTTCCATAGTGAAATGAGTTCCAAGTTTTAAACCACTGACCCACAAATAAACTTTTGGAACACTTAATATTCATAAGTTTGGGCCACCTACAAAAAATGTAACAATAAATATTTCCCCTTGAGTTTCTCTTTACAGCTGCAGAAGAATATATAGAAAGTATACACATGTATAACTGGGTGCTAAGATTTGACCTCCTTCCTTAGAAGCTGCTTCAAATGAGAAAGGAGTTGGTGACCACCACTGGTTCCTAAGAGCCCCAGGTGAATTTGTTCTTCTCACTGCACTCAATGAGAGAAACAGGACTCACTTCTTTTTTTTTTTTGCGGTACGTGGGCCTCTCACTGTTGTGGCCTCTCCCGTTGCACAGCACAGGCTCCGGACGCACAGGCTCAGCAGCCATGGCTCACGGGCCCAGCCGCTCCGCGGCATGTGGGATCTTCCCGGACCGGGGCACGAACCTGCGTCCCCTGCATTGGCAGGCGGACTCTCAACCACTGCGCCACCAGGGAAGCCCTGGACTCACTTCTTGATAAGCAGTGACCACTGAGGAAAGGACTCTCAGCATTACCATAAAGAGACAGTAAAGCAAGAGGGAGGAGATATGGGGATATATGTATATGTATAGCTGATTCACTTTGTTATAAAGCAGAAGCTAACACACCATTGTAAAGCAATTATACTCCAATAAAAATGTTAAGAAAAAAAAAGACAGTAATGACAACAGGCTGGGGGAGGGTTTTATTCACTTTATATTGGCAAAGAGTCAGTAGAATTGTTACCATTGCAGCTTAAAGCAAAAGCTGAGTTCCAAGGAGGCAAGTGGTTTCTTCTGAGCAGAAACTGTAAACATACTCCCTATGTCTAAGTGTGTGTCTGTGTGTGTGTCCGTGTGTGTCTGTGTAGAACCGACTGAGCTATGAAGAATAAGATTGAGGGGCTTCCCTGGTGGCGCAGTGGTTGAGAGTCCGCCTGCCAATGCAGGGGACACGGGTTTGTGCCCCGGTCTGGGAGGAACCCACATGTTGCGGAGCGGCTGGGCCCGTGAGCCATGGCCGCTGAGCCTGCGCGTCCGGAGCCCGTGCTCCTCAATGGGAGAGGCCACAACAGTGAGAGGCCCGCGTACCACAAAAAACAAAAAAGAATAAGATTGAGGGGACAACAATGATGTACCTCAAGACGGGATGATCCCTGACATAACAACATACTAGCCAAGCCTATCCTAGTCCTGTTTTCTCTTCAAAGAGCTACAATCATGGGTCGAACCTGGAGGGGAACTCTTAGACATCTCCATGTAATGATTAGAGTAGCCAGAATCAGTAGTCAAACCAGAGTGAGAAAAGACAAGAGTCAGACACTCCTACCAGTAAAGGATGGTGCCTCCAAATCCCATGGCAGCCATGTTTGGACGATGTAATTCCGTCTCCTTCAGCTAAAGCTGATTGGATGTCTGTCTGAAGTAGAGCCAATCAGATTTTCTCTATCAGGAATTTGGAATTTGGATTTAGGGACAAATAATCTCTGCATTTGGCTGAAGCTGTACAGTAGCCATATTCTACCATCTCACATATAAGAGATAACCTGCATCAAGCACCCCACACACCCAGGTTAATATCCTTACTATGCAATGCAACAGATCCTCACTTGTCCGGGAGGGGTGCTTGAATATTCCCCTGGTAGTCTGTACATACTCTTCTACAGCACTTACCCTACTATATTTTAAGCATTTACTTGCATGTCTGTCATACTAAACTGTGAATGAGCACAGAAAGCGTGTCTTTCATTTCTAGGATTAAGATTCATATAGTAAATATTCAATAAATGATAAATAAACTTACACTATTTTGTAAGTATAAATTACGATTTGTGCTCATTTTTCACTCAAGAAATAAAAAACTCAAAATAGTGTGCAAGCAATAAAAGAATTTTGATCCACTTCAGAACATCCCCCAAAATTCAATCTACAACAACCTTATCAGGGCTTAAGGAAGTCTCTGCTTTGTCAATTCTAAAGAATTACATTTTTTGGCAATGGAGCTCTATACATTGCACAACTTCTGGTCTTCTTCGGTTCTCTTCTACTCAAAGACATTTCTAAAACATACACCCCCATACACAGAAACATGTGAGCTCACACATGTACATCCCACAAGTGAGTGTCAAAGATTTTCATGGAATTGTCATGTACCACAATCAGCCAAAATATATTCACTTGTTGCTTCTTACAGATGTTGAAGGTAGTGGTAGAGATAAGAAGAATTATAGTGACATTTCAAGGCACATATACTGCCCTCAATTACATTTTGAATGTGTGGTTAACAAAAACCAAACAAACTTGAAACAAGGTAAAGATCGGTACATAGGGCAAACCCTAGTCTTACCTCCGTATTATTACTGCCTTAACTGACTCATAAATAATCTAGATACAGCCTTCTTACTCAAACATAGCCATTTATTCATTCATTCATTCATTCAGTGAGTTTTAAATAAATCCTTATTATGTGCTAGGCACAGTGCTAGACCCTAGGGATACAAAGGTAAACAAGAAAGCCAGAGTGTCTGACCTCACAAAGAAAGGATAATCATTTTTTAGTTATTTTTCAGTGCTAATAATAAAGTGCAAGGAGTGTTATGCTAGGAGATGCACAGGTGCTATGGAAGCACTCAGCTGGAGCCCAAACTTTGCTTAATCTAGAACAATGGTTTCCAAGTATGGTCCCCGAAGCAGCAGCAGCAGTGTCACCTGGTGAGTTTAACAAAAGCCCTCCTGGTGATTCTGATTCATAGCCATCCCAGCGCCAGTTATCAATAAATTGAATCACTGCTATTTTAAAACATCCCCAGCTGATTCTAATGTGGAGCCAAGGGTTGAGGACTACTGGCCCACTCCCTATGGAGGTGACATTTAAGCTGAGACCTGGAAGAACAGGAGTCAGGAAATAAATAGGAAAAGAGGAATTTCAAGGTAGAGAAAACTGCATGTCTAAAGTGCAGGTGGCAGAAAAGCATGGTGCTTTTGAGGGATTTACAGAATTCAATAGGGCTGGATGACAGAGAGGTTAAAGAAGAGTACTTTGAATTTAGGATGAAGAGGTAGACCAGACGACGGGGAAGCAATTTGCAAGCTTAAGAGCTAAACTAGAAGACCATGGGAAGACTTTTTAAGCAACTTGACATTAGCAGATCTTTCTTTTTTAAATATCACTGTGGCTTCAGTGTAGAAATAGACTGAACGGAAGCAAAATTTAATGCAGGTGCTTCTAGGTAAGAATATGTTTCAGTAGTCCAGGTGAGAAATGATGCTGGTGGTAGCAGGGGGTTGGAGAAAAGTAAAATACTGATTTAGGAGCAGCCTGCTTATTTACAATTATTGAAGCCATGAATGTGAAGGATACAACCACTGAGTAACTCAAGTTGGAGGTAAAGAGAGCTTAGAAACTAACCCCTTAGGAACACTAATGAAGAGAGGAGAAAGAAATAATAGAGAAAGCAATAGCAAAGGATAAAAAAATGGCCAGCCTCTTTCCATGTCCAAGTCATGCAGCTCATGGTGCAGTACTCTAGATGGGGAGATAGAAGAGTGAGCCTCTTTGGCAGCAGCCCACACAGTGGAGGAAACCAGATGCTCACTCACCTGCTCTCATTTTTCCCCTTACAAGAGAAATTGTGGAGGACTTCCCTGGCAGTCCAGTGGTTAGGACTCGGTGCTCCCACTGCCAGGGCCTGGGACCTATCCCTGCTCAGGGGAACTAAGATCCCACATGGCACAGCCTCCCCCCAAAAAAAAGAGAGAGAGAGAGAAAAAAAAAAATTGTGGGCTGAGAAGTTCTCTCCTGGCCCTAAGTTGTGCCACCTTGAGGGAGGGTTTGCGCGGGTGAAGTCAAGTCGTTCCTCTTACCCTTTCCACTGTGTCCAAATGCATGTTTTTGCTTCAACAGTGTGCTAGAAGTTCTCTTCTAGGAACCTGGACTTCCACAAAGCCTCTCTCATCCTTGAGTAATTGTCTAAGACAGTGTCTTCCAGTGTTTTCCATGGCTCCTAAACCATGGCTGAGGAGGACTGGACCTGGTTCTTGGACCACTGCAGGGTCTACAGCTGTAACCAAGGTCTGTATGTCTGTTACCTGACACACAGATGGGCAAGACTCATCCTGAGTCCCACTGCTCCCACAAAGGCATTTCTGTCCGTTAGTATATTTCTAACATACTGATTATTTCTAATGTAATAATACATCTGTGTCCATTAATACTCATTATTTCTAAAATGCTAAGATGCTTAGATGGAAACTGCTTTTAAAAAAATGAAACACAGTACGTTAACTTTCTTGATCATTCACGAATTGACTATATACTCCTTGGTTATTTACTTCTCACTCTTGAATTCCCACTGAAAATTTTATAGCAAATAACTCAGAAGAAACTGGAGAAAGGGGAGTTTTGACATCATATCTGAAATTTCTCTTACCCACATATGACAAAAACTGATCTTGCTATTGACAAACACAAAGTTATAAATATTAGACACTGATCAATAAAACACAATCTTTATAGTATGCATTCTAAAATAAAATTGGGGGTTAGCAGTCTAACACTTTGGGGAAAAAAAAGGACCAGAACTAAAAGAACACCATACAGAAGGGGGAAAGCATTGTTAAATAGGTATGATTGATAGCCTCAGAAATTACACTGGGTTTTTATACCCCATCAATCCTCCTCAGATACCCAACATTACTATGTTAACGGAAAATAAAAACGTAAAGCTCTCCGTGTTCTCCCTCAGCATAGCTCAGCTACAGCTTAGCTTTAAAGACATATTTACCTCCCAGTACCCTGTTGCCAAACTCTTTGTAATCCTCAGAAGTATGGGTGAATTTGGTAGAGGGAAAAGAAGCATGGAAGGCTAGAGTTTTGCTGTTTGCTCAGAAATAAAGCCATCTTGTGCAGCCTTCATGAATATTGTCATTATTTTGATGCTTTCTGAGTTCTTAGAATATGTTGATATCTGCATTATCATTCAAATCCCCAAAATTGTTTTCAATAGCTAAATCACAATTTCGAATTAGTTCTCATTTAGGATATCCCTAGTACTGTTCCCTTCCCTAATACAGCTACAGAAATAGAATAAGTACCCCAGTGATATCAGAAAACACAATTCTTAAACAGAATATTTATTTGGAGGAGACAGCGCATATGATTGGACCGTAGTTCTCAACTCAGGTCACACACTCGAATCACCTAAGCGTGCTTTTTATGAACACTTGCCTGGTTCCTTTGCCAAATCAATGAAATCAGAATCTCTGGGGTGGGGCCCAGGCACAGTATTTCTAAATAGATTTCCTCACATGAGCTCAATGTGTACCCAAGGTTCATTAAGCAAGAATTAGGTTTGGCTGCATATAACAGAAAAAAAAAAAAGTATCTTAAGATAGAAGTTTTCTTTTTCTCTTTCATATTAAAAATTATTTTTTGAAAGTCTGCACATAATAGTGCATGTATTGCAGCTCTTTGAGTCATCCAGGGCCTGAGTTCATTCTGACTTCCTGTTCTACAGTCCTGTGTTGGGTTTCTGATTTTAACATCCCTTCATGGTCCAAGATGGCTGCTGGAACTCCAGCCATCATATTCAGGGCTATAAGAAGGAGGAAAGGAGAAAGGAAAAGAATGTGTGCCCCTCCTTTTCAATAGCCTTTCTGGAATTTCCCAAACACATATGACTGGCTGAACCATAATTACGTGGACACACTTGGCTGCAGTGGAGGCTGGGAAGTCCACCCTTTAACTGAGATAAAGTTCTATGACTAAAGGAGAAGCTGAAAATGGAATTCAGGAAGGCAACTATTATAGTAGTCTCTGCCACAGATAAAGAAATCAGCAACATAACTCAGGCTCTCTCAATTCCATCTTGCTCTTTTTTGCTTGAATCAACCTCATTGTTGGGACTTCCCTGGTGGCGCAGTGGTTAAGAATTCACCTGCCAATGCAGGGGACATGGGTTCAAGCCCTGGTCCAGGAAGATCCCACATGCCATGGAGCAACTAAGCCCATGCACCACAACTACTGAGCCTGCACTCTAGAGCCCATGCACCACAACTACTGAGCCTGGGCTCTAGAGCCCATGTGCCACAACTACTGAGCCCACATGCCACAGCTACTGAAGCCCGTGCACCTAGAGCCCATGCTCTGCAACAAGAGAAGCCACCGCAATGAGAAGCCCACGCACCACAACGAAGAGTAGTCTCCGCTCGCCACAACTAGAGAAAGCCCATGCGCAGCAGCAAAGACCCAACGCAGCCAAAAATAAATAAATAAATAAATCTATAAAAATAAAAAACCCTCATTGTTGTATGGTGTGCTGAATTGTTACTGGCCTTAGAAACATGAAGTTCTAAAGCTTGACACCATTATCTTCTGCTACAGTTGAACAAGCCAAAGACACCAAACCACATGCAGTAGCAGGATCAGTTGTCTATAATGTCACAGTGGACTCAGCTTCAAAGACTAGACTTAGAATTTAGGGATATGCATTCAATACACAATATTCATACCCCTTCTGGGCAAAGTGTGCACAAAGCCAGGTCTTTTTCAGCATAACCCTAAGCTAAGAATAGAGACAGAGATTCTTCGACATCACACTGAGTAGCATGCATACTAAGAGGCAGTCACCACTGCAATATAAGTCACCCAACTTTCTTGCATATATTTGACCCTGAGGCCATTCTTATAGACTCTGTGTGCGATGAAACAGCTAAACCAATAATGCACAGAAAGTACATTACTACCAACTTCCTATTTTAGTGTCCCACCAGCCCCCTTATGCAGCTTGCCATGCAAATCCTCTTTCTCCTTTCATACCCATTTAGGTACCCACAGTTTAGGGTTCTAATCATAGCATTCCCTCTGCAAAGCAGCCAATTCCAATTCCCCTGCCCCCAACTGTTGATGTCTCAGACCATCTCAGAGGAGGTATACACTACTGCCTCATGGCAACAATGGTACTGTTAATAAAATAAACTAAAAACATAACCAATGAGTGTCCCTTCTAGTTAATGCCTGATGAAAATGTGTATCCAAGACTCCCTCAGGAAGTGTTATGAGCTGAAGTGTGTCCTCCCAAAATTCATATGTTGAAGTCCTAACCCCTGGTACCTCAGAATGTGATTTGAAGATAGAGTCTTTAAAGAGGTAATTAAGTTAAAATGAGGTCATTAGGGTAGGTCCTACTCCAATGATACCTGTGTCCTTATAAGAAGAGGCGATTAGGACACAGAGTGGGAAAACCAGGTAACAGCACAGGGAGAACATGGCCATTGACAAGCCAAGGAGAGAGGCCTCAAAAGAAATCAACCTTGCCAACACCTTGATGCTGGACTCCCAGCCTCCAGGACTGTGAGATAATAAATTTTTATTGTTTAAGCCACCCAGACTGTGGTACTTTGTCACGGCAGCTCTTAGCAAACTAATACAAGGAGTAACAAAGTATTTCAAACAGCACCAACTTTACGACTGGTGGTAAGTCCCACTGAAATCATTCCAGGTAAGTAGTTATCTCCTTTGCCTGCAGGTAGGCCTACACCCAGTCAACGGCAACAGTCCTGCGTTTCTAATGGACACTAAAAAATCTATAATTTGAGCAACAAAGGAAAGTACTATTGGATTATAAATACAAAGCATAAAATAGGCATTCATGAGTCCATACTGATATAAATAAATAATGGAGAATTGACCAATCTCTCATACAGAACTCCAAATAATTGATGTAGATACTCCACCCTCAAGGAAGTGGCACATAACTCCCCGATTCTTAAGTGTGAATGACACAGAGACTTCCTTCTGAAGTGTACTGTAGGGAAAGAGGGAGAAAGAGTAACTTTAAAGTGGATAAACCTGCCAACACCACCTCAGTCAGGTGATCAAGGCCAACATCAACAGCGACAAGTCATGTTGATAGTAGGTACCTTTGATATGATAAGAATGACACTTTATTTCTGTGGTCGTTCCTCCTGAAAACCCATAATCCCAGTCTAATCACTAAGAAAAGCATCAGACAAATCCTAAATCCCAACTGAGGGAGAGTCTAAAAATACCTCACAGTACTCCTCAAAACTGTCAGGGTCACCAAAAACAAGGAAACTCTGAGAAATTTAGCCAAGAGGAGCCTAAGAGGAGATGATGATTAAATGTAATATGGTAACTTAGATGAGATCCTGGGATGGAAAAAGGGCATCAGGTAGACATTAAGGACGTCTGGATAAAGTATGAATGTTGGTTCATTTAAAACATGATAATAATAATCTATAGACAAACGTGCCCTATAGAATTTCAACAAGTAAGGCTCCCTCCTTTACCACTGCAAAGACCCTCAGAAACTGCTGAAGTCGTAGGTGGCTGCAGAGCAGCTGCAGGAAGTATGTTCCCGCAGCTGAAAAGGAGGCAAGTTCACTGTAGTGTACGTGCCAGAAAGGAAATGAGCCCCATAACAGTTATCGAAGGCAACACGTAGCAGGCGTCAGTGCTGAAATTAAAAGGCAGCACACAACACAGAGGGAGGACAACTGAAGAGGGCCAACTGGCCACTCATTCAGTGACATCGTCTTGGTGAATTCATTTCTGCCCAGGGTCAGCCCTCAGCCTGACAGGCTCAGCAACTACTTGCTGGTATCTTGAAGTTAATCAATCCCATGGATGCTGACTCATACTAACTAAACATCCGTGGGTATGATACAGAGAAAGAGAATGCCACACTGTCAGGCAAACCCAACACACTGGGCTTGGTGGGGTGGGGCATGAGAGTCTGCATTTCTAACAAGCTCCCAGATAACGCCACTGCTGCGGGTCCATGGACCACACTTTGAATAGCAAGGGTCTGAACAAGCTACGTGAGAAACCCAAGTGTCAAGTTTACTGATGAGCTGAGTATCAGTTAGATCACGAGAGAGGTCAACCACTTAACTGTTAATGCCATCAGGCTTTGGATGCCTGACGCATCCATCTCCAGAATAGAGAGAAACCCACTACTATCACTCGGTGGTTGCATTATCCTTGGCAGCATTATCCTTGCATTATTCTCTGGACGGGGCTCACACAGGTACAGCCAATATGCAGTTCCAGAGATTCTTCTTACCTACTCTTCCACACTTAATCTCCTCCCACCTCCAGTGGGAGGAACAGATTCTTTATATATGCAAATAAGACACCTTCAATTAGTCTATGAGCTGGTTTTGCAGACTGAGGAGTCATTCCCTCCAAGGGGACCCGATCAATCTCTGTACTGACCTAGTTCATATACATTTCCTAGATTAGCTCTCTAAAGAAACTGTTGTTTCCCTTAGTCTTAATGGAAAAGGCAAAACACTGCACTTACACTGTTGCCACAGCAGGAAGGATTCTCATTTCTAAACTATTTATGGAGCCCCAGTTGAGTACCATGCATGTTAAGCCCCGGGGATGCAGTGCTGAGCAAAAGTACACAGGACTCCAGCCCACATGCAAGGTTGCCATCTGAAAGAAGTGACAGGGCTTCTGTCTTTAGAACAGCTACACAAAACTTCTAATCTTTCAAACTTCCACTTGCTCCTTTTTGTCAGCTCCAGCTTTTTCAGACCTTTGGTTTGATAGCCTTGGGAACACAGGCACCCACGCTGAACTACAACCTGCTCAGCCCAGGTGACTGTTCTACAGCACTTTTCCCTGGTTTCATCATCTGACCTGTTATGTTCATGTGACTGTGCAAAAACCCAAAAATAACTCCCATAAAGTTCTGCCAGGTCAAGTCAAAGCATATTAAAAATGAGACAACTCTCTAGAAGCCCTATACCAATCAATGGAGAGTAAGTAAGGAATTTACAAACAGTACATGAAGAAGCATGTTTCTAACAGATTGGTTTAGCAAAAAAGGAAATAGTGATTCCGTTTCACTCATTCAGCTGTTTCCACTCATGCCTACTTCGGGAAAATGCCATGTGGTGGGTAGTTCTCAAGGCCTAGCGGAAGAATCATCGGGAAAGACTGTTTCCAAGGTCTCACTCTCCCTACCCCACCCTCAGCCCAGCTCACCCCCTACTACCAGAGAGTCAGATTCAGCAGGCTGGAGCTTTTGTTTGTTTCTTTCTTTCTTGGTTTTTTTTTTTTTTTTTTTTTTTTTTTTTGCGGTACGCGGGCCTCTCACTGTTGTGGCCTCTCCCGTTACAGAGCACAGGCTCCAGAAGCGCAGGCTCAGCGGCCATGGCTCACGGGCCCAGCCGCTCTGCGGCATGTGGGATATTCCCGGACCAGGGCACGAACCCGTGTCCCCTGCATCGGCAGGCAGACTCTCAACCACTGCACCACCAGGGAAGCCCCTGGAGCTTTTAAATCTATATTTTTAACACACACCCCAATTGATTCTGGGAAATACTGACTTAAGTCTGATTTTCACTCTCTATTATAGTGGTTTTCAACTCTGGCTCACATTAGATTTCTGTGATAAGCTTAAAAAAAAAAAAAGTCCTCATTGCCTGTACACTGTCCACCAAGACCCCAAAACAATCAAATCAGAATGTCTATTGCATGAGACCCAAGCATCAGTGTTCTTTCAAGCCTCCCAGGTGATTGAGTGTTTGGTGTTTCCAGGTGGTACTATTTGTCTGGGTTGTTACACATCAGATTCCAAGACACTCCCTGAAGATTCTGATCCACTAGGTCTGTCTGGGGCACAGCTCTAGATTCTACGTGTCATACAAGTGCCCTTGGGTGATTCTTACAATGGGGTTTGAGAAATGTGCCTATCTTGCTCAGCTGAGTCAGAAACTCCCATCCCCAGCAAGACGGCTCCAACGGACCTTTTGACCTCAGTTTTGGAACCCCTATTCCACGCACTCAACTCCAATCTAACCTGGGTTTTCCTAAGTAGAGAAAGGGAACTCACCTTACTTTATGCTACATGGTGATGAAAGCCACTGCTTTATGTGGCAGTGACTGCTGCAACCTCACAGAAAGGATTCCGGAATCCCTACCCCGTGTTCCAAGTACTGGGCTAGAAGCTTTATTATTTCATCTAATCCAAGAGTCAGATATAACACCTATTGTCATGGACACACTCTCCTGCCTTACTCAGCGATGGGAAGAGTTAACAGTTGTAGGGCATTACGCAAAAAAACAAAGAAAGCAGCCAAAGAGACCTTCCAAGTAGACTTGGCAGGCAAGATACTGGAGAATTAGCTAGTTGTGGGTTTAGCGAGTTGAGGCTAGAGGAGGCTGAGTAGGGAGGCACTGGGACTGGCTCTGGAAGGATTCTTCAACGAGGTAGAGCTGTGGAGATCTCTGATTGCAAGATAGGATAGGGCTTCCTGAGGCTTCGGGAAGAGACGGACCTTCACTCAGATGTACTGCTTCTCACAGTGAATCTTAACAAGTCGGGACAAATGGTGGAGGTCCACCCACTTCGGCGGATGACATGACAGAAGCTGCCTTGAAAGATAAAGGGATGTTTCCAATTCCTGCAGGGCAACACAAGAGCAATACCTTTTATCCTGCTTCTGGGTTCTTCCTGAGCAGTGGTACAGCAGGGAGAAAGGGGCTGCAAACCCAATGCCCTGAACTCCAAGGCATTTCAAAAGCCTTTGGCAAGAGGCCAAAAGAGACTGTCTTTATGGAAAACAGCGATGAGTGGCCACCTTTCTCCTACCTCTGTTTAGGGACGCCACACCCTGCCAATCCCAAGTAACACAGCTGTCTAAGAAGAGCCACATGGGGCTTCCCTGGTGGTCCAGTGGTTGGGACTTCGCCTTCCAATGCAGGGGGTGCAGGTTCGATCCCTGGTGGGGGAGATAAGATCTCACATGCCTCCTGGCCAAAAAACCAAAATATAAAACAGAAGCAATATTGTAACAAATTCAAGAAAGACTTTAAAAATGGTCTACATCAAAAAAAAATCTAAAAAATAAAAAAAGAAGAGCCACAAGGAAATCCACAGGGCCTCCAGGGTTATGGAGGTCAATGCTATTTGCTAGGTCACAGAGCACATGTGGAAGCCCTAGCAGAACTGGAACTCTCCACTGAACAGCTGACCAGAAAGGGTCTAAAAAGAAAGCAGGGATTAGATACATGGATGAGTTCCAGAGCAGTTGGAAAGAGGAGGTCTAGGCTGGCTGGCTGAAGAAAAAAACACTTGATTTCAGGATAATCATTCAAGAGTAATAGCTCTGATCCTAGAATATGAGCTGTTCGGTCTTTTCATGTGGGCTGTGGACCACTCTGGGCCCAAAGGCATTCACTGGAACTGAAAGGTAGGCAAAGTTCCACAGGTCAGCCTCGCTCTTAACTGAAGCAGGGATGTAAATGTTAAATTTCCATGAGAGTTGTGCTCCCATCCAAGACGAAGAGCAGGTGAGTTAGGCATGTGAAACCAGCAGAATCACAGGAGTGAGGAGAATAGAAAAGGAAGCAACGTGGAACAAGCCTAAAAGAAGGGCCAGCGATCAAAAGGAAACATATGCAATCATTTTTCTCTGAAGGCAATAAATAAGTAAATATTTTAAATCATTCTATACTTCACTCCTTTTTTATTGAGCTCCTATCATGATTTATCAGCAAATTTGCAAAACAAGCATCACCCCAAAAAGGGGGAAGGGGGAGGACGGGGAGGAGGGAGAAAGAAAAAAGAAAAAAAGGTTGGTTGAAGAGTTTATTGTTTTTCAAACCTTCCACTGTGTGTTTTATTCCTCCTGGGCATGTAGGGCTGAGTAGACCATATAAATCAGGCAAACCAGAATTCATGGTTCAAGCCTTTTTTACTTCCTCCATCCAAGAAGAAAGAGCTGACAGTGTTCAGAATTGAACATTGTTTCAAGGCAGACAGCACTTCCATGTCCCATGTTTAATACGTTCTGTTTCAAATCCATACTTATTGTTTTCCCTTTGCACATTATAAAGTCATCATCTCCCTTACGTGCTACACTGGTAGTGCCTTCCCCATTGGCAAACAATGCAATACCTGCTTGCAACTCACTGAACCTTCAAAGCAAGCAACCTCACCGAATATTTAGTATGTTCTAGGCATAACAAATAAAAAACAAGCCTATTGCTTCTAAGAATTATTTGATGTACATCCATGAACAGCAAACTGGATGAATTCTCCAAAAAAAAAAAAAAAAATGTTCTTTGGGAAACACCTATTGGCTTAAGGAAATCAACCTTTGCCCAAACTGGACAAATCCCTATGAGAGCAAATGACCTTGTCTTTTACACATCCCCTTGTCTATGTTGCCCACTTAGCTGTAACCATCAGAGGGCAGGGACTTTGTCTAGTTTTTTCACCCACTGTACCTAATACACTGCATGGAACATAACACATGCTGAATAAACATTGGTTGGAAGAATGGAAGTTGCTCAAAGTAAAAAACCAAAACATTATGCATTTGTGAAATAGCCTTGGCTAAAACCACAAAAAAATTAAAGAAATGGATTTGATTAGGCTCTCAGGCAAACACCTACATGTCTTTCTACATCGACGCTCATCTGGCATCTAACACTTTATCTGGTTGAAAGGAAGACCCATAAGACAGCCTTCTCATTGACACTCATCTGGGAAACCCTGGAGCGTGGTACTAGAATTCTGATTGAGCATCACTGTGCCTTCACCTACTAGCCCAGTTTCCTAGGAAATTTCTTGACCTTTCTAAGACTCATTTTCCACATCTGTATAATGGGATCACTTTAAAAGCTTCCTATAAGAATATCTGATGATAACTAACATTTATTGAGTGTTTACTCTTTGCTAGAAACCGTGCTAAATTCTTTATATGTATATAATATTTCCTATATTTATATGTTATGTAAACATATAATCTCATTTAATTCTCACAACAACCCTATGACTATTCTCTCCATTCTACAGATGAGGGAATGGAGGCATCTGGACTTTTAGCTGTGGGCCCACGTCAAAACAGGTAGCGAGGGCTTCCCTGGTGGCGCAGTGGTTGAGAGTCTGCCTGCCGATGCAGGGGACACGGGCTCGTGCCCCGGTCCAGGAAGATCCCACATGCCGTGGAGCTGCTGGGCCCGTGAGCCATGGCCGCTGAGCCTGCGCGTCCGGAGCCTGTGCTCCGCAATGGGAGAGGCCACAACAGTGAGAGGCCCGTGTACCGCAAAAAAAAAAACACAACAACAGGTAGCGAGTACCAACACCAGGACCAAAATGCATGTAGTCCGGCTCCAAAGCTGGTACCCGCAACCTCTGCTGTGGTTGTATCTATGGGCTTAGATTGTCTCTAGGCACAGAAAAAAGTGGTAATAATCCTGCCTCCCAGGAGAAGAGCTGGGTGTCTGGGATACAGAAGGGATAGTTTTAACTTATACACCCTTACGTATCCTTGGAATTTTATACTTTAGGAATGTATTCCCTATTCAGAAAAATATTATACTCTAAAGAGAGCTGAAATTGCTATGTGAGTTGACAAACTCAGCAATGATGCTTCCCTTTATGTAAAGAGTTGGGGGGCAGGTATCATTTTCACTATTTAACACTAAAAGCATCATAAAATCTTATACTCATGCAAAGACCCATCCAGGTGCCTGTTTACTACATGCTGAAGTTCCTAACATAATCACTGTATTAGCTCTTCTGCCCCAATTGTAAGGGCTTCGCTAACTGTGAAGAAGCGTGTCCACCTCAAGGCTTTTGCACTTGCTGTTTCCCCCACCAGGAGCCTTCCTCTCCCATTTATGCACAGGCTCCACCCTCACCGGCCTCCTTCAGGTCCACACTTAAATGTCATCTTCTCAATCACACTTTTTTCTTTTTAACATCTTTATTGGAGCATAATTGCTTTACAATGGTGTGTTAGTTTCAGCTTTATAACAAAGTGAATCAGCTATACATACACATATATCCCCATATCTCTTCCCTCTTGTGTCTCCCTCCCTCCTACCCTATCCTACCCCTCTAGGTGTTCACAAAGCACCTAACTTATCTCCCTGTGCTATGTGGCTGCTTCCCACTAGCTATCTATTTTACATTTGGTAGTGTGTATATGTCCATGCCACTCTCTCACTTCATCCCAGCTTACCCTTCCCCCTCCCTGTGTCCTCAAGTCCATTCTCTAGTAGGTCTGCATCTTTATTCCCGTCCTGCCCCTAAGTTCTTCATAACTATTTGTTTTTCTTTAGATTCCATATATAAGTGTTAGCATACAGTATCTGTTTTTCTCTTTCTGACTTACTTCACTCTGTATGACAGTCTCTAGGTCCATCCATCTCACTACAAATAACTCAATTTCGTTTCTTTTTATGGCTGAGTAATATTCCATTGTTTATATGTGTCACATATTTTTTATCCATTCATCTGTCAGTGGACACTTAGGTTGATTCCATGTCCTGGCTATTGTAAATAGAGCTGCAATGAACATTGTGGTACATGACTCTTTTTGAATTATGGTTTTCTCAGGGTATAGGCCCAGTAGTGGGATTGCTGGGTCGTATGGTAGTTCTATTTTTAGTTTTTTAAGGAACCTCCATACTGTTCTCCATAGTGGCTCTATCAATTTACATTCCCACCAACAGTGCAAGAGGGTTCCCTCTTCTCCACACCCTCACCAGCATTTATTGTTTGTAGATTTTTTTTTTTTTTTTTGCGGTACACGGGCCTCTCACCGTTGTGGTCTCTCCCATTGCAGAGCACAGGCTCCGGACGCGCAGGTTCAGCAGCCATGGCTCACGGGCCCAGCCGCTCCACGGCATGGGGATCTTCCTGGACCGGGGCACGAACCCGTGTCCCCTGCATTGGCAAGCGGACTCTCAACCACTGCGCCAGCAGGGAAGCCCTGTTTGTAGATTTTTTGATGGTGGCCATTCTGACCGGTGTGAGGTGATACCTTATTGTAGTTTTGATTTGCATTTCTCTAATGATCAGTGATATTGAGCATCTTTTCATGTGTTTGTTGGCAATCGGTATATCTTCTTTAGAGAAATGTCTATTTAGGTCTTCTACACATTTTTGGATTGTGTTGTTTGTTTTTTTGATATTGAGCTGCCTGAGCTGCTTGTAAATTTTGGAGATAAATCCTTTGTCAGTTGCTTCATTTGCAAATATTTTCTCCCATTTTGAGGGTTGTCTTTTTGTCTTGTTTATGATTTCCTTTGCTGTGCAAAAGCTTTTAAGTTTCATTAGGTCCCATATGTTGTTTTTTTAATTATTTTTATTTATTTATTTATGGCTGTGTTGAGTCTTCGTTTCTGTGCGTGGGCTTTCTCCAGTTGTGGTGAGCGGGGGCCACTCTTCATCGCAGTGGGCGGGCCTCTCAGTCGCAGCCTCTCTTGTTGCGGAGCACAAGCTCCAGACGCGCAGGCTCAGTAGTTGTGGCACACGGGCCTAGTTGCTCCACGGGACGTGGGATCTTCCCAGACCAGGGCTTGAACCCATGTCCCCTGCATTGGCAGGCAGACTCTCAACCACTGAGCCACCAGGGAAGCCCTCTGGAGGGTTTTTATCATAAATGGGTGTTGGATTTTGTCAAAAGCTTTTTCTGCATCTATTGAGATATCACATGGTTTTTCTCCTTCAGTTTGTTAATATGGTGTATCACATTGATTGATTTGCGTATATTGAAGAATCCTTGCATTCCTGGGATAAACCCCACTTGATCATGGTGTATGATCCTTTTAATGTGCTGTTGGATTCTGTTTGCTAGTATTTTGTTGAGGATTTTTGCATCTATGTTCATCAGTGATATTGGCCTGTAGTTTTATTTCTTCGTGACATCTTTGTCTGGTTTTGGTATTAGGGTGATGGTGAGGGAATGGAAAAAGATATTCCATGCAAATGGAAATCAAAAGAAAGCTGGAGTAGCAATTCTCATATCAGACAAAATAGACTTTAAAATAAAGACTATTACAAGAGACAAAGAAGGACACTACATAATGATCAAGGGATCAATCCAAGAAGAATGTATAACAATTGTAAATATTTATGCACCCAACATAGGAGCACCTCAATACATAAGGCAAATGTTAACAGCCATAAAAGGGGAAATCGACAGTAACACAATCATAGTAGGGGACTTTAATACCCACTTTCACTAATGGACAGATCATCCAAAATGAAAATCAATAAGGAAACACAAGCTTTAAATGATATATTAAACAAGATGGACTTAATTGATATTTATAGGACATTACATCCAAAAACAACAGAATACACTTTCTTCTCAAGTGCTCATGGAACATTCTCCAGGATAGATCATATCTCGGGTCATAAATCAAGCCTTGGTAAATTTAAGAAAATTGAAATCTATCAAGTATCTTTTCTGACCACAACACTATGATACTAGATATCAATTACAGGGGAAAAATCTGTAAAAAATACAAATACATGGAGGCTAAACAATACACTACTTAATAACCAAGAGATCACTGAAGAAATCAAAAAACACCTAGAAACAAATGACAATGAAAACACGATGACCCAAAACCTATGGGATGCAGCAAAAGCACTTCTAAGAGGGAAGTTTATAGCAATACAATCATACCTCAAGAAACAAGAAACATCTGAAATAAACAACCTAACCTTATACCTAAAGCAATTAGAGAAAGAAGAACAAAAAAACCCCCAAAGTTAGCAGAAGGAAAGAAATGATAAAGATCAGATCAGAAATAAATGAAAAACAAATGAAGGAAACAATAGCAAAGATCAATAAAACTAAAAGCTGGTTCTTTGAGAAGATAAACAAAATTGATAAACCACTAGCCAGACTCATCAAGAAAAAAAGGGAGAAGACTCAAATCAGTACAATTAGAAATGAAAAAGGAGAAGTAACAACTGACACTGCAGAAATACAAAGGATCATGAGAGATTAATACAATCAACTATATGTCAATAAAATGGACAACCTGGAAGAAATGGACAAATTCTTAGAAAAGCACAACCTTCCAAGACTGAACCAGGTAGAAATAGAAAATATGAACAGACCAATCACAAGCACTGAAATTGAAACTGTGATTAAAAACCTTCCAACAAACAAAAGCCCAGGACCAGATGGCTTCACAGGCAAATTCTATCAAACATTTAGAGAAGCGTTAACACCTATCCTTCTCAAACTCTTCCAAAATATAGCAGAGAGAGGAACACTCCCAAAATCATTCTACGAGGTCTCAATCACACTCTTTTAAAAACTGCAATCCCTTTATTTTTCTCCATATCACATATCCCCATCCAATGACACCTATGTTTTTACTTATTTGTTGCATTATCTTTCTCCCTACCCCAGGCCCTTAGAATGTCAGCTCCATGAGGGCTGGAATTTTTACTTCTTCAAGTCACTGCTGCTTCCTCCGCCCCTAGAAGAGTGGAATCTCATTTAATTGTTGAATGAAATAAATTGAGTGTGGCCTATGGAATCCTCCTAAGGTGAACATTTTGAAACTTTTAAATTGAAAAATGTATCTATTTTACAGGGCCAGCTTTAGGAAAGAATGAGGAGTCAGCAACATAGTATATTTTAAGAAAGAAAGAAAATCCATTAGTCCGAAGTGTCGCAGTAAGTAAACTATACCTTTACAAATTCATTCTCTGGGGTTCTTCTGAAAACATTTCAAACGTGTGTTACAGCAGTCTTGCTGATTTGAACTGAGCTGGTGAAGTGGAAAAAGCATGGAGGTTGAAATCACACTATAGATTTCCATGTCAATGCGGCCAGCAAGATACTTAACCTCCCTAAGTTTCCTAATCTATAAAAGGTTGATAATTATAACAGTTGCTTAACTTTATAAACTTGTTATGTGACTTACACTGGTTTAAGTAAGGATCAAATGAGTTTATGAGTGAAGCACTTGGTAAAACGTAATACATATTCTAACTAAATGTAAAGTCTAAGAAGGAGTAACATAACAGATGTTTCTTTCAAAGTTATCACCAAAATAGTAAAAGTTAAGTGAAATTTAAAGAATAGAAGAGAAAATCAAATTTAATAGAAAGTATGGACTTAAAATGTCACTTAAAATTAACGCCAGTTTCCTCTAGCTTTTCATTTTTAAGCTTTATGAAGCAAATTTGTAACAAAATCTACAGAAAATAATGTGGTATGACTGCCAGTGGGCACATATTAAGAATTTCCAGAGGAAGGAGAAAGTTTTTAACATCACATGTTCTAAAAGAGCAAAGCCCAACAATCCTGACAAGCCGCCCAGAAAATTCAGTGGAAACAAGCATTTATTTAACGTCAAAGAAGCAGCAATGACTTGCTGGTTGATAAGAAAAAAAAAAAAAAAAACAGTGCAAAGTCAAAATTCTCTTGCTGCCTTTTTTTCTCATTTATGTAAGTTTAAATGACTTCTTTCCTTGGACTATTAAAAGTATACAATCTTCTAGAGGCCAGTCAACCTTCATTTAAAGGGTAGGGAATGTCTGACAGATGTTCAAGGGTCATTCAATCCTTATAATTTGCATTACAAATCAGAGCCCGTGAGAACAGAAGAGGTCTGAGCACCCAGTCGAACTCCCTCATTTTATAGAGAAAGAAACTGACACATCGGCAAATTAAATGGCTTTCCCAGCTCTCATATTCATTCATTAAAAATAGACATCAGAGTGTTTCATGTAATATGGAAATTACTTTTTTAAGGAAAAAATAATTTTCCTCCCTAGCCCAAAGGAATTAAATACACTGGATTAATGAGTTAAATAAACAGCCCAGATGGCCTTCTCAGGATCTTTTATCAGAGGCTTCTAAAGCTCCTTCATATTTCAGTAGGGGTTTTCATATAAGTGAGAGTAACAGCCTTTTTCTCCCTTTCAAGTTGAAAATCCTGAGGCTCATCATTTTAGCATAGACACAAGTTATAATTATGTGCCTCTCTTGGGGCAGTCCAAAGACCCTGTATATGTAAATATATATAAGAGACCCACCCCGAAAAATATTTTCTTACCTTTATTGTGACTATACGTAAAACAACCCTCATCTTTAAGTGGCAAACTTTGACCTTCTTTTGGAGAGAAGCTCTTGCCTCCACCTGAATTCACCATCCTTTTAACTTTCAAATTATTCAGTGATCAGCATCACATATGCTGGAAGAGACGCCAATAAATTCAAAGGGAGATGATTTAAGAATAATAAAACAGGGCTTCCCTGGTGGCGCAGTAGTTGAGAGTCCGCCTGCCGACACAGGGGACACGGGTTCGTGCCCCGGTCCGGGAGGATCCCACATGCTGCGGAGCAGCTGGGCCCGTGAGCCATGGCCTCTAGGCCTGCGCGTCGGGAGCCTGTGCTCCGCACCGGGAGAGGCCACAACAGTGAGAGGCCCGCGTACCTCAAAAAAAAAAAAAAAAAAAAAGAATAATAAAACAACCTACACGAAGCAAATAATAAAACTAACATCCAGACTCATAATTCCCAAGTGTTTGGATACCATTTACTATTAAAAGAGTTTTCCTAATAATGCTAAGGAAAACCAGAGCCTTATATCAGCTACCCAGGCAGACGCTCACACATAGGATGAGGCTTCAGAGAAGCCTAAGATGGCCCTAAATATCACAATTACACCTGCTAATTAACAGCTTACTATGTGCTAAGCATTCTACCATCTGTTAGCCCACCTAATTCAAACAACAACCCTGCCAATTGGAAATATCACCCTCATTTTTGAGATGAGAATCAGAGAGGTCAGTCATTTGCCCGAGATCACCAAGCTAAGAGGTTAAGGAGCCAAGATTTACACCCTGATCTTTCTAACGCTGAAGCCAGAATTCCTTCTCCAGAGACACCGTGTGACTTTTCCCCTTCTCGCCTGAAACCGGGACCATTGTTCGTTCTCCTTAAACATCTTCAGGAAATGGCTGTTCTATCTGAGACAATGATACACTCTGTAGCTAACATATTCACTCAGATGAGCATCTCTGATTAACAATTACTGTCATCTAATAGAAAGTAGACTCTGTGGGAAGAAGTCAAAGAATAGGGAGGGTTCACCTGTGCCCAACAAAGCAGGAAAAATGAAAGGATTGGGGGGCTGGCTGGGCTCTGACAGTATGACAGTGATATCCAGATAGCAAGACACCCCCACCCCATCATATGTATTTTTCATATTTTGAACTAATAGAATAAGTTACAAAGAAGTTCTACCCAAACCATTCTATTAAAAGAGCTCTTCTAAAAACACATTTGGGAAAACTCACAAGTGAATATACAGAAGCCTGTGGATAGGAAGAGACTCAAATAACTTGATGATACTATTCCTTAGGAAGAGTTAAGGAATATTCAGGAAGTCCTGGTTGATTAACATTGAGTCTGTAGAGCTCATTCATTGAGCCAATATAATCAAGTACATATTACACGCCTGTTCCCAGATATGGTTTCCATCTACCACGTCCCCAGGCTATATCAGGGAAACCAGAAATGTCATCTTTGGCCTGAGTAGTTCATGGACTGTCTTTGGCACGGAGCTTTTTTTTTTTTTTTTTTTTTTTTTTTTGCGGTACGTGGGCCTCTCACAGTTGCGGCCTCTCCCGTTGCAGAGCACAGGCTCCGGACGCGCAGGCTCAGCTGCCATGGCTCACGGGCCCAGCCGCTCTGCGGCATGTGGGATCATTCCCAGACCGGGGCACGAACGCATGTCCCCTGCATCGGCAGGCGGGCTCTCAACACTGCGCCACCAGGGAAGCCCGGCACGGAGCTTTATGCTGTTCTGGTTTTGGGTGGGTAAGAAGTCGGCCTGTGACTTCAGAGTTGTAGAAATAGAGTTTTTAGGACCAGGGAGGACCTGCGAGGATGGAACAAAGTTGCTTCGGGGCTAAAAGAAGCTATGCCTCCCTTAAGTAAGGCAAGGAGAAGGGTGGGTGGGAAAAGCATCTAATCTTCTCTGCTCAGAACACAGAATATTCCTTTACGGGTGCTTCCTAACTTCTCTTTTAAGAGTAAAAAGGCACATGGGGTGTAAGCCTGCTGAAAAGAAAATGGATGACTTGTATGTTCCAAAGATTCCGATTACATACAGGTTTTTCAGGGCTATATCATGATAGAAAAGCAGGATATGCTATTTTTGACTAAGAATGGAGTACAAGGAAAGTTATCAGAGATGGTGAAAAACTATGTGGAAAATTATCCCAGAAGCAACATCATACCTAGCAAATTCGACCTGGAGTAAATCTAATACCTCCCTTCTCTATACAACAAAATTATCTTATTAGTTAGAATTATAAAAGGAAACAGTGGCCAGAAGAGGGGAATAGGCAGGGACACTTTTATTTTATTGAACTCAATATGTATATGTAATCATGCCAATAAAAAATAAAGAATAAAAAAGAAAAAAATTTGCTATTCAAAAAGGGGGAAAAGATGAATCAAATACCCTTTAATGACTTTAATATATTTTTTTAGAATAAAGAGGGAAAAACTTATCTACATATTAGTCTATCTTTATATATGATTAATGAACATGAATTTACCTTATATATAATGAATATTATTACAATAACTGAATAAGCAAATTTCAATAAAAATGAAATGTCTGAAAAAGGTACAATTTTGGTAAACTACTAAATCATATTGATGTGATATTGTATCTTTTTGTTCCTTCTTTAGTTTTAAAACAAGAATTTTTTAAAATAAATTTTAATTTTAAAGTTGCTATTCAAATTCAATAAAATATGTCATGTGTAAGTTAAAATTCACACTTACAAATAAAAATTGTACCCCTTGTGATTTGCAGTGTTTCAAATTTTAAATACAAATAGAATCTCCAAATGGTCACAAAGAGTGACATAATTGAAGTAGATTTCTCCCTCTGTGCCATCATTGTGGTTATCACTGTTGACTTCAAATCTATGATTTAAGCACAGACATGTGTGGCACCAGAGGGACCAGAGACTTGAACTACACCTGAGGTGAGCTCAAACAGTCCTGAACTTTTAGAAACTTACTGTCAAAGTGAATGTGTATGTATGGCTCACACAGGGAGAAGCCAGATGCCACAATGAACAGCCCTGTTGGAGAGGCCCAACCGGTGAGGAACTGAGACCTCCGAGCAACAGCCAGTGAGGAACTGAAGACCGAGCTGGAAGCAGATCTTACTCCCAAGTAAGCATTCAAATGATGCAGCTGCAGCAAAAATCTTCATTGCAACCTCATGAAAGGTGCTGAGCCAGAACCATGAACCTAAGACACTCCTGGATACTGACCCTCAGAAACCATTCAAGATAATATTATTTTTGTTTTAAGTATGTAGTTCAGTGTTCAAGTAGGTCTTCTCAAAATTAACTTCCACATAGAAACAATATGTATTAAAGAGTAAGTAACACAAATGTGCTAAGTTCGTAGCTTATGAATGTGTTATTAAAACAACAATAGGGCTTCCCTGGTGGCGCAGTGGTTAAGAATCCACCTGCCAATGCAGAGGACATGGGTTCGAGCCCTGGTCCGGGAAGATCCCACATGCCACGGAGCAACTAAGCCCGTGCGCCACAACTCCTGAGCCTGCGCTCTAGAGCCCGCAAGCCACAGGTACTGAAGCCCGCAAGCCTAGAGCCTGTGCTCCACAAGAGAAGCCACCGCAGTGAGAAGCCCGCACACTGCAACGAAGAGTAGCCCCAGCTCGCCGCAACTAGAGAAAGCCCACGCACAACAGCGAAGACCCAACGCAGCCAAAAATAAATAAATTAAATAAATAAATTAAAAAAAAAACCAAAAAACAATAAACAGAAATTGTTTAGAACTTAGGCCAATGAAAGAGTTTTTTCAGGGAAGAGTATTTTATCACTGACATTTGTTTAGGATTGTTCTCACACGGTGATATTAAAAAGCAGACCAACTATTAGTTTCATTACTGTTTTACAATTATACACAGAAAACACACCCCTCATTGTGTCCCCTCATGGCAGGCCACTCCTACTTTCCCATATTTGCTGGGTCATGGTCAGGAAAAAAAAAAGGCATTTTAAGTCAATTCCTGAATAAGATAAGAAATGTAGACTCACTGAATAGAGAGTGAAGAATTATAGCAGGTAGAAGAACATCTATTTAAATTGTATTTATGCCTCTCAAGAATACCAAAGTACAACACCACAAAGGAATCTATACTTAAACTACAATCTAAATAACAGATGTGGCAATTAAATAAAAAAATGTTATACATCAAAATGGCTCAAACATAGGTATTTTTCAAATTTAAAGATATAGCTGTCAGTGTTATTTTTGACTGCCACCATAAGTGGAATAACTTATTCCCATTTTCTTGACAAGGATACTGAAGGACAAGAGTGAACCTGGGCCTCCACAGAGGCTACAAATAAAGAGACACCCCTATATGCAGGTTAAAAACAAGTATTAAACCCATTCCAGCAGTCTCACCAGGAAAACCATGACCTCTGAGCACAATTCCTCAGCTTGTACCTGAGCCCTTATTCCCAGTTGTCACATGGGCAATCTTTTCTTAATTCCAATAGACTGAACTACATGGCTGTTCCTATCCCAAAGAAGAGCCGATCCACTTGTAAAGCCTCTAGAAACCTGACAGCTGCTGACAGCTGCATCACATCACGTTTTCTGTCTGTAGTGACAATTGCAGTCCCAAGTGGCATCAAATTTGGTGTGCAGTCTTGGTGCTAAACCAAGACCGGGGGCCTGGAACCCAAAACAAGGCTGTAAAAATGAGACACTTAGCAGACGTGGCCAGCAGTCTTGTGAGCCCCAAATATTTTGAATGGCCCTATTTTCTATACAGACATTTGATTTAATTAAATTCAATCCACTTCAACCCAAGTGATAGTTACCTCTGCGCCAGGTCCTGTTCTACACAGTGTTTCGGGAGGGGGGTGGGATTAAATATAAACAAAAGAATCCCTGTTTCAAAATACTCACAGTCCAAACGGGGAGAGTACAGAAACCCTGGGATAAAGGTAACAATAAACAGTGGCCCTGGTGCAAAGGAAACAGAGGAAAGAGGGATCGCCATCTGGAGGATCGGAAGGTGATGGAGCTGGACTTAAAGGACAGCAGTAGTTTACAGGCAGGAGACCGGGAAATTCCCTCCGGTGTATCTACCAGTGAATGTCATGTCAAATTATCTTATCCATGAGTACCTTTAACACTGAAAACAATATCTATCCTTCTTATTTCAACTAGACAGCCTCAAAAAAATTTGTAATGTCTGTTTTTCTCTGTACACACATGACAATATTTGTGAACAAATGACCCATTTACAGAACTTACTTTGTTCTAGGTGTCACAAGAGATATGTTAGCCCCACAATATCCTCTAAACGTTATATATTCTTGTCTTTACAGATGAAAATCCTTTAGACAGACCAAGGTCACCTGGCTAGTCAATGGCTAAGGCAAATTTTTTTTTTTAATTTTTTTCTTTATTTTATTTATTTATGGCTGTGTTGGGTCTTCGTTTCTGTACGAGGGCTTTCTCTAGTTGCGGCAAGTGGGGGGGCCACTCCTCATTGTGGTGCGCGGGCCTCTCACTATCGTGGCCTCTCTTGTTGTGGAGCACAGGCTCCAGACGCGCAGGCTCAGTAATTGTGGCTCACGGGGCTAGTTGCTCCGCAGCATGTGGGATCTTCCCAGATCAGGGCTCGAACCCGTGTCCCCTGCATTGGCAGGCAGACTCCCAACCACTGCACTACCAGGGAAGCCCCCCTAAGGCAAATTTTGAACCAGGTTTATCTAAGGCCAATGGTTCTGGTCTTAATCACCATTCCGAATTTCCTCTTTATAACTTCTCTACATATTTAAACCAATCCCTTGTTTCTCTATTTAGTAAAGATCTCCAAGTTGACATAGTTATGTTCTCCTCCTGCTATGCTATGAACTAGAGCTAACAGTTTCCTTCTCACAGTTGCTTAAGCCAGAGCCCCTCCTTTCAGAATTGAACAAAGCAAATGTAGAAGTTACACGGGGAAGTGGGAAGATGTTTGCTTTGCAGGACATTGAGCTATCATGCAGTTTTTGTGGCTAGGGGAGTCCCTGCTTCCAAAGCCCCAATTCTCGAAGTAGCAAAAGGAAGAGAAACTCTACAGCTGAAATGACTCAAGAAGGAACTTGAGAAAGTCCATATAAAACCAAAGACCCACTGAAATGCTAAGGTCAAAGATGGAGAATTCAAATTTGCCAGCTCTTCCTCTGAGTTGAACCAGACTCACTCCTGGTTTCCCAGCCCTCATTCTCGCTATTATTTATAATAACATGGTGGTCCACTTAATTTCTCCCCATCAACAGAAACAGCCCCTAAACAACTGCTGGGATCTTTGAATGAGTCTTTTTATTATGTCATACCAGCAGAAATGAGGCATAATTGAGCAAGTTTTAGAAACAAGAAAGCCATGATGCTGATGAGTTTGAACTTAAACTTAGAAAGTCTCTCCAATGCTCAACCTAACATCAAAATAACAGGAGTATCACAGTTTCAAAATACAAAGAGAACATATATTCTTCAAGTGTTTTTTTTTAAATGCTTTTCATTGAAATTGAAACATAAAAAGCAAAGTCAAACACAAAAAGTACAGTGAGTATAACTTTAGGAAACAAATAACTAACTTGTTTAACAAGGAACCAGTTTTCAGAGTTGGTGAAAGAAAGCCAGATCAAGGGATGCAGATTTAATCACTTCAAGGAAGGTGATTAAACTGAAAAGATTCCGTTGGTACCTTAAATATTAAAATGCGACATGATGAACACAGCTCCTTTAAAGTCTTGACAGTAAATATTAACTTATTCCTCATACAAATTACGTGTTAAGACCAGGGTTTTATAACACCAGCAGCAAAGCTGCTGTTCCAATAATAAGCAGGCAATATTGTTCCCATGGGCTTAAAAGGACAAGAACGAGCGTAAGAAGGGAATTTTCAAGCGCATGTAAAGTGTGGTCAGGAACTGGAAGTTTGGACATGGAAAAACTGAAAGGAGTGCAGGTCATTCACTTACCAGTAAGTGATATAAAAATAATCAACTCATTCAATGAAAACAGAATGTAGAATTAGGTCAGCAACACAGACCCAGAAACCTCCTCCCTGTCTCCCCACCCCATGCGTACTGCAGCCAAGGCTGACTGCCTTCCCACAAACCCATCCAATGTGAAAAAGCCAAGAGAGAACAGCAGTGAGGTGGAAGGAGGTCCCTCCTGCTTCGAGAGTGGCAGCGAGTATGGAAACCTACGTGGAAGACTCTTCAGAGTCACGGCCAGGGGAGCTCAGAGCTGGAAGCGAACGTGTGAAGACAGATGAATAGAACAGAAACTGTCTCCACAAAGAGCTTCTCTTTTGCACTGCTTGACCCAGAGTCAGCCTTGGAAACTTCTTGCATGTCTCTATCACCAGAGAATCTGCAAAGGAGGGAGGCTGCAAACTCCAGCTCTCCCCACACCCTTGCAAGACTCCAGGTGGGCCAGCCACCTTAGATGCTTTAAGTGACAGCTGCTGGGTGGGCAAGGGCGGTGTCCCGTCTGGTGCCGGTGAAGACACGCCAGGGCAGGGCTGGCTCCTCCGGCCCCCTCCTCACAATCCCAGCTTCCCCTTCTCTCCTTCCATCTCCCCACACGCCTGGGGCTTTGGTGGTGTCTGAATAAGGCTGCCGTACCTGTGCTCCAGAACGACAGCCTTACCCTACCCTCTACTCCAACTCCGTCATTCTCATTTGCTTACTTCTGCTGAGGGTGCTGGAGAACCATCTGGTGACACAAATTCACATTCAAGAGTGAATAGGTAACAGGTCTCTTCCCTACCTCAACGCCACTGCCCCCCCGACTCTCTCACTGTGAAATCAAGCCAATCTCCTAGTTCCTGTATTTTAGAGAGAAGGAATTGGGGGATAGATTGGGGTGAGGGGTGATGAATCACACCACTCACTGGCCGTGGGACATGGCAAGGAACAGCCAAGCGACAACTCGGAATTTCTTCAAGGGCAGGAGGACGGCACCCCTGTTCTGCTTTCTCCCCTGGCCACCAGAAGAGGACAAGCCCAGACCCCCTCATGCCATCTCCTCTCCTGTCTTCCAATTTTAACAACGAAATAAAGTTCTGACACAGGCTACATGGATAAGCCTTCAGCACATTATACTAAATGAAAGAAGCGAGACACAAAGGCACAAATATCATATAATTCCACTGATATGAGTGAGGAACCTGAAATAGGCAAATTCACAGAGACTGAAAGTAGAATAGAGGTGACCAGGGGCTGGCAGCGGCGAGAGGGGAATGGGGAGCTTCTATTTGGGAAAATTTAGAAGTTTTAGAAATAGGTAGCGGTGAGGATTACACACCGTGGTGAATGTACTTAGTGCCACTGAATTGTACACGTAAAAACAGTCGATTTTATGTTATGCATATTTAACCACACTTTTTAAATTATAAAACAGAAACAATTTTGCAAAGGGAGACAACCTCACACATACCTCCCCTACTCCCACCTCACCCACTGCCCACTGAAACCCGTTTTAGTCCTGAACTTCAGTGTCTGTCCATCTGCTCTGGTTCCACGAGGGGTGGACACATTTGTCAACCCAATGAGGCCTGGCTCCTGGCCAGCCCGTGGAGAGTCACAGAGGGACTCGACTTTCTCCTGAGTCAGGTCAGAGCTGCCAAGGGAGTTCAAGTAGTGTCTCCTCCTTGAATTTTGCCTGTTCTTTCCAGAAGTGGACCCCATTCTTGTTCCCATGCTCCCTTTATTCCATCCCTGAGCCAAACTCCCAAGGGTTGAATTAGTGGGTAGCCTTGAATCTGAATCCACTATTTTCAGGCAAGCCTTGATGTGACCCAGGCAAATCCTTTCCCAACCCTGATGGACTCCACTAGACCCTTGGGAGCTGGGGTGAGATTCACTGAATAAAATATGGGGAAAAAAAATATGAAGTGGTATGTTTCCTCTTCCCTTCTTTACCGTGTGTTTCATATCTTCGTGTCTTCATTCATTAGACTTTAATCACTAATTATTATGCCATGCAACTGTGTTTAACTTAATTGTTTAGAGCACATGTCTGAAGACAAACTTCCAGGCACTAGTGTGTGACCCTGGGCAGTCCCCCCAAACTCCCAGTGCACCTCAGTTTCCTCATCCATAAAGTGGGGATAACAGTCACACCCATCCACAGGGTTGTGATAAAATTTGAATGTGCTACACTCAAAAGGTTTAGGAAAAATACTTAGCACGTATTAGCATTCAGAGTAAGTTGCTGTTCTCGTTTTATCTGAATCAATTTATCACCCTCAATTTTCCTTGTTCATTGCCAACATGGGACATTTTTTATTCCCAGTGTTTGACATTTTTGTCCTACAAACGTAGAGGAATGGGGTGCAAGAAGATGACTTTACATTTTATAATTTTCTCTACAGTTTTTTCATCACTTGTACTATAGTGGTCAAAATACCAGCCAGCCATCTGGCACATGCTAATCCAACCAAAGTTCTCCAGCTCACTAGAATTCTCAAGAAAGATTTTTTTTTAACTGTAGGATGCAAAACTGTAAGCAGAGGTGAATAGAGCTGAGGGAGGTGGAGAGTTCCATGGTCATATTTGAATCTCTGATCCAGTAATTCCTCCCCTACCCCCTCAGACTTCCCAATTATGTGAGCCCACAAATTCCTTTTGCATCTGCTAGTTTGAGTGGAGTTTCAGTCACTTGCAACTAAGAGAGTCTTGACTGATAAGCTCAAAAACGATCTTGTTAAAAATGACAGTAGAGGGCTTCCCTGGTGGCGCAGTGGTTGAGAGTCCACCTGCCGATGCAGGGGACGTGGGTTCGTGCCCCGGTCCAGGAAGATCCCACATGCCGCGGAGCGGCTGGGCCCATGAGCCATGGCCGCTGAGCCTGCGTGTCCGGAACCTGTGCTCAGCAACGGGAGAGGCCACAACAGTGAGAGGCCCGCGTACCGCCAAAAAAAAAAAAAAAAAAAAAAAAATAGATAGTAGAAATATTGTTATCTATTTGATTTGATTTGTCTCTTCCCCCAGTGTTATTTTTAAGAAATTTTTAAGGACAAGTAATAAAATGAGTTTTTGGATAAATGCTTGAGGAAATGGTTGCACTCCTTAAGCAAATGAAGGTTCTCTAAGGAATAGAAAAAATAGGTTTAGAAAGCACCATCTTGAACTCAAGCCAGCATGTCCATCAAAGACTTTATGATGTGTTGAAAGAACTGAGAGCTCCATCTCTTGAAGGCACTTCTGCCATCCCCCAACTCACATCCTCCCCGGGACCACACTGCACAAGGGACTGGGGTTCATGGTCCCTCCATTCACACCTTGGAAAGCCTGCTGTCCACCTGGAACCCGTGTCTTCCCTTGAAAGACACGGGGCATTAGCATATTAGTGAGGTCATCTCCTCATAGCCTGAACCCCTGGAGCTCCCATGGCTCTCCTCTTAGCATTTGTGATTTTATCAGGGTTTATTTCTATGTTTGTTTCACCAACTGATCCTTAAAATGCTTGAAGAGAGACACTTCCACATTCATTTCACCAACCACACACGTGGCAACAAACTAAGTACTCAGTACAGGGTTAATGAATGGATGGGCAGCATCTTCCTGACACTGACCTCTGTAGCCTTCTGGGGCGGTCTACTTGCCCACCTGCCCCAGGTCCCAGGTGTGAGACCCATCCCATCTCCTGCCTTCCCTCCTCTCTGGTTCAGCCTCGGTGTCCTTCCCTCCCCTACTCTGCCTCTGCTCCCAAAGCTCAGTTCAGATATTATGAGTCATGAAGAAATTGCCAAGAGATGGAAGTTTCCTTTGGGACCTCCTTCATTTTGATTTCACCACCACAGATGGTGAAACTACGAAGTGTGAAGAAACTTTCAAGATCTAAAACAAGTTATCATGCAGGAGTTGCTAATTGTAAGGGACTGCCTACGTGAAGCGTGAGCGCAGAGACACCTGCAGACACAAGGCACGCAAACACAAGCACACAGATGCACACACACACAGACACACAGAGAGACATGCAGAAGACTACTGAAAATGCTACCAATTGAGAAATGTGTTAAAAGGCACTTTTTTATCTCTATATAAGGTAGGAATTTTACAACTCCACCAACCAAATTATTTTTCTTCCAACAGAGATGAATGTCACTAACATTTCATTTTTCCATGTAAAGGGTACACCATTCAGCATGTTTATTTTAGAAGTAGAACTCAGTCAGGAATGTCTGAGAATTCTTCGGAAGTTAAAAAAACAATGTAGCAACAATATTCAGATCCCTAAACAGTCTGGCCTCAATTATCTGAGGGCAGAGGGGGCTTACATCTACCTGGCAAAGGGTCATCTCTGGTGTTTTCATAGCATCAGAAATAGACTAATTACACTTAAATGAAAATCTCAAGTGATTTTTGGCCTCTCACTGTTTATCTAGCCTGAATCCTAGCAGCAAAGGCAATGAATACAAGCATTTGACCATCATTTTTGCTTCAAGGGAAGTTTGAGGTTGGGGAGCAGTGCTTGTATGAGTATTTTCTACCAAGTGACAAAGAGCTATCTGTTTCTAATGTAAAATAAGCCACTATAAAGAACTTGATCGGGGCTTCCCTGGTGGCGCAGTGGTTGAGAGTCCGCCTGCCGATGCAGGGGACACGGGTTTGTGCCCCGGTCCAGGAGGATCCCACATGCCGCAGAGCGGCTGGGCCCGTGAGCCGTGGCCGCTGAGCCTGCGTGTCCGGAGCCTGTGCTCCGCAACGGGAGAGGCCACAGCAGTGAGAGGCCCACGTACCGCAAAAAAAAAAAAAAAAAAAAAAGAACTTGATCAGGGCCCCAAAACAGGGAGCCACTACCTCCCCACATCCTCCTGAATCAAGTTTTCACAGTGTCACAGACTTTATGATTTGAACTGAAGGTAACTTCTAGACAGGGCACCTACGTGCGAATGTAAATTTAAGACTCATCGAAGTTAGGTGTAAAAGTCAGGATAAGAGAATTTTAGACTTGAAAAAGACTGAGTCATTTAGGTCGACCCCACCACTTTACTAAGAAACAGGCCCAGAAAGAGCCTAAGATCTTCCAGAGTCACAGAGACAGGGCCAGAGCCAGGGGCTCCAAGACCAGACGAAGAGTCAAACAATGTTTTTCCCCACTGTTTGCACTGCTGCCCTGAAGACTGGAGTCCTTGCCTAATAATCCACCCGTACTTAACACGTATCATAAGAATAATGGGTGCCACACGTATGTAAAACAGTATCATCAGGGTTATCTGTAAAGAAGGACCATGTTATAGTTGTTTTAATTGGCTGCCCAGCCCTCCTGTGCCCTGCGCCTCCTTCAAGAAAAAACAAAACCCCAACTAATGAGGACAGATTGCAGCCTAATCTTTATCTACCCTTAAGGCACTCCTGAAGATTTAAGGAAAAAAAGACATTCTGAAGTAAAACAAAAAATGGGATTATCATTGTAAATCAGCTATACTTCAATTAAAAAATAATAAAATAAAATAGGATTATCATAACCTCCAGCATGGGGACACACACACTCCAAAACATTTGTGTTGAATTTGATCATGTTCTTGGAATAGTAAAATCAACTTATATGGACTTACCTAAATTTTTATAAACCATTCACTACTGAAGTTTGTAACATCAACCTGGTACAATGTTTCCTTGCGTAAATAAAGCAAGATTCTTAATTACAGTCTAAAGCGCCCTCTAGTGTTCCTTAATTACAGTCTAAAGCGCCCTCTAGTGTTCCTAGTGTTAAAGACTCCTTTTAAGATAAGGTGCCATCCTTCCTAGTGATAAGGGCTAGGACTTTTTGCCTTAGACAGTCCTGCTTTGGGCCAGTTGTCCTGCCGTCTTGTTTAGCTTAACATTTGCCTGGGTATTTTCACTTTAATGAATTACTAATAGTAATTGTAATCGACTTATTATGAATAGCCTCATTAAAATAAGCTGGGATTGATTTAGTAGCCCTCCACTTTGTGTTTCCATGCTCCTTCTATTGTCTTGTCCAGTAGTAGTGCATGAGGCACATGAGCAGTGCCAAGAACTGAATGGTGTGCACCCCCAAAAGTCATAGGTTAAAGCTCCAATTCCCAGTGTGAGGTAATTAGGTTTAGATGGAGTCACGAGGGTGGGGCCCTTAAAATGGAAGTAGTGGTCTTATAAGAAAAGGAAGGAATCTCTGTGTGTGTGTCTCTCTCACTGCAAACACTGAGGACCTAACGAGAAGATGACCATCTGCAAACAAAGAAGCAGGCCCTCACTGGACACTGAATCTGCTGGCACCTTGATGGACTTGCCAGCCTCCACAACTGTGAGAAATAAATTTCTGTTGTTTAAGCCACCCAGTTTACTGTACTTTGTTATAGCAGCTCAAGCTAAGACAAGAAGTGAACAGAGCTGTCACTCTAATGACAGTGGTTAAATCTCCAAGGTGACTAGCAATGACCCAATTTCCCCAGCCCTTTCCAAACACTTGGAACTAACACCTCCCTTTCAGGACAGCAGGGCATCTGCTCACAGAAGCAAATGTACTCAAACAGGAGCTTCCAGGGAGAGATAAATCCTCCAGCCTCTGGTGGTGGTGAGAGAACTCTCTGAGAACTGCCATGCTGTACCCTTTGGATTTACCTGCTAGGTGTGCCAGACCCACGGTTGGGCCCACAAAACTGCCAAGGCACAGCTAGTAGGGTCAATGGGAAAGGTGGGAAATTATAGGGAGGGGGAAGGTGAAATACTTGCAGGGAAAAGAGGTTGAGTGTGCTGCCTTCGAGCATGTAGAGACCAATCTGGACACTTGGAGTCATTTCTTGTATGATGTATATCTACAACTATTAATTATGTTACTGTTTGGCTTTGCCTTTTTATTTCATAATAGTCCCTTCAACAGCAATGAGCTCAAAAAATGGAAGTTTATGTTTAGCAAAATACTAAAAGTGCTGAATTTTCAATTCTCAAGTATGTGAACGATGAGTGTAAAACTGCACAAAATGTCATCATTTGCCACCTCCTACAGCCATGAGGAACCCTAAGGAAAGTGATATCAATAACCGAGTGAAAACCCAAAAACACCGGCTGGCTGAAGAAGCATTATATTATCATAGAAGTCAAAAAATTAGTAGCTGTTTTGAGAACCCTGTACTTATAGTTTGGTTTATCGCATGCAGCTGTAGAAGGTGCTTACATAACATTTAGATCCAGTGAATGCTCTTCGAAATTGACTTTGTCAATTTTTTATTTCAAGTTTTTGTGTTCATGCACAAAAAGTAAAGCAAAAGCTACAATGTGTTGGTAGTGAAAGCAGAAGAATTTCATAAACAATTCAATTTTGCTAATTTTATCTCAGTGTTATCAAGGCTTCATTTAGATCAGCTAATTCCAATGAGGGTTTAATTTTTCTAATCCACTTCATGGAATCAAAACTTTTGGGAAAATAAAAAAAAAAAAAAAAAAAAAAAAAGCTTTTGGAAATTTAGTCTGTTTAAGATGAAACATCTAAAGTTACTGGGAACCTTCCTGCAGATTTAGTTTAAAAGTTCAACACTATAAGTAAAAGTATTTGTTTTTGAATCAAAACATATTATATATATATATATATATTTTTTAAACATATTATATTTTGATAATATAATTTTGGTGGACCATGGTGTCCATGGTAAAAACAATATTTTACTAAATTTTAAATTAGATATCTTAATTAAGATATGGAACAGAAAAATAATTGGAATTGGTTAGAGTATATATATATAAGTAATAATTTCATCCAAAGAAGTTGCGTTATTTTACTAATTGAAATGGAAGCTCTAACTTGTCAAATTTTACAAATTTTGAATATGTCAAGTAATTAAATTACAAAACTGGGGATGAAGCTGTTGTGGAATTAAACACACATACACACACACATCAGCATGGCAGTACCAGACTTTTCTCTTTGCTGCCCATCATCAGCTGAAACTACTTAATAAATTAATCTGTGTCCTGCCTAAGATACTGAACATTTTTGTAAACGAGTCCTCTAGATTTGGGGTGCATTCTGTTCAATATCAGTTAGAAATTTTAATTAAGAATTCAAGGAGCACCAAAAACCTTCAGATTTTTAAGCTTTTGGAGAATTACAATTATTGAAAAACAAACTTTCAAAAAGGAAACAAATGGGACCTAATTAAAAGCTTTTGCACAGCAAAGGAAATCATCGACAAAACGAACAGACAGCCTACTGAATGGGAGAAGATATTTGCAAATGATATGACCTTTAAGGGGTTAATATCCAAACTATATAAACAGCTCATACAACTCAATACCAAAAAAACAAGCAACCCTATTTAAAAATGGGCAGAAGACCTGAATAGACGTTTTTCCAAAGAAGACATCCAGATGGCCAACAGGCACATGAAAAGATGCTCAACATCGCTAATCATCAGATAAATGCAAATCAAAACCACAATGACATACCACCTCACACCTGTCAGAACGGCCATTATCAAAAAGACCACAAATAACAAACACTGGCAAGGATGTGGAGAAAAGGGAACCCTGGTACACTGCTGGTGGGAATGTAAATTGGTGCAGCCACTATGGAGAACAGCATGGAGGTTCCTCAAAAAACTAAAAATAGAACTACCATATGATCCAGCAATCCCATTTCTGAGCATATATTCAAAGAAAACAAAAAAAAATAATTCAAAAAGGTACATGCACCCCAATGTTTATAGAAGCATTATTTACAGTAGCCAATATATGCAAACAACCTAAGTGTCCATCAACAGATGAATGGATAAAGAAGATGTGGTATATATACACAATGGAATATTACTCAGCCATAAAAACAATGAAATTTTGCCATTTGCAACAATGTAAATGGACCTGGAGGGTATCATACTTAGTGAAGTAAGTGAGACATAGAAAAGCAACTACTGTATGATATCATTTACATATGGAATCTAAAAAAGGGATACAAATGAACTTATTTACAAAGCAGAAATAGACTCACAGACATAAAAAACAAACTTACAGAAAATAAACTTAGTTATCAAAGGGGACAGGGGGAGGAGAGAGGGATAAATCAAGAGTGTGGGATTAACAGATACACACTACAATGTATAAAATAGAAACACAATAAGGATCTACTGTATAGCACAGTAGATCACTGTACAGCACTGTATATTCAGTATACTGTAATAACCTATAGTTAAAAAGAAACTGAAAAGAATAGCTATATACAGAGAGACACATATATATATATGTATAACTGAATCACTTTGCCATACACCTAAAACCAACACAGCATCGTAAATCAACCATATTTCAATTTAAAAAACAAACAAAAGAATATGTCCATATTAGAAAAAAAATGTCTTCTTCAAAAAATGCCAGTGATGTGGTATTAGAGTCAGCTATGACTAAAAAACTGATTAAGTATGTGAATACATATCAAAAATCATCACTCCACTTACTTTTATTGTTCGAATAAAACATTATAAAGTTTTTTAAATTTTGCTTTAATGTACATGGCTATTTATTTTTAATTTTTGGAAAGAATTTCATTTTCAAATGTTTTTAAATAGAACTATTCTGTGGGCCTATCCACATAATAAAACTAATTTTTCAGTCAATATATAATTATTAAAATGTATTTATATATATTATATAATATGTCTCATCTTAGCACCCTTTTTCATTTTTGAAAGTGTACTGGTTTGGACAATAAACCACCCTAATAGCAGCTACCATTTTCCAAAAGCTTACTATTTATCAGGCACTGTGTCTGAATCACTTTATCAATCTAATCTTTACAAACACCCCGAAGGGTTGGAATTATTCTTATTTTACTGGGGACAATAAGTGGCAGTCAGGATCTGCACCCAGGCTCTCCCTCCACCCCTTGGCCTGCACTCCCCAGTCACCACATTCTGCTGCCTCTCTCCCTACGTTGCAGATACACTTCTGACCCAACACAGACTGAATCTTACAGTTAGTGATCTTGAATCTGGTTCCATCATGACCTCTGATTCCACTACCCACATGGCCAAGGCTGTGCACTTTCATGCTAGCTGGCACATTTAGAAGGCCAAACTATAGCTGCAAAGCCAAGCAATTAACTGCCCCAAGTTATACTTACCCCCTAGCTTTCAAGGAGCAGGTGACTTTTGCATGTTTAATCTCCAATTCTGCAAAATCTTTTATTTTTCATTCAGTGGTATCCTACACACTTAAGGGGCAGACCATAATGTAGAGCTCTTATGTTAATGTAACTTAAGTGGTATTTGACCTCAAACCTTACCTTCACAAAAAAATTATAAATTATTTATAAGTCCTTGGCTATCCTATAATATAGAAGATGTTACGAAAAGCAACAATAAAAGTACAATAAGTTTAGTCACTAAATGTAGCACTTGGTATGTATTCTGTTCTGTCTTAAAGTGTTACTATTGAGACTGGGAACTCTTAAAATATGATGGTGCTTAACCTACGTACTTAGTTTTCTGATGCTTTTACTGTATTTTCATTGTTTCAATCATGTTTTAGATGTTCAAAAGCTTTCCCTTTAAAAAGGAAAATAACAACAAAGACATTATTTAGTTATGTCTTTAATGTTAAACAATTAACAGTATGTGCTACCAGGTAATGAAAATATATAAAGTACCTGTTAAGTGGATTAAGCCAGGAGTGTTTTATCTACCTGCGATAATACAGATGAAAATGTTGCCTGGGGCTTCCCTGGTGGCGCAGTGGTTGGGGGTCTGCCTGCTGATGCAGGGGACACGGGTTCATGCCCCGGTCCGGGAAGATCCCACATGCCGCGGAGCGGCTGGGCCCGTGAGCCATGGCCGCTGAGCCTGCGCGTCCGGAGCCTGTGCTCCGCAACGGGAGAGGCCACAACAGTGAGAGGCCCGCGTACCGGAAAAAAAAAAAAAAAATGTTGCCTGAAGGTAAGAGGTTTGCTTTAGATTAGGTACCCCCCAAAGCGGGGATTTGATTTGATGTGAGACAAAGATTTGATTGCAAATAGTTTACTAAGGAGGTATAGGAATTACTGGTAGGAGAGCAGCAAGAAAGGAAGGAGAGCTAACGAAGGCTAAGCCATACCTGGGACTTAACTCCACCAGGAAACTCTGAGACAAATAGGCCTTAGAATCATCCCACCCAAGGGGTGAAGGAGCTGGAGTAAGGACACCCTAACTCCCATCAGCCACAGCTGAAGAGCTTCTGGGGGTTGGTGTTAATTCGCAGTTGGAAGTCTGAAACCAATGACACGATAAAGGAAGTGAGCCGGCCACCCACAGGACCTGCCACCCACTTCCAAGGGCGAGATACATTCTTACCTCAAGTAACTGTGCAAATGCTAACTGACTGCCCCCTCCCCGCACCAACACAAAGAGTCAAAACCTAGCAGTGATCGTTTCTTTAAGTAATTATAGCCAAGAAAAATAGTTCTAACTTTAAACATCCTTTCCCAAACAAAAACTTCCTAGAATATCACATAAGTTAATGTTACACGGAAAAGGACAAATAAAGATTCAATTTAAACTTCTATTAGATGCTGGCTTGCAAAATATTTTGAGAAAATCCATGAAATTGGCCCTACTAAAATATAACAGGGATTTCTCAGTCCAATCAGATCCCAAAACAATGTCAATGAGTCGTTTATGGATTGAGCTGGAGATGTATATGAAGAACTAGAAACACAATTCAACTGTGTATTTCAATATTTCAAAGAAGGGAAGGACTTGCCCATGGTCCCCTAACTGATCCAAATGCTCTCCTTTTTAAAGAGAAGAATCAAGGTTTCTCATTTGTTTTCCTTTCTTGGTTGGTTGGTTGGCTAATAATTTACAGACTATGCAACAGTGCTATTCTCCAACATATATATGTTGCAACAGTGCTAGGTATACATGGATGTTAAGAGAACAGCAGTATTGCATAGCGCATATAGCGCTGGTTTTGCCATATATACATGGCAGGAGAGAGTGGAATTTGTTTGCTCTGTTTGTTTTGGAAACGTACTGATGTTCCTTGAGTCTCCAAAGCACTCCCCGTCTGTGGCTGACCCAGGTTCAGGCAGATGAGCATTCTGAGAGCTGCTCAAAGGAATGCAGCTTTCTCCAGATATCAGATGGCAAGCCTACAATCTGTTGAAGAATTTCTCACCTAGTTTCCACTTCTGCTTATCACTCACCAATTTTCATCTATACTCCCCCCTCCAAAAAAAACGACAAGCATTCCTATGGTCATATCCTGGGTGGATCTTAAAAAGTATTGGAAATAGCACATGCAGCTGTTAGTTTCTCCAGATACACAATCCAAGGCATTTAAATGCCCAGTCTGCAATGCTGGAAGCTAAAGACAAGAATAGGGACTTCCCTGGTGGCACAGTGGTTAAGAATCCTCCTGCCAATGCAGGAGACATGGGTTCGAGCCCTGGCCTGGGAAGATCCCATATGCCGCGGAGCAACTAAGCCCGTGTGCCACAACTACTGAGCCTGTGCTCTAGAGCCCGCAAGCCACAACTACTGAGCCCACGTGCTGCAACTACTGAAGCCCACGCACCTAGAGCCCGTGCTCTGCAACAAGAGAAGCCCGCACACCACAAGGAAGACATAAATAAATAAATTTACTTCTTTTTTAAAAATTTATTTATTTTTAGCCACATTGGGTCTTCGTTGCTGTGCGTGGGCTTTTCTCTAGTTGCGTTGGTCGGGGACTACTCTTCATTGCAGAGCGTGCGCTTCTCATCGCGGTGGCTTCCCGTTGCGGAGCACAGACTCTAAGGGCACAGGCTTCTGTAGTTGCGGCACACGGGCTCAGTAGTTATGGCTCGCGGGCTATATAGTGCAGCCTCAGTAGTTGTGGCACACGGGCTTAGTTGCTCCATGGCATATGGGATCATCCCAGGCCAGGGCTCGAACCCATGTCCCCTGCACTGGCAGGCGGATTCTTAACCACTGTATCACCAGGGAAGTCCCTAGACGTAGATTTTAAGTATATACAACAAAAAGTTAGTTCTGATTTTCTCTGGGTGACGGAATTTCAGTGACTTTTATTTTCTTCCTTGCATACTTAAGCACTATTGAATTTTTTTACATGGATATAAACTACTTTTATAATCAAAAAATTTATAAAAGCTATAAAGACTTTCAAAGTATGAGGGAAAGACAAAATAAATAAAGCTATAGGAAGAGAAGAAAGAAAAGGCAAGAAAAGAATGTGAGCTTCTCATTCACTCATTCAATCATTTGACAAAAGAATTCTTTAGTCAGACACTGTTCAAGAGCATAATGACTATAGATTATGGCTGTGTTTGTTGAAAAAACAAATATAGGGCTTAGAAAGGGGCAGAGATTACTATGCGTAGTAAGGTCAGAGAAAGCCTGTCTGAATACTCCAGCTAAGCTCCCAAAGAATCAAAGCTAACCTTCCAAAGAATGGTGGGGAACAGCACACGATAACGCCCTGGGGCAGGAAAACCTTGGTGACTTCAAACTAGCCAGCAGGGCTGGAATTCAGAAAGAAAGAGGCGGAGTGGAAGGGAGGTGGATTCCTTCAGGCACCTGAAAGCCCACTTAAGGAATTCATATTTTAATCTCAATACAATGAAAGCCATTAAAGGGTTTTAAGCAGGGAAGAGAAGTAATCAGAGTTGATCCTTCTCCCTGCCCAGTGGATTGGAGCGGGGAAACAGGTTCAGAAGCTGGCGCTGGTGGTGCTGTAATAGGAATATCTTGCCTCTTTCACCCCTGCATTTGCTGCTACCAAAATCTCTGCAGCCTTAGATCCAACCCCCCTGGCAACATTGCCCCCAAATGTCTAATCATCCTAATCACTCAGCTCTCAGACACACTGCAATCTTCACCCCAAACCTGCGAACCCTTCCAAACACATGCCCCCACTTCCTAGGGCTCCTGCCACACAGACCCCATCTGCCCCTCGCTCTGCAGCTTCTGCAGACCTCTGGGAGGACTAAGGCCAATTCCCCCATAATTGCCATCTCCTTTACTCCTCTAATTCACCTCTTGGTTCAAACTCATGCCACCTTCTGTGTTCCCGGTACTAGGTGTCAGTGTTTTGTTTCATGGAACTGTAAAATGCCTGGGGTTGAAAAGGACTTTATAGATATTCTGGTTCAACCTCCAGGTTTTCATGATGAGGAAACAGACCTGGCCTGGTTAGAAGACTTTTCCAAGTCCCAAAGGTTAGTACTTCTGACTTCCTACTTAGAGTTCCTTGCATGGTTTTAAAGCAATTTTTTTAAAAAAAGAAGCCTTGCACAGTGCTTCATGTTTTACAAAACATTTCTACCCACACCACCTTGCAGAATCACTGCAGCCCCCAAGTACGAGATATAAATTGAAGCTGAGAACGACGGAGCTGAGAGCAGGACTAAGCCAGGCTTGGACCCAGGTCTTCTGGTTCTAAGTACATCTTGAACTATGAAGACATCCCTCTTGTTAGATGAAGCTAGTCCAAGGGCATTAAAGTTAGAGGTTTCCTATTTCTGCTCATTATTTTTGATTAATAATACCTTTGTGTTTTAGTTGTATATACCTTCTGAAGATCAGATTTCTTTTACTGTGGTTAGGGAGGGACTTTGTCCAATACTGGGATTTTATTGGAATGAGGGTGAGGGCTTCTGAGCAGGAGAGAAAACTTAATGGACAAAGAAAATGAAGAAGAAAGATGCAAACTTTACCAAGTTTATGATTTGGCCTAAAGGTGCATGTGGATGCAGACCCAATCGACACGGCAAATAACCATTGTCAGAAGACCCTCTCTAAAACTGGTTGTCTTAGGTAAAAGTTAACATAGCACAATTCCAACATAGTGAAAGAACGTGAATGGTTTCATAGAGATCATTATGAAAAGATTTGAACTATATACAAACTGGATTATTTGTATTATATTTTTTCGGCATATTTGAGCCTTAGAGTTTCAAATCCAATGTCAAACTCTAAGTGACAAAAAAAAAGTCCTTCTTGGTTGCTTTGCAGGATGTGGAAGAGATTACTGCTTTGGAGTAAATATATTTAGGAATGCATTGCATCCTCATGCTTCAATTAGTTCTATTCTTGTTCTGAAAGTGGAAAGGGGTTGGGGCCCTGCATAACTGACACTTAGCAACAGCAGCTGATGCAAACTAGGCATCCAACACTCACCCAGGAGAAATGGCTCACCCTTGCCCTCAGAGCCCAACAGAGATCGGTTAACAGAACATTTATGCAAGAATTATTGCTTGCCTACTCTTTCATTTGCTTTTACTTTGATGAGCTCAAACTTTTTTTCCCCAAATATCAAACCTACTACTGTCAACGTCTCCTTAGGGTACGTAGGTACAGTTATTTGACTGTGTTGTAAAACCTCTCAAGTGTGAATGAAAAAAATCTGCACTTACCTCAAATGCTAAGTACCCTAAGAATATAGCTCATCTCCTCTGTGAATACTTGCTGAGCTAAGAGAAATCTTATGGGTCTATTAACTGAAAGCCCAGAGTAACATATTTATTAGGGTTTGCTTAATATCATCCGTTGGACTTGGAGAAATGGCTATGATAACAAATCAAGCAAACGGCACTGCTTGTTTTTAGAAGGCTAAGACAGAATATCTAAAAGAGCAAGTGTTCCACTGAAAATAATCATACAAAATGCACCTCTCTCTCACACCATCAAATCTGAACACATTCAGGACATCCTCTGTGTTACTGCATTCCATCCAGTTTACAGTCCTTACCAATTAAGCCACCCAAGTTGTGACATGTGGATCCTGGCTTAGCTCAGTTGAGTGCTGGCACATAAAGGAGTTAGTAAATACCTCACTCCACATACCTCTCCTACCTATCAAGAGACCCCACGATTGTGGTTCACAAATATACAGAAAGCCTACAGTGCGTTACCTTGGCCTTGGGGGCTTATGCATTCCTCAGAATTAAGTGAAATCTGGAGGCACTGAATCACTTTTTCTAACACTGCACTCCATTGTAAGTAGTCAATGTTTAAGACCAAGGTAAGATGACAAGTTGAAGATGATAAGATTGTACCGTTAAGATCACTCTTTTCAAGCTCTTAAAAGCACTGAATGGTGCTTTTGTACACGGGACTTAAGCTCAATAAAAATTCTTGTGACTGAGTAACGTTTGTATCCATGTTTAGTTATTTTTCTTTCTTTAGGTAAATGCACCAAAACTGTCTTTATATTTAAGATTCAGAAGAAAGCAGAAAATGAAAATAATGTTTTAGGAATACAAAATAAGTAACAGTTGTCCAAATGTCACATTCTGCTTTCCTAAAAATTGAGTTTTATTACATAAAGAGCATTTTATTTGCCATTAAATCAGTGCAATTCAGTAGGCTTATATTTTCAGGCAGTTTCTGATTCTTAGAAGTGTATTTTACAAACAACAAGAATGACAATCATTATGAGTAACTTTCTCCATCATTAATAGCTCCCTAAGGTAAAAGAATATCATGCTCCAATACCAACTATATGAAACTGCAATACAAAAAAAAAGTACAAAATGAACAATCCATTACATTATCTACATAAAAGCAAACAACTGAACTGGTTTTTACAGATCACTTCGTCCCTTCACCAATCCATGAGGATAGCAATGACATTAATATAACTTAGATTTGCCCCTCCTGGCCAGGGGCTATGGCTTGATGGTTCTGTAGCCAGCTTACTTTTGGCTCTGAGAAAAGTCAGTCAAGAGCCAGAGCAAGAAACCTGTGACACCGCTTCCACCATTAAGGCACATGGCAATTGATCCTAAAGCCTTTGTCACTTGATCCTTCCATCCAAATTGACTGCAAACAAAACGTTCTGAAGATGTGATAGCTGAACTTTAAGTGCAGCCACTGTTGCACTTCCATCAAAAAGGGAGCCTGCCACTACTTTCCCAGGGTCTTAGAACTCAGCAGAAGTAAATTTAGATAAAGTTGACAAATCTCTTGAAAAAGTTAAAGATCTTGGCATCCACATCTCTTTTTAAAAAATGGAGAGATAAAAAAAGGAAGTTAAACAAAATAGACAAACAGTTCCACTACATCCTTGGGAAACTTTTTCTGAATGCCAAAGAAGAACGCTCTTAAATATATGGGAAATACACTTACATATTAGGAAAACCTGGAAAATATATACTTTTAAAACCATAGATAGCACTTACAAAAGACCTCTGAAAATACAGTCTATCATGTTTTGGGACAAAGTTTGGGATGATTTAAGCATTGTTTATAGCTTGAATTGTTAGACCAAGCTATTCTTAGGCCTGGTTTTTATATTTTAAAATTGTGCCTAAGATCCCTAACCCAAAATAGCTAGCGACATTTTACTCTGATTTCCTGGAATTACAGATCAACAGTGCTAGAAAAATATTCAAGATGATTTGTTTCAACACCTATTTATAGATGTGCATCCTAAAACCCAGACAGGATGAAAGTCATGCAGCAGCAATATGAAAACTAGGACCCAGATTCCTTGACTCTTACTTTAATTTACTGAGTCTTAGCTGTGACTTAAAATAATAATAGTTCAAAAAATTTTGAGATTGGTTGCAGCAGTCACTCCAGGCATAGTTTGCTACCACAGGTGATAAAAAATAACCAAAGGGGAAAATCAAGATAATGATACAGAAACATTCTCCGCCCCCACCAAAAAAAAAAAAACAAAAAAAAAACCATACCCTTAAAGCAAAAAAAGGAAAAAAAAATCTTATCATTCTTTTTGTCCTAAATTGTCAAATGTGTTGCCTAAATTCTTCATTTCCCTTTAACGCTATAGCCTAAATTAGAAGCATTTTCTTCCTTGAAAGAAAACACCCCTTAGCAAGTTTATAACCTGAGATTAAAGTAAGCCCTAAATCTTAGTTACTTAAAACAAAAAGGGTTTAAATGATACATTAAACAAGATGGACTTAATTTATATTTATAGGACATTCCATCCAAAAACAACAGAATACACTTTCTTCTCAAGTGCTCATGGAACATTCTCCAGGATAGATCATATCTTGGGTCACAAATCAAGCCTTGGTAAATTTAAGAAAATTGAAATTGTATCAAGTATCTTTTCTGACCACAACGCTGTGAGACTAGCTATCAGTTACAGGAAAGAATCTGTAAAAAATACAAACACATGGAGGCTAAACAATACACTACTTAATAACCAAGAGATCACTGAAGAAATCAAAGAGGAAATCAAAAAATACCTAGAAACAAATGACAATGAAAACATGACGACCCAAAACCTATGGGATGCAGCAAAAGCAGTTCTAAGAGGGAAGTTTATAGCAATACAATCCTATCTTAAGAAACAAGAAACATCTGAAATAAACAACCTAACCTTACACTTAAAGCAATTAGAGAAAGAACAAAAAAATCCCAAAGTTAGCAGAAGGAAAGAAATCATAGAGATCAGATCAGAAATAAATGAAAAAGAAATGAAGGAAACGATAACAAAGATGAATAAAACTAAAAGCTGTTCTTTGAGCAGATAAACAAAATTGATAAACCATTAGCCAGACTCATCAAGAAAAAAAGGGAGATGACTCAAATCAATAGAAATAGAAATGAAAAAGGAGAAGTAACAACTGATACTGCAGAAATACAAAGGATCATGAGAGATTACTACAAGCAACTCTATGCCAATAAAATGGACAAATTCCATTTCTGGAAGAAATGGACAAATTCTTAGAAATGCACAACCTTCCGAGACTGAACCAGGAAGAAAGAGAAAACATGAACAGACCAATCACAAGCACTGAAATTAAAACTGTGATTAAAAACCTTCCAACAAACAAAAGCCCAGGACCAGATGGCTTCACAGGTGAATTCTATCAAACATTTAGAGAAGAGCTAACACCTATCCTTCTCAAACTCTTCCTAAATATACCAGAGGGAGGAACACTCCCAAACTCATTCTACGAGGCCACCATCACCCTGATACCAAAACCAGACAAAGATTTCACAAAAAAAGAAAACTACAGACCAATGTCACTGATGAACATAGATGCAAAAATCCTCAACAAAATACTAGCAGACAGAATCCAACAGCACATTAAAAGGATCATACACCATGATCAAGTGGGGTTTATTCCAGGAATGCAAGGATTCTTCAATATACGCAAATCAATCAATGTGATACACCATATTAACAAATTGAAGGAGAAAAACCATATGATCATCTCAATAGATGCAGAGAAAGCTTTCAACAAAATTCAACACCCTCCCAAAAGTAGGCACAGAGGGAACTTTCCTCAACATAATAAAGGCCATATATGACAAACCAACAGCCAACATAGTCCTCAATGCTGAAAAACTGAAACCATTTCCACTAAGATCAGGAACAAGACAAGGTTGCCCACTCTCAGCACTATTATTCAACATAGTTTTGGAAGTTTTTGCCACAGCAATCAGAGAAGAAAAAGAAATAAAAGGAATCCAAATCGGAAAAGAAGAAGTAAAGCTGTCACTTACTGTTTGCAGATGACATACTATACATAGAGAATCCTAAAGATGCTACCAGAAAACTACTAGAGCTAATCAATGAATTTGGTAAAGTAGCAGGACACAAAATTAATGCACAGAAATATCTTGCATTCCTATACACTAATGATGAAAAATCTGAAAGTGAAATTAAGAAAACACTCCCATTTACTACTGCAACAAAAAGAATAAAATACCTAGGAATAAACCTACCTAAGGAGACAAAAGACCTGTATGCAGAAAATTATAAGACACTGATTAAAGAAATTAAAGTTAATACAAATAGATGGAGAGATATACCATGTTCTTGGATTGGAAGAATCAACACTGTGAAAATGACTCTACTACCCAAAGCAATCTACAGATTCAATGCCATCCCTATCAAACTACCAGTGGCATTTTTCACAGAACTAGAACAAAAAATTTCACAATTTGTGTGGAAATAAAAGACCCCGATTAGCCAAAGCAATCTTGAGAAAGAAACACGGAGCTGGAGGAATCAGGCTCCCCGACTTCAGACTATACTACAAAGCTACAGTAATCAAGACAGTCTGGTACTGGCACAAAAACAGAAATATAGATCAATGGAACAGGAGAGGAAGCCCAGATATAAACCCACGCACAAATGGTCACCTTACCTTTGATAAAGGAGGCAAGAATATACAATGGAGAAAAGACAGCCTCTTCAATAAGTGGTGCTGGGGGCTTCCCTGGTGGCTCAGTGGTTGAGAATCCGCCTGCCAATGCAGGGGACACGGGTTCGAGCCCTGGTCCGGGAAGATCCCACATGCTGCGGAGCAGCTAAGCCCATGTACCACGACTACCGAGCCTGCGCTCTAGAGCCCGTGAGCCACAACTACTGTGCCCGCGTGCCACAACTACTGAGTCTGCGCTCTAGAGCCTGCGAGCCACAGCTACTGAAGACTGTGCACCTAGAGTCTGTTCTCTGCAACAAGAGAAGCCGCCCGGGGCATGGCAAGCAAGAGTAGTCCCCTCTCACTGCAACTAGAGAAAGCACCGCGTGCAGCAGCAATGAAGACCCAATGCAGCCAAAAATAAAATAAGATAAATAAATTTAAAAAAATAAATAAATAAATAAATAAAAATAAGTGGTGCTGGGAAAACTGGACAGCTACATGTAAAAGAATGAAATTAGAACACTCCCTAACACCATACATAAAAATAAACTCAAAATGGATTAAAGACCTAAATATAAGGCCAGACACTATCAAACTCTTAGAGGAAAACATAGACAGAATACTCTATGACATAAATCACAGCAAGATCCTTTTTGACCCACCTCCTAGAGAAATGGAAATAAAAACAAAAATAAACAAATGGGACCTAATGAAACTTAAAAGCTTTTGCACAGCAAAGGAAACCATAAACAAGATGAAAAGACAACCCTCAGAATGGGAGAAAATATTTGCAAATGAAGCAACTGACAAAGGATTAATCTCCAAAATTTACAAGCAGCTCAGGCAGCTCAATATCAAAAAAACAAACAACCCAATCCAAAAATGGGCAGAAGACCTAAATAGACATTTCTCCAAAGTAGATACACAGATTGCCAACAAACACATGAAAGAATGCTCAACATCATTAATCATTAGAGAAATGCAAATCAAAACTACAATGCGATATCATCTCACACTGGTCAGAATGGCCATCATCAAAAAATCTACAAACAATAAATGCTGGAGAGGGTGTGGAGAAAAGGGAACCCTCTTGCATTGTTGGTGGGAATGTAAATTGATACAGCCACTATGGAGAACAGGATGGAGGTTCCTTAGAAAACTAAAAATAGACCTAATATACGACCCAGCAATCCCACTACTGGGCATATACCCTGAGAAAACCATAATTCAAAAAGAGTCATGTACCACAATGTTCATTGAAGCTCTATTTACAATAGCCAGGACATGGAAGCAACCTAAGTGTCCATCCACAGATGAATGGATAAAGAAGATGTGGCACATATATACAATGGAATATTACTCAGCCATAAAAAGAAACGAAACTGAGCTATTTGTAATGAGGTGGATAGACCTAGAGTCTGTCATACAGAGTGAAGTAAGTCAGAAAGAGAAAGACAAATACCGTATGCTAACACATATATATGGAATTTAAAAAAAAAAAAAAATGTCATGAAGAACCTAGGGGTAAAACGGGAATAAAGACACAGACCTACTTGAGAATGGACTTGAGGATATGGGGAAGGGGAAGGGTAAGCTGTGACAAAGGGAAAGAGAGGCATGGACATATATACACTACCAAACGTAGGGTAGATAGATAGTGGGAAGCAGCCGCAGAGCACAGGGAGATCAGCTCGGTGCTTTGTGACCGCCTGGAGGGGTGGGATGGGGAGGGTGGGAGGGAGGGAGATGCATGAGGGAGGGGATGTGGGAACAGATGTATATGTATGACTGATTCACTTTGTTATAAAGCAGAAACTAATAAAAAAAAAAAAAAAAAAAACAATAAATGCTGGAGAGGGTGTGGAGAAAAGGGAACCCTCTTGCATTGTTGGTGGGAATGTAAATTGATACAGCCACTATGGAGAACAGGATGGAGGTTCCTTAGAAAACTAAAAATAGACCTAATATACGACCCAGCAATCCCACTACTGGGCATATACCCTGAGAAAACCATAATTCAAAAAGAGTCATGTACCACAATGTTCATTGCAGCTCTATTTACAATAGCCAGGACATGGAAGCAACCTAAGTGTCCATCCACAGATGAATGGATAAAGAAGATGTGGTATATATATACAATGGAATATTACTCAGCCATAAAAAGCAACAAAATTGAGTTATTTGTAGTGAGGTGGATGGACCTAGAGTCTGTCATACAGAGTGAAGTAAGTCAGAAAGAGAAAACCAAATACCGTATGCTAACATATATGTGGAATCTAAAAAAAAAAAAGGTCATGAAGAACCTAGGGGCAAGACGGGAATAAAGACACAGACCTACTAGAGAATGGACTTGACACGGGGAGGGGGACGGGTAAGCTGGGACAAAGTGAGAGAGTGGTAGTGTATATATGGACATATATACAGTACCAAATGTAAAACAGATAGGTAGTGAGAAGCAGTCGCATAGCACAGGGAGATCAGCTTGGTGCTTTGTGACCAGCTAGAAGGGTGGGATAAGGAGGGTAGGAGGGAGGGAGATGCAAGAGGGAAGAGATATGGGGATATATGTATATGTATAACTGATTCACTTTGTTATAAAGCAGAAATTAACACACCATTGTAAAGCAATTATACTCCAATAAAAATGTTAAAAAAAAAAACAAACAAAAAACAGATTCTCACTCAAGCTAAATGTCCGTTCTGGCTCAGCAGGGGGCGCTGCACATCATTCTCATTCAGGCCAATGAAGCAGCTAGATTCTCAGAGGGTCTCATACCGTGGATTAAACACTCTCCCTCAGAAATGCCACACAATCTTGCTAGCAAATCATTGGTCAAACTGGTCACATGATCCCATCCAACCACATGGGAGTCAGAAAATGCAATATTGAAGACAGAAAAACAGAAATATTTAGAGAACAGCGTTACTACCACACGCTATATTTCTGAAACATGAATAACCGGATATTGACATTCTCTGATTGAATACACGAGTTTATTACATACCTAGTTTTTTTTTCCATCATATGCAGAAAGTAGCTAAAAAGAATGTCACCAAGAATCAAGAACCTTCAGCACCAGCCTTTGTTCAACCGCCAGATAACTAATGACCCTGGCAAGCTACATCAGTTTCCTCATTTGTAAAATAACAATTGACAAAGGATGATTTCTAAGGTTCCATTTAGCTTTATAAAGCCTACAATCCTAACTTACTGAGTTTATAAAAATAAACAAGAGGACTTTTCACTGGTTGCATTGGCCATGCTAAAATCAAGATATGTTCTCTTTAAAATGTAATATTCAAATATAGAAGCCTTAATTTCATACAAAAATGGTGAATGGCTGTTGGGTTTGGAGATTTTTAGCTTTGTTTTGCTTTTTCCAAGTCATCACGGAAGTAGAAAATCTCACTCTGTTCAACGAATTATGGCATGTAGCTTGCATAGCGCTTGCTCCGAAGGATGGCTTACTATATCTAGGAGTAGTTTCCCTAACCAAAGCAAAAGTTTTCTGTTCATTCTGCACCTGACTACACTTTACTATGCTTACATGCACAATCTTTTTGTTATCTATTTCTCTCTGCTTATATTTGTCCCTTTTCTTATAGTGATGAAAGAATTCTAAGTTCTGTAAGGCAATATGTAGCATTATACTCTTTCCCTACAGGGATCAGTTCATGACACTTTACCTGAATTAAGGTCATTCTCTTCAACCAGCTGAGCAGATATGGACACTCATATTTACTCCTGATCATTAAGAATAATCTTAACTGGAAAAATATTTATTTTACATGATATGGAAAGAACAGTAGAAGATCCTCTTTGAGAAAGGAAAATGTGAAATTAGACATGGGACTCCCTTTAAAAACTGAATCTGTTTTTGCAAACTATTATATATAGGATGGATAAACAACAAGGTCCTACTGCATAGCACAGAGAATTATATTCAATATCCTGTGACAAAACATAATGGAAAAGAATATGATAAAGAATATATATGTATAACTGAGTCACTTTGCTATACAGCAGAAATTAAACACAACACTGTAAATCAACTATACTTCAATAAAATGTTTTTAAAAAATGAAAAAAGGTGAATCTGTTTTAATAAAAGGTAGATTATAAAGCAAGGCACTTGAACCCCAAATACTTTATTTGGATCCTATGTTACTAAACATCTTGATCGGTGTTGTTACAGAAGCTGAATTTGGGGTCTAATGAATGAAAAGAGAGCCCCAGTTAGCTTTTGATCAAATAAGGTGGATGGTCTCAACTAAGCTTAAAATTAACTGTGCACTATTCTCTTCCACAAATAACAGATCCTCCATGGGATTTTCCCCAACTATCCAATGTAAGGAAAAGGCCCTCTTGCTTTCCAGTTGTCTTCAGGAGCCTGCTTTACCCATATAAAAAAAGGAAATTTTTATATTTGTATAAACCTCAGGATTTGTGAAATCATGTTTCAAAGTCATTAAAGACGATCAGAGTGGGAGGTCAAGTCAAGTCATGAACTGTGCATGCTGTTAATCAGTTCAGATATATATGCATGTAAAATCAACTTAGTGGGTTAAAAAAATTATTTTCCTGCCTAGAACTAAGTCTTGGTCCCATTGACACTGTACAAACTTCAGTGTGGCTTCCAGCATTGGACCCAGCAGCTCTGTCTGCTCTCTCTCTGCTGCAGCTGTTTGCAACTAACTTGAATTATTATCATTAAAGAGCTTCTCCCAATTTCTGAACCCAAAACACAGTACAGAGCATTGTTCATTCATCTACATGATAGAAAAACAGAGATTTGTTTTGAAAATAAAGGTCTACCTAAAGCCCCCAGTCATTAAGTCAGAAACTAAATTGCAAGTTGATGGTAGTGAAATATGAGCTCAGAACTGAAGAAACAGACTCATTAAGGCTTACATTTTCTAACTGCCTATGTTAACCAAGGCAATCTTATATCAGAAGTATTTTTCTTCCTTCCAAGGAAACTCTTTCATCTACACAATTAAGGGGTTAGACAAGAGAAATGATTCTTCACCAGAAAAGTACATCAGATTACCTGGGAAACTTTTCCAAACACACACACACCCATCCACACCTCAGACATACTTATTCAGAAGGTGGCATGTACATTTTGAAAATGTTCCACAAAATGATTCTGATCTCTACCTTCAGTTTGTAAATTCTAAATCTCTGAAGTCCTTTCCAGCTCTAAGCACTCCGTTAATCAATGGAGCCAATCAGAAAAGAGCTCTACAGAGTTGAATCAATAAGGTTCTGCAAGCAATAATGATTTGTTAATTACATGGTGAGATTGTAGTGAAAGAAGAGAGGCACCTGGTTTCCATCTTACAGTTCAGTTGTTGAAAAGGCTTTACTATTAGATTTGCATTTCACAGACAGCCTTGTATAGAGGAAAGGAATGGGCTTTGGCCCACGTTCAAATTCTTGCTTCTTCATTAGTAGCTGGGTAACTAAACCTGCACTAGTTCCTGAATTTAAACCTTTTTGAGCCTCAGTTTTGCTATGTATCTAGTGGGAATAAGAATTCCTCTCTCCCAAAAGACAACCCTCAGAATGGGAGAAAATATTTGCAAATGAAGCAACTGACAAAGGATTAATCTCCAAAATTTATAAGCAGCTCATGCAGCTCAATAGCAACAAAACAAACAACCCAATCCAAAAATGGGCAGAAGACCTAAATAGACATTTCTCCAGAGAAGATACACAGACTGCCAACAAACACATGAAAGAATGCTCAACATCATTAATCATTAGAGAAATGCAAATCAAAACTACAATGAGATATCATCTCACACCAGTCAGAATGGCCATCATCAAAAAATCTAGAAACAATAAATGCTGGAGAGGGTGTGGAGAAAAGGGAACACTCTTGCACTGCTGGTGGGAATGTGAATTGGTACAGCCACTGTGGAGGACAGTATGGAGGTTCCTTAAAAAACTACAAATAGGGCTTCCCTGGTGGCGCAGTGGTTGAGAGTCCGCCTGCCGATGCAGGGGACACGGGTTCATGCCCCGGTCTGGGAAGATCCCACATGCCGCGGAGCGGCTGGGCCCGTGAGCCATGGCCGCTGAGCGGGTGCGTCCGGAGCCTGTGCTCCGCAGCGGGAGAGGCCACAACAGTGAGAGGCCCGCATACCATAAAAAAAAAAAAAAAAAAAAAAAACTACAAATAGAACTACCATATGACCCAGCAATCCCACTACTGGGCGCATACCCTGAGAAAACCATAATTCAAAAAGAGTCATGTACCAAAATGTTCATTGCAGCTCTATTTACAATAGCCCGGAGATGGAAACAACCTAAATGTCCATCATCCGATGAATGGATAAAGAAGATGTGGCACATGTATACAATGGAATATTACTCAGCCATAAAAAGAAGTGAAATTGAGCTATTTGTAATGAGGTGGATAGACCTGGAGTCTGTCATACAGAGTGAAGTAAGTCAGAAAGAGAAAGACAAATACCGTATGCTAACACATGTATATGGAATTTAAGAAAAAAAATGTCATAGGGGTAAAACAGGAATAAAGACACAGACCTACTTGAGAATGGACTTGAGGATACGGGGAGGGGGAAGGGTAAGCTGTGACAAAGCGAGAGAGAGGCATGGACATATATACACTACCAAACGTAAGGTAGATAGCCAGTGGGAAGCAGCCGCATAGCACAGGGAGATCAGCTCGGTGCTTCGTGACCACCTAGAGGGGTGGGATAGGGAGAGTCAGCGGGAGGGAGACGCAAGAGGGAAGGGATATGGGAACAGATGTATATGTATAACTGATTCACTTTGTTATAAAGCAGAAACTAATAAATAAAAAAAATAAAAATATAAAAATTTAAAAAAAGAATTCCTCTCTCACTTGTGCACAGTGCCTCACGCAGAGCTTAACATATAACAGGTGCTGGGTAAATGTTACCTCCAAACCTGTCATACTCCCTTCTGCTTCTGTCTCCTCATTTCTCTAAAGATAAGCCTTTTCTCACTATAAAACTAGAAAGACATTTTGGTTTAAAGAAAAAACTGTAGTCTCAATTATTCATGCCAGTGATAGAAAGATATATGACAGATAGACGAAACATTATACCTAATCGTCCCAAACTTGTTTATTTATTACTATTTCCTAAACCACACACCTCACCTTAGTCATTTCTATTTTCAGGTCAAATCCTCCAATTTTCTAAGTAGAAGGCCTTGGGCAAGTCACTTTATCTTTGGGTCTTCGCTCTGTAAAGTATGAATGTTAATATCTTCACCATCTACTTCACAGGGTTGTGTGAGATCCAAATGAGATAATGTATGACAAAGTTATTTAATGTGCATTTAATATTACACAAGTATGAAAGAAGGCTATTAGATGGCAACTCTTAACAGCCTTTCACCAGGTTTCTCAGACACAACAAATGTGACTTGCTTACACTCTCATTTTCTTTCTTCATTCCCATATTATAAGGGAGATGGTGAAAACAAAACCAACCAGCTACATGTGAAGAAGGTATACATACCTGAAGAATAAATTGATTTGTAACCATAATATCATATACGAGTTCCAACTACAGTAATGCCTATCCCATTTGTTTTCATTATATGTATTCCACTTTATTAAATCACATAATGAAGCTTTTTTATTTCCCACAACCTTCCTAATATATTCTCAGAATAGTTCTGCTGGAATCATAGTTAAATATGCATAGATAAACTTTATATTTTTATTTTTCCAATAATATGAAAAAATAACGAAAATAAATAACAAGGGTACAATTTTCTAAATGAGCAAATTTTTTTTTTTTTGGCTGCGCCACACGGCATGCAGGATCTTAGCTCCCCGACCAGGGATCGAACCCGTGCCCCCTGCAGCGGAAGTGCAGAGTCCTAACCCCTGGACCACCGGGGAAGTCTCTAAAATGAAACAGTTTTAATATAGGGTGCTAGCTAAGCATACCAGAATAACGAAAGATAACAGAGGATATTGTAGCCCAGAAATTCCTAACATGTTATAAGATTTGCCCATTTAGGCTTGGTTGATTTGGGGATGCCCCCTTAGATTCTTATCTCACCTGACATATGGTGCCAGACATCTATTTTTTAATTAAAAGAAATGATAAATTTTGCAAAATCCTTCAAAACTGTGGGTACATGAAGGGTAGACAGTTATTATGCTGCCAACAGAGGGTGTGATCACAGAGTTTCCACTGACACCTCTACAAGGCCTCTTCGGGAACGTAACATTTCTGTTGTGTCTGAGTTGACTTTTACCACATCCTAGCAATGAAGATCATGCGGCTCACTCAATGTTTGTTGCCTAAATCTGGGCTCCCCAGTCTAGCCACAGACCTAGGTTCCATAATTTCCTTCTTTCAGCTAATAATTTCAAATCCTGATTCTGTCATGCATCAAGTAAAAGAAAAAAATCATACATAATATTAAACAACAAAGAAAAAAATCATACATAGTAATTTTGTTTACTACTCTGTTAGTTTCTATTTTTACTCATGTTTCAAAAAGCTCTACTTTATGCATTTTGAGTAAAACAGTAATTAGTTCAACCAAATTAACACTATAATGATTAGATTATTTCCTCATGGTTATTCAACAAGCCAGGAATAATACCTAGGAATAAAGTATAAAACCTAGAACTAAATTTAACAATAAGTACACAGTACCTATTTTTAATTGCACAGTTTCAGTAGGACATTAAAGAGAAGTTTCAAATGAAGGATGGGATATAGACCAGATTCACAGTGGGAGGACTCAATATTATAAATACTCTCCAACTTAATTTATAGATTCAATATAATTCCAATAAAAAGTAAAATGGAATTGGGAGGGTAGATCACAAAATGAAGTTAAGGACTTCTAGTCAATAAGGCATGCTGAGCTGATTTGGGAAGTGCACTCCATCCCCACCCCTTGCCATCCCATCCCCATACCTTTCTTTGCTAACACATATAAGCTCTGGATAAGTATAACAAATTATTTTAAATGCATAGCTGGGCAGAAAGCAAGAAAGGGAAGTCTCCCGGAAACAAAAAAGAAACTCAAAACTCACAATAGTGATTAGGAATCGAAGACCTAGTAGGAATATGAGAATAGGATATTTACCTTCAAGTGTAGAGTTTACCTACCATGTGAGGCTGGAAATAAGCACCTTACATAAAATCAGGAGGGTGGAAGAACTAGAAAAACTCCATCTGCTCAGAAGGAAAGCGGTACAAAACAAGATTTCAAGAGGAACCACATAAAGATCTAGAACCGAAAATATCTTTAATGAAAAAAAAGTAGACCATTTTAATATAGCCACACTTAAGGGGAAAGGATTTACAGAGGTGTACACCAGGGGGCGGAATCTTGGGAGACATCTTAGAGTTTTTGCCTACTACAGGGAAAAAGCAATATTTGAAGATATGTCCCAGGTCACACCACATTTAGCACCTTTGCTCTTAACCGCTGTGCTAAGGGAATTGCACATCAAATACTAGAACAGCACGGAATTGGGCTCAGGATCCCAAGGGTATGGCAGGATTTCCTCTAGAGCCACTGAAGACTGACTCACCCCCAGGCCAAGTCATCATCTTTCTTCCGTCTTTGCAGGTCAATCTAATATCCTACTTCTGGATCCAAAATTCCACGTCTATAGAATAAACGACACTTGTTGTCAATGTAAATACTCTGTGTGTGGCTCACATGTACTTTTCAAGTTGTCTTTTCAACTTCTAGGAACACATTAATAAAAACATTATTTAGATTGTCTCCTTGTCACTCCTTTACCATAAAAGACTTTGATTGAATAACATTACAAATGCTGCACAGATCATATGAAAGCTAATAGTTTAAAGCCCTTTTAAAATTCCCCAAAGCTGAAAATAGACATCCATTAGCATGCTTGTTTATTCTAGAGTTTATTGGCTTATGGGTATCAGCTTTATTGTTTCACAGGAATGCATACTTTTTTTTAATTGATCAACGGCAGAATGCAAACAGTGAACAATTAATCTTAGCTGTTTACTGCTTCTATGATTCTCTGGAAACAGAAGGGGGAAAATGTCTTACGTGCTTATAACACAAAAGCACTATCTCAGATCATTTCCCCAGCTATGGAACAGATTGCAAACTTCATCTTAAAATTACCAAATGTATATCTTAATCGATTCATTAAAATTCTTCTAGCATCATTTTAAGAAACAAAAATAGTTTTTGTGACATTTCTGTGAATAAATTTGATTCCTATAATAACCATCTCTACCCTTCCCTTCTATCCTCGTGCCAATTATGTATCATTGAAAAACTATACCTGGTTTTGTATGTGTGACCCTTATAATGAACAAGCAGGACCCATGGGATATAATCAGAAAATGACTGTTTCTTCCATTGCATCTGTAAGTTTATTATGTGGGGCTGGTTTTTCCCTTGTCCTTGTATGAAATTCAGGACAGTTGTTGTGTCTTTTGCAATCACTCAAATAATGAAGACTTTTCAAGTCACTCTAAGTCCAAAAACTCCATCACAGTTCTGTAATTAATGTGTCTAATTTAATATAGCACTCAAACTCTTCCAACTTCATGCAAAGTTAAATGGCTCCCTCCTGCAGCTAGGTATGGCCTAGCGAACACTTTCCCACATGTTCTGGGAAAGGTGAACAAAGATTCTTCTCTCTCCAGCCGGATTGCTAATTTAGGTTGCCCCCACTTTCTGATCCAAAAGTGGGGATGAGGTAGAGGGAAAAAGAGGCAGCAGGAACATTCTTCCTTGACTAATACAGACTAATTAGATCATTAGATCTAATGCTGGTGATCTGTGAGCGTGGTGAGTGTTTAAAGGTTACTTTTTTTTTTTTTTTGCGGTACGCGGGCCTCTCACTGTTGTGGCCTCTCCCGCTGTGGAGCACAGGCCCCGGACGCGCAGGCTCAGCGGCCATGGCTCACGGGCCCAGCCGCTCCGCGGCACGTGGGATCTTCCCGGACCGGGGCATGAACCCGCGCCCCCTGCACCAGCAGGCGGACTCTCAACCATGGCGCCACCAGGGAAGCCCTAAAGGTTACTTTTTTTAAAATTGAAATATAGTTGATTTACAATATTGTTTTAGTTTCAGGTGTAGAGCAAAGTGATTCAGATGTATATATATTTTTTTGATTCTTTTCCATTGTAGGCTATTACATGATATTGAATATAGTTCCCTGTGCTATACGATAAATCTTTGTTGCTTATCAAAATAGATAAGCAAGCGAATATGTAAAATATGTAAAATATGTAAAATATGTAAAATAACATACAGCAGTGTGTATCTGTTGATCCCATACTCCTAATTTATCCCTCCCCCTGCCACTTCTCCTCTGGTAACCATAAGTTTATTTTCTATGTCTGTGAGTCCGTTTCTGTTTTGTAAATAAGTTCATTTGTACTATTTTTTAGTTTCCACATATCAGTGATATCATATATTTGTCTTTCTCTGACTTACTTCACTTAGAATGATAATCCCTAAATCCATCCATGTTGCTGCAAATAGCATTATTTCATTCTTTTTTATGGCTAATATTCCATTGTGTGTGTATGTGTACATGCATATATAGTATGTGTGTATATATACATATATATGTGTGTGTGTGTGTGTGTATATATACACACACACACACACACACATATATATACATACCACAACTTCTTTATCCATCCATTTACTGATGGATACTTTGAAAGCTTACTTATTCTTTTGAGCCAGGGGTGGGATGGTGATGAAGATAATCGAAGGTAGAGAGGTGGGAAACCTCAACTCCAGCCCCATCACTGGGGATCTCTAACCTACGGATCCTTTTTTGCAGATGCTTACTTAGGGCTCCCTCCTCAGTTTACCCTGCTGGGGTCCAGGTGGCCCTCTTAGACATGACCTGAGGTGATCACCAGCTAGCTCACTCTCCATCGTGGTGATCTATCCTTGCTCTTTCGGGAACAACCCATGCACTCTGTGCTCTACCAAACTATGGAACAGTGCAGCTACATCTCTTTCACTCCATCATCAGAGGAGCTAGCCAGCCAGTCTCTTGTCCTGTAGATTTCTCAGGCCTGAATCTCTACACCTCCCCATCTTCAGGGATACACATTAAACACTCCAAATGATCTGCATAAAAACCCTTTCTCTAGACGTGAGTTGAGGGGCAGGTACCTCACACCCCTTTGTTGGTGGCCAGGATCTGGTACTCGAATTCACCACCAACTCTCTGAAAATCATCTTCTAATCATTCTTTTCTTGGCCTCTCCAACCTGTTTTATCACCTGGGAGTGGCCAATAAGCTAACCACGAACAGCTTAAACTGGTTCTCCTGTGCTTCCTTTTCCAAGTCTGCATCGTGGTCTTACTTTGGAATGCGGCCTCTACTGTCTTAAGCCACAGCTAAAACTGAAAACTAAAAAGTTCCGTTTTAACATCCTGTTCCATGTGTACTCATATTTCTATCAAGTGGTCCATTTCTATTTTTTTTCCAATAGGAAATATATGTATTCTGTTGGCTCACAAACTCCTACAAGCAGGGTTTGAACTCTCAAGAGTTAAATAATTCTATAAACTGAGGTTTAACTATGAAGGGTGAAATGACAATGGCTGAGGCGGGGTGCTGGGGTGAGGTGAGGACCTAGTCAGAAGCACAGAGTAGCAAGAGTCAAACACACAATCAGAGCTCCCAACTTATATAGCCTCCTGCACGCTGGACTGAACCCGTCATCTCCTATTCTCCCAGTCCTGCTTCTCTATGACACCACGTAGCAGAGTCACCTGGGAGTTATCTTAGATCCCTCCCTTTCTCTCATCTGCAAGATCCAATCAGTCACCAAGTTTGATTACTGCTACACATAAAGCATCCCTCCTACCCAGCCACTCCACCCATTCCCTCTGCCACTGTTTCATTTCAGTAAGAGTTAATGAGGACCTATGTTTTTTTAAGAGAGGAGAGTGGAGTATGCTTATATGTTAATGAAAAAGAGTCAATCAGGAAGAGATAAAAAATATTTGAGAAAAAAGACAATTGGCGAGGCCAGACCCGTAAAGGAGAAGAAGAGAAAGAACCCTGAACCCAGGGGGAAAAGGAAATCTTGGACAGGAAAAGAAAAACTTCACTATCTGAGATACTGACTTTCTCATAATGCTAAAGTTATTCAACTTTTTAATGTTAATATTTTCTTTTCTGAAATAAGATTAGATGGTGGTATTTTTAATGTCCTTACTTGAAAAACATTTAAACTTGGCAAACATTCAGTCCCTAAAATTTGGGGTGTGGGGGGAGATTTTTCTATTCCCTCAAATCCAAATCCAATTCCCCAATCTTGAGTATCTACGTGGCTACTGACCTCTCTCTCTCTTTCCCTATCTTGACCCTTTCTCCTAAGGGAGAAACGTTTTTCTATTCGCTGTCTACACTTTCCTGTCTTCCTGATGCCCGTTCATCATTCCACTGCAGCATTCCTTCTATCTGCTTCTCACCACTGAAACTGCCCCTGGCTGAGGTCACACTGACCCAATTGCCAAACCCAATGGTAACTTCTTTGTCCTCATGATGCTAATGAGAGTTCTTTGCATCTTAAATTTCTAAATTCCCTTTGATTCTCTGATTTCATTCTCTGCTCTGGCTACTCCTTCTCAGGCTCCTCTTGTTGACTTGTTTCCTATGTTCTCAGAGTTTCACTGCTGAAGGTTCTTTTTACTGCACATTCTAGGTCCATCTCATCCATGCCTTCTACCACCACCTGACAACTCCTCTGTAATAATTCCTCTATAAATACAGATATGTGTTATCTGTACCACTCTAGGATGTGACTATCACCTTTTCCAGATGAGGGGAATGAGGCTAAGAAAACTAATTTGCCAAAGTTCCATTATTAGTATAATATTAAGGAATGTGTTTAAACCGCAATCTTCCGAATCCAAAGGCCATGGTCCTCTGACTCTAAGACAACTGTTTTGAGGATAAAATAAGATAATGTATAAAAGTGAAAACAGACAAAGTTTCCTATTTTAATCAAGTTCGGGCATTGTAGAATCAAGAAAATTTTGTAAAGAGCCGAAGTTCCCTTCTATAATGCCATCTGCCTCTTGCTGTCTCCCTTCTCTCTGAGGTGGTAAAGTAAATCACAGTACATTCCAAAATTTTGTAAAGAGCCGAAGTTCCCTTCTATAATGCCATCTGCCTCTTGCTGTCTCCCTTCTCTCTGAGGTGGTAAAGTAAATCACAGTACATTCCAACTTTCTCCTTCTCCTTTCTCTGACTGTGGAGTCGGTCAGGGATTCACACCATAGGTACAGGACCTATCTTACCCCTGATTCTGGACTAATTAGGCATTATTTCTCCAAGGTAGAGCAATCAGGGAAAAAGGACTAGGTATGTGAAAAGACTATTGCAAAAGAAGACTCTTCTAAGGAATTACCATAAATGGTTTCTACTGAAAGAAAGTGGCTGCACAGTAGAAACTTTCATAGATTTTCTCTTTAGTGGACTCAGTAAGAAGAAAAAGGACATCATAGCTATGAAACCAAAGCAGGTAGTCATAAAGTGGAAAGAATCTGAGATTAGGTAAGACAACTTGGATACCAAAAATATCATGACCCATTAAAAAGTTGCAATGGGGGCTTCCCTGGTGGCGCAGTGGTTGAGAGTCTGCCTGCCGACGCGGGGGACACGGGTTCGTGCCACGGTCCGGGAAGATACCACATGCCGCGGAGTGGCTGGGCCCGTGAGCCATGGCCGCTGAGCCTGTGCGTCCGGAGCCTGTGCTCCGCAACGGGAGAGGCCACAACAGTGAGAGGACTGTGTACTGCAAAAAAAAAAAAAAAAAAAAGTTGCAGTGGAGGTGGTGAGTAACAGATTGGAAATGATTGAAAATCTAATCAAAGTAGATTGATTAGATTAAGCTTGAGAAATTCTGCCCATATTCAGAGAAAAGGCAAAAGATTAAATGTAGTAAATAAAAAATGAGATACGGGAGATAAATACATAAATGTATATATACTTACAAAAAGAAATAATCAGGAAAAAATTGAATTCTGAGATGAAAAGAAATTTTAAGTCTTCAAATCAAAAACTACTTAATGAGTACCAAGAAAAATTAATATAACAGATTATCACCATGATATGGTAAAAATTTTCATAGTATCGGAGAAAAAAACCAATGTTTTTATAATGGAAAAGAATCTGAAAAAGAATATATATAACTGAATCACTGCTGTACACTTGAAACTAACACAACATTGAAAATTAACTATACTTTAATTTTTTAAAAAATGATGCTTTAAGCGTCAAGACAGAAAAACAGATTATCTACAAAAGAACAGCAATCAGGCAGACCTCAGACTTCTCTTCTGCAATCCTAACCTCTAGAATTCAATAGAGCAACGTCTAGAGAGCACTGAGGTAGACTGTGACCCAAGAATTTGATATAAAGCAAGAAAAACAGAAAAGTATTCCCATCTATACAAGGATTCCTGAAAACAATTTCTTAAAAACTTCTCAGCTATTTATGACCTCCTAAAAAATTACTTGAAGGGCTTCCCTGGTGGCACAGTGGTTGAGAGTCCGCCTGCCAATGCAGGGGACACGGGTTCATGCCCCAGTCCAGGAAGATCCCACATGCCGCGTAGTGGCTGGGCCTATGAGCCATGGCCACTGAGCCTGCGTGTCCAGAGTCTGTGCTCCGCAACGAGAGAGGCCACAATAGTGAGAGGCCCGCGCACCGCAAAAAAAAAAAAAAAAAAAAAAAAAAAAAAAAAAAAATTACTTGAATATATACTTAAATTTGTCATGCTATGAACTTAAGGATGGAGGAACTGTAATTCTATTAAGCTGGCATAAGCAGTAGAACAGCTTAAACAGAGTTAAGTCAAAATAAACTTGGCCAATATGGGCACAAACCTTAAAGAAAATGTCCAAAGTCCTTAAATAGAAAGTAAATGATTTCAGCATTTATTAATGATAATAAATTTGATTTTAATAACCCTAGATGATATCAACAAAAAAACTAGGAAATGGCAGAGCTGGAGAAAGAAAGGTAGTAAATGTGTTAAATTTCTCATCTTACAAAATAAAGTTTATTAATACCATTTCTCCCTGGCACTGATTAGGGAAGACAAGCTCACATATATATATATATACATTAAAAAACAAATAAAAACCTTAAAGGCAGCTGTAGTTGGATTTTTAAAATATGATCTATACCTTTTAATCTATCAGAAGAAAAGTGAGCAAATAAAATACAGTCCAGACAGCTAGAGAAAACTGTTGAATAGCATGGGCAATTCTTATGACCTATTGTTAAATTTTTTAAGTAAATAAAAAGAATGCATAGAAAAAATCTAAAGTCTGTAACAACATTCATACACATATATGTTCACGTGGATACTTTTATCAATAAAACTGGAAAAATGATGCCAAAATGTTAGATGTGCTTATCTCTGGATGGCAGGATTAGAGGTGGTTCTGAGAGTCATCCTTATACTCTTCTGTATTTTCCAAAACCAAGATGTAAAATTAGTCAACAGTCTGACATGCTCCTTAACGTTTTTTATAAGCCTACTTATAAACTTAAATATATTTATTATATACAAATTTACATATGATACTCCAAACACTCTTACCTCTTTCTGCTCACATGGTTTCCAAAAAAACATTTCAATAGTGATAAGGCACTAAAGTATGCTAAAGGAGAGTATTATTTTAAAAAGGAAAAAAGTCTGGACTAATGAAATACTATAGGAAAGAGGTATGAAGTTACAAGAACTTGCCTGAAGATTTAAAGCGAAATTTCCTGAGGCACTTCTGCACTTTCCAAGAGGCGGCAGAGGTGAGGACCAGGGCAAACGCTGCCTGAGTTGCTGGCAGAAACAGTCCCAATTTGGAGACCCAGAAGCTGGGCTATATGAACATTATGGCCAAGACAGTTGCTGTTTGTACTAGACCTAGCAGCGGAGCCTTTTAAGCTGTTTACAAGAAAGATTTTCTATGAACCAACTAATGACGAGAATAACATCTGCCTTTGAGGATATGGAAGAAACTGCGAAGGAAGGACGCCTTCTGCGGGTGCAAAGACTCTCTCCTGGGGTAGGAGCTTCAAGGTTAAACTTTAAGGAGACAACTCTTCACCTTTTTACATAAGGTTTAATGTTGATCAGATAGAATAACAAAAGCCAAAAGAAGTTGATTAAAACATGAATTTATGAAACTAATGGTAAAACTTTTACTGCTAAATAGTTCTATTTGTGTCAGATTCAGTAGAAATATTCCTTATAGGGCAATGACTCTCAACCCTCTCAAACTAAAGCTCATTTTTATAACAAATATTCTGTAAGTTACTCCTTTGCTGTCTTGAAATGAAATTCATAGAAAATATAGTCTAATTACATACATATTTTCAAAACCAAACAAATGTAACATCCTAACTGTAATATATAGGAGACATAAAAGAAAGTAAATTTGGGCTTCCCTCGTGGCGCAGTGGTTGAGAGTCCGCCTGACGATGCAGGGGACGCGGGTTCGTGCGCCGGTCCGGGAGGATCCCACATGCCGCGGAGCGGCTGGCCCCGTGAGCCATGGCCACTGAGCCTGCGCGTCCGGAGTCTGTGCTCCGCAACGGGAGAGGCCACAACAGAGAGAGGCCCGCGTACCGCAAAAAAAAAAAAAAAAAAGTAAGTAAATTTAATTAATACACATTTTAATTTATAACTGCTCTGGCAGGACGACACTAGAAAACAGAATTTCTAAAAAGCCTTGAAGGAAGTGGTACCATGTAATAGAGAATCACTTGTAGGGAGTAATGGAGGGTGCAGCAATTAGTCATATTATAGACGTGAATCACCAAAATGTCATGAAATTATAAAGAAAATATATTTTTAAAGGCGTCTTGGGCTTCCCTGGTGGCTCAGTGGTTAAGAATCTGCCTGCCAATGCAAGGCACACGGGTTCTATCCCTGGTCCGGGAAGATCCCACATTCCGTGGAGCAACTAAGCCCGTGCGCCACAACTACCGAGCCTGCGCTCTAGAGCTCGTGCGCCTAGAGCCCGTGCTCCCCAGCAAGAGAAGCTACGGCAATGAGAAGCCCGTGCACCACAACGAAGAGTAGCCCCAGCTCGCCGCAACTAGAGAAAGCCCGCGCGCAGCAACGAAGACCCAACACAGCCAAAAATAAAAATAAATAAATTTTTTTTAAAAAGGCATCTTGGGGCTTCCCTGGTGGCGCAGTTGTTGAGAGTCCGCCTGCCGATGCAGGGGTCATGGGTTCGTGCCCCAGTCCGGGAAGATCCCACATGCCGCGGAGCGGCTAGGCCCGTGAGCCATGGCCACTGAGCCTGTGCGTCCGGAGCCTGTGCTCCACAACGGGAGAGGCCACAGCAGTGAGAGGCCTGCGTACCGAAAAAAAAAAAAAAAAAAAAAAAGGCATCTTGATTGTTGAGGATTAATTCTACTTTGGAACACATATTTTAAATGTAGTAATTGTCTTTAGTCTTTAAATCTATGCAAGAATGTTGAGCTCCACACACTGAACACAGCTACACTGAAATACAGAAACATATGAAGACTTTATAAGGTCTTTGCAGAATTAGGAAATTTGCCAGATATCCCAAAATTAGCATACTATCATCTACAGATTCAATCAACAGCTTGACTCTAGGGAAGCAGTGTGGGGTGTTGAAAGGGGTATTTGTGTGTGGTCAAGATGCTTAACTTCTCTGAATCACAGATCTATATAAAGGGGACCATAATGTCTATCTGTTAGGACTATGAAGATACTTTTTAATGTATGTAAAGTACCTAAATAAATAAATGGTGGTGAGTTGCCGCACTAGCAAGAGTACTCCCCTAGATTCTATGTGGTCTCTTAAGATTGGATCCAATCCTTTTAGTGCCTATATATCAGGATAAATTCTTTTGTAAATCCTCAACCCTAGGAACTTGGGAAGATAGATCTTTAAGATAGAAGATCTTGAAAGGCAGAAACATCAAGAGGTGGAACTTCCAAAAACCAAGCCTCATTTAAGTAGGATTTTGAGGGCTAGAAACCCCAGTGATTGTCTCCATTATTTCAGATTAAAATCTCTGGGGAGGGGTCTGAAGGCAAACCATTCCTGAATGATTTGCTGATTCATTACGTCATGCTCTTCACACATCCCACCACCTTGCTCTTCTCTCTTTGCCCTCATCTTTCTTAGGGTACTCCTTTTCTTCTGTCAGTCCGTTGAAATAGTCCCCATCCAAAATAATGAAAAACACAGGATGCTAGTTTATAGTAGTTCACCACCTTTGTAAATGACTTACATTGCCCTGAAGATCACACTTTGAATTTCATTGGAAATCAGAGATTTGCAACTTACTTTACGGCCATTCCTACATCACTGAACTCGTATAGAAATTCATTTCAAATGAGCAAAGTCCTCATTACTACAAGAACTGGAAAGAAAATAAAATTTAATGTCTATGAAAAGAATATGAAATGTAATGTCTCTTCTCAAAGTTTGGATTATGGCTACGACTGCATCAACATTCATCTGTAGAAAGAAATTATTAGAATCTAGATGACTTCTAAAGTGCCTTCCAACTTTAATACTGTATGACTCGATTATTTGTATACAGGTGAATCATTGGGAAATTAACACAGCACCATTAAATAAGGCAATTTGTGATCTAGGCTGTCCTAAGCCTACTCTCTTTGTGGCTAAAGGTATTTCTTAGAATTCTGAGCTAAAAATGTAACTGAATTCTGCAACCAATGCAAACGTCCTAATTGATGGGAGTGGAAAAAATTCAATCCAGAGTGCCAGCAATTCCTCTGTGAGCTAGCGCGGCAGGGGGAGTGTGGGGTCAGTGAAGCATCAAGTTACAGACCAAATTAAAGGTCTGGAGAAGAGTGGCAGGGTCTAATCATCCACTGAGGCTGCCAGAATTGGATCTACCACCCTTAACTCGCTCACAAAGAACTGCTCGGTGGATGCTAAGCACACAGACTAAGGGCTTCAAACATCTTTCATTTAAAAAGGCCTGCAGTTCCAAATAGCTCTTGGTGGAATTATTTCCTTGAAGTTTTAATTCTGTCATATTAAAATTTCCATGAAAAAGTAATCAAAACCTAATGCTTACAGTGTCCTGTCACAAAGAAAAATATTGCAGGTTTTCATTTCTATTAAAAACATGTGCTACATATATGTACATAATTATGTAAGTCCCAGACCAAGTGTACACATATATACACAAAAACCTTAGGAAAATAATAGTTTTCCCTAAGCCAACAAAACCTTAGGAAAATAATAGTTTTCCCTAAGCCAACAAAATGTATAACATAATGTTGTACTCTGTTCATAACTCCCCTCATTAAGCCAATGCTTTGAAGATGTCAGCAAATAGTGAATATTTCTGCATATTTTGTGTCATAAGCTGCAAACACTAGATGTATAAGAATGAATTAAGGTCACTTTTAAAATTCAAACACAGTAGTTTCTGGACTTGGTTGGCTGAATCGTGTGTATCTGCACTATTTTTCCTAGAGGAAAGTTAATTTTAGAAATTAAAATTTTTAATCTCTAAAATTTTAATTTTAATTTTAGAAATTAAAAATTTCCTAGAGGAAAGTTAATTTTAGAAAGGTGAAAAAGTTTGTCAGGAAAACAATCCCATTGTCTCAATACCTAGACAGTGACTCTAAAGGTTCAAAATGCTTTACAGTCACCTACTTGTCCTTAATATCCTTGAAAGCAAGTATCAAATATTATCCCTATTTCATAACAAGCATCTCATTTCATAAGATGTTGTATGATTTACTATCATACCTACTTCATGGTATTTTAAAAAAATTAGTCCTTCGCCTCAAATTTCCAAAAGACAGATAAAAATCTTTATTTTCCCTGGCAGTTACACTCAGAGTTTGTTAGGTACTTAGAATGGTTCAGGTATAGATATATCTGAAAAGCAGCAGATGTACATCTATGACAAAGTTCAAGATGGAGAAACAGTACTAGTGCAAACTCAAATACAATGTAATTTACACTCTTAACCAATTGAGGGTAGAAGAGCTTGGTTCAAATAATTAGGAATGTAAACAGGAACTAAATCAATGTATATGATAATTCCTCTTTGGGTTCCTAGAGATATAGTCCATTAGGGTCTTTAGCCTTAAAAAAAACAACATGTAAAAATGCCAGTGGTCATTGACAGAAAGTCAGCCAATGCAAGCACAGTGAAGGAAGCTTTTCTGATTCCCAGGAGAATAGGCCCCCGTCCTTTCTAATTGCCAGAGTATTTGTGAAGGAATTCTTACATCTTAAAAGCTTATGTTTAAAAACTAACTCTTTAACAAGGGCGGTTAGAAGTGGGGTATTTCTCTCCATCCCATATCTGAGTTTCAAAAGAACGTTAACCCTCCCATCCCAAAATTGCCATCTTAAAACCAATGACACTGCACCAAATTCACCAACTTGAAGAGAACCAGTTTTCACTCCGTTTTAATTCCCTATTCACACTGCTATTTTCAGGGGATGTTTACCAACAGTTGGGTGCCCCCTCTCCTCATAAGGACCTTACAGATATTTTCAAGTAATTATGAGGGGAGAGCGCATCGCAATCACCTGGAGTGCTTTTTAAATACACAGAAGCCTGCGCGCACACGCACACACATCCCAATTTCTTAATCAGGATCTCAGCGCCCGCGTAGGAGCTATTGCTTTCAGCTGTGATCAAGTTCTCGCACCGCAGTCACCCAGAAAACCTTGTAAACTCATCACAGTATTTAACTTTCAGGAAAACAAAAACCAAAAACCAAAGCCAAAGAACCTCCATCACGGTTTGGTGCAGATACAAAAGATGAGACACCTACCTTGACCACGGGTTAACATCCTCCCAAAGTTAGCATAGTAACAAAAGGCGAAAGAGGTATGTTTTGGAAGGAGAGGAGTTGTGATGTCTCAGCTTGGAAATTATCGCAGACTCGAGAGGGAAAACGGTGCGCCGGTGTTTGAGCCACACACCTGGACACGCTGGACGACCTCCTGCCTCCTCCTTCGCCCTCTCACCCGGGGCCGGGGGTGCGGGGTTTCGGAGCTGCCGGGGGGAAGGGGGAAAAGTGAGGGGTGAGGGCAGAGAGGAGGCGGGGTGGGGGTCCGCGAGGGCCGGAGTCCCTGAGGGCCGGAGTCCCTGAGGGCCGCCCGCCTGGCGTTCGGCCGGGCGCTGAGGGGACCGGGGAGGGGGCGAGGGAGGGAGCAGGAGGTGACAGCCTGGGGAGGCCGAGCCGGCAGCTGGCACCGCGGGCCTGCAGCGCCGGGGCGAGGGCGGCAGCCCGCGCCCCTCCTTACCATGCGCGCGAGGTCGGAGCCCGGGGCAGGGAGACCGCGAGGGGAAGGGAGACCGCGAGGGGCAGGGCTCCGGCGAGCGCGTGCGCCCGCTGGCGTCAGCTGTCAGCTTCTCCAGGCAGCGGCTTCAGGTATCGGAGGCATTCGGGTCTGCTGGCTACCAGCCCCTGCGCGCGTCTGGGGCCCGGGGGGGCCCCTCCCCCGGCCCTCGCCCCCGCTGCTGCCTCCTCATCCCCTCCCGCCGCCCTTCGCGCGCTCCCCTTCTCCCCCTGCTGTTTATTCCGGAGAGCGGTGGCCCCTCTCCCGCGCCTTCCCGCCCCCAGCGCGCGCACGCACACCCCCCCCCAGAAACGCGCTCCCTTTAGGAAGCTGGCAGCGAACGGGATCCTGGAAATTCTGGGGCTGGGCAATTTCAGAAAAACCCTTTTAAAATCTTTGATCTGCCCACTGAGGTTCAAGGCAGACACCACTTCCATTCATCCCCTGCCTCCGTCCTCATTTGTTTTAATCACAGCGTCACTCGACCGTTGATATTCATGTAGATTGTGCTCTGAGAATCTGCTGCCAGTCATTCTAATTTTTCCAAAATTGCTCCTTCCGTTTTATCGTTTTAAAAATGTAGACGTCCCCACTAGTTACCCTTAGGTGGCAAGGACTTTCGATTGGCCCCGGGAAGGATATGTTCAGCTGTAGAAGACAGGACAAGTTTCTTTTGCTGGCATTGTCGATACCTGCCACCTGTCAGGGCCCCAAGTCAGGGCAAGGGCAGGTGATTTCACCGGGCTTGGAGTACTGAGCATGCCTCCGTTCCCGGTTAGGAGAGATGCAGTTCTGAAGCCAAAGTTCTGGGAAGGAGCAGGTGGATGTATTCAAAGAGACTTCTAACGGCAAACGAGCTAGCAAAAGGCAGAGCATACTGAATAATATAAAAGGTGAGAGCGATGGGAAGCGATATGTGAAAACTGGGAGTGACATATCCCTCCTGGGAATGTGGAAGGTGAGTTGTTAAATGGCGCTCCGTTTGTTCATTCATTTACTTATCAATATACGTTTATAGAGTAGGTCAGGGTGTAACATTATTCATAGTCGTGTTATAATTTAAGGGTACTAGGAATTGAGAAGCAACCAGTTTATAACAGAGCGCTGGGAAATGCAAATATGTTTTAAATACGTTAAAATACGTTTTAACTCCATGTTAATCCACTATCTTTCCTAAACTTATCAGATAACTTTTTAATCTAAGGGCTGGAAAAAAAAATTAGTGCTTACTAGAATTGTCAGGGTTCTCTATTGGGCAGGAGGCCAGTGTTGGAAGATAAACTCATTAAACAAGTTATTGCAAATGAAAGGACCCCCTTAGGTGACAGAGGAAGAGGGGGAGGGGGAGGTTAGCACAAAGGCTCTGGCCTTCTTAGTCATTCAGCCAATATTTATTGAATGCTTACTAGTTTGAGACTCTGCTCAGGGCTAGGGATAGAAGAGATAGCAAGAAAGATAACATCCCTAACCTCAGCAAGCTGAAGAAGGGATAGGCAAGTAAACAGGCTTTTGAAAGTAGATGCTCTGATAGAGGATGGCACTCACAGAGGGCAGTATTCGTGAAGCCCAGAGGAGGAGGAGAAAGAGTTGGGGGAGGAGTAAGCATGCAGGGCAAAACCGAAGGTAAGAAAAGCATGGTAATTCAGAGAATTTAAAGAAGCTCATTGACTGTGGCTGGAAGATTGTTTCCAAAGAGTGGGAGTGGGAGTGTTTGGGAGGAAGAATGGAGAGACAGTCTAGAGAGGGAAGCAGAGGCCAGATCATGTAGAGTCTTCTAGGCCCTGTTTTAAAATTGCACCTTAGGGAATTCCCTGGCGGTCCAGTGGTTAGAACTCCGCGCTCCCACTGCAGGGGGCCCGGGTTTAATCTCTGGTTGGGGAACTAAGATCCTGCAAGCAGCTTGGCAGGGCCAAAAAAACAAAACAAAACAAATCAAAATAATGGCTTCATCTTATAAAAAATAATACAAAAATAAAAATGAAATTGCGCTTTATTCCACAGACAGTGGGGAGGCATTGAAATGTTAAGGCAAGGTAATGACGAGGTCAGATTTTTGCTTGAGAAAGACTACTGCCTACAGGCAGGAAAAAAATGAGGATGGGAGGTAGGGATGAGAGGGAATGGGGAGAAGAGCTTTAGAAGGGAGACATGGTCAATGAATATCAGCATGTAGATCCTCATGCCTTTGTGAAATCCGCCCCACCGCAATTCCTTGGAGAGAGGAACTTTTCCTGAAGGGACGTGGGGAGGGAGGAGAGTCAGCAGTGAGAGACAATTGAGAAGCAATAGAGGTAAATAGAAATTAGAGATAGAGAGAGAATGGTATGTTTGGGGGGTTGGGTTTTTTTTACAAGATATTTTGTTTATACATGACTCTAGCTCATACAGTTCAAGGATAGAAAGAATGTTGATTTGCAACTGAGTAGTGGAGTAAGTTAAAGGAAAATTGGACACACAGTAATCACTGATATATACATATTCCAAATTTCCTGCTTTGTGACAGCAAACCGGTATGCTCCTACCCCAATAAAGAAGGAGCTCGCCTCTCCTTCTGAGAGAGTTGTTTTATTCCTATTATCTTTCACTCCTGCCATCTGATCGTCTATGACCTGCCTCGATTTCAATCCATCTGTCAGAAATCAAAGTTCATGCTACTTGTACACTAGGCCACGCTCTCTAGATTAGTTTAGGTCTTAGACACCTGTGGCTGCCCCGGGAGCTGAATTACCTTATGGCGTAAGCATGGTGGGCTGTAATCAGAAGATCTAAAGGAAAGCTTAAGTGCTAGCGCTAAGGTGTTTGGAGGTACCAGGGCTCCCTGCTAGACCTTCTCTCTACTCTGAGCTCAGGGGCAGAGGTAACATCCAGGGGGAAAGCTGGCTGACCAGAGCCAGAGGAGGACAGCCAAACATTTTACCCTAGCTTTGCTTGTTACTGTTTTGAGATCATTTGCTGCATTCTCTCTCTCTCTCTCTCTCTCTCTCTCTCTCTTATTTCAGTTCTACTATCCTCAATTTTCCTTCATATTTTTCCTTTTCTATTTCTCCTCTCCTCTTTTAATCTTTAAAATTTTTTGTTTTAAATTAATTAATTTATTTATTTAGGTCTTCCTTGCAGTGCGCAGGCTTCTCATTGCGGTGGCTCCTCTTGTCGCGGAGTACAGGCTCTAGGCAGGCAGGCTTTCAAGTTGTGGTGCGCGGGCTCAGTAGTTGTGGCTCACGGGCCCTAGAGCGCAGGCTCAGTAATTGTGGCCCACAGGCTTAGTTGCTCCATGGCATGTGGGATCATCCCAGACCAGGGCTCGAACCCGTATCCCCTGCATAGGCAGGCGGATTTTTAACCACTGCACCACCAGGGAAGTCCCTCCTCTTTTCTTTTTAACTCTCTCTTCACTTCTCTTTTTCCTTCTTTCCTTTCTCCCTTTCCTCCTTTCTTCATTAATTGATTCACAGATGTTTTTGTATCCAGTATCTATTTTGTATCTATATAGTACAATCTACTCTGTTACTGGCATGAGTGCTGGATCTACAGAGAAGACCAAGGCAAGGGGCTAACCCTTGAATTCATAGCCAGTCGATGTATGAATCAGGACTCTATGGTTGCAGGTAATAGAAATGCAGTCAAAATAACTTGGGGGTGGTGGGGAGGGGAAGTGTTTAAGAGGTAACAGGGCTGTCACCTGGAAGCCAAACATATGGATACAGACAGCAATCTGAAATGGGAATTGAATACAGTCCTGACTCTCTCTCCTTCCCTTCTCTTGATTCTCTTTTATCTTCATTCTCTCCCTCAATTCCTAATTCCCAGGGAGGGGACTAACTGGCCTTACTTGGTCAGGTGCCCAGTCAGGGAGGACAAGGTGTCAGGATCATGACGTAAAAACATGCCTACAGAAAGACATAAAGAACCTGAGTTTAAGTCCTGACACCAGCTGCCCAGGCTGTCAGTGGTCGTGGCAGCACTTCTCAGTGGAGACAGCGCTTAGAGGGGTGCTTCACACAGAACACTGAGCCAAGGCCTGAGGCAGGACCCAGCGGACACGTCTGAGGGTTGACCTTGACCGCCTGCGCACACCTCGGATCTCCCAGAGGAGCAATTTCTAAAGTTCCGTGCGGCCATGTCGCAGGAAACCTCTGCAGTGCTGTGCCTTTGACCCCTCTGCAGCACCTTCGCATCTCCCCCTGAACTTTGACAGATACCGAAAGCCCCACAGGTGGGAGAAGTTACCTGTGTGCTGCCCACAAGCATGTAGACAGACCCCAGACTGGTTGGAACCAGGTTGATGATGCTGACTCCCAACTGCCTCACCACCAACAAATCAGAAGAATGTCCACAAGCTGATCCTGCCCTCCTCCTTGAACCATTACTATAAAACTCTTCACTACCCCTTCCAGGTCAGGACACACAGTTTGGAGGGTATTTGCCTGCTGTGGCCCCCTTTGCCTGGCAAAGCAATAAAGCTATTCTTTTCTACTTCACCAATAAATAAATAAATAAATAAATAAATAAATAAATCAGAGGGAATATCCTGGCAGTCCAGTGGTTAGGACTTGGTGCTTTCACTGCCATGGCCCAGGTTCAATCCCTGGTCGGGAAACTAAGATCCTGCAAGCCACGCAGCGTGGCCAAAAATAAATAAATCAGTTAATTAATAAAAATAAAAAGAGGAGAGATTTGTTAGAGAATGGGTTTAGCTGTAATATGTTGAATTTCAGATATTAATGGGATATTAAGCTAGGAAATCTGATAGGCAATTCTAAGAGTATGATGCTCAAAGAGAAAGTAAGTTGTTAAATATATTGATTTGGACTTTATTCATCTAGAGGTCATTGATACCAGGGATGTGGATGAGATCACCCAAGAAAATCATGTCTAAGGAAAGAAGCAAGGGTCTATGGGGATCCCTGAAGAACACCAACATTTAAGAGGATAACAGATGCAAGATAGCCAGCAAAGAAGGAGACCCTAAAGAAAGCAATGTCATGCAAGTCAAGAGAAAAAGGTTTTGAAAGAAAGGGATGCTAAACAGTATCTAATGCTGCATAGAAATAAAGTTAAAGTATAGCAGGATTCAAAAGAAGCCTATCAATTGCCTGTTTGGAGATCATTACTGGTCTTTATGAGAGCAGTTTTAGTGGAGTGCTAGGAAAAGAAAGTAATGTACATTGCATGAGATTAAGGTTTCTTTTTTTTTTTTTTTTTTTTGCTGTACACGGGCCTCTCACTGTTGTGGCCTCTCCCGCTGCAGAGCACAGGCTCCGGACGCGCAGGCTCAGCAGCCATGGCTCACGGGCCCAGCCACTCTGCGGCATGTGGGATCTTCCCGGACCGGGGCACGAACCCGTGTCCCCTGCATCGGCAGGCGGACTCTCAACCACTGCGCCACCAGGGAAGCCCAAGAGATTAAGGTTTCTTAATCTGAGCACTATTGATGCTTTGAACCAAATAATTCTTTGTTGTGTAGGCTGTCTTGTGCATTAAAGGATGCTTAAGCAGCGTCACAAGCCTCTACCCACTAGATGCCAGTAGCACCTCTCCCTACTTGGAATGACCAAAAATGTCTCCAGACATTGCCAAATGTACTCTGGGGGCATAATGCCCCCTCCCCCACTTGAGACTCACTGCATTAGATTGAGATGTGGATGGGAGAGAGACAAAACAAATGTATTTTTCCAAAAAATATTATTAGGAGGCAGCAGCATCTTTTTTAAATTTTTATTTATTTATTTTTGGCTATGTTGGGTCTTTGTTGCTGCACGCGGGCTTTCTCTAGTTGCGGCGAGCGGGGGCTGCTCTTCGTTGCGATGCACGGGCTTCTCATTGCAGTGGCTTCTCTTGTTGCGGAGCACGGGTTCTAGGCTCTCGGGCTTCAGTAGTTGTGGCTCACGGGCTCTAGAGCGCAGGCTCAGTAGTTGTGGCGCAGGGGCTTAGCTGCTCCGCGGCATGTGGGATCTTCCCAGACCAGGGCTCGAAACTGTGTCGCCTGGCAGGCGGATTCTTAACCACTGCACCAGCAGGGAAGCCCAGCACCATCTTTGAAAAACCTTTTTCTTTTTTGTTTTTTGTTTTTGGCTTATAAACAGAAATTTATTTCTCATAGCTCTGGAGGCTGGGAAGTCCAAGATCAAGGCCCCAGCAGACTGGGCATCTGGTGAAAGCCTGCTTCCTGGTTCATAGACAGCTGTCTTCTCGCTGTGTCCTCACATGGTGAAAGGGATGAGGGAGCTCTCTGGGGTCTCTCTTATAAGGGCACTAATCTCATTTAGGAGGGCTGTGATTGGGGGTTAGGATCAACGCCTTAGCATTCAGCCTACAGCCCAGGCTTAGCATGGTAATGGCACAATAAAAGATGATTACTTGAACATGAATTCAACTGAAATTCAAGTAGAACAAAACCCAAAACCATATACTTACTCTATAGCTTAAAAAAAACTGTTCACTGTCATCTCCTCTACTAGAGGGAATTAAAGCTGGCCTGTTCATTTGCCTTAACAGGGGACCACTAAATGTCTAAATCGGGAATCGACTATATTCTATCCAGTTTAACCCTTTCTGTTAACACGGGGAAACAGAGGTCCAGGGAGTTCGAGAAACTGACCCAGAGACAGACAACTACTTTTGGGCTGGGCCAAGTGTAAGGCCGGGGTTCCTTTCATTAACACCAACATCTTTTCATTTATGTGGCCTTTCACAGTTTACCAAGCACCTCTCAGCTCCATGACCTCATTTATTATACTATATCCATGAACTTACAGAGATGGCTTTTGGAGGATATTTTGCATCCTCAGACCAGTGTTGCAATAGCTTATTCTATACTGACCCTTAAATTTAAAAAATATATATGTACACACACATGTAAATGTGTGTGTACATATATATGCACATATGGAAGACACGGCACCACATCTCCCTGTGTTAACCCCATGCGGGCCACACCCTGGCAGTCACAAAGCACAAACAGAAAATGGTCTTCGGTTTCAGAATTCCCGAGTTGCCACTGATGCTTCAATACTAAAGGGCTTAGAAGCGTTTACACTTTGGAGTAGGAATGTTTTAGGCTTCCCTTTAATGAGTCTCATTTTGAGATAGGATGGCAAGGTTGGCCACTCTTCATGCAGTTTTTGTAGTAAGTCTTTCAGAGAATGAATGGTGAAGCCAATTCATTTCTCCTCCTGGAATTTGTCTTTCTTCTTTTTCTTTGTTGTGAGGTTATATATTAAAGGTATGGGCATACAGACATTACAAAAGATAAGGGCTATCACGTGAGGGAGGAAATCAGACAATAAATCCAAAGAAACCTACGGAAATTAAAAATCTGAACTCAGGGGCAGGGCAGGAGGCGACACGGTCTTTTCACAGAGCCGTTACACGTAATGCAACTGTCCTCAAAAGCAGGAATGGAAGAGACTAGCCATTCAGCTGCAGAACGAAGCTGGGGTCTTGGCTTTAGAGTTTTCGATATCTTTAGCATTAGGCTGGGCAGCAAGTGCCTTTTCCAGAGTAGGCCAGTGAAGGTAAGTCCAGTTTGGTTTTTAAGGCTTGAGTCAGCTCTGTGGCCAGCAGCTCATGGAGGGACACACTGTCGTCCAGTCCAGTCGTAACGCTTGAGGACACTGGGTGGTGAAGACAACCAGATTTGCTTGTTTGGGGTCTGCTTGTTGATGACATACGTTCCTAGATCTCTACCCAGTTTAATTGTTAAAACACCACTCCCAAAGGAGATATCATAGTCTTCAAATGTGTAAGGTTTGTCTGCAAGGTCTTCAAAAAACTCTGCTAAGGAGTCCAGCGTCTCCTCGGCCAGTCTTTCATAGGTGGTATCGTCCAGAGGGCCAGCGTCACCCAAAGTTCCTGTTGTCCTCAAATTCATCCAACAGACACACTGCTTTTTGACATTCAGGATCCGGTTGAGGCAGCAGAGGCTCAGACTGGGCTCTCTGGGTGTGCCGGCCGCGGCGGTCTCAGTGCGCAGGCCCTGGCAGCCGTAGAGCCGGGGGTCCTTTGTTGGCCGCCGGGTCCCGGCGTGGGCCTAGGCAGAGCCCGGGGGCGCCGAGCGGGGCAAGAGACTGGCAGCCGCTCGGCGCCCAAGCGTCCACATCGACAACCCTTTTTCTTTTCCTAACTTGCAAACATCTGTTTATTCTAAATTTAATTTTTTAAACCCAAGCTGCCTATGGGGAAGATACCCACCCAAACCTTCTCTAGTTCCTTTAAATGAAGAATAAGTTTAAAAATGAAATATTTTATTTATAAAAGTCTATAGATTTAAAATAGGAATTCTTTCTTTCTTTCTTTCTTTCTTTCTTTCTTCCTTTCTTTCTTTCTATTTATTTATTTTTGGCCATTTGGCTTGTGGGATCTTAGTTCCCCAACCAGGGATTGAAACCAGGCTCTCAGCAAAGAGAGAACAGTCCTAACCACTGGACCACCAGGGAATCCCCCATAGGAACATTTTAGCGTTTCATGTCAATTTTCTAAGATAATACTCTGTTTTGACAATCTTGTGACAATGTTGAGGATTTCTAGCCAACTTGTAGTGGAAAACACTTTTCTGCCTCTGATGTTATGATTCTACCAACAGTAATGGCATTTAATATAATCTAAACAATATTAGTCCATAAGTAGAAAAGCCCCTTTCAACAGAGATGACTTTATTTTACAGAAAACAAGGGAAGTAATACCAAAGCTCTGTCGTCTCTATTTTTTTGGCCTTATTCCATGAAACAGTTGATAAGGATATATTAATAAAATGTGTTACAAATGATATTTGCGAAATTTAGAGCAAAATTAGATTCTAGGGAGAATATTTGGTAACCACGTATCCTTTGTTCTCCAACTTTTATTGTCTTACCACCATATCCCTCACCTTCTCCTACTGCTTACTTTGAATAGTCTTCTCTGGCCATTGTCCGAGCTAGAATATCCCATTTATCAACCAACTGGATATCGTTGCATTCACATATTTTCAAACCTAATCTCAAATTACTAACCTGTGTATAATACTTTGGCTAACTCTACCAGAATAGAGTATGATATCTTGTTTTTAGAAAAACCAAATGTGTCACTATATTTATATTTATGACCGGGTTTAAAAGAGAATCTGGTCATCAGCTTATTCGAGCCATATTAATTTACAGAGCTGATATTGCTGGAAGGTTTTTAAATGGCATCCAGACAACAGACTCCTGCCACTGTCTTAGAACCAAAAGGGGATGCATTTCAATTAAACACATATTTTAGAAGTATTTGTGTCAGGCACTGTGCCAAGGACTGGGAGAGAATAATAAGCATGGATGTGGTCCCTGCCCCTGAAGCTTGTCGTCTGGGAAAGATAGATATGTGTGTAAGAAAGATAAGATATCTGTGTGCAGTGGGTGTAAAAACTTCTTAAGGCAGAAATGAAACAAAGTTAAGAATCAGGGTTTTAACATTTCCAAAATTAAACCAACAAATATTTTTAAGCACGGTCCCCTGTTGATCCCCACTGTACCTTATTTGGTTGCAATTATCATCCCCTCTGTGCAGAGACAACAAAGCTCACCGACGGTTCCATACGTGCCCCCATGTTGCCTAGATTCTTTGCAGTGAGGTGGGGTAGCATGACCCATCTGGCCACTAGCCAATGAGCTGAACCCTAGAAGAGGAGGTATGAGTTCTTGTCTTGCTCTATTCCCCTAACACTGTGAACACTCAGGACTCATAGCGTGATGGTGGATCACAAGACCAAAAGCAGCCTAGGGCCATGAGTACGTCACAGGAAAGGAAGCCCTGCAGAGTTGCCTGAACTGACCAAGAGTTTTATAGAGTGAGAAATAAACTTCTGTTAAACAAAATTGTTTAACTGCCGTTAAATGAACTTTTGCCAAAAGAACCTGTCTTATCCTAATGTACCGTGGCAACGCAATAAACAAAAAATGCTCTGAATCTTCACAATAAGAGTTTATTTTGGTTTGCATGCATTTGGCAAATCCCTACTGACCTCTTACTATGCGTCAGGCCCTGCTTTAGATGCCAAGAATACTGTGATGAACAAGACAAAGTCCCTGCAGCCACAAGGAGCTTACATTTTAGTGGGGAAGACAGACAATAAGCAACTAAAACTTTCAGGTAGTGATAAATGCAACAAAAGAAACAAAGACCTTACTTCTTTTTTTGTTGTTGTTATGAATTTATTTATTTATTTTTATTTTTTATTTTTGGCTGCGTTGGGTCTTTGCTGCTGTGCGCAGGCTTTCTCTAGTTGTGGCAGGCGGGGGCTGCTCTTCATTGTGGTGCACGGGCTTCTCATTGCGGTGGCTTCTCTTGCTGCAGAGCATGGGCTCTATGCACACAGGCTTCCGTAGTTGTGGTAGGAGGGCTCAATAGTTGTGGCTCACGGACTCTAGAGCGCAGGCTCAGTAGTTGTGGCACACGGGCTTAGTTGCTCTGCGGCATGTGGGATCTTCCTGGACCAAGGCTCAAACCCATATCCCCTGCCTTGGCAGGTGGATTCTTAACCACTTGCCACCAGGGAAGTCCAAGACCTTACTTCTTAATCTTGCCCTATTTTCACCATGTCTCATCCCTCTGACATTGTTACTTTCCTCCCTACTCAACTCCTATTCTATGCTCCATCATTATGTTCATTGTCCCACCCACATCTTCAACTCACCCTTCTCTCCTCTCTTCATACTTGTCTGAAAAAAGGCCAACCTGGTTAAATCCAATTATTTGCCACCTTTATACCTAATCCTAGTAGCTGAATATGGCTGCAGAAAAACAATAATCCTGACTGTTCTCACTTTGACTTCATGGCCACTAACCTCAATTGGTCCTCCTTGCTGCTGCCTGGCAACCCTACTACATTCTCTTGTCCACTCGTCTCCCATTCTCCTATATGACTAGCACACATTCCTCTCTCCTGAAACCTCCAACTGTCCTCTCCCACACTGACAGTCAATGATTTTGCTCCTGATTTCACTGAGAAGTTCAAAGGAATAAGAACTTCTGAAGTTCCCACAAATCTGCCAACCCCACCGTCTGAAGCTGTATCCTCTGTCTTCCCTTCTGCTACTACGTAGAAATTGTCCTAAGGACAGCTCCTCCACTTGTGTACTAGGTTCCATTGCCTCTCATCTCCCATGTAGACATGAAGATGTGTCACCTAGATCCCCCTTCACGGAAGGACCTGTTGCTCAGCTGCAGAGCCCGCAGTCAGCAGACAGCCTCCATGGTCAGCTCCTTCAGCGGCTGCCCCATCTGTGGTCAACTTCATCCCAGGTCATGCCCTTCCTGGGGCAGCTTGCATGCAGTGACTGGGCAAGGTGGGGGTATAAAAGCTCAGCCACGCAGGACACTCTGAAGAACTGTACTCACTCCAGAACTCCCCATGGAGTTGGCTGAGGCTTGGCCAGTTCTGCTTTACAGTTTGACCTCTTCCTCTGCCCACTCTTGCTTTCTCCCCCTTCCTTTCACAGGTACTGATTCCTAATCAATATCTGACACCCCAGATTCTGTTTTAGCATCTGCTTACAGAGCCCTACTTGACATACCAACTTTAGGTCAGCTCCAGCTATTGTCCCCTCCTTCTCTTTCATCGCCAATTTCTCCCTCCCTACTGATTCATTCCCATCATCACATAAACATACAGTAATATCTCCCTTCTTAAGAACCAAACTCCCGGGACTTCCCTGGTGGCGCAGTGGTTAAGAATCCGCCTGCCAATGCAGGCGACACGGGTTTGAGCCCTGGTCCAGGAAGATCCCACATGCCGTGGAGCAACTAAACCCATGCGCCACAACTACTGAGCCTGTGCTCTAGAGCCCACAAGCCACAACTACTGAGCCCACGTGCCACAACTACTGAAGTCCGCGTGCCTAGAACCCATGCTCTGCAACAAGAGAAGCCACAGCAATGAGAAGCCTGCACACCACAACGAAGAGTAGCCCCTGCTCACCGCAACTAGAGAAAGCCCGCGGGCAGCCACAAAGACCCAATGCAGCCAAAAATAAAAAATAAAAATAAATAATAAATAAATTTATAACAACAACAAAAAAAGAAGTAAGGTCTTTGTTTCTTTTGTTGCATTTATCACTACCTGAAAGTTTTAGTTGCTTATTGTCTGTCTTCCCCACTAAAATGTAAACTCCTTGTGGCTGCAGGGACTTTGTCTTGTTCATCACAGTATTCTTGGCACCTAAAGCAGGGCCTGACGCATAGTTAGTGGTCAATAGGGATTTGCCAAATGCATGCAAACCAAAATAAACTCTTATTATGAAGATTCAGAGCATTTTTTGTTTATTGTGATGTGATGGTATATTAGGATGAGACAGGTTCTTTTGGCAAAAGTTCATTTAACCGCAGTTAAACAATTTTAACAGAAGTTTATTTCTCACTCACTGCAACTAGAGAAAGCCTGCATGCAGCAGCAAAGACCCAATGCAGCCAAAAATAAAATAAATCAATAATTTATTTATTTTAAAAAAAGAGATGCATTTCTAAGGAATAATTTCCAGTGAGCCCAATCTCTTGCATCTTCCCATTCATAGAAAAGCACTAAAATCATTGACTTGAGATGTCTTTTTTTTGTGATTATCAGTAATCTTTTGATGTTTGACTACATGTTTTTGTTTGGGTTTTTTTGTTGTTGTTTTGTGAGTTTCGTTCAGCAAAAACTCCTATATATCCTGGCTCTTCCCTTACTTATTCAGAGCAGTACTCAGAGCTATCTGAGAGGCTGTCTCCCAGGCTATAGTCCTCAGTAAGTTCCCTGAATAAAACATAACTCGCGGCTTCCCTGGTGGCACAGTGGTTGAGAATCTGACTGCCAATGCAAGGGACACAGGTTTGAACCCTGGTCTGGGAAGATCCCACATGCCGTGGAGCAACTAAGCTCGTGCACCATAACTACTGAGCCTGCGCTCCAGAGCCCGCGAGCCACAACTACTGAGTCTGCATGCCACAACTACTGAAGCCCGCGCGCCTAGAGCCCGTGCTCTGCAATGAGAGAAGCCACTGCAGTGAGAAGCCGGTGCACCACAACGAAGAGTAGCCCCTGCTCACCGCAACTAGAGAAAAGCTCGGGCACAGCAATGAAGACCCAACGCAGCCAAAAATAAATTTATTAAAAAAAAAAAAAAGTAACTCGCAACTTTTAGGTTGTGCATTTTTCTTTGGTGGACAACATAAGTATTTTGAACTTTATTCCAAGTATGATGGGGAATCATTGGAGAGTCTTAAGCAAGCGAGTACCCAATCTGATAATTAAAACAAAAATACAAACAAATCACCTTGGCTGCTACGTGATTAGTAGGAGGTGGGGCTAGCAATGTGGAAGCCACCTGACCAGTGAGGGACTATGTCAAAATCCAAGCAAGAGAGTGGACAGGATCTTCGTGACATCAGTAGAGTGAAAAACGGTTTAAAATTTGAGAGTATAAGTGAAAGGATTTGCTTATGTTTTCAGTAGGGGCACAAAAGGAAAAAAGAAGATTCAAAGAAAATGTTTAACTTTTGCCTTACAAACCGGAGTCCATTCAGGCAAATTTAACTGATCATATTTCTGTTAAGTTCGTCCAGTAAAAGGATACTTTGGGCAGACAGTGGTTGAGGACTTCGGGGGGGAAAAAATGAAGGGAATCAAATACAGTAAGGGGGGAGCATTTGGGCGGGGGGAAGCACTGTGTTGTTGTTGTTGTTGTTTTAAACAAAGCCAAAAGGTGAGTTTATTGCAAGTGTTTCGACCTGCAAGCCCGGAAACTCAAGGGTATGGGAGCAATGTGTTCACTTTTACGTTGAGTTTTAAAGGATTCTGCGGAGCTGGCCTAGAACTCTGGGAGAAGAGTCTGGACTGGGTGATACCGTATTTCCTCTATTATAACAAACACACATGACTCCCCCCTACATTTACAGGTCTGGAAATCTTTTTCTCTCCTGTGACTGTGAATTTTCAACGTGGTAGGGGCTTTTCCCTTGCGGTGCACCTTACAAGCGACGGGGTCCTCCGAAATACAGCAGATTAGGGAGTCATCACCAGCGTGATCTCTGGGACCCAAATGAGATCGCTCACTTAGTTACTCCCCTCAACCTCCGGGAAATACTGTAGCAGCGACTTCACGGGATGTAAACTTCTTCACCACCCTCCGCCCGCCCCCTCCCGGACCCGCGGCCGCTCCTCTTTTCCGGGAACGAGCCACGGAGACAATACACATGCAGGCCCTCTAGCGTTCTTCCGCTCGGCGCCGCCTCGCCGGTCCCGCGCCCGCTCCCGCACGCCGCCCGGGAAGCGGCCTGTCCGCTTTCCCGGCAGAACGCCGACCAGACGCCGGACGCCGCCGGGGCCGCCCGGGAGCGCGCGGCCCCTCCGCCCGCGGCCAGGGCGACCCTCGCGCCCCCGCCCGGGCCCAGCCCGCCGGGGCTTCCCACAGAGGCGCCGGCCCGCCCCGCCTCCCCCACTCCGCGCGCGCCAACTCCCAGCTCACGGCCCTGATTGGCCGCCGCATTCCCGCTTTCCTTCCCGAACCGCCATTTTGAAAATCTTGTTGATTCTGGGCAGCCGAGAGAGCGGCGCAAGCGTCACGCCAGCGAGCAGCCCGCGCGCGTTCTCCTCGGTTCCTGTCGCCGCCGCCCGGAGCGTCTTCGTGCCCTCGTGCGGCAGGCCCGCGGCGGCCGGGACCCGTGGTGAGGGCCGCGTTGGCGAAGGAGAGGCCGAGAGGGCGCGCGGGGCCCTCCCGCACCGCCGCGGCCATTTGGACGGCGGCCTGGGGCGGGGGAGGGGACGCGGGCGGCCGGCGGCGCGGGCCGGGCGGTGGGAGGGGCGGCTAGGCGCCCGCGCTTTCCCGCCTCAGGACGGTCGGACTGCCTGCGGGGCAAGAGGGAAGCCGCCCCCGGGGAGTGAGAGCAGCAGACCCGGCTACGCTGGGAGGCAACTTTGCGGTCAGGTTCCCCGCGGCTCCCGGGGGCGGCCGGCTGGGGCCGCCGCGTCCTTCCAGCCGGGGGCGAGGGGACCGAGACGTGTGGCTTCCTCCCCGCCCGCAGGTCCACAGCATGTCCTCCTCCGGCCCTGCTGCGGAGGGAGAGGGAGCCCCCTCCCAGCCCGCGTCCGAGAAAGAGCCCGAAATGCCCGGTCCGAGAGAAGAAAGTGAAGAGGAGGACGAGGACGACGAGGAGGACGAGGAAGAGGAAGAGAAAGGTGGGGAGGAAGTCTCGTTCTTAGTGATCGATTTTACCGAAAACGGTTTTCTGGCTGTTTTTGCGCTTAGAGACGCTAAATCGGAGTGATTTTCAGTAAGAATGTTTGCGGAATGAGGGTTTTTTTGTGTTGAGCAGTAGCAGAGAAAATAACTTGGGGAATTCCAATTTTTTAAAAATTACTCGTTCCGTTGTTACTACTTTGGAGTGCAGTTTACTTCTCGCCAGCAACAGAGAAGTTCATAACATTTCATCATTTGACAGGAAGTTTGTGAGTTTCAGATCTGCTTTTTTAAAACTGCTAGCCTTGGGGGTTACTAAGGTAATGTCTTGTTTTTGCTAATTTAAGTACACGTCCTTTGCCTTTTGAAGTTATTGCAGGGTCCTAACTGAAATCATATATTAAGACTTGAAAAAGTTATTAATACGAGTCTTGGAAATATTTTAACAGTTTTAATTTATTTGCCGAACTTCAGCAGACGTTCTTTTCAAAGGCTTAGGAGAGTTACTTTCACGGGGAAACCCCGGTGAAAGCTGTTGCTCCTTTAGAAAGTAGTTAAATACGAAAGCAGTGAACTGTGAAAGAAAGTTAAATGAGAGCTCAGAGCTGTCTCAGTTTTGGTGTTGAGAGAGAGCGGTAGTAGCCTCTTTGGACGCACGAAACCGAGGAGCCTTAGAGAATTGAGTGGTATGCTGCGTCAGTTTATCCAGGATGCATGGGGCAGTGCCCCTTAGTTGTGCCAACTTCCTAAAATGTTTCTAACCACTTAAAGCTCCGTGTCACAGATCTTAGCCTTCTCCCGTGGTGTTAGCCCAATCTAGGTTTGTTTAATATTTGACTACCGCTCAACCAAACTTGGGAAGAGGTTTGAGGTTTTCGTCCCAAACCCAGGTTTCACTGTCAATTTTTTTTTTTTTTAAGTCTAAACCAGTCCACCGTCAGCACTTTTTATAAATACAATCTGGGTTGAGATTACACGGTGTGCCTTTTGTTTGTCTAAAGTGGTATGTGCTCTGAGGGGAAGCATGTCCACGTTTAAGTACAAAAACGCTTAGGAAAAATATGAATTATTTTTAAATTATTCATAATATAACAACTGAAAATTGGCCGCAGTATCTCACTACTAGTCCAAGACTTTCTCAGCGCTTTTTCCTCCAATTTTTGGTTTTGGATGCCACCGAGATGATGAATTTCTTCACATCAGGAAGAAATTATAGAAGTCATGTAAAAATTCTATAAATGACCGGTACAGTAATGCTCGGGAGATTGATGGCAGTTTAAATTGTGATTTTTTTTTTAACATGAAAATTTAAAAAAAAATTAGCCCCAGGCAGTTCTATAGTTGTCCTAATTTATTATTGTTCTCCTTTTACTCATTTGAGGTGTTTGTGGAGCAGTCGAAATTGTGGATGTTTTTATCCTACTTGGCCCTGAAAATTTAACTCTACTACTGAGGCATCATAGAAACAAGGCACTGAAATTTGTGCCAAGTAAGGGGGTGAATTGACTTAGCTTGGCAGTGGTTTGGGGAGTGAGGGGAAGGGCGGTAGGAGATGCCGTGTAAAAGATGACTCCTAGGTTTCTGTCTTTGGCAGCTGGTGGATAATACTGCCATTTTCTGAAAGATTAGAATTCATGAAGGTGAGTGAGTTTGGAGATGATTATGACTTCTGTTTTGGATGCATTGAGTTTGGTGCCTGTAGGACATGAAGTGGAGCTGTTCAGTTGACAGCCTGAAGCTCAAGAGAAGGCTCTGGACTGGAGGTAGACCAGGAAAGTCATTAGTTTATAGATGGTAATCAGCAGCAAGTAAAGGGCTTATATCACTCAGGGAAAGGAAGCGGAGTGGTCACCAGCATTGCTTTAGAGTGCTTTCTCTCCATGCTGCACACCATTGCCAGCATACACCTGCTGGAATCCCTTTCTTTTTACTAATTCTTTGTGGGCAGATCCTTACGTCTCCAAATCTTACCTGTCCTTCAAAGCCAGATCCAATGTTTTGGTCCTTTTTCCATAATCGAAAAAGAATTACTCTTTCATCAACTCAGAGAACTTTAAATTATATCTTTCTTAAAGTGTATTATCATCTTCTACTTTGGAGTATATTTGTGTCTCACGGACCCCAGTAGACATGATCTCTTTCAAGAAATATTCAGTTTCTTGGGCTTCCCTGGTGGCGCAGTGGTTGAGAGTCCGCCTGCCGATGCAGGGGACACGGGTTCGTGCCCCAGTCCGGGAAGATCCCACATGCCGCGGAGTGGCTGGGTCTGTGAGCCATGGCCGCTGAGCCTGCGCGTCTGGAGCCTGTGCTCCACAACGGGAGAGGCCACAACAGTGGGAGGCCCGCGTACCGCAAAAAAAAAAAAAAAAAGAAATGTTCAGTTTCTTAATCATCTGTTGATGCCTCCTTAGTATCTAGTGCAACTTGGCACAAAACAGGCATGCAGCTGAATGAATGGAAGGACTTCCAGCAATCTATAGTGTCCTCTTATTTATCTGACTTTATCTCAGTCAGAAAGTAAATGGGTTTTAGAAAATCCAGCCTAGGGACTACCCTGGTGGCTCAGTGGTTAAGAATCTGCCTGCCAATGCAGGGGACACGGGTTTGAGCCCTGGTGCAGGAAGATCCCACATGCCTCAGAGCAGCTAAGCCCGTGTGCCACAACTACTGAGCCTGCGAGCCACAACTACTGAAGCCTGCGGGCCTAGAGCCCGTGCTCCGCAACAAGAGAAGCCACCGCAATGAGAAGCCTGCGCACCGCAACTAGAGAGAGCCTGTGTGCAGCAATGAAGACCCAACACAGCCAAAAATAAAAAAAAAGAAAATCCAGCATAATGTTTAAATTGTAAAATATATATATTACCTAGCTCAGGAATAAAAAAAGCAGTCCGGACTAAACATTGCAAAACTTTTTTACAGGGTTTTATGACCATTATTATGAACATCATTTATTGAACTACAAAGTAATGCCCTCCCAAGTGATTGACTTAAATGTAAACTTGTAGAATTTTACCCTAGCCATAGTAACTCCAGGCTTCTCTGCCTTACTGGTTTTTCTTCTGTCAGCTTACTAAATTATTGCTTTGCCCTGAATAGCTCTTGAAGTTCTTAAAATCTCGATCTAAACTTGCTGTTTTCTGATGTACGGTAAATGGAATCCCAATTAATAGAATTATGTCTAGTCAAATCGTAGGTTTAATGAGCACCTTGGCGATTTTTCACAAATAAAGTGACTGGACTTCCATAGCAATAATTGTAGCTGGATAGAAGTTTGTTTGCTTTCTGATTTTGTTTTTTAAACTGGTTCCCCTGTGGGATTGCCAGGTAAGTAAAGTGTTACTTGTAAAAAACTTCAGCGATGCTGTTAACTTATCACATATTTTCATCTCTTTTGTATCATTTGCTTCTCAAAATCATGCTCAGGAGAAGAGTTTATGTTTATGTAATAAAGTTAATACCTTCTTTAAGCTTTTTGTTATTTAAGAAGTATTAAATTAATTTCTAGAAAAGAGTCTCATCGTGGAAGGCAAGAGGGAAAAGAAAAAAGTAGAGAGGTTGACAATGCAAGTCTCTTCCTTGCAAAGAGAGCCATTTACAATTGCACAAGGTAAGTTTATGTTCCTTTCATTTTATAGTGAAAACGCCTAAATGTACAAAATGATGGCTAGCAGTACTTATTAGTTTTTAGTGTTTACTAAGTAGCAATATGTAACTGGTGTAATTCTATTTAATTTGCCCTATTAGAGCAGAAGTTATATGTAAATTATGCTGTAAAAATAATTCTCATTAAATTAAATGTTCTAACACATAATGGGTATTTAACTTTAACATGGTATTTTTTCCTAGGAAAGGGGCAGAAACTTTGTGAAATTGAAAGGATACATTTTTTTCTGAGTAAGAAGAAAACAGATGAACTTAGAAATCTACATAAACTGCTTTACAACAGACCAGGCACAGTAAGACCTTTTTTATATCTTTTACCTAGTAGTATACTTATGTGTTAAAATACTTCACAATGGAAGCATAATTTTAGTTCTGGAAAGGACTTAAGCAATCAACTAGATCAATCTCCATACCCGACAAGTGAGCCAGCTGACACACAGTTGAATGACTTATCACAGGACATGTAGCTGGATATTAGCCATTAGTATTTTAACATCCAGGGCTCTTTATACTGTAGTTGTTTTTAAGGCAAACTAAAAGTTCACATTGTGAAATCAAAATTATGATGATTTTAGTGATTTTTAACTGTATTAGAAGAAATTTATTTTTTGGATTTTTAAAAAATTAATTTATATTTATTTATTTATTTATTTGGCTGTGCTGGGTCTTAGTTGTGGCACGCGGGATCTAGTTCCCTGACCAGGGATCAAACCCAGGCCCCCTGTATTGGGAGCACGAAGTCTTAACCACTGGACCACGAGGGAGGTCCCTTTTTGGATGTTTCTAACCGTTCAGAAATAAATGATACAGCATATTGTATCTCCTTTTGAGGAAATATCTGTTAAATTAGGTGGTAATTTTTTTGCCAGTGTTAGAATAAATCAGTGTTTCATTTACTGAATCACTATACTGTACACACAACTTCAGTATTCCATGTAAGGGAGGAGACTGCTTTGAGCTGTGAGTGGACAAAGTGAAGTTTGACGGTGTTTGACTGTCTGAAGCACGGTAAAATTTATTTTCATGTGTGTGACCTCATTCGACCCTGACAACAATCTAATCTACACAAGTCCCATCACTGCTAAATGGTATTAACTTTTGGAGGGGCTCTGTTCTGTTTAAAGAATCGATCCCTGACTTTCTGTTGGAAAATAAGAAATATTACTAGCAACTGGTATTTATTTAAGGAAAGGATGTCATTTTTTTTTTTTAATGTTATTTATTTATTTTGGCCGCACCGCACGGCTTGTGGGATCTTAGTTCCCTGACCGGGGACTGAACCCGGGCCCTTGGCAGTGAGAGCATGGAGCCCTAACCACTGGACCGCCAGGGAGTAGGCTGTCTTTTTAGTAACTTTCCACATCCCCTGGTGCTGTCAGGTAACATTTACTTGTGGTTTTATAATTACTAGTAAAAAATCCCAGACGAAATACATTTCAATTCAAATTGTTATTTTCAAAGAATTGAGTTTGAACACTTTATAATGTTAATATTTTAGTAGCAAATACAGTTTTTCAATGTGAAGAAAAAATGTTGAATACACCAATGTTATAATGTGGAGACAGGTGTGAAAATAAAGGTGTTGGCTTTGAAATTTTTTTGTGTACATTACTGGGTAATAAGTAGCATTAATAATAGGAGAAACATTTTCAGGTGTCCTCATTAAAGAAGAATGTGGGTCAGTTCAGTGGATTTCCATTTGAAAAAGGAAGTATCCAATATAAAAAGAAGGAAGAAATGTTGAAAAAGTAAGTTATTTTTATAAATATCATAGTTAATGTGCTTCAGACTTAATTTTAAACATTTAAATATAACTGCCCTTATGTTTTCAGTAGACTGCTGATTCTTTGCTTTAAATTCCAAGAGCATGTCATCATAAAGTATTAACTATTTCCGATAAATAGCGGCTGTCAAGATTATTGAAAACTCAAAACACATTTCTGTTTCTTAGAAGAATGATACAGGTAAATCATTCACACAGTCCAAAATTCAGGAGGTCCAAAGGAAATGTAGTGAAAACTCTTCCATTCCTGTTCCCTGCCAGCCACTCTGTTCTCCCACTTATAGGTACCGTTTAAACTATTTTGAAGTTAATCAATTTGATAGAAATCATTTCCATTCTAACGCAAACAAGATGATACATTCTTTAAAAAAAATTTTTTAATGTGATGATATATTCTTATAAGAGTTTTTGTTTGTTAAGTCACCTGTAGTTTAAAAACTCTGAGTATTAAAGGTCATTACCTATACCTTCTTCGAGACATTGTCAGTAGGAATACTCAGGGGAAAATGTGTTGTTTAATCAGTCACCAGCCAGAAGAATTAACAAGTTTGTGAATTTTATAGTATTGAAAACTTTATGTTATATTTCAGTGAACTAAGTGAATTTATTTTCATATCACCTTTAAGACTTAATTGGTAAATGATGTTTTCCATTTATTAATAATTACATCTGGTTGTATTTTGTGCAGTAGTCAAGATTATCGGGAGTACTTCTAAGATTCAGAGAAACATTGGCTGTTTTCTTAATGTTTGTGGCTGAGCAAGTTTGGTTAGCTATTATCTTTATATTGTGGAGAATGTTTATAAACTTGCCTACGTAATCACATTGGTTTCTTCCATTTTCTGTTTCAGATTTAGAAATGCCATGTTAAAGAGCATCTGCGAGGTTCTTGATTTGGAGCGGTCAGGTGTAAATAGTGAACTGGTGAAAAGGATCTTGAATTTCTTAATGCATCCAAAACCTTCTGGCAAAGTGAGGATCACTTTTTACAGTTTCAGTAACAAATCAGTTATTTGTAGTGTCTCCATTCTCTTTTTAATTAACATTGCCGTCAACATTCAGTAATATCTTTTACATTCAAAGAATATGCCTTCCGTTGACATATCTGCAACAATTTCATGATAGAAATAACAGAGAAGGCATACGGATGTGTTTTCCCTTATCAGATGTAAAGGATGTAAGATTAAGAAAAATAATTGTTAACTAAATGTCGAATGGGACAGAAATACAAAGGAAATATCCAGAGTTATGTATATAGAAGGCACTTGAACAGAAACAGGTTGGGCTGAGGGTGAGGTGTTGGGCTGGTGAGGGAGGGTGTGTGACCTATAATCAGATCAGGAAAGGCAGGATGGTGTATTAAAGCTGGATATTTACTAGATACTGGAATAAGGTTATGAGAAAGTGACAGAAAAAAGCTGGCTCTTTGAAGTTTCTTGGACTGTATTTCCAGAATCATCAAGAGAGCCCAGGAGCTGGACAGGGAAGTAAAAGTCTTATAGTTTTCACTACTCTTCTAAAATCTGGATTAGGTTTGCCCTGATTGTTTAACAGTAACAAAGGACATCACTGAGTTAAAATGTTTATTGAAGTGTTAATTATATGACCTTGCATTTTCAGTTTGTTTTCAATCTTTTAGCAGATATTTTCATATTTTCTCATTTTGATAGGAAAGAAATTGGGAAGAGATCTAGAGGGCCTAGGAGTTCAGGGGAACACCATCAGTGAGGGGAGAAGGGCATTAAGATTAGAAACGAGAAAATAGCTCTGGGACTTTTATTTTTGTCTGCTCTTGGTCCTGTTGACCATTAGCTGGATAGTGATACTTAAGGATATTTTTGTCATACAGCTACAAACTGAAGGCGTATGGTAATGGGGGAGGAGGTGTTCTAGTTGATTTATTTAAAAGATGAGTTTGAACACTATTTCCCCAGAAGCAATTACTAAGTTGCCTGAGTTATGAGGGATATGTTTATATTCAATGTTTTCTCAGTGATTTTCAAATGTGTTAGTCTCATGACCCCATTACTCTTTTAAAATCAATGAGGACCTCAAGAGCTTTTGTTTATGTGGGTTATTTTGATATTTACTGTATTCTAAATTAAAACTGAGAAGTTCTAAAATAACAACAGGCTCACTACATGTTAAAAGTAATATTTTGTATGAAAAATAACTATACAAAATTCTAATGAGAAGAATGGCATTCTGTTTTTGCAAATCTGTTTATGTCTGGCTTAAGAGAAGACAGCTCTATTCTCATTTGCTTCTGTATTTCCTTTTGTTGCAACGTATTGATTTGCTTGAAGTACCTGAAGAAAATCCAGCCACACACAGCTATGTATCTAGAAAAAGGAGGGATATTTTAAAAACCCTTCCAGATAATTGTGGATAGTCTCCTTTGATATAACACCAAAACTCCACAGTGGGGAGGTTCTTAAAGGTTAGTTGTAATGTGGTATCTAAAACCATGTTAATAAACTTGGACCTTTTACCTGTGCATATTTTGTAATATGCACTCTCCATTTGGAAAATGTTGGTTCCTTGAATTATGCATATCTTCCAAATGCTGGCGCATTTCATTGAACACTGTCAAAAAGTCACATTCATTAATATAACCATTGTCTCATCAGGAAAAAAAAAATCTTTAGGTATTGGGAGGCTGTCAGGTCCATGATAGTGGATGTGAACTTTCCAAAATTTTAATTTTCACTTGAAACTTTGAAATTTATCATTGGCGATAAATACTGTCAGGTTTTTTTTGAGGTAACAGGCTCACATTTATTTCTGAGACTATGTCTATCGAATACCTAAGTCTGAATAGGCATAGTTTTTAAATTATTCTTTTAAAAATGATATTCCATGAAAAAAGGTAGCTTAGTTCACTGCTCAGTTGTGCAAGTGCTTTTCCTTGAGAAGATCAGTGAACTTCCTTACGTAGCCAAAGTACTCTATGTGTACCTCCCATTTTGTTACACAGATGTTATAAAGACATGTACTCAAAGGTTGAGAGTTAACACAGTATTTACTGTTTCATCAAGAACTGGTGTGTGATTGTGAGGAATATGACTACAAACACAGTTTGCTGCCTCCATCTTGATAAGGTACCAGTAGGTTTACCCACCTTTGCTTTTTGCACAATTACTACAAATGTCAATGCAGTGAAAAGAGTGAATAAATAATGCCTTGGTATTATTATGAAAATAGTTCTGATCTTTTGGAAAGGTCTCAGGAAACCGCAGGTTCCATGAACCAGACTTTGAGAACCACTGTTTTATCCTTTTTTATGGAATCTTACTCTTACATCCATTTTTCATATCTGATTCTGTGATGATTACTCCTTAATCTAATGGTATCAATCTCAGGCTATCTTCTGTGCTACCATATGCTTCCATCATTTAAGGAAAACACTATAAAGTCATTAATACTAATATTTTCTGCTCTAGAATAGTCTTAAAATTATTGATTTAACATTGTTTTACTATCTTTTTGTACTTCTAGCTTGACTGTTAATCAGATTTTGTTTCCAAAAAGGGATGATGCTCTTGACATTGGATTCTGATTAATAGATTCAGCTATTTTTAGAACCAGTATAGGAAAGCTCTAAGGCATTTATATATTATTACTTTTTAAAAATGAAAGTCTCTTCATTTATTTTTAGAAGTTGCATTTTCTTGATTGGTTTCTTGAATGATGCAGCATTCTTTCACTTTCTTGTATAAATTTATCCAGCACCCACTCCAGTCCTCATCTTACTGATTTCACATACAGATTATATTCTTATAACCTGCATCTGGTTTCTGAGCTGACATAGGGATATCACATTTTTCAAATATATTCATGTCTTGGATTTCATTTAGTGAGTGGTGAGAGTTTGGACGGTGAGTTACCTTTTCTCCAAACAAGCATATCAAAGAATTTATCCAGATGGATTTGTTTCCTGGTAATAGGTGGTAATGGCAGTAGTTCACATAACAAGGTTATCTGTATACATTCTAGGAGGTTTCTTGTAGAGAACCTCTCTGAGAAATACCTTTGGTCCACTAACTTATTTTCTGGAGGTACCTAGATTGGCTGTTTTCCAGTCTATCTTTAGAGAAGGGTAGGTTGTTTGGGCAAACTAGAGGCTGTCCTGTGGGTTGTAGATAGCCTGAAAATGCCACATTACAATACAAAGCAGCCACCTTTTCTTAATTTTTGTACAGGTAACAGTGACCCCTAAGACTGAAAGTTCCTGGAAGAGAAGGGACCTGTGGTTCTGCTAGTTTCATGAGAGATAGCTTAAAGTTTACAGTAACATTTACACAATCGCGTATCTTAAGGTTATGTTACAGAATTTTCCTTGTTGTAGAAAATAACATAGGCAAAAATAAAGACGAGATGCCCATGATTTTAGAAGTAAATTTTAATTCCTTAGTCTGTCTTTTCAGATCCTTTATGCAAGGTTATTTTATAGTCTTCAATTTCAGAAGTTAGTAAATACTCCCCTAAGAAAGCATTTAAAAATTAAATTTGTTAGTTAATCAAATTATTTTCCTCTCTGCTTTTTAAATATACATGGTTTAATTGAATATCAGTAATGGCAGTGGCACTTATTTTGTGGTTCTTAATTCGTTTCATAATTAACATACTGAACACTTATTGCATATGTAAAATCATCAGTGAGAATATAATCCTGGCATTATTGAAAGTAGAACCCATAGGTAATATGAATATAAACTATATGTTTCATAAATTCAAGATGTGTAAAGTGAGGTTTTATTTCCTTTATGGATGATTCCTCCTGGTCGATTAGTGGGTCCCCTGAAACAAGAAGGCAGTGACAGTTTTAATGCTTGTAGGAGTGAAATAAATAGCAAGTCTAACTGAAAATATCGTCTTGATGAAGTATAAACAAATATCTGAACTTAACACAGTGTGCACTTGGGCTTCTAGTCCCGTATCAGAATGTAGAACACATACTTCTTTCAAATATGTGAAGAGTCTCTTGCCTAGAACCTAAGGTTCTAAAAAAATGAAAGGGTATTGGTAGTGCAGACAAAAAGGTTGACGTGACACATGAAGTTAAAGATGAATTCTCTGTAAAGCTGCTAAGCTTGGAAATAAAATTTCTTGAGACAGGAACAAGAAGAATTGAGTTGAGAAGTAGTTATCTTGGAAATATAATACCTCATTGACTTGGAAATATAATACCTCATTGATGTTATCCTTATTTTATGCAGCCATTGCCAAAATCTAAAAAGACTTCTAGCAAAGGCAACAAGAAGGAACGGAACAGTTCTGGAATGTCCAGGAAAGCTAAGAGAACCAAATGTCCTGAAATTCTGTCAGATGAATCTAGCAGCGATGAAGAGGAAAAGAAAAACAAAGAAGAGTCTTCAGATGATGAAGATAAAGAAAGTGAAGAGGAGGTAAAATGTTGGGGGTTTTTCCTCATTTCTTTCCATGGAGAGAGTTAAATACTCCTGCTATATAATAGATTAAGACAGAAAGCATAGATTTGAAGGAACTATATGTGTACCATGTTGTTTTTAATTCCAAAGACACAGAAATGATTAAGGTAAACCCTTTCTTTCTCTTAAGGAGCTTTTAGTTTTATTGCCATGCCAGAGTGTAAGAGTTGGAAAAGAATGAGGTTGCTGTGCACTAGGTTTGAGCTGGACCTTGAAGACTAGAGTAGGTAAATGAAGGGGGAGACGTACATATCCTGACAGGAGCACAAAGGAGACTTAAAGAAATTTTTCATAGTATATTAATATTTTATGATTGACTTGCACCATTTTATTCTGCTTTATGCAAAAAGCAAGGGGTTTAAGGACCACCGTTTTATCTCAGTTTGGGATTATTTAATGAGACTAGTGGCATTTGAAGTTTATTTGATTGGTGGGCAAATTTTGTGTCACTTAGGAATGCCTGTCATTTTCTTTTACTTGGGAGTATTCATAAAAGGTTGAGAATATTTAGTTTCCGAAGAAAAACTTTGGGAAGAGGAGAGCTGCTGAACCATGTAAGGGGTTAGCTTTACCCTCTCCTTAATATGTATCTTCAGTCAAGTAGATGAGGGAGAGGGTACAAGGAGGTGATTTCCTGTTATTGTTAACCGTGTTTTGCTGGCTCCGTTTTAACTTGTTTTGGTGCTCTCTTTAATGATCAGAACTTGCTCTGTAAATTGGGTAATCCCCCTTGTCTTATGTAGGGGCTTGATTAAGGTGGCTTGACATTTTGGACCAAGATGATTCTTTGGTGTTGGAGGGCTGTCTTGTGCATTGCAGAGTGTTTGTCCACTAGATGCCGGTAGCACATCCCTGCCCCCAGCCTCCAGCTGTGAAAACCAAAACTGTCTCTAGACATTGCCAAATGTCCCCTGAGGGCAAAATCACCTTCAGTTGATAACTGCTGGATTAGAGAGAATAAAGATGTGGTGAACTGTGATTTTATAGGTGTGCATTTTGTGTATACTTGTCTTTAGGTATTTAAAATCCATGCTTGTTTTAATGTCAGATTTTATAGACTTCTATAAAGCTAACTATAGAATGCTTCATAATTTTAAAAAGGATACTACAGATCCAGCAGGTGTTTCATAACTAGTATCTTGATATATTTTTGGTGTGAAGGAAGATGAGTAATCTGAGCACTAGGGTTTTTATGGAATAGATTTTAAGGACATGTAGGAGGAAAATGTGTTATTTATATGTGAATATAAATAGTAGCAATTTTGCAGTAATAGATTTCCTCATTCACCAAATTTTTGGTTATCTACTATTGTGTATTCACTACGCTTCCCAAGACCTTTTTAAAGGCAGACTTAAAGCATGAAAAGTTGTTGTAGAATATAAACATCTAATTTTTTTTGTAGAAGCAAGATGATTAGGAGCATGGCCTTTAGAAACTGGGTTCAAATCCCAGCTGTACTCTGATTATCACTGTTTGACTTTGGGCAAGTTAGTTATAAATTCTGTACCTCAGTTTCCCATCTTTAAAATGGGGATAATGATAGTACCAGCCTCCAAGGGTTGTATTAAGTGCCTTTATTTAAAGCACTTAGAGTAGTACTTGCCACAAATACTATATAAGTATTAGCTGCTGCTATTACTATTAGTATTAAGATGACATTTTACCATATGCAAGATTTATAAATCCAGTCTTGTCATTACTAAGGTGCAGGTTAAAAAGTGAGGATATTTTACACTCGTTTTCTCATTTGCTTTCCAGATTATTGTCCCTTTGTTCTGAATAGAGTTAGTTGACATCTGTGAATGTAGATGACTCCTGATTTATAACCATATTGGTTCCTGGATAATGATCACAAATGGAACTGTCCCACTACAAATCAAAGCCTTTCTTTCTACATTGCCTTAAACAAGGATCATTTGCTAGAAACCCAGGTCAAATGATGAAAATCCATGGGGGAAAAAAAACACAAAAATGCCTTTCAAACATTAAGTATATAAAGTCACACAATATAAAAGCTATATCATAATGCTCTGTTTTCTGCTTAGGTTTTTCTACTTGGGCTGGTATTGACAGACTTCATAAAATATAATGCCAATAAAATCTGGACTGAGAAATCTTTCTTTTTTCCTGATAAATCACCCTCTAGCAAACATAGGTATTCTTCATTTCTTTAAAGACTCCTTCAAATTTAGGGCCATCCTCCTCAAAAACTTTATTGCTGATTCCATTGCTGTGAAAGGCTCTGATTGCCTTTGAAAGGTAAGTGCCGGCAGGAAGGATAGTATTTCTATATTTCTTTGTTTTCCCTTATTCTATTTTTTTGAAGAGTCTGTTAAGTGGCATTCTTGCTAGGGACTTCATAAACTGAGGTATTTCGGGTCAGTACTATGAAAGGACCTCTTTTCTAAGAGGCTATACAGAGGAATTGCAGGTTGATTGGAAAAGTTGAGGATTGCTTATAGATGTAATATTTTTTGCAGATTTTTTTTTCATGGAAAATTACTGGGTTAATATTATTTATTTTTATTTCCTGAAATGAAATTTTCCTTCATAGATAAGACTTCTCCCTGTTAAGATCAGCTTCTTGTTCTATTTTAGATTCTTGGAGTAAATAACTGAGCTTGTTTCTTGTTTCCTCTGTAAATTGAGAGCTTTGGACCAAATAATCTATTTCATATTGCTGAAGTCAGAAGTTTTAAGCAGAAATCCAGTTCAAGTTATAGTTGTTCATTAGCCAGTTATATGAGGCTGAATATTATTCACCTGGTACTTTCCACATTTAGCTGTGTGAAAGAGTAGGATACTTAATTTATAAGTAAATATTATTTTAAAATGTAGGTTTGAAATGACTGAAAACTGCAGTTAAAACAGAATTGGGGGCTTCCCTGGTGGCGCAGTGGTTGAGAGTCTGCCTGCCGATGCAGGGGACACGGGTTCGTGCCCCGGTCTGGGAAGATCCCACATGCCGTGGAGCAGCTGGGCCCGTGAGCCATGGCTGCTGAGCCTGCACGTCCGGAGCCTGTGCTCCACAACGGGAGAGGCCACAACAGTGAGAGGCCCGCGTACCGCAAAAAAAATAAAAAAAATAAAATAAAATAAAAACAGAATTGGCAGGGATTTTAGGGTTTTTTTTTAAGTCTTTTATATGAAATATGTCACATTTAGCATGTTAGCCAGCAATTGCTAAGACATTTTGTTTGAGGTTCTCTGTACCTATACCTCTGTTTCTATGATATGCAGTGAGCAGTTCACAGCGATTTTTAATTCTCTTTTTCTTTAGAATTAATTCAAATAAGAAGGTGCTCTTTCTGAGTGTGACTTGGGTAATAATTCCTTTATAAAAGAGCTGGTCTAGGGCTTCCCTGGTGGCGCAGTGGTTGAGAGTCCGCCTGCCGAGGCAGGGGACACGGGTTTGTGCCCCGGTCCGGGAGGATCCCACATGCCACGGAGCGGCTGGGCCCAAGAACTGGTCTAAACTTCTTTATCACCTTGGCTCTTGGACATTTGCTTACTTAGGGCAGTAGAAGGAAAGCAATTTGGAACCAGGAAGAAACTGATAGATGAGGTTTTTTTTTTTTTTTTTTTTTTTTTGCAGTACGCGGGGCGGCCCCTCCTGTTGCGGAGCACAGGCTCCGGACGCGCAGGCTCAGCGGCCATGGCTCGGGCCCAGCCGCTCCGTGGCATGTGGGTTCCTCCCGGACCAGAGCATGAACCCGTGTCCCCTGCATCGACAGGCGGACTCTCAGCCACTGCACCACCAGGGAAGCCCTAGATGAGGTTTCTTTAGAATGAGAGAATAGAGTTTTAATTATTTTCTGTAAACTTATTATGAAAATCAACTGATTTACACATTGGAGTAGATCTTTAGGGGAGGATTCCTGAAATGAACCAGTGAGATGAAACCATACTCAGGCGTGCTGTTCACAACAGGTATTACCTTAGGTACAGAGAAATTATTGAGAGTACAGAAAAAAGAAAGGAGAAGCAGTGCTCTTCACATTAGAGAAAACAATTCTAATTATATTTTAGACCCTTAAAAGCTAGCTTAATGCTTCTTCAGTTTTTGTTTCCTAGTGTTTTTATAAATACTCTTTATCTCTAGGAAAGTATAAAACAGACTATGGATAAATACTTTGTGAGTATTGAATTTATCTGAATGTTCCCAGGTACATCAGGAATATCTTCAGCTCTGAATACTTAAAAGCCCTACTGATAATGTCCAAAACAGGAGTTCCCTTTTTCTTTCAGGACAAGAAGTCCGCAGAGAGGCAGTTCTGGGCTAGTAGAGCGGCTCAAGAAAGGTACTAAGAATTGGGGGACTGTCTGTTCCTGAGCCACCATCTTTACATGTGGCATTAAACCTCATGATCTCAGGATGATTGTTTTACCTTTAGGCATTGTATCCCTGTTCCAGACAAAAAAAAGAGTAAAGGGATTTCTTCTAGTGATATTTTGGCTTTTTTCCCCCCTGGCAGGGATACCTTTTACCAGAGATCTCCATGTACATCTCATTGGCCGAAACTTTTTACCCAGCCACCTCTAATTGTAGGGGAGGCTAGTAAGACCCAAGTGTTAGCTTTCCTGCGTCTATAGGAGGAAGGCAGATAAAAAGTGTGATGTTGAGTGAGCCATCCTACAATGTTTACCAAGTGAGAGAAATTTTCAGTTATAGTTTTGATAAACATTTGGACCATTTGAGGAATTATTTGGTAGTGGTGGGAGGGTGAACGTGAAAGCTTTGTTAGTCCTTAAATATGTTCTAAAAAATAAGAATTCCCCCATCTCAATCTGATCAGAGGAATTGCTGAATTATATAAACTATTGAAACCTTTTGTTGGAAGGCAAAATTGAATAATTACCACAATAAACTGTTTAGGGTTAAACTTGCTTTCATAATCTTTTGTGGAATATAGCAGGGTTTGCACATTCTTTACTCTTGGCGCTCTCGAGTTTTCTCAGCCAAGTTGTTAAAAGAATAGTGTATTTTAAGCTAATACTTATTTTGTTCATCTGTTCACCCAGTACAACCTTTCTGCTGTGAGGACAGGATTCTGGCTCTGTGACAGGCGTCTTTTTTGGAGACCCTCCTTCAATAGCCCTGCTGCCTATAAAAGATAGGTAAGCCTTCCCCCAAGAATTTTTTTTTTTGCCTTCCTTCAAAATGTGCTTGTGTCATTCCTCTGATTCTATACCTTCACGGTTATCAGACACATGGAAAATCTCCTTCAAATTTTTTAAAATTTATATTACTACAGTACATTGTAAAAAGTTTAGATGACAGTACGTTGTACTACCTGAAATTAATGGCAGCTCTCAGTTTTATCTGTTTTCCTTTAGCACATAAAAAAAATACCTACAGTATTGGGTGGTCCTGATTAAACCACTCACAGCATATTCAAAAATGGCAAGCCAGAATCTTAGAAATAAATCCCATGAGAATTTGGAAACTAGCTTTTTCTTTTTTTTTTCCACCTAATTTTTTCCCATACATTTTGCTAAAAGACTCAAAGTCTTGCCTCCTATTTGATTGAATAACAAAGGTGTTAAGTATCATAAGTACTTCCAACATTTTTACTTTATAATGCCATGTACTGTTTAATTACTGAAATATTCAGAATATTTTTTAAAAGACTTAAAATAGGGGGCCAGTACTTGGTTTTAATGTAATCACTTTTCGATTGCTCAGTTTAATAAATAGTGGGCTAAGTGCTGTTGGGGTTACAGAAGACATTTTCCTACCCAAATACCATTTGATTGATGCTTAATATAGGATTTCAAAAGAAAGAGAATCTCTGTGTGTTGATGAGTGAAAGCTTTGGGGAGAGATGGAAGAAATACCAATTGAAATTGACCTTGGGGATAGAAAGGAAAGTTGGACACATGAACAAAGATGGGGAGTAGGAAAGTACTGTGACAGACACGCTTGTTTGTGGTTAGGTAGTTTGTCCAGAAGTAAAGCAGTTAGAGATGAAGCTAGAGCAACGTACCTTGAAGCCAGACTATAGAGAACCCACGTGGTTGGGCATGGCTATGTAATACAACCTTTGGGGGTAGATGGATCATTCTCCTTCCTTCAGAATGGTTGTCTTACTCTACCTGAGCATTTTGCTAAGTGGGGAAAAGAGACATGGCCTCTGTCTTCCAGGAACTGACAGTCTATCTGGGGAGAAGTGCCACTCATTCATTCCATAAGCATTTATTGGTGTGTAACGAGGAGGATACTATTGAGATCTGCTGTGTGCCATGTACTTTCACATCTTGCTTCTTATTTAGTCTTGACTCCATGAGAGAAAGTGATATATCCTCATTTTTGTACTTTGAAGATATAATAAATAACCAACTTTCCAGAGCTTTAGGTCATACTTCTGTCTTCAGCTCTATGTCCATATATGATTTTAAGCAGTAGCTTCAGGAAAGTTAATATGGGCATATATCCACTTCTTCTGCAAAAATTTAAAACTAAAAGCTATTGACATAAAGGATCCTATTGATCTCTTTATCTGGCTCTGCCTTTTCCCTATACGTCTCCAGTAGTTCATGATGTAGACTAGGAGTTGGCAGACTATGGCCTGTATGCCAGATCCGTTTTTTTGGTACAGCATAGAAGCTAAGAATGGTTTTTCCATTTTTTAAATATTTGTAAAAAAAGATGAATGTACAACAGTGACCATATGAACCAGCAAAAGCTAAAATATTTACTGTCTGGCACTTCATAGAAAAGGCTTGGTGACAGATCTAGACCATATATTTCTCTCTCATTTTACTTGGTTTATAGCTAGGTGAGTAAGCTGTGGGGCTTTAAAAAAATACATGGGTCCCCAGGCTGCACACTTGATTTTTTTTCTCTCTCTCTTAAATGTACAACCTATTTAGGTAAGTTGTGCCAGAAGACTGATACTAAAAATCAAGAAGTTTGGCTAACTGCTATTGATAGAAAAAATGTTTGTCTTAGCAAGCAGAGTGATTCTAATGAAATAGAACCTCAGGGTTGGAATAGATCGTTAAAGTTATCTAGTCTTCAAGGATCTTTTCCCATCCCAGTTTTCCAAATAATTACATAGCAACTGCTGTGTGCTAGTTCTAAGCTCTGCAGTGGAGATCAAAAGACAAATAAGAGTCTCTGTGTTAAGCCGTTCAATCTAGTTGGTAGGAGGGAAGAGGTCAAAGATTAGGAGGGAGAAAGTACAGTAAAGTATAACTTAAGAGCTAAGAAAGTGGTTTGCTCAAGATGGAGTATTTACCTCTTTCTAGGGGCAGGTAGGGAGCAGAGATCCAGACAGGGAAACTTCATAGGAAGTAGCAATTTGATCTGAGCCTTAAAGGATAAACAGGAGAGGTTGGCATAACAAAAGAAAGAGATTTGGAGAAAACTGCAAAATTGGATTACACCGAAGGCCCATCTTGGCTTCAAAAAAAAAAAAAAAAAAATTCTAGAGAAATGATCTTGAGCCTATACAATGTTAGGAGGTGAGGGCCAGAGACAGCCCTGATACTGAGTTTGGTTGTCCTTTGTTGCCCTTCTATATTTTCTGCCAACATTTTTTATTCTTTGTTATTATCAGTAACATTTGTATGTAACAGAAAAAGTTAAATTTAACAGTATGATAAATAGATTATGATATCATTGACTTACTGCATTGGTTTAGTTCAGTAGTTTCACCTCTGGCTTAAAGAAATATGTAGGTACATTAGTCATTTCTATAAGCAACTAATGCAGCAGGAGGCACACTGAATTTAATCAAGGTCTTGCTTCTTACTAGCTGTAAGACATTGGCTCACTTAACTACACAGATAAATTTTCCTCATTTATAATGAGATCAACTGTCTTTGGATTTTTTTTTTTTTTTTTTGCTTTGTTTTTTAGGTCATATGGATCATGTATGTGAAAATAGTGCTATACAAATGCCTTTTTTCTTTATCCTTTTAATTACATTTTTAACCATGTCCTGGGTTCAGAGTACAGGTAAACCAGATCCTGCAAATGATATACAGAGGTGAACATGGCAAGAAATATTTACATGGCTACTTTATGGCGAACACTCTTGTGGTTGTTAGGGACAGATAGAGCTAAATTAGATTGGTGTCTCTTCTTGTGGAGATTGTCAGATAACGCCCTTAAGAAACTTGTAGTGTAGTGGGAGAAGAGACATGTAACTACCTACAGTTTAAAAAACATAAATACATTAAATGTTTCTTTGGTGCCTTTTATGTATTCAGTCATTTGAGCCTCACAAAATTTTACAAACATGGCCATAGTTCGTCAAATCTGCAATGCCTGTAAGGCATCATTTTAATGTAGATTGCAAAATGTACCCCAGTATCTGAGATAAGGTGTGGGAGGGGGGGAGTGTTAAATTTAGCCAACTCTGGTATTATTACCTCCATTTTTACAGATGCGGAATCAGACACAGAAGGGTAAGTGACTTGCCTGAGAACGCGAAATTAGTCACTGGTGGAGTCAGGATTTGAACCAAGGAAGTTTGGCTCTAAAAACCTGTGTTCTAATTCACTGCTTCACAGTGCCTTCCAGAAAGAAGGGGCAAATGAATTGTAGGTCAAGTACTGTGGGATTACAGATTAATCAAGTTGGTGGTATTATGAAGATTTGGAGGAGGTGATTGCTAAATTGGGTTTAGACTCGTGAGTGAGGTTTTCCTAAGTTGAGGAGGGGGAATGAAAGTAATGAAGACTTGAAAGGTCATGTAAAATTTAAGTAGGCATGTTTTTTAACTTTACTTCTCAGTTCTCCCAGGGCCCCTTTTCATTACCTCCAAAATACCAGATTGCCATGTTCACCTTAACTGCCAAAAATTGTACGTTGGGTTGCAATATCAAGGTCTGTCTTTTGAGATGCCTGTTTTCCAAAGTTACCTTTTTTTCCTATACATAATACCTTATCTTCGGGGCAGCTCAAATGATTCTTAGCAGCTGCAGGGCTAAAGCACATGATGTGAGTTATTTATCTGATTGCCTCCCTGCTCAAGATGAAACCCATAAGTATGAGTTTCTACAGAGTTTATTTTACTACTCAGTTTTCACTGTTTCCCCATGCCAACACTTAACAGTATGAAAAAGATACGTTACTGAATTCCTACCTTAAGTTTGTCACGGAGTAATTTGTAACTGGTTACTAAGGATAAGCGAATTCCAGTGTAAATAGCATAATTTATTATTACAGAGATTCGGTTATTTGTGGGTCCAGTTCTGTCTACCAGAATGTAATGAAATAAGCATGATGTATCATGCTTAGTTAACACAGGTGTCACTGAGGCAGTCTTACTGCTATTCTATGTATCTATTCTATGTATTTGCCTTTTAAAGAAAACTTCAAGTTATTGGAGGAAATTACATTTGTATGATGAAAGAATTCCTTTACAAAAGGAAGCACTCATAATAGTAGTAATAGCTAATATTTATTGTTTCCTCTGTGCCCAGCACCATTAAAAGTACTTTTGTGTATTAATGTACTTACTCCCCCTAAGACTACTGAGTACTATTATTTCCCTCATTTTATAAACAAGGGAACTAGGGCCCAAAGATGTACTGGGTCTGGAATTTGAAACTAGGCAGCTTGCCTCCAGAGCCTACACTTACTAGGTTGTATCTTCTATAGTACTTCTGACAGTATGTTTGCAACCTTTTTGTTAATAGATGATAATAGGCTAATTGTCCATTTAAAAAACTGTAGAACACTCTCCCTTTTAGAAGATTTAAATATAGAAAGAAGCTTAGCTTTAATTTTTTTGTTTGTCCAATTGTAACTTTTTAAAAAATGTTTGTTTGGCTGTGTTGGGTCTTTGTTTCTGTGCGAGGGCTTTCTCTAGTTTCAGCGAGCAGGGGCCACTCTTCATCGCGGTGCGCGGGCCTCTCACTTGCGGCCTCTCTTGTTGCGGAGCACAGGCTCCAGATGCGCAGGCTCAGTAGTTGTGGCTCACGGGCCCATTTGCTCCGCAGCATGTGGGATCTTCCCAGACCAGGGCTCGAACCTCGTCCCCTGCATTGGCAGGCAGATTCTCAGCCACTGCGCCACCAGGGAAGCCCCAATAGTAACATTTTATGGAGATGGCTTGATTATCCTTTATTTATCACTGCACAGTTTTATGCTTTATCAAACTATTACTACTCCCAATATGCAAGTTTAAAAATGGCACCATAGTGTGTGTTCTTTCTAAAATTTTACCTTATACCCTGGCCTTTAAAGGCTCTGAAAGTATTTTAATTATCTAACTATCTGATTTGAATGGGGATCAAGTGGTAATGTTTATAACATTGTTGCTCTCCCTTCCCCATCCCCCCCATGCTTTCTGTAATAATTTAAGTTTATTATAAAATATTTGAATGACCCGCAGGTCCAGATTTTATTAATCTTTGACTAACGAGTGATATATAATAGTCATTATTCTGTGTATTAAGTGCATCAACAGAACTTATGAATTTTTAGTATTTCTTTTCAGAGCCTTGTGTGGTTCTTAGGAATTAAGTGGATGCTTAATAAACTTAAAACTTAGTTCAGGTTAGTCATAGAAAATTGATGAACCATTGATGCCTTTCCGGCAACCCCTATGTCTGGAACACCTCTGAGAATTAGGAAAAAAGTATAAATGGCCTCTAAATAGCAAAAATCCATAGGTGAAGCTTATAGACTTTATTTTTAGAAGCATGTTGGCCCTTTGACACTGCTTAAATGCATTTTTTTAGTTGCAGTTAAACTAGATAGGTTAGCTAGTTCCCGGCCAACAGTGTATTATTGAGGTAGTGTAGGGTGATACTATACTTAAGTAACTATGTTCAGTGGATGGCAGTGTAGCAGAAGGAAAGACAAGCACTAAAATCCAATGAACTGCACTTAGAAACAGCCTGAGCCCACCTAAGTTTAGAACAGGTTGGTCTATGTACTTTAATTTTCTTTAAGTTCAACATAATGTCTCTGTCCTTTAAAAAAAAAAAAAAAAAGGTTGAATTTTGATGGTAATCTGAAATTCAGAGTATAAAACATTTGGAGAAACATTCTGTCAAAAGTGATTTGCAGTGTTTTTGGTGTGTAAAGATGAGATTTTAAGTTATCTTGAGGTACTTGCCTTATATACAGGTACTTTTACCTTTGGGAACGTTAATGAAGAATTAACGTTTCCTAATTTCATAGACTCTGCTTAAGACAAAGTTACAGTGAACTATAATTTTATCATTTTAATCTAACCGTATGTGTATACTTTTATTTTATTAGCTGTGAGTTGGTGTTTAAGAAAACAAGTTCTGGAGTCAGATCTGTTTGAATCTCACTTCTTTATTTTATTATGTGACCGGACAAAACCTCTCTGAGCCTTCGTTTCCTCATACATTTATAAATAGTTTTTGAGCAGCTCCTTTGCACCATGCACTGTTTTAGGAGTTAGGGATATGTCAGTGAACACAAAAAGGTCAAAAAAATCCTGTCCTCATGGAATTTACCTTTTAGTTAGGAGAGACTGACAATAAATAACAGAATATTAATAGTACCTGTATTTTAGAGTTTTTTTCAATATTAACTAAGGTCTGATGGGGTAGACCTTAGTTAAGGGACGGGTAGACAGTTTTCTATCTGTAGTGTGTAATAAATGTGAGCACCTAATAATTCAAATGTTTGATTCTTGACCTCACCTGACTAGTCTCGTGTTGGGATAAAATTAAGTTCATTGAGTGTATTAGTCATCTCAAAAATTAATAATTAGTAATAAATTTTCATTGGTGATATTGAATACATTAGTTTTCTCTAATATTGTTGTGGGGTGTGGAGGAGTTGAGGAATCGCAGGTAATCTCTCATCAATGTATGTACTTTGTTTTTCTTTACAACAGCCACCAAAAAAGACATCCAAAAGAGAAAAACCCAAACAGAAAGCCACTTCTAAAAGTAAAAAATCTGTGAAAAGTGCTAATGTTAAGAAGGCAGATAGCAGTACCACCAAGAAGAATCAAAATAGCTCCAAAAAAGGTATGTTAGAAATGACACATTTTCAGCAACCTAAAGATACACATTATATGCTATAATACAGTTTTTTTTGTTTTTTTTTTTATAATACAGTTTTTTTTTTTTTTGCGGTACGCGGGCCTCTCACTGTTGTGGCCTCTCCCGTTGCGGAGCACAGGCTCCGGACGCGCAGGCTCAGCGGCCATGGCTCACGGGCCCAGCCGCTCCGCGGCATGTGGGATCCTCCCGGACCGGGGCACGAACCCATGTCCCCTGCATCGGCAGGCGGACTCTCAACCACTGCACCACCAGGGAAGCCCCTATAATACAGTTTTTAAGCATGTGTGGAAAATAGGTAAACTCTGAGGAACATTTGAGGGGGGAAAGTAGTATACCAGTTTTTTATAGTTTACAATTTTTTTAATCTAATACCTTTTCAAGGATCTGATGAACACTTATAGAATTCTTCCTAATCTGTCTTGAATATTAATTTACTTTGCTATATAAGAAAAATTTATTTTCATGTCATAAAATGTCTTACTTTTAGAAAGTGAATCTGAGGATAGTTCAGATGATGAACCTTTAATTAAAAAATTGAAGAAGCCTCCTACAGATGAAGAGTTAAAGGAAACAGTAAAGAAATTATTGGCCAGTGCTAACTTGGAGGAAGTCACAATGAAACAGATTTGCAAAGAGGTAATTGGACAAATGCTGAGATCATTTTGCTTCTGTTTGAAAAATTCTTTCACCCATCCCTCAGTTGGAAGCTAGATTCTTATGTGCATTCCTTCATTGAACAAATATTTATTGAATTACCACATGCCAGGCATTCTTACAGGTGCTGGGATACCACTTTCAGTAAAATAGTCAAAACCTCTGCCCTATTGGAGTCATTTCATAAATAACATTTGAATGTATACAGTGACTAAAGTTAAGGTCATACATTTCAAACTCCGTAGGAGATGTTCTTTTCCTGATCTAGCAACTATTTTTATTGATGCATCCCTAGATTATGTTAGTTTAAATAAGCAGGATCTTGTGGACCACCTTATTTTCAATATTACTATGATAAATGAGATGTTATAGATTAGGTTCTTAGCTCAAACTTCTCTTAAGTTCTTCTGATGCTTCTCAGGAAATGAAATGATCTAGTCTTGAATATGATTCTGTAGCGATTCCATACTGTAGATCAAAATTGGAAGGTTTTAAAATCTAGTTTCTTATGGTAAAATGAAATTAAAATTTGAAATGTACCAAAGGTGGAATATTCTTTACTTTTTTAAGACATACTGTTTTTCTTATTCAGCATTCGCTGAGCCTCTGCTACATATCAGGCACTGGGATAGATGTTAGAGGTAGAGCAGGAGAAGCCATTATTTGGCTTAGGGGTCTTGTGTAATCTAGTGGGTGGAAAGAGGTAGCTGTTTTAGTCACTTAGTACAGTGTGTGAGAGCGGTGTTAGAAGAGTACAGAGGGTGCCACACCACCACAGAACAGAGGGTACCTGCTTGGGAATGGGGGTTGGGGGAGTCTGAAAAGGCATCTTTGAAGAGGTCTTAGAGCTTCAGCTTTCATACAATTGAGGAACATCAACACATTTACATAAAACATGACACATAATGACTGCGAGGAATAGTCATTAGTTTAATTTGGCTGAAGACTAGAGTTGGAAGGAATTCTTCACAGAAGTTAGGAGAGAATACTAAAGCATTCTGCAGATTTTATATGTGTTGTTACAGAGTTTGATTTTTCTCCGTGAAGCTAATGAGGAATTGGGAGGCAGGGTAGGTTATTGAAAGGTATTTGGCAGGAGCAGTCTAGGATGACCCTTAAAAAAAAAAAAAGATTTTTATTTTTTAAGGGTCATCCTAGACGCATCAAGAAGAACGGACTGGTGAAGAATGAGACAAGAGTCAAGAGAAACCTTTACATCATAATCAGAGTTACAGGGCTGCCGTAATCCAAGTCTGAAATCAAGAGAGCCTGATCACAGGTTGCTCCGTGTGGGTGTAAGGGCTTGGGCACATTAATCATAATAGGGAGTAGAACAAAAGGCACCTCCTGAGGGAAAGATGGGTTTTGTTCTAGACATTTTAAGATGGGGTATTTGAAACATCCAAGTGGGAGAAATTGTGAACATTGTAATTCTCCAAGGTAGGAGAGAAACCTAGACTAGGATATTGCTGGGAGTTAAAACCAGAAGATAAGGTGGCCTAGAGAAGAAGGTAAAGGATGAGAAAGGCAAAGGACAGAGTCCTGGAGACCATTATCAAAGAGTTGGGAAGTTGTAAGAAATTGTAGAGTCAGTAGTAGAAGGAAGGCCAGAGAGAATAGTGCTGTTAAAGCCAAGCGAGGAGAGTTTGAAGGGGCAGGGAGGGGTAGTTCCCTGCCTAAGAAAAGGTAATTAACGTACATGGGACAGTGGACAATGGCTGTGGAAAGTCGGGTCACAGAAGAGAAATATAAATGACCCGTAAACGTGAAAACATTAACCTTCCCTACTAATGAGGAAGATAGAAATCAAAAGGAAATACTTTTGCTTATTAGCTTTAACAAAATCTTTATAAAGATTAACAGTTTTCAAGGTTGTCAATGGAATAGGGAAACGTACTCTCATCCTTTAAGTTGTAATAACTTTGGAGAATAATTAGGTAGTATATTAAAAGTTAAATGGCAAATACCCTTTAACCCAGCCATTCCATTTCTAGGTCTCTATCCTAAAGACATAGTCACGTCTGCACAAAATGATTTCAGTAATGTTAAGTGTGTCTGTAATACTGAAAAGTCAGAAACCACCTAAATGGCCATCAATAGGGAAATGTTTAAACTGTACATCCATCTTTTTTGGAATATGAACTGTGTAGCAGTTCAGAAGAACATGGAAGAACCTTCCAGGTATTGTCCAATTTTTAAAACAGAGGTATTTCCCTATTTGTGTAAATACAGAAAAACTGTATTGCCATTGACATATTTGTATGTTTGTATATAAACTCATTTTTAAAGGTCTGGAAGAATACACGGCAACTTGATAACTGGTTTTCTTTTGGAGAGGGGGACACGGGCAGACTGGAGGGAAGCTGGAAGTGCGACTAGTTCTCTTCCTTTGATGGCTTCTGTGAACACATTTGTGTACTTTTAAGGGGATTATTAATAACATGGAGGGAGAGGTCGGGTGAGAAGAACTTAAGGGTGTTTTTGGACTCAACAATTAAGAGACAGTTGTTCACATAATAGCAACTTTGAAGGGTGGTAAATGCCAGGGTTGTCCCTTGGACTGAGAATGAATAGTGAGGATGAGAATTAATAGTGAGGAAAGTGAAAGCTGATTTAGTCATTAAATTGGGGGAAGATACAAGTTGATAAAATACTTTTTAAGGTCAGAGGGGAGTGGAAGCATGTGTTAGGCTAAGGGACAATTCTGGGATAGGAGAAGACGAAGGTACAGGAGCATTGAGGGTTGGGTCCCTGCAGAGGTAGAGGAAACAGGACTGTTGATGAATCCAGACAGAAATGAACTGGAGGAGAACAGGCATGTCAGAAAGTTGAAGGAATTCATAGTAATGGCTTTTTGGCTGAGAGCAGGAGTGTGGGACACTTGAATAAGGGGATGAAATTGCCACTGATGAGAATGTAAGGGGGACCTGATTAGAAATCCTTGGGATTTCTAGGGAGGCTTTGACATTGAATACCAAGTGGGACCATTTTTTTTTTAACTTACTTTATTCAAGTATAGTTGATAAAATGGAACCATTCTTTTCAAATTTGTTGCATTTTCGCACAGAATTTAACCATATAAAAGTTGGTAGTTAGACCAATTAAGGGTTGGAGTTTTGCAGAGAAAGAACAAAGGGCAAACAATTAGAGTAATGTAAATGATTGACTATATTTGCAGCGGTTGGCAAACTACAGCCTGTGGGCCTCTGTAACACAGACATATACCCATCCCTTTAAGTGTTGGCTATGGTAGCTTTTATGCTACAATGACATGGTTGAGTAGTTGTGACGGAAGCTGTCACTGGAAAGCTGAAATCATTTACTGTCTAGCCCTCTACAGAAAACATTTGCTGACCTTGAATTAGACAGTAGGAATGAAGCCAGCTTGGTGTATATGGCAGTTCAGGACCAGAAGTCATTGTGAAGCCAAGCGGCAGGTATCAAGTCGGAAAACTTAGAAAGTAATAATTTAGGAGTGGAGGACTCGATGATACAACGGGATCTCAGTGATACAGCTTTGGGGAGGGGATTGAGCAACGGTCTGGAGGCTGAAATCCATTAGAGTCGAAGTTCAGGAATCATAAGTAGTGTCAGATGATGTAACAAAAAATAAGAGGATACCTAAAATATCTGATAACCTACTAATATCAAGCATTTAATCCATTTAACCTAAGGTCTGTCTAGAAGTTTTCCTCATCCATGTTTATTGTTAGTTCAACTGAAACTCCCACTTTTACAAAACACTGAGAATGTGTTCATGCTAGTTTACTGCTCTATATACGGTATTATTAAAACTACTCATTTGTTGTAGAATGCTACATGGTGAACCACTGGTGGTTAGAACGTACTGTTCAAACTTACATGCAGCTCTTTGTGCATAGCACACATTTCTTCATTATCCAAAGACAGAATATTATTGGATTTTTAAATCCACTTTTAACGTTGTTTTTCCTTTTCACTATAGGTATATGAAAATTATCCTGCTTATGACTTAACTGAAAGAAAAGAGTTCATAAAAACAACTGTTAAAGAGGTAGCTATGTCCAACTTTTCGAACTTTGATCATTTTGGGCTTATAAGACAGAAGAAATTATGTGTATCAAATACTGTGTATTTTTCAAAATATTTATGTCAGTAAATATCACATGTGATGCTCAGATTTCCTCAAAATGGGAAAGATAGTTATTTTCTTTCCCAGTTTAGAGCTTAAAAATAAAGTTTGAACATTAGTGACAAAACCTGGCCTCAGATGAAGATGTGGGTTCAGTGTACATGGGTAGCTGGGCATCTCAGAGTTCATACAACCACTTGAGCACATGTTCCTTGCTGTCCACCAGTTAAAGGCAGGAGAAGATGAACAGTAGCTGTAGTCTTATATTGAGCCCAGCTGATTTCCCAAGGTCACAGTAGTAAAATAGGAGTTAAAAAATATAATGAGGTTTTATGTGTTCCAACTATTGTATGTTGGGTATGAGGAAATAACGTTTCTCTTTCATTACAGCTAATTTCTTAAGAGGACAGAAACAGATGACCTGTACCCATGGATTTAAAGATCTGATTTATACCATTATACCAGCAAAGAGAATGTATTTCCTTTTCTAAATCTTTGCAAGCATTGTGTTGGTAGAACTTCCTTCTGACCTTTTTATCTTGAGTGTTAGGTGAATTTGCGTTTGCGGTTTTAAATTGCATTTCTATGCAGTTTTTAGTTTAAATATTTGCATGGCAGTAATTGTCTCTTGCTTTTATAGTTGTATTTTGTACATTTTGGATTTCTTTATATAAGAGTATAGATTCTTGAACTGTTGTAGTTTTTAGTGTGCGCGTAATATTAGCTTAAGACATACTTTTAATCGTAGAACAGAAACGATCATAACTGGCATTTATACATGCAGAGACTATTGCAGTATTTAGCATATGAAATATTTTGAATACACATCTGTCAGTGTGAAAACTCAGTGGCAGTGTGTTCATCATATTAAAAATACACAAGCTTCAGCCGTCCAGATGACTGAATCGGAACTTTTCTCCTGCATGTGTATATATGTCAAATTGTCAGCATGACAAGAGTGACAGATGTTATTTTTGTATTTTTAAAAACGAATTTGTTGTATATAAAGTTTTTTTATTTCTTTTGTGCAGATCAATTTTTAAACTCATATAAGTACGTATCTTTACAGTTATTATAAACTATGAAATGTCAGTGTTCAGCCAGATGGTATGACGGAGCAGTGAAAGTCAGAATTCAGCGAAGAAAATACTGAAGGAACAGACAGTTCTCTGCTTTGCCTTGGAAGTGTCATCAATTTATAGTTTTAGTGTTAACCCTGCAGCAGTGTCTGTAGATACATTTTATAGTGAGGATAGACCAAAATCAACACATCAAAACTTCAAAAATTTGGGAGAGCTGGATTAATTAGAAGCACATTTTGCTTATAATAAATGATCTGATTTTTATTAACTGCTTTTGCCCATATAAAATGCTGATATTTACAGGAAACCTGGCCACCTTTATAATTATGGTGAAAGTACCAGTTGTAATTCCAGATTAAGATAATGTGTAGACAGTAGTGGGTATCTGACAAAGTATTTCTCAAAAGTGATAATAGACTTATTTTTAACATTAAAGAAACTTAACATATTTGTGGAATCAGGGGTGTTAGGCTTTAAATTTTGGCCAATTAGGATTCTGGGTGATCAACATATGGACCATTCCTGAATGAGACTAATTTTGTCTTTTAAATTAACTGTCTTAATCGGTTTATTAAATTAGGTCAATTTTAAAATAAAACATGCTGCTCATACAAGAATTTGGCCTTTGATAAACCATTGAGTGTTTAAAATATCTTTGCATCATAGAACAGAAATATATAAAAATGATATATATTGACTGTTAACAGGTGTTTTCACAGGTTTGACTTGTTTCTTGATAAAGTTATTAAGACATTAGAGAAAGGTATACTTAATACAAATGAATGGAATAAACAACTAAATGAGACTTAATAATTGGCATTTGGTTTTAAATATTTAATTTGTTCCTATAAACCTTGTCAATAAAAACAATAAATCACCACCTCTGTCTCTTTGCATTTGATGTTTTAACATGTATTTCAGAATAGAGATTTTTAAATGAATTTAGCCCCACAGCCTATATAATTTGGAGTGCTCATCAGTGGTAACTGACCAATTTTACTTTGAATTAAATACATTACAAAGAAATCACTAGGGAAAACTTGGAAGTCCTCTCACAAAACTAAGTTGATTAAAGTTAACAATTATGTGTGACCATTTACTTGAAAGGGATATACAGTAATGCCTATGACCTAAAAAGTCTAAAGAGTGTTTAGAGGTTGAGGGGGTTGAGTTGGTGTATGTGAAAGTTTGTGGTGAAGATGATTCTGCTTAAGAGTGTGCATTCACCACTATAGTGCACACTGTATTTGAAAAGTTTTATTAAGCAGTTTTACACAATCAGCGGTTCACAGTCTGCAGTAACATTGTGTATATTCACTGCTACTCAATTACAAAATCTTCAGACAGCAGTGAAAAACATACTCAAGAAAAGGTACCGTGGTTCTTTAAAGAACAAAATGTTAGGTGATGTCACTTGAGACAGGAAATGAGGGTTTTTTTAAAAAATGTACCATACTTTATTTAGGTAGGTTTTCCCCTTGTTTGCTTATAGCAAGTTTAAGCGCCCAGAAACTAAAGTAATAATGTACTGTGAACCATTTCAACTTAAAATATTTTGCATTTATCACTCGACACATGCTATTCTCTTAACGTTTTAATACATAAAACACTTGAAAGCAGAATACTTCCCAATCAGACCCAATGGGTCTCATCAGATAACCTAAATATCAACATTTTCCTGTGTTAACCTTGAAACCAATATACTGCTATTTGCTTTCTTTCAATTGTATAATACTTTGCTGGGGAGGGAGGTGTGTCTCAGCTCTGTCTACAGTTCACCGTATGTTCTTTCTATAAAATACTATTTCTACTTATAAGCTGACTTTAAATTTTAAAAATACCTAATGTTTTGAAAAGTGGTTTTAAAGTCATTTTGAGTCCTTTTTTAAGCTGACCAATATATTGAAAGAATTATTCAAAGACTTTTTAAAACAAAAGCACATAAATTACCCATATTTCTAACCTGTAAACTGAAGTTTCGTGGCAAGATGGGCATCCTGAAGACCCTGAAATCAATGTTTATTTTTTCTTGTCATGAGTGAAAGAAGGAAAAAGTAAATATTTACCATGTACTCAGGCTTTTAAGATATGGCTTATAAAATGTGTAATATTTACCACGATATTACACATTTTTCTGCAGTTTTCCAGTGGACCTGCCTATGGAATACTGAAAACGTAATTCTATAAAAAATATTCCTAGAGACGTAATCAGTTATTCTAAAAAGAGGCAGTGGGGAGAGGCTTTAATTATTCTGACGAGATCCTTCTGCTAGTGGTTGCCAAAATTGAGGCTATTTAAAGTGTGCCATCCACCCAAACATGACTAAGAAAAATAGCCATATTCTATGTCTAAAGTATGAAGACCACACTATCTCTTCCCAATTCTCAGTGATACAATAACATGTACTGTTGAAGGAATTGAAAATTTTGCTGTTTTGCCAATGAGTGCACAAATCTAAAATATCTTATTATAAAAGATACTTGAATTTAAATTTCTTTTGAACACCCAATGGGAAGAAATATGTACAATATAAAATAGAAGTTTCATTTACCTTTGAAGAGTTTGTGCTGTATTCAAAAAGGAAAGATTTCAATTTAAATTTTAAGTAAAAGCTCAATATTGGAGGTATATAAAAATCTTAAGGCTCATTGGCAAAGATACTGGTAAGCTGTCATAGAGGAAAAGTACATGGCTTTTTTTTTTTTTTTAATCCTGCTTTATTGACTGGTTTCTCAATGTGTGAAAATTGGTCAGCCAAAAAAAATGTCAGATTTAAAGGGAATCTCCAGCCATGGAAGGATCATATCCAAGGTCTTAATTTAAGGTTATATTCTGCCTTATTCTGAGATCCGGAAGATTTAGCGCTAGTCAGACCTATGGAAAATGCCATTAAATATAAGTGCTTACAGAAGGATTCTTGGGGCTAGTGCTTTCAGAGTGGTAAAATGGGTTTACATTACCATGCCGCCTTAGAACATTTCAGTTTTGCTACCCAGAGAGGATTTTTTGTTTGATTTTATCAAAGTGAGGTTTAACATGTTTTTCAGACTCCCATTTGGGAGAAGAAAGCTGGGTCCAGATAAATTCTGTTTAAAATGCTGCAATCTTACTTGCTTCTCGAACACCACTCAAATATGCCCCTGTAACAGTTTGTGGAAAATGCCTGTTTGTTGCCTGTAAAAAAAAAAATTGTATAATATGAGATCATGTATAAAGAATTTAGATGAAAATCAAAAGGTAAATACAAACTTACACTTTCTCTGATCCTCCTAAAATAAAGATTGCTGTCGCTCCTGTGTGCTCACATGAACACTCTACTCACCCATCCATAGCACCATGTTTCACCAAATTTATTCTACAATATAGTCAGTGCTCCCATGAAGTACTGTGTGACATTCATTAAGATATTTTCTATGTATGCCATGTGCTGGAGTTAAGGATAATAAGACACAGTCCCCTCCCATCAGACAATCTTAGTTGTTAAAATCAGTGATAAGTAAAACAAGCACAAAAAATGAATCACAGTTCATCCACGGCTGGAATTTTGCTAGATGGGTATAACAGAAAGAGGTGGGTTACTCCAAGGATAGATCAGTTCAACAGGAAGGGAAAAGACAAAAGGTGAGGACTGTCAACAGGAGAACCTCACTTTCAAGGAGGTTATAGTGGGAACAGAATAAGCAAACCAGGAGGACAGGAAACTTGAATTAATGACCGTTAGGTATTAAAGACAAGGTCTGGGATGTGGTTATGGGGAAAAGTAGCTGAAATGGGAGTTGAGTAGGTCATAGAAAAGGGAGGATAAGAAACAGATGAAGTTCCACGTGAACTAATTTAGGTTCCATGTCACCTAAACTGATGAATGGAATGGAAAACATCCAGGTGCCAAAGACTTTAATAAATGGGGGAATGACCAGGAGGTCAGTAGGAATACAATTACAGGGGGAGAGAGTCACAGAGTGACAGAAACTTCAAAGAAATGGCTTTTATAAGAAGATGAGGTAACAACTGTATCAAAGCAGCAAAGGAAAGTCAAAAACTTCCAAACCCTGTTCATGACCCTTTGGCACATTAGTCTAATAGGGCCATCTCTTGGAAGCAGTTCACAGCTGTTGCCTGGAATGCAACATTATGCTCTGTTCCTACAAAGTTGGCTCTTCACAGGCCAAGGAGGAATCAAAGACAGCTGTTTTTAAAATTACATTCTTTTGTAAAAATTCAAAAACCCTGAAGCGAAAAAATTAAAAACACTATTTTAGATGAACCAGGAAGACCTGTATAATCCCAAACTACAATATACAAAGTATGAAGGCAGATCAAAGAGTGCTGAGAATTCACTTTATTCTGCTAAACTGGGTGGATGTGTGTGTGTGGGGGGGGTGGGAAATAGCAAATAGCAAAGGGAAACCAATTCACCCTGAAAAATCCTTTATAAATCTCAGCCATTGGTGCCATCATGGAGGCAGAGGCTTGGCAAGGGTGAAAAACTGAGGACTGGTTTAAAAGACTATGAAGAGCGGGACTTCCCTGGTGGTGCAGTGGTTAAGAATCCGCCTGCCAAGGCAGGCAACACAGGTGCGATCCCTGGTCCGGGAAGATCCCACGTGCTGCTGAGCAACTAAGAAACACAACTACTGAGCCTACAACTACTGAGCCACAACTACTGAGCCTGTGCTCTCAAGCCTGTGCTCCACAACAAGAGAAGCCATGGCAATGAGAAGCCCACGCACTGCAATGAAGAGTAGCCCCCCACTAGATGCAACTAGAGAAAGCCCATGAGCAGCAATGAAGATGCAACATGGCCAAAAAAAAAAAAAAAAAAAAAAAGACTTTGAAGAGCAATTTGGTCCCTCATCAGGTTCCCCACTCCCCCTACTGCAACCCCCAGGAGTTCTGAGGTACAGGGCAGGGGTAAGGTTCCAAACAAAATGCAATTAAGTATAACTAAGAGTAAGGCTTCGAGTTTCCAGAATGCCAGGAGGTGAGCCTCTATCATGCAAATGAGAAACTAAGAGAAAAGAGCTATAGATAGATCCTGATGTTTGGGCCCCCAACCTCCAGTTGACAAGCTTGCTGGAACTTTCAGTTGGCTTTTTAAAAAGTGCCTCACTCAAATCTGAACAGTCAAGGACTGGACATTTGGACATATGGGAGGCAAAGACTAAAGTAAACAAAATAGGAACTCAGGAGCCATGTAAGGAGCAAGTTACAAAGCAAGAAGAAAATGCTACCAAAAAGGAATAATCTTAGAACAAGAAAGTGCTCATAAAGTAAAGGAGCCAACGTTTAAAAAATCGACTCAAGGTTTAGAATACAAAAAACAGCAAAGAGTAACAGCAAAGAAGATTAGATAATCAATTCAACAGTTCCAATATATGAAATAGAAGATCTAGAAATAAGAGAAAAATTGTAGGAACGAAATGAGCAGAGTAAAAAAAATCTAGAGGATGAAGGACATGAGCTCCAGGATTATAAGGAATGCAAAAAAAAAGGCACAGAAAGGATTAGGAATCAGAACAGCAAAACATTTCTCAACAGAAGTAAATCAAGAAAGAAGAAAGGCTGACTTCACACCCATTAGGACAGCCATTATAAAAAAACAGAAAATAGTAAGTGTTGACGAGGATGTGGAGAAACTGGACCCCTTGTGTGCTGTTTGTGGGAAGGTAAAGTGGTGCAGCTGCTGTGGAAAAGAGTGTGGTGGTTCCTCAAAAAACTAAAAAACAGAATTAATATATGATCCAGCAATTCCACTTCTGGGTATACACCCAAAATAACTGAAAGCAGGTTCTCGAAGAAATCTTTGTACACCCAGGTTCATAGCAGCACTATTCACAATAGCCAAAAAAGACAGAAGCACCTCAGGTGTCCATGACAGATGAACAGATAAACTAAATGTGATAGGTGCATATAATGGAATATTATTTAGTCTTAAAAAAGAAGGATATTCTGACACATGCCACAACGTGGATGCAATTTGAGGGCATTACGCTAAGCAAAATTAGCCAGTCACAAAAGGACAAATACTCTATGATTCCACTTATATGATGAGGTACCTAGAACAAATTCAGAGAGAGACAGTAAGTTGAATGGTGTTTGCTGGGAGCTGGGGGAGGGGGAGTTGTACACAGTTTCGGTTCTGCAGTATAAAAATGTCCTGGAGATGGATGGTAGCAATGGTTGTACAATAGTGTGGATGTATTTTATGTCTCTTAACTGGACACTTGAAGGTAGTTAAGGTGGTAAATTTTGTTATGCGTTGTTTGCCACAATTTTAAAAATAAATATTGAAAAAAAAGAAAAAAAGAGAGGGATCTAGGAAATAAGAACCCCAAGCCTGGAAAGTGGTAAGGCGGAGTGCTGGGAGGACAGCTCTGCAGGAGTCCCCGGGATCAACCAGTGCAGCCTGGAGCAGAGGGAAGATGCCAGGAAAGGGGGTTTTTGAGAAACAGAACCTACAGGCCGGCCAGAGGGATTCAACTGTGAATTAGAGACGACTCAAGAATGGGGAGGCTTTGGAATTTCCTGGCAGTCCAGTGGTTAAGACTCTGTGCTTCCACTGCAGGGGACACGGGTTCCATCCCTGGTCTGGGAACTAAGAGTCGTGCGTACAACGCAGCCAAAAAAAAAGAGTGGGGAGGCTTAAGGAGTGGTGTAAAAAGAATTAAGCTAGTGAAAAAAGAGGCCATTATGACCGAAGAGAAAACAGCTGTGTAAGAAAGGAATCAGCAAACGCCTTCCTTCCTGGCTCAGCAGTAAGCAGCCACACCATATAAGCACTGACACCAATTTAGTGAAAAGTGTGAAAAAACCAGGGTGGGCTAAACCTTTAACCTGATAGGACGTCGGGAGATAATGTCTAACTTCTTAAATCAGAAGACAACAGTATAAAAATCTTAAAGCATGAAGTAAATTCCAGAAGAAACAGGAGAAAGAGTTAAAAATGGCTGCTTGGGGAGTTTGAGGAGGATGCTGTCAGGGTACCTGCTGCTTGTTGCCGTAAGACTTTTGACGGCATTTGATGTTGCTTTTAAACTCTGGGCATAGATCACTTTAATTAAAAGCAAGTGATCAAAATGAAAGCAATCAGGGTCGGAGTCCCCGTACACACCTCGCCAGCAAAAAAGATGGTTCCTTGTATTTCCTCAGCAAGGATGTCGTAGGCCTCACCACTGCCCCCTGTCTTCACGAAGCTGTATGCCATCTGGATCCAGGGGTCTGTGCTCCACCGGGTGACAAAATACTTCGTGGGATCTGGGACTTCCTGTGTCAAGTAGAAGGAATTGGAAAACGGGATCAAGAAGGGACTTAGACTTGATGTAACCCAACGTATAAAATTACAGTTCTTCCTCCATCTAGAAAGTGAGTTAATCCCTGTAGCATCCTGAGACAGCAGTTCTCAGCATGACCCTCCAGCCCCCTTGCTGCTCTGCCCAGGCGCCGTCTCTGTGAATTTTCCTCTTTCGCTGCCCCAACTCTCTGACCTTCCCCAGCACACACACACATCTCCCCGCTTTAATACGTTATCATTCTGCCAGAGATGCTTTCTCCCACCTACCAGGGGCCATCACCAACGGCGAAGAGTCCAGGCATTCCCCTTCCCATCGCCTGAAACGCGCTGGACCAGGGGAGGAAAGGGACGGGCAGGGTCTTAGGACCTCTAGCTGGAATTCTCAACAGGCTTCTTCACAAAGCAGCTACACAGGTTAGGTTTCACTCTACGTTTCAAATAATTTTCTAGGCTGACCTCTGCCAAGTGCCACCATGAAATAGATTTCTATGGAACCTGTGTTAAGTTCCAAATAACTGATTTGAAAACAAATTTTTGAACAAAAGCCCCAAGCTAATAAGAACTACTGTGAGATAGAATCACATCATGTAAAATAAGCGATACCCCGAGGGCCCCCCTCTCTTGAATGTATGTAACATTTGAGGCATTTTCATTTCTTTGTACTTCTGCTCCTTTATTTGAAAAAGTTACATGTCACGCCATTTATACATCTCCAGAGATTGTGAGATTTAGTAAATTGGCAAATAGAAAGTACCTTGAGCTTCTTGGAGAAAAGGGAGAGAAGAGACTTGCTGTGGGGTACAGAAAATTCTGGACAATGTCCCTTTGATTGGAAAACTGTTGTCAAAGCTTGCTAGGGTTTGGGTAAATACAGAATCTGTGGAAAATGCTGAGCCTTTTACCTCCTTAGGAAAGAATGGGGGTGTGCATGATGTGAGACAAAAGGAAGGAAGACAATCATGTAAAAGGAGGAATGGGGTACTATTATGCACTGTGTGCCCCCAGAATTCAGATGATGAAACCCTAACCCCCAGTACCTCAGAACGTGACTGTATTTGAGATGCGGCCTTTGACGAGGTAATTAAGTCAAAATGGGATCATTAGGGTGGACCTTAATCCAGTGTGACAGGTGTCCTTCTAACAAGAGAGGATTAGAACACAGACAAGAGACAGAGACGCACCCATGTGAGGACACAGTGGGAAGGCAGCCGTCTGTGAGCCAAGGAGAGAAGCCTCAGGAGAAACCAACCCCTTGATCTGGCGACACCTTGATCTTGGACTTCTAGCCTCCAGAATTGTGAGAAAATAAATTTCTGTTGCTTGAACTACCCAGTTCGTGGCATTTTGTTATGGCGGCCTGAGCAAACTAATCCAGGTACTTAAGTGGAAAGTTGGATACTGAAAGAAATAAGAGAAATGTGGTCCACCGCCTCAAGGTCCTTCATTTCTGGTATTGATGGATTAGCTTTGGGTTCAAACCACTCCAAACAGTGAAGTTAGCAGCAAGCGTGTCTTTCTCTCTCTTTTTTTTTTAACATCTTTATTGGAGTATAATTGCTTTACAATGTTGCATTAGTTTCTGCTGTATAACAAAGTGAATCAGCTATACACCTACATGTATCCCCATATCCCTTCCCTCTTGCGTCTCCCTCCCACTCCCCCATCCCACCCCTCTAGGTGGTCACAAAGCACCGAGCTGATCTCCCAGTGCTATGCGGCTAGTCTTTCTCTTTTCAAAGAGGGGTGTCTGACCTGCTCCTTGAAGAGCTCGCGCAGGGTGGCCATGCACTGCTGCAGCACCTGCTTGTCCTCCAGGCTCTTGACGGCCGCCACCGCCTCCCCCGCGATCACCGACATCAACACGCTGTGCTGCTTCTGGACACGTGACGGGAAAAGCACTTTACACTTTGGACTTCGGGCACCAAAGTCTCTAGACACACAGTTCCAAACAGAGAAGGACCTCATCCTCACATCAAATGTCATCATTTCCTACTGTCCTGTAGCCTCCTTTCCATCACCCAGGCCACACGTACTCATTATTCGAATAATATTTACGCATTTTATTGTTCCCTGCTGGAAAAACTCCGGAAGTCATGTAAATATCAAATCCCGGGTTCTTTTGGCTTTTCCCTTCTAAGAACTTGTTTTAGAAGAAGTAGAATGACATTGAGAAAGGAATTCTGCCGATCAAATAATGGGAAAAAACCTTCTCAAACAGTAAGGACCTTTTGCCCTTGGCTCCCACGTGGAACCTTTGAAGATAAAGTGTATTGGAACAAAGAGTCAGGAGGAAAAACAACTGTGATTCTTTGGCAGGACATCATCACAACCATCACTTGTGAGCCCCAGGTATGTCCTCTCCTCGTCTTCCTTCCCCCACCAATCACATCCACCGACTCCCAGACCTGTCCTCACCTGCGCCAGTCATAGCCCATCCCCCACCAGGGCTCCCTGGGGGACTCTCGGGGAGTACATTTCAAGCACCACTCGTGACTGTGCTGACACCCATTCTCCCTAAAAGGAATCCTTCCATCAGCCTGAAGTAACACATTTCCACAGCAACAAATTCATTTCCCAGGGAGCAATATTAGTACTTTAAGAAAATATGGCAGATATTGGGGCTCCTTCCCTACAGGAAAATGTCCCATCCAAGTGTCCCCCCAGAATATAAACAGACATCTGGAGTGTCCACTATGTCCATTAGTTCTTGGACTCAACACACAAGTAGTTACCAAACCAAATTCTGAAATGTAATAAGGGAATTCAAACCACATTCCACCAATGATTTTACCTGGGGATCCATGTCATAGAACACGGCAAAAAGCCCTCGCTTGCTGGCACTAGGAGAAACGTGACCAAAAAAGTCAGCCCCTTGGACTTTACTGTCCCAAAACCTATAGGGAAATTGCAAGGCAATCTGGAAAGCGAGCAAGAGAAAGGTGGTTAACAGCTTCTTGAAATCAGAAGTACAGCAATCTCTAAGAAGCCACCTATAGCTCTTAAATACTTCAATTTAAAAAAAAAAGATGTTCAAAAACCTCAAACATTTCTAAATACTCCCTTTCCATTCTCCTACCTCCTTTGTTCTCTTTGTGACCATCTGGCTTTTTATGCCATTCAGTCCTGTACTCCCACAGATAACGGTGGGAACCACTGACAACTTCTAGGCTAATCTGAAGATGAAGAGCATCCCTGAGACCTGGTCTTGAACCTGACGTCCATGAGATAAATTCTTACTAATCATAGGTCTGCTGGTATCTACTGTAGTGCTGAGAGATTCTGCTAAAGGAGGTTTTCAAGGCAAAGGACGTATAAAACACTCGTCACTGGGGCTAATTAGTGCAGGGTAGACATGGAAAGCAGAAAAAAAAAAAAAAGAATTGCTTATTTATATACCCAGTTCAAATTCTGAATAACAAGTCATTCTCCTAAAATCAAAACTCCCAGACCTTAGCCAGCTCTCCTCTTTTTGTTTTGTTAATATCCTTTTATATTCTTCATGAACAATTACTCAAAGGAAAAGGAAATCTTCGAATTTGATTTGGATTCAAAAATTACCTGCTACTTGCCAATATCAGAAGTTAAGGAACCCCTGTCATCTGATACTCATCTCTCTACTTCTGAGGCTTAAGTAATTCAGTTACCTTTTCAATGATGCCTGCACCTAAGCTGTTGATAGCCTTCATCTTCTTGTCTGACAATGGTGGATTAAACTGAAGGGAACCTTTCTGCAGTAAGGCCAGGGGCACAGTGACTAACACCTGTGGGAAATAATGAACAGTTAACATACAAACAGCAACTGAATCTAATACTCAGTGGGTTCATTTCCAGGAAAATCTTAATGCCTAAAGAACTGCCCACCCCCCTTTTTATTGCCAGTAATGAGATTATCAACATCCTATGTTGTTACACTGGTAAGAAGAATAACTGCCATGTACAGTTGTGCAGGCTGTTCACTGCACAAGAGTGGACTGGCTGAGCAGAAGCAACATTCATATGGAGGAATCTGCATTAAGGTTTTGATGCATTAATAACCCTGGGTAAGAAGAGTCAGCAGATCTCAATCCTGAAAAGCAATGCTGTAAGAGGAAATAGCCCTAAATACAGAGTCAGGAGAACTAGATTTTGTGTATCATTCCTGACACTTTCTAATGTGTGGCCAAGGTAATACCTGCCCTACTAACCTTAAAGGATTGGGGAAATGCTTAAAACTAAAACTCTTACAATATACATCAGTATGCTTCATAAATGGTAAAGCACATCACAAACATTAGGGATTATTATAATCATGTAAAGCCACACACCTTTTTTTTTAAAGGAGGAAACAATTTATTGAAGGTTTTCAACTAGTTTACAGAATCATTTAGAGCCTCCAAGAACAACTCACAAAACCAGACCATCAAAGAGCGCTGCTGTCTCTCCATACAATCAAGAAATTTCTGGTGAACTATCTGCTGAACAATCATCAACAGGAAGACACTAGAACTCACCAAAAAGGATACCCCATACCCAAAGACAGAGGAGAAGCTGCAATGAGACGGTAAGAGGGGTGCAATCACAATAAAATCAAATCCCATAACTGCTGGGTGGGTGACTCATAAACTGGAGAGCACTTACACCACAGAAGTCCACCCACTGGAGTGAAGGTTCTAAGCCCCACGTCAGGCTTCCCAATCTGGGGGTCCAGAACCGGGAGGAGGAATTCCTAGAGAATCAGACTTTGAAGCCTAGCGGGATTTGACTGCAGGACTCCAACAGGACTGGGGGAAACAGAGACTCCACTCTTGGAGGGCACACACAAAGTAGTGTGCGCAGTGGGACCCAGGGGAAGGAGCAGTGACCCCATAGGAGACTGAACCAGACCTACCTGCTAGTGTTGGAGGGTCTCCTGCAGAGGCGGGGGGTGGCTGTGGCTCACTGTGAGGACAAGGACACTGGCAGTGGAAGTTCTGGGAAGTACTCCTTGGCGTGAGTCCTCCCAGAGTCCACCATTAGCCCCACCAAAGAGCCGGATAGGCTCCAGTGCTGGGTTGCCTCAGGCCAAACAATTAACAGGGAGGGAACCCAGCCCCACCCATCAGCAGACAAGCAGATTAAAGTTTTACTGAGCTCTGCCCACCAGAGCAACACTCAGCTCTACCCACCACCAGTCCCTCCCATCAGGAAAGTTGCACAAGCCTCTTAGATAGCCTCATCCACCAGAGGGCGGACAGCAGAAGCAAGAAGAACTACAGTTCTACAGACTGTGGAACAAAAACCACATTCACAGACAGATAGACAAGATGAAAAGGCAGAGGGCTATGTACCAGATGAAGGAACAAGATAAAACCCCAGAGAAACAACTAAATGAAGTGGAGATAGGCAACCGTCCAGAAAAAGAATTCAGAATAATGATAGTGAAGATGATCCAGGACCTCAGAAAAAGAATGGAGGCAAAGATCAAGAAGATACAAGAGGGGCTTCCCTGGTGGCGCAGTGGTTGGGAGTCTGCCTGCTGATGAAGGGGACATGGGTTCGAGCCCTGGTCCGGGAAGATCCCACATGCCGCGGGGCAACCAACCCCGTGAGCCACAACTACTGAAGCCCGCCCGCCTACAGCCCATGCTCCGCAACAAGAGAGGCCACCGCAATGAGAAGCCCACTCACCACAACAAAGAACAAAAGCAGCCAAAATAAATAGATTAAATACATTTAAAAAAAAAAAAAAAAAAAAAGAAGATACAAGAAATGTTTAACAAAGACCTAGAAGAATTAAAAAACAAACACCTAGAAGAATTAAAGAACAAACAAACAGAGATAACTGAATACAATAACTGAAATGAAAAATACACTAGAAGGAATCAATAGCAGCATAACTGAGGCAGAAGAACGGATACGTGACCTGGAAGACAGAATGGTGGAATTCACTGCTGCAGAACAGAATAAAGAAAAAGAATGAAAAGAAATGAAGACAGCCTAACAGACCTCTGGGACAACATTAAACGCAACAACATTCACATTATAGGGGTGCCAGAAGGAGAACAGAGAGAGAAAGGACCTGAGAAAATATTTGAAGAGATTATAGTCAAAAATTTCCCTAACATGGGAAAGGAAAGAGCCACCCAAGTCCAGGAAGTACAGAGAGTCCCAGGCAGGGTAAACCCAAGGAGAAACATGCCGAGACACCTAGTAATCAAACTGACAAAAATTAAAGACACAGAAAAATTACTGAAAGCAGCAAGGGAAAAACAACAAATAACATACAGGGGAACTCCCATAAGGTTAACAGCTGATTTCTCAGCAGAAACTCTACAAGCCAGAAGGGAGTGGCATGATATATGTAAAGTGATGAAAGAGAAGAACGTAAAACCAAGATTACTCTACCAGGCAAGGATCTCATTCAGATTCGATGGAGAAATCAAAAGCTTTACAGACAAGCAAAAGCTAAGAGAATTCAGCACCACCAAACCAGCTCTACAGCAAATGCTAAAGGAACTTCTCTAAGTGGGAAACACAAGAGAAGAAAAGGACCTACAAAAACAAACCCCCCAAAATTAAGAAAATGGTCATAGGAACATACATATAGATAATTACCTTAAATGTGAAAGGATTAAATGCTCCAACCAAAAGACACAGGCTTGCTGAATGGATACAAAAACAAAAACCATATATATATGCTGTCTACAAGAGACCCACTTCAGACCTAGGGACACATACAGACTGAAAGTGAGAGGATGGAAAAAGAATTCCATGCAAATGGAAATCAAAAGAAAGCTGGAGTAGCAATTCTCATATCAGACAAAATAGACTTTAAAATAAAGACTACTACAAGAGACAAAGAAGGACACTACATAATGATCAAGGGATCTATCCAAGAAGAAAATATAACACCTGTAAATATTTATGCACCCACCATAGGAGCACCTCAATATGTAAGGCAACCGCTAACAGCTATAAAAGAGGAAATCGACAGTAACACAATAATAGTGGGGGACTTTAACACCCCACTTACACCAATGGACAGATCATCCAGACAGAAAATTAATAAGGAAACACAAGCTTTAAATGACACAATAGACCAGATAGATTTAATTGATATTTATAGGACATTCCACCCCAAAACAGCAGATTACACTTTCTTCTCAAGTGCACATGGAACATTCTCCAGGATAGATCATATCCTGGGTCACAAACCAAGCCTCAGTAAATTTCAGAAAATTGAAATCATATCAAGCAACTTTTCCGACCACACCACTATGAGATTAGAAGTCAATTACAGGGAGAAAAATCTAAAAAACACAAACACATGGAGGTTAAACAATACGTTACTAAATAACCAAGAGATCACTGAAGAAATCAAAGAGGAAATCAAAAAATACCGAGAGACAAATGACAACAAAAACACGATGATCCAAAACCTATGGGATTCAGCAAAAGCAGTTCTAAGAGGGAAGTTTATAGCAATACAATCCTACCTCAAGAAACAAGAAACATCTCAAATAAACAACCTAACCTTACACCTAAAGGAACTAGAGAAAGAACAAACAAAACCCAAAGTTAGTAGAAGGAAAGAAATCATAAAGATACGACAGAAATAAATGAAATAGAAACGAAGAAAACAATAGCAAAGATCAATAAAACTAAAAGCTGGTTTTTTGAGAAGATAAGCAAAATTGATAAACCTTTAGCCAGACTCATCAAGAAAAAGAGGGAGAGGACTCAAATCAATAAAATTAGAAATGAAAAAGGAGACATTACAACAGACACTGCAGAAATACAAAGCATCCTAAGAGACTACTACAAGCAACTCTATGCCAATAAAATGGATACCCTGGAAGATATGGACAAATTCTTAGGAAGGTATAACCTTCTAAGACTTCACCAGAAAGAAACAGAAAATATGAACAGACCAATCACAAGCACTGAAACTGAAACTGTGATTAAAAATCTTCAAACAAAAGTCCAGGACCAGATGGCTTCAAAGGTGAATTCTATCAAACATTTTGAGAAGAGCTAACACTGATCCTTCTCAAACTCTTTCCAAAAAATTGCAGAGGAAGGAACACTCCCAAACTCATTCTATGAGGCCACCATCACCCTGATACCAAAACCAGACAAAGATACAACCAAAAAAGAAAATTACAGACCAATATCACCAATGAATATAGACTGAAAAATGCTCAACAAAATACTAGCAAACAGAATCCAACAACACATTAAAAGGATCATACACCATGATCAAGTGGGATTTATCCCAAGGATGCAAGGATTCTTCAGTATATGCAAATCAATCAATGTGATACACCATATTAACAAACTGAAGAATAAAAACCATATGATCATCTCCATAGATGCAGAAAAAGCTTCTGACAAAATTCAACATCCATTTATGATAAAAACTCTCCAGAAAGTGGGCACACAGGGAACCTACCTCTACATAATAAAGGCCATATATGACAAACCCACAGCAAACATCATTCTCAATGGTGAAAAACTGAAAGCATTTCCTCTAAGATCAGGAACAAGACAAGGATGTCCACTCTCACCACTACTATTCAACATAGTTTTGGAAGTCCTAGCCATGGCAATCAGAGTAGAAAAAGAAGTAAAAGGAATACAAATTGGAAAAGAAGAAGTAAAACTGTCACTGTTTGCAGATGACATGATACTATACACAGAGAATCCTAAGGATGCTACCAGAAAACTACTAGAGCTAATCAACGAATTTGGTAAAGTTGCAGGATACAAAATTAATGCACAGAAATCTCTTGCATTCCTATACACTAACAATGAAAGATCAGAAAGAGAAATTAAGGATAGAATACCATTCACCATTGCAACAAAAAGAATAAAATACCTAGGAATAAACCTACCTAAGGAGATACAAGACCTGTATGCAGAAAACTGTAAGACACTGATGAAAGAAATCAAAGATGACACAAACAGATGGAGAGATATACCATGTTCTTGGATTGGAAGAATCAATATTGTGAAAATGACTATACTACCCAAAGCGATCTACAGATTCAATGCAATCCCTATCAAATTACCAGTGGCATTTATTACAGAGCTAGAACAAAAAAATCTTATAATTTGTAGGAGACACAAAAGACCCCGAATAGCCAAAGCAGTCTTGAGGGAAAAAAACACAGCTGGAGGAATCAGACTCCTTGACTTCAGAGTATATTACAAAGCTACAGTAATTAAGACAATATGGTACTGGCACAAAAACAAAAATATAGAGTAGAATGGAACAGAATAGAAAGCCCAGAGATAAACCCACACACCTATGGTCAACTAATCTATGACAAAGGAGGCAAGGATATACAGTGGAGAAAAGACAGTCTCTTCAATAAGTGGTGCTGAGCAAACTGGACACCTACCTGTAAAAGAATGAAATTAGAACACTCCCTAACACCATACACAAAAATAAACTCAAAATGGATTAAAGACCTAAATGTAAGACCGGACATTATAAAACTCTCAGAGGACGGGCTTCCCTGGTGGCGCAGTGGTTGAGAGTCCGCCTGCCGATGCAGGGGACATGGGTTCGTGCCCCGGTCTGGGAGGATCCCACATGCTGCGGAGCGGCTGGGCCCGTGAGCCATGGCCGCTGGGCCTGCGCGTCCGGAGCCTGTGCTTCGCAACGGGAGAGGCCACAACAGTGAGAGGCCCGCGTTCCGCAAAAAAAAAAAACTCTCAGAGGAAAACATAGGAAGAACACTCTTTGACATAAATCACAGCAAGATCTTTTTTGATACACCTCCTGGAGTAATGGAAATAAAAACAAAAATAAACAAATGGGACCTAATGAAACTTAAAAGCTTTTGCACAGCAAAGGAAACTATAAACAAGAAGATAAGACAACCCTCAAAATGGGAGAAAATATTTGCAAACGAATTAATGGACAAAGGATTAATCTCCAAAATATATAAACAGCTCATGCAGCTCAATGTTAAAAAAAACAGACAACCCAATCCACAAATGGGCAGGAGACCTAAATAGACATTTCTCCAAAGAACACATACAGATGGCCAAGAAGCACATGAAAAGCTGCTCAACATCACTAATTAGAGAAATGCAAATCATAACTACAGTGAGGTATCACCTCACACCAGTTAGTATGGGCATCATCAGAAAATCTACAAACAACAAATGCTGGAGAGGGTGTGGAGAAAAGGCAACCCTCTTGCACTGTTGGTGGGAATGTAAATTGATACAGCCACTATGGAGAACAGTATGGAGGTTCCTTAAAAAACTAAAAGTAGAATTACCATATGACCCAGCAATCCCACTACTGGGCATATACCCAGAGAAAACCATAATTCAAAAAGAGTCATGTACCACAATGTTCACTGCAGCTCTATTTACAATAGCCAGGTCATGGAAGCAACCTAAATGCCCACCGACAGACGAATGGATAAAGAAGTGTGGTATATATATACAATGGAATATTACTCAGCCATAAAAAGGAACGAAATTGGATCATTTGTAGAGACGTGGATGGACCTAGAGACTGTCCTACAGAGTGAAGTAAGTCAGAAAGAGAAAAACAAATATCGTATATTAATGCATATATGTGGAATCTAGAAAAATGGTACAGATGAACTGGTTTGCAGGGCAGAAATAGAGACACAGATGTAGAGAACAAACGTATGGACACCAAGGGGGGAAAGCAGGGTGTGAGGGGGTGGTGGTGGGGTGAATTGGGAGATTGGGATTGACATGTATACACTGATGTGTATAAAATAGATGACTAATAAGAAAAAAAAGAAATAAAAAGAAATTTCTGGCTCCAGAACCGTGTTACCACTGTCACAATCAGGAGCCATTACTACGGCTACCAGCTCCAGAAACATGCCACTTACCGAACAAGCTGTACCAGCAAAAGGGATACCTCATGCCCTGGCTCTTGACTCCCAGGTAGTAAATGAGTGGATCCTGGGACTGCTAATGTTTCGGCTGTGGAAGAACCCAACACCTAGACCATTTTGGTTGGCAGCAAAGGCAGCAGAAGTGAAGCAAAAGCCATACCACACCTCCCAAGTCTCATGCGAGTACGTCTGACTGGCTGGACCCAATTCATATTTAGACCCTCAGCTGCAAGGGAGCCTGGGAAGTGTGTGTGTGTGTATGTGTGTACTTTCCATCATCTGTAGTACAGGATAACACAGTTGGATGAGAAAGGATCTGAACACCAAGGAACATATCGACTGCTACCCTCATCAAAGATGTAGTCTATTGAAACCCCAACTCCAGGATCACAGGAAGTTCAGAGCTCTTCCTGTGATTTTGTCACTATTCTCTGCCATGTGAAAATTTTATAAAATATAAAACATGTTCTCTCTCCTCCAGGTGATTATAGATAATAGCCACCATGCAACAAAAAAAAAAAAGAAAAAAAGGAACAATTACCCTCTTGGGTATATAAGACTATAAGTAAATAAGATCTAGATGTTTTCTTAATGACAAAAAAAAAGCTTTCAGAAACACACAAACTCAGGTAAACAAATAGGCAAAAGATATAAACATACCCTGGTAAGGAACTAATGCTAGGTCTCAGTGGAAGCAGCCTAGGCTGAATTACAGTTTGTTAAGTGTTTATCAGTGTATGCTGTTGGGTTGGAGATCTTTCACTTATAAGCTGGGGAAGCTTGCAATTGAAACTTTGTGATTTGTGCTAACTACTAAAAATAAACATATGTGCTTTCCTCATTTCAGAGCAGGCTTTGAATCACAGCCTGAAACTATGTTCTAATTATTCTAAAGAGCCGGAATACAAAGAAAGAAAGCAAATATGCCTGGTCAGGGTCAGGCAGAGGGTGAGCCAGCAGGGTAAGCACACCTAGCATGTTGTCCTGGATGCGAAGAGGCAAAGTCACAAAATACCAGAGGTTGAGCCATCAGCCGACTTCCAGTTTTATAAGGTGATATTAAAAAAATTTTTTTATCACCAGGAAGAATATTAGATAGTAGCCTGATTCTCACCTGGGGACTCACAGATAAGAACACTGTTGCCCAGTGGTTCTTAACTCTGGTCACATGTTGGAATCACTTGGGAAGCTTTAAAAACATGACCAGACCAATTCAGCAAGAATCTCTGCAGGGTGGGGATTGGCAACCTTTCTTTTTAAGCACCTCCCAGGTGATTCTAAGGTGCAGCCAGGATTGAGAACTACTGCTACTCCAAAGTCTATATGACCAATACTCACTATCCAGCTAGTAAATGGCAGGAATAATATGAGGAACCAACCCCCTGGGCTCAGACACTCTACCTCGTCTTTCCCATCTGACATGCAATCCTTCATTTCTCTATGAATAGCAAGGACTGTGAAATATTTTTTTAGCTAGCTGAAAAGCATAAAACACAGCTAGTTTAGGAACTAGTGATGGTTCATCAATTACACTTTTTGGTAATCACTTCAGACACAACTAAATTTAAATAAATCTATGGGGTTTATTAATCCCCCTCCACCCCCAACACTTTATTTTCCAACACTACAGAAATCTCAGTGTGATTTCATGTATTACATTACATCACCTTTCACTGTCCGCCTACTAAAGCTGTTGACAAAAAATTCAAATGATATAAAAGTACTTCTGCCACTTTCAAGATAAAAATGCAGAGTGTTCTTGATCTGATTTAAAAAAAGTTTCCATGGTACAAAAACAAAAAACACCACCAACTTGGAAACCACTGAATTACACAAAGTAAAACAGGTTTTTAAAATGCAGGACTTCTCAGAGCCTTTAATGTGCTCTTATTTAACCCTAAACTTAGACTGTAGTATATACTACTTTACAAACTAATTTGGCCAAAGTTTTCTTCTCTTGTCGACTCTCAGAACTAATGTACCATAGAACCCACTCTGAGAAACACTATTCAGAATTCCATCTGCCACGAATCTATATAGTGTTTGAATAATTAAATCTGATTTGCATATCCACACACAACAAGGAGAGACACAGAGCTCTCCAGAGATCCAACAAGGCTCTGGGCAGATTGCCAAAGGCAAACTGCTTGGTGGAAAAGACTGGTCTCCCTTACTCCCAGGCCCCTGGCAGCACCTAGTGGGATCACAGCGCTTACCTTTTGTGCTGTACACGCTGTCCCATCTGTAGTGGTAACTTGCACTTCATCTCCAGAATAATCAATACTCTGTACCTGCTCAAGAAAAGCAGTTATGAAAAACATAATGAGGGATGGAACCATATGATCCAGGATCCTTTCCAATTCTCTTATTATGGGAGTTTACATTTCCAAGGCTATGGGGAATCATTTCCTGGCATTCAGAGAACTAAACAACAGTTATTGCTACTTCAGGGAACTCTCACTCAGCCCCTTATTAATGAAAATGCATCTCAGCCACTACTGTTTCCAAACAGCAGCAGCTACCTCATCGACAAGGATAACGTGACTGATCATAGTATCAAAAGTATTTGCAGACACTGGCTGAACATCAAAGCAGGCACCTGTCTCCTGTGTAATCCACATGCCCCAAACTTCACATTCTCCAAACACCACCAAACCAGAGCCTCCCACCACTGTGGATACTCACTGGAGATCTGAGCCGAATGTCCAGTCCCTCTGCCAGTTTTTCCAAGATGACGGAGTACCCAGGAGTGAGGAGGGTGTGGTCACCGGCAAACTGGGCAAAGAATTCATTGTGGTCCCAGGAGCGAGCAGACACCTGGGAAACATCAGGAGAGGTTGGGAAACAAGAGGTGGTGTAAAGCCTGGAGTCTGCACCTGAGGGACAAAAACAGGAGCCCCAGGGTGGGAAAGGCCACCTCAGGCCAGAGGGCAGAGGGCAAAACAGAAAGGTGGGGGGGGCGTGAATAGATAAACCCAGGTGGATACCGCTGCCAGGGAAAGGAGATCTCTCAATAAAGCACAGGAAAGCTTATTTTAGAACAAAAGGTAGACATGATTTGGGCATGGGTACCACACCCTGATAAAAATGAAAGGTGTATTATACATCAACAGCCCTGGATAAGGAGAATTCCATGAGAGGAGAATTGCATTCAATCAACTCCGTATATAAATATGCCACCTAGATGTCCTCAACATGGAAATTCCCCAGACGCTGAAATGCAGCATGATTTTGGAAAAGTGTGATTCCAATTGCAAAGAATCACCAAATGGAAACATGAATTGCTGTCCCTGCCCGCCCCACCAAAGAGGATTATTAAGTGAGGGGTCATCCACAGAACCGCCATTCAATGTACAGCATATCCAAGTATCGAGATCACAGTTGGTGACATGAATTAGGCAAGTTTAAATTTATTTTAGCAAGATGAACAGATCCTAATTGCGAAGATGCTCTATCCTGGTTTCTTAAGAGCAGTGTTTTCAGCCCACAGTTGCACAGAAATGGCTCGAGGGCCCCCAAGGAGGGCACGGGGAAGGCAAGGAGGGCGGTGGACACTGGCTCTTGCCCCCTCCTTGGCTCAGCCCAGCAGCCCTCCTGTATTCAGGTTTACGGACTGGGTGTCTTCACAGGCATGATTTGAAGACAGGTTTCTCTTGCTTTAAAAAAAATTTTTTTCAAAACCACTGTGGGTTTCATATACTCTAAAGTCCTGGTGTTCGATCTTTTAAGTAGCAGACCCATTGTTCCCCGTTTATCCAGACCATCCCAGGCTAAATATCTCAATATATAAAACACACACATACACAGAAACAAGCGTCTTCAAAGCCCACCTGATGGAGATTGCTGCCACAGGCATATTCCAGGTTACTGAGATGGAACTGAAGGACTTCCTCCTCCAGCTCACTGAACTGGATTCCAGACTCGTTAATAAAAGCTTTGTAGATCTCCTCTATCTTTTCTGCCATGGGAATGGAGCAAAGCAGAAAAAATCCTTTAACATTATTCTCAAATTCCTTATCTTTTGCGTTCCACCTCCTTCAACCTGCAAGACCCCAAACTTCTGAAGACCTTTCCCAGGTAAACTCAGGGGGAAAGAGTATCTGTCTTGATAAGGTTGGTTTCTCTCAGGAAGTAAAAGCTTATCTTAATGGGGAACAAAACTATGCAGGTTCTATGTCTTCAACCATGTTTCATTTCTGCTTTGTTGAGAAACTATTTCTTCTTTTGCTCAAGATAAAGGAAAAGTAACCCTTGCACATATAAAGACAGAGAGAGGATTCCCATTCCCTTTCTGGTCCTACTGCCATCACCTTAAAGTCAAGTTCTTTTTTTTTTTTTTTTTTTTTTTTTTTTTTTTTATGGTACGTGGGCCTCTCACTGTTGTGGCCTCTCCCATTGCGGAGCACAGGCTCCGGACGCGCAGGCTCAGTGGCCATGGCCCACGGGCCCAGCCACTCCGCAGCATGTGGGATCTTCCCGGAACAGGGCACGAACCCGTGTCCCCTGCACCGGCAGGCAGACTCTCAACCACTGCGCCACCAGGGAGGCCCTAAAGTCAAGTTCTTATAACAGCTCACCTCAACTAAGAGACCTATCATAGACTGACTACTGGCTATCTTCTCTCCCAAACATTCTAAATATTCCATCATGGACTTTCACCGTGCCAACCCTCTGGCTCAACACCTTTAATTACTGGTTCTCCATTGCCTATGTAATAAATTCCAAAAACCACAGCCAGACAGTGTTAGCACATTTTTAGCCTTTCCAAAGACAGCAAACACCACCGGTCCACTCACAGGCTCCGCTGCACTGCTGCTCAATCTTTTCCTGGTAAATGCCAACCCTGAAGAGTCTGCTACTACCACGCCCCTCCCTGGAATGCCCTCCCCACCCTGGTCCCATCCATCCTTTACAGACCAGCATCACCTGGTCACTACCAGCCTCAGGAATCGCTCCTTGGTTATCAACCCCCAGCACTTATCTATCCCATTCGCCTGGAACTTTCAACTACATATGCACCGCCCCGTGACATCGTTCCAATGATTGTCTTAGATTCCTTTTTTTGGGGGGTGGGGGAAGGCTTGTGCCTGACAAATTATAAGAATCTTAGCACAGGTTACTTCTTTATAACCTTCCCAGTGATGACAACCACCCAACAGATACATTGCAGTCTCAAAGCTTCTATAAAGTATTGTGCACATGCTTGACTAGAAACAGAACTGAGTATCAGTTAACTTTTCTGACAACTCAAGGTTCTCATTAAAATGTTCCATTCTTATGCTAGACTGTAGTATGGGGAGGTCTGTGGCACCTCTGTGCTAGGCTTTTGCCCCTAGACCACTGGGCTTTTTTCCACTTTTAATACCTTTTTGTAGCAATCCCATTCCTGCCTCCTGCTAGGTAGTTTCTATTTTCCTTTAGGTTTTGTAGAGGTCTGGGAAGAACCAAGACTGCTAGAACAGTATAAACAGACTGAGAGAAGCCTTAGTGTGATTTCTACGTAAACAACATTTAAAAGCTTTAGTATATTTGCTTTGTGAAATTCACTCTAGCTTCTTAGTATTTATATTTTTGTCTTTTCAGCTAAATGCTAATAAGGTGAGAGCTCAGACAGCTGAGATACCGCTAGGCAGGCTCTGACTGTAACCTCATGTAGAGATGTGCACACTATTATTAAAGCTTTTCCAAAAATATACTAATAAGATGAAACAACTACTTACACAGTAAGTGTTGCTGATCTTCCCTTAATAACTTGTTTTAAGTAAAGCCAAGACAAAGCAATATTATTAACTTTTGTATTTGGTGGCCCTGAAAGAATCATAAAGAAAAACCCCACCCAGCGACTATCACACATGTGCAAAAACACTAATCAGATGCTGAGAACATCCTGCAAGTCCGCCTAGTCGCTGTCTTCATTTCCAGAAAATTCAACAACTCACCACTTGGTCTGGACACCACATTTGGTTAAATGTTCCCTGTCAACCCCAGTAAGTTTCTAAAAATGTTCTGTTATGGTTTGTCAGTCAACACTTACTAAGGGCGATTAGAATGTGGGTTGGTCTCAGAGGCGAAGAATTGAGGTCACGGGGTGGTGGGGGAGGGGGGTTGGCGGCGTGGGGCAGGCGGGGAGAGAGGATAAAGAGGAGACACGACAGTCCCTGCTCTTGAGAAATGTACCCCAAACAGAGACAGAGCGTATTCCAGGACGGAGACTTGAGACCCCTCACACAGAAACACATAGCTGAAGCAAATTAATACCCTGCCAACTGAATTCAAATGCTCATACTGTAAGAAACTCCGACATGTTTCCAAGAATTACAAGTGAATACATTCAGGTCATGAAATTGTAGGTTAAATAAATATCAATTTAAGAAGCAATATAGTAAGATCTCAGCGGGAGCCCGCAGGGAAATGAGCTGTTACAAGTCAGGTTTTCTAAAGGGTTGTGGTGAATACTGTCCATTTAGTACCAAAGCCTAAAAACTTTGAATTAAAGTTCTTAAATCATAATACAGAGTCTTGCATTCTTAAACAAAATATACTGGAAAAAAATCTTAACCTACTGTCCAAAAAAAGAAAAAGAAAAGAAATCCTTTCATACAGGAACTCTTATCTAGAAGAGTCATTATGTGGTGGCTTGTTATTCACATAGAGCTTACCACATGCTTCCTTAAAAGTAAGCTCTTCTGGGTCATTATGTGGTGGCTTGTTATTCACATAGAGCTTACCACATGCTTCATTAAAAGGAAGCTCTTCTGGGAAATTGAAAATTAAACATTTAAATAATTTTTTTAAACATTGGCTATTGTGTAAAGACTTATGTGTGCGTGTGTGCACATGCACACACACACACACACACACAAACACACGCATCTAAAGGTCCCTGAGGCAGTTCTGCTCCCCTCTGTGGAACAGTCAGTTCAAAAGGAACGCTCCTAAGGACTATTCTTATTGCATCCATCCAGGCTTGTGGATGAATGATGCTACCGCTAATCAAGCTTAGGTTAGAATGAGACTCAGATGGAACAATCAGAACACCATTCTCCCCATACCTCCTAAAGGGACATCTTGGAGCTGAGTCTTATCCTTCCTCCACTCAGAGACCACATCCAAGAGAGCATTAAAATGAAAATCCATGCGCTTGTCAATAGTGGGGTCAGTTATTCTTCCACCTTCCTGAATTAAGTCACATCTTTCTCCAAATTTATGCATGCTGATGCCAAGCTTCAAAATAATAAGAATAAGAAGGTGAAAAGTTTTCCCTGGAAAAAACAGGTACAGGTTCTAAGCTGAAATCAGACAGAGCTCTCATGGAGAAAAGGGTCTAGGACCTCTCAAAAACAAATGCTGATTGGGGAATGGCAGCAAAGTAAGGCAGTGAAAAACCAGCATGGAATCTGAGAACGTAAGGGTGCCAGCAACAGCTTCTATGCCATGCCCTCCACAGCTTTCCAGCCAATATTTATCAATGTTTCAGACGCTATAGCTGTGCACCGCCTCTCTCTGCTCTGACATCCTATTTCCTCTAAGGAATCTCATGTGAAAGAGCACACAAACACACAAACACTCAGAGAAGTTGAAATTGAATTGACTGTCAATAAATAGTTCAGAAAAATCCTTGAGCCTACCATAGGTCTTCAAAGACACTAGGTAGGTTTGCCTGATGAAAGATCTGATTCTCAGATAAACAATGAATACTTTTGTTTTTTTAGTATAAGTATGTCCCAAATATTGCATGCAAAATACCCAGTGTAATATTTGGGATATACTTATACTAAAAAAATTATTGTTATTTATCTGAAAGTCAAATTTAAGTGGGCATTCTGTAATTTTGTTTGCTTAACCTGGCAACCCTAACCAAGTGGCCTGCGAATAATGCACAAATACAGTTAAAGACCTTGGGGCAGGGGGGAATTTTTTTTTTCTTTTTTTTTTTTTTGCGGTACGCGGGCCTCTCACTGTTGTGGCCTCTCCCGTAGTGGAGCACAGGCTCCGGACGCGCAGGCTCAGCAGCCATGGCTCACGGGCCCAGCCGCTCCGCAGCATGTGGGATCTTCCCAGACCGGGGCACGAACCTGTATCCCCTGCATCGGCAGGCGGACTCTCAACCACTGCGCCACCAGGGAAGCCCAGGGGGGAATATTTTAAGTCCTCTAGTTCCACCTTTGCAGAAAGGAAGAACTATACTTGTTCTTATTTACTTTTCAGAGGGCATGAGGGGGCAAGAAATCATTTTGGGGTTGTTACGTATTATTTAGAAGCATGTTAATACTGCACACAAGCAAACTGAGACAATTTTTTCTTTTCTTTATCTACAATACAAATCTTAAAGAAACCCACTTGTTCACACATTAGTGCTACTGGGTTGTTAATACAGCCGTTGACAATCTGGGCTCCTCGTCCCACTGTGACGCCTGTGAAAGACTTATCATCCCACACTCGGCCTCCAATTCTGTCTTTGGCCTCCAGGACAGTCACCTAAAAAGACAATCAGGGAAGCTGAATAGGATGCAGTATAAATGTACAGTGACATTGTTAAATGAGTTTCATATCTGGTTAATGTATTATTATATTATTAGAGAAACAACTTTAAAAAGAGGGCAGTGTGCATATGATCTAGGAATCCCATTCCTGGGCATATATCCAGACAAAACTATAATTCAAAAAGATACATGCACCTCTATATTCACAGCAGCACTATTCACAACAGCCAAGACATGAAAACAACCTAAATGTCGAACGACAAATGGATAAAGATGTGGTACATATATACAATGGAATACTACTTAGCCATAAAAAAGAATGAAATAATGCCATTTGCAGCAACATGGATGGACCTAGAGATGATCATACTAACTGAAGTAAGTCAGAAAGAAAGACAACTACTATATGATATCACTTATCTGTGGAATCTAAAATATGACACAAATGAACTTATTTACAAAACAGAAACAGACTCACAGACACAGAGAACAGACTTGTGGTTGCCAAGCGGGAGGGATGGATTGGGAGTTTGGGATTAGCAGATGCAAACTATTATATATAGAATGGATAAACAACAAGGTCCTACTGTAGAGCACAGGGAACTATATTCAATATCCTGTGATAAACCATAATGGAAAAGAATATGGAAAAGAATGTATACATACCTATATGTATAACTGAATCACTTTGCTGTACAGCAGAAATTAACACACTGTAAATCAACACTACTTCAATAAAATAAATTTTTTAAAAAAGGAGGGCAGTGTGAATAGGAGCTGAAGTAGATGTTAAAAACAAACAACCCAGGCTCTAGCAAGGAGTAAGTGAGTGGTCTTCTGGAGAAGCCCCTCAAACTGTTTCCTCTCAAATCCCAAAATGATAAGACTGGATGAACTAGCATGTGAAATGCATACTGAAAGCTTTTATTAAATAGTATTCCGTTAAAAAAATTAAAAAAGTATTCCTTTTAAAAATTAAAAGGCACTCTTAAAAACTAAGTTAAAGAGGTGGTTTTGTCCTATGAAATATCTATGTCTGTAGCAAAATTCCTTTAGCATTGTAAACAGGCCTTAACTTCCCTATGACTATTATTAAAAAAAAAAAAAAAACATATGTCATTATATCTAAGTATGGCCTCACAGGCTTGGCCAAAGCAGGTTGGTCCCATACCCAGACCGTTTTATCTCCTCCAAATTTCTGATGCTGGTGGTGGTGGGAGCTGCTCTTAGGTGGACAGCCCTGTGGCTCAAAGAGCTTCACTGCCCTTGGCTGTAGTAACTGAAAATGTGAATCCTCTTCAGGGCAAAACCAGTCCTTTCATTTCTGGATCCCTAAAAGCACTCCTTCCAATTGCTCCAGGAGGTTCCCCGAGCTAACCATCTCTTAGGTTAGGAGGAGTCTACTTCCTAACCACGAGGGAGAGGGGTGGCCTCTCCAGGGTCTCCTTAGAGAAAGGGGAGAATAACAGAGGTCCCCTGAATATTCTTCTTCCTTGGACCTATATTTCTCATTTTCTCCAACTAGAAAGGCTACAGCTTGTGATTCTCCCCTCCCCACCTTCTTTCTCTGACTTCAGATGAACTCAGAACCATCCGTCTCTAGTTTCTTTTTAGTCTATAAGAGGAAGGCTGAACATTAAAGACAGCACCCTTCCTAGACTTTGGCTAGGACTAACCTTCCTTGTAACATAATCTGTGGGTTTCCCAAGTGAAAAACGAACAAGAAACCTTGGCCCTAATATCTAATGCTGAAATACATAAATGACCAATTAAAACACCTCATAGCTTAATACCACTTAGACAATATTTTGAAATGCAAACACACTTCTTATACATTCAACTCAGATTCTTCTGTTTTGTCAGCAATATATATATAATCCAAGACGTAGGTCTTGCATTCCACCAAAAGGAAAACCTCTTAGGCAGAGCCACTGAAAACTTTCTCATCGCCGAAACTCCTCCAGCAGAGAAAAATGTTGTGAAAAAGAAGTTGTTTCTTTCAGCCAGAGAGAATACAGCAAAAGACTAATTCAATTCTACCAAATTGATTTTCACGTTTGGTTTAACAGAAGACCAAAGTCCTTGCAAAACAAGTTTTTAAAAAAGGAGAAATAAGTCAGACATAGGAAGTCCCAGAAATCTGGAAGATTTGAATGAATCTAACAGAAATTAGATACTGAATTGCACAATTTCTGTTTTTTTGTAATCGTCTCTATTTTGGCTAATTTTAATTAGATACTGAATTGCACAATTTTTGTTTTTTTGTAATTGTCTCTATTTTGGCTAATTTTGAACAACTAGAATAAGGCAACATACTAGATAAAAAGAAATAATATCCTTCTCCTTGGAGAAGAAGGCTACCTCAAAAATATACAGTACTTTAAAAGTCACATAATTCTGTCTTAACCCTGGATTAACTAATTCAATCCTGCTTCCAAAAGCAAAGATTTTTGTTTTCCAGAGTAAGGTTCAAAGTGTGATTCGCATAAGAAAATGTAACTGGATAGTTCATTAACTTTTATGCAGGAAATGGTGAATATCCAAGCTGCTATTTGTTGTCTCAAACTATTGCAGAAACAAGGGCTTTTTCTTCACTGCTGTGTCAATAATGACATGTCAAGAGTTTCTGCTTTTTTTATTTTACTTTTTATTTTATTTTAGTTTTTGGCCACACCACATGGCATGCAGGATCTTAGTTCCCTGACCAGGGATCGAACCCGTGCGCCCTGCAGCGGGGGTGCGGAGTCTTAACCACTGGACCACCAGGGAAGTCCCAAGAATTTCTGCTTTAATATCATCTTAGAGTCTCTTGTGTCTTGCCCATCATTGTCTAAAATCCTGTCCAAAGCTGCTGGAGTTTCTATTTCCTCTACCTTTCTTTAATTAAACCAATTTCAAATTTTGTATCTTTTCTAGGATCTATTGTAAAGATATAAAGATATAATGTATTTAGCATTCTTTGCTAAAATCAGGAACTAGTTTCCAAGTCTTAGAACATTTGGACCAAAGGAGCAGTTAATCATCTGTTTCCGCCTCCATGTCCCCCAAATCTTACCTTAATTCCAAAGTTATGCAGTTGCCTAGCAGCTGCTAATCCTGCTGGACCAGCTCCAATAATGATGACTGATTTCTGTACCAAAAAAAAAAAAAAAAAGAGAAAGGAAAAAGAAAAAAAATCCAATTAGAGCAATGAAAACAATGTAATAGAAGGTACTAACTGCCAAGCAACGTTCGTTCATCTGTATTTCCTTGATGTCCTGTCTGTACAAGTTATTTCCCTGAAGAATACATTAGTACTTGTCCTGAGTCAGCCCTTCCTCCTTTCTACCGCCTAGAGGAATAGTGATTGATATTCTCTTCCCTTGGAGAAATGCATATTCTACAAAAGTCTTGCCTTATAACTTTTATAGTGCTTACAGGAGTTTTACTTGTATTATGAACATTAATGTACTAGCATTTATCATGACCGATGGTGGTAGTATTGCTAGAGCTACAGTCACCTACGTTGTGGTAATCTTTAGGAAGAAGATGCTGGTCGGTGCTGACGGTGAGAACTCCTGTGTTGATGAGACCTTTCCTCGTCATAAAATAAAGTATCCTCTCCACTTCCTGAACACATCGGATGCGCACGAGACCCCGGACGATGATGTGAGGAATACATTTCTGAGGAGTAAGAGCTTCCTGTGTTTGGAAATAAAACCAAACTGTTAAAACCAACCAACCAACCAAAAACAACTCTTGGTTCCTCAGAAAGTGAAATGTAGAATTACCATATGACCCGGCAATTCCACTCCTATGTATTTACTGCAAAGAACTAAAAACATAGGTTCAAAAAAAATTCACAGCAGCACTATTCAAATTGCTGGAACAACCAAGTGTCATCAGTGGATGAAAGGATAAAGGAAAGGTGGTCTATCCATACATGGAATATTATTTGGTCATAAAAAGAAATGACTGCTTCCCTGGTGGTGCAGTGGTTGAGAGTCCGCCTGCCAATGCAGGGGACGTGGGTTCGTGCTCCAGTCCGGGAAGACCCCACATGCCGCGGAGCGGCTGGGCCTGTGAGCCATGGCCGCTGCGTGTCCGGAGCCTGTGCTCCGCAATGGGAAAGGCCACAACAGTGAGAGGCCCACGTACAGCAAAAAAAAAAAAAAGAAAGAAATGAAGTGCTGATGCATGCTACAACAGGAATGAACCTTGAAAACATTATGCTGAGCAAAGAAGCTAGTTACAGAAGGCCACGTATTGTATGATTCCGTTTATATGAAATACCCAGAACAGACAAATCTTATAGAGACAGAAAGTAGGCTAGTAGTTGTCAGAAGCTGGGGGAAGGGAGGAATGGGGAGTCTCTGCTTAATGGGTGTGGAGTTTCCCCTTGGGGTAATGAAAAAGTTCTAGAACTACATAGAAGTGATGGTTACACAATACTGTATACGTATTTAATGCCACTGAATTATCCATTTTACAATGGTTAAAAGGGTAAAAATGGTAAATTTTATGTTGTGTGTGTTTTACTACAATTAAAAAAAAAAAAACAAACCTCTCCAGGTAATTGGAATCCATCATTTATCACTAAGATATATAGTAAGACCAAAGGAAGGTCTGGCTGGCGAACGAAAAAAAGGAGAAAGGGACGAAAGCAGCACACAGCAATCTGCGTTTTATCACCTAAGTTTCCCCTCGCAGAGAATGACTGACCCGAATGACTGACCCGGGGAGTGTGGAGGCAGACCACACCACAAATATATTCGTGACTCAATAAGCCACACAACAAAGGCCATTACAGAAAGCCAGGATGCTGCTTGCACTGGCAGCAGAAAAAGCTGGATACTCATCACTGGTAAGACATGGGGGGAATGGACTTAGGAACTTGTAAAAAAAAAAAAAAAAAAAAAAAAAGACACTGCCTTTCTCTTTTCACCCCAGCAGCTTTGGCAAGGCCTTGGTCTGTTTCAAAGATTCAAGAGTAATGTGGCCTCTGCCCAGTGTCACGAAGTTAGAACAGGCTTGGGCCGTGCGGGCGGTGGCGGAGGGGGGACAGGGCCCACCCCGGCCTTTCCTCTACTTGTCCCCAGGCCCCAGCTCCAACAGAACCTGAACACAGGAAGATGACTATATACTCAAAATGTGAAAGAAATAACATGTACAACATTGGCTTGGATTGCTGCAGAAGATTAAAACACGTGTTTGTATTCATGACATTAAAAAAAAATCACGATGAAAGATCCTGCCCTCTGCAAAGAAAGATCCTGCATGCCACAACTAAGACCTGACACAGCCATAAAAATAAAATAAATAAATAAAGATTTAAAAAATCATTTCAAAGTCTGACCCCTTTAAAGCTACCATATTTGAGTTTTCCCACTAGAGTATTAAATAGATACAATACTTGCTATCTTCTTATTACAAATTAAAATAGATCCACACTGATAAGTGGAGGATGTTTTTTTATAAGAGTCTTCTCCTGTATAAGTCAAATTTCAAAGTCAACTAAAAAGAAATGGGAAGAAAAATGAACCCAAGGCTGTTTCTGAAAAGTGCATCTTCACAACTTACTGACAGGAAATTCTGACCACAGTTTTGTTTAGTTCAGCAAATGTTTATTGAATACCTCCCTCAAGCCTACTGGAGAGGAAATGAATAATTCTACCTTGCCCAACCCACTCACCTGGGTGTAATTCATATAAACTGCATTTATAGCCATAACTTAATCAAGTCATCTCAGACTGGAGTCTAATTCAGTGAAATACCAGGGTGGAACTGGAATATCTTTCTTTAACCAAGATTTCTTTGGCAGTCTTGTAAAATGTTCTGCATTCAGCAGTCACTCAGATAATTGCAGAAGAAATCAATAAATTGGAAAAACACTACGGTCTGGAAAGCCTCTGCTTCAAAAAAAAAAAAACAAGGGCTTCCCTGGTGGCGCAGGGGTTGAGAGTCCGCCTGCCGTTGCAGGGGACGCGGGTTCGTGCCCCAGTCTGGGAAGATCCCACATGCCGCGGAGCGGCTGGCCCGTGAGCCATGGCCGCTGAGCCTGCGCGTCCGGAGCCTGTGCTCCTCAACAGGAGAGGCCACAACAGTGAGAGGCCCGTGTACTGCAAAAAACAAAAAACAAAAAACTCGTGGTCCCACCCTGCCCACCCTTCTAATTTATCTTCATCCTTTTCAAGGTTGGCACTGTGTGAGGGCCCTAACATTTATGCAGTCCCAGCAAAAAGCGAATCACTGGTCTCAGATGCTTGAGGATAACCAGGTGAGTCAGAATCCCTGCCCTCGAGGGGTTTATAATCCAGTCTTTAATGTTTTATTCTTTTTTCTCCTGGTATTGTCATTGGAACTCCTTGAACCAAATTTTGCACACCATATAACTAGAGAGTGAGGAATTCTGATGACATATGGTCTAAAGCGGTGGTTCTCAGGAAGGGGAGACTTTGCCCCCATTTGGCAATATCTGGAGACATTTTTGGTTGTCACAACTGGGGGAAGGGGGTGCTATGGCATGTGGCGGGTAGAGGTCAGGGATGCTGCTTAAACATCCTACGATGCAGAGGACAGCCCCGACACAGAGAATATCCACCCAAATATCAAGAGTCCTGAGGTGGAGACACCCGGATCCAAAGTTTCTGTCCACAGACAAAGCAACTTCTCTCCTTAACAGAAGTCTGTGTCCATGTGCTGCTGGCTAACGCACGCTTCACTCACCTTGCAGTTAGTGTACCACAGGGCGAGGATGAGGTTCCTCAGAGCCAGGTACATGGTGGGGTCTCGGGAATACTCTGGGAACTCATAGAGCTCATCCAGCTCCATCACGTCTGGCCTCACGCACAAGGCTTTGCCGCACTCGTTGGGCTGGTAGAAAGGCTGGAAGTACCGGTTCATGCCTGGAACTGAGAGAAGACGCAGAATGGGCAAACCTCACAAGCTGTAAATTCTAAATCTGGCTAAATTGAAGAGCAAAAAGAAACCAGAAAGGAGAGCCTAGACAAGCTCCCCAGTCTGTCCTACATAAATATTTCCACTTCCTCTGTCCAGTTAGACAAAATAGGCGTGAATTAAACATTTTTTTTCCCATTCTTTCTTCAAAAATTCAATTTCTGTGGCATGGAATTTTTTTTTTTTAATTTTTTGGCCACGCCACATGGCATGTATGATCTACTTCCCCAACCAGGGATCAAACCTGTGTCCCCTGGATTGGAAGGACGGAGTCTTAACCACTGGACCACCAGGGAAGTCTGGATTTTTTTTTTAAATTTTTAATTGTGGTTAAAAAAAACATGTGCCATAAAATTTACCATCTTAATCATGTTTGAGTGTTACCGTTCAGTAGTGTTCAGTATATTCACATTGTTTTCCAACAGATCTCCAGAACATCTTCATCTTGCAAGACCAAAATTCCAAACCCAACTGAATGCCAAGTCTCCATGGATATATATCTTAAAAGACACTTTCATTGGAATTTTTCTGATTATAAAATTAATAGGGTCATAGAAGTAAATAACAATCACTAACCACTGATAATCCTTGAGCGGTGTTAGCATTTAGGAGTATAGTCTAACCTTGGTTCTGTTTCTTTGAATAGAGAATATAAATATAACTGACATTTTTTCTTACAAAGCCAGAAAAAAATGCAATAAAAAGGCTGTTTTTTCCTACCTGCTTTTCAAGAACAATGTCCCATGTCATTAAATATGACTTCAATGGACATATACTATTATCTTATTTATTATTTAACCACTGCCCTATTGCTGGGCACTTAAATTTCATCCAATTATTTCACTATTATAAACAATGCCACACAAATCTTTGGACTTACTTTTGATAATCTTTGATAATTTATTTAGGATAAATTCCTACATCCAAAGAACATCTATTTTAAGGTTTTTGATTCATGCTGCCAAACTGTCCTTCATAAATGTAGACACTAATGGTATCTGAGTTGCCTGTTTTATTCCTCCTTCATTAACACTGGGATTTATCACTTCAGCTTTGATTTTGACCACACCTGCATTTTTAGAGGGCCCAGTGTTATTAGTTAAAAACCTTAAGATAGGGCTACAATGTCAAAATCTACTTGCACCATCAAAGATGAAGTTTGTTAGCGTGCAGGAGATGATCTACAATTCTTGCTTGTACACCAAGAATTCTGACAGAGAATTTTAAAGATCGCTTTAAAGTAAATGGTTATCAGTCTGCCTGCCTTGACCTGAAGTTTTTTCAGGAGTGGGTTGTTTGGCAGAGATTAGCAATGGCATAATTAGAAGCAGAAAGACTCAGGGAGAAAAAAGAAGGGTGGCTCATAGAGTCAAAACTTTCTTCTGGCATGTCAGAGTGAGTAGGTATTATCATCAAATTATGCAGCTATCCAACTTTCAAAGAAATGCTCATTAAACTCCATAGGCATGATTCCTAGACAAGTGTTACAGGCTTTCCCACTGACTGAGGGAAAAATTAACTGTCCAATATATACAGATGATATGAGTGATCCACAGTGAAACCAGATCCATGAAATAATGAGGTGCTTTGCAGCAGGCTGCACACATTTAAAAAAAAAATCTTGGGGCTTCCCTGGTGGCGCAGTGGTTGAGAGTCCGCCTGCCGATGCAGGGGACACGGGTTCGTGCCCCGGTCTGGGAAGATCCCACATCTAGCGGAGCGGCTTGGCCCGTGGGCCATGGCCGTTGAGCCTGCGTGTCCGGAGCCTGTGCTCCGCAACGGGAGAGACCACAACAGTGAGAGGCCCACATACCGCAAAAAAAAAAAAAAAAAAAAAAAAAAAAAATCTTGGGCTCTCCTGGTGGCGCAGTGGTTGAGAGTCCGCCTGCCAATGCAGGGGACACGGGTTCGTGCCCCGGTCCGGGAGGATCCCACATGCCGCGGAGCGGCTGGGCCCGTGAGCCATGGCCGCTGAGCCTGCGCGTCTGGAGCCTGTGCTCCGCAACGGGAGAGGCCACAACAGTGAGAGGCCCGCGTACCGTAAAAAAAAAAAAAAAAAAATCTTTTCCGTTCTGCTCACCCACATATTTCCAGGGCAAGGGCGGAGAGAGGAGGGAAAGCAGGGAGGGCCAGGACCAGCTCTCACCCAGCACAGAGGGGACTGCCTTGGAGTGCTCCAGCTTCCCAGGACTGGTGTCGCTGGCCGCGCGGTGCGTGCTGGTGCAGGACGGGCTCATGCCAACGCAGTCGGGGTAGTAGGCAGAGAGCAGGGGTGCTGCCACGCTATCTTTCAGCAAAGGAGGTAGGATGAGCATGGAGTACCACCAATGGTTGGAAACTTCCGACACTCTCTGCAAGGGGGCAGAGCAAAACGAAGAGGGTCAACGGCAAACAAGAAATGTACGTGCAGAGTCAGCCAAGGACAGATGGTTCTCGTCGTGCCATTCATTCTCATTCGTCCTTAACCCTTCTACTCTGCCTTCTCCCACTCCATAGTCCTAGACCAGAGTTCTGCACAGGAAGATTTAGAAACAAAAAATGCCTGATGAGACCTGGAGAGAATGTTTCCTAGGCCGAGTTTTTTCAGATCTTCAGCAATGGCCTCCCACTTTCCCTCCCTCAAAAAACCCCACCAACACCAGGTAAGTCTTAAAGCTACCCCCACAGACTATACTGCAAGCCCAGGTTTGTTTAAGTCTGACATGAGAAACTTCTTTCTGTTCCGTAATCATGTATCAACCATCCCTTCCCCCTTTTAACTGAGGATCTAAAGATAACTGAAATTACAAAATTCAGCAGAAAAAACAATTCTCTGGAGTAGCAGTCCAAACAGTACTGCTTTTTGCCAGAGGCTACTAAAAAAACTTCAGAGGGAAAAGTACATGACAATCATCAAAATAAAATGCTCCATGTAGAACTGAATTGAAAAAGCTATTTTCAGTCTTAAAATACGTGATCATATTCCAGAGCTGATTTAACATACGGAGTCATTCGATCAAAGCAGCCCCGTGATGACTAACTATTGTGATAAAAATAAAATTTACCTGGCTTCTAAAGCGAAACTGCCACATATCCTATGTTAGGCAGCCTTTGCTAAACATGATCTTGAATGCATGCTCCAAGAATTCTAGGAATCTGATAGAGGAGAACTCTGGGCTCAGGGACCCTCTGATGTTAGTTATCCAGGCTCCACACAAATGCCACTTGCCATCAAGCAGGGGTTTGTGAACTCAAGATGCATTTTATATGCCCTTCAAAGTCCAAATCTGGGGCAAGCATTTTTCAGCTTACTACAAACCCTAACACACCCCATAAGTTACTCCCAGCTGCTTCACACATTTATTTTACTTGCCCGGCCCGTGAAGCCTTTTCAGTTTGCATTCTTTGTCCTCAAGGCTTGTTTTAGGTTTGGCTACCCTTGAGCAGCCTGTGCTGGACCAAAAAGAAGGAAAGCTTCAGTTCCTTCTCCAACGCACCAGGGCTGCCTCTATGGACCCCCTTCCTGGCTCAGAGTAAAACTGGGTGTTCAGATCCTGGCACTCGAAATGGACCAAGTAGAGGGCAGAATGTAGATGCCTTAAAAAAACAAGGACCCCCCAAAATAAAATAAAGTAAACCAACCCAAAAAAAGGGAGAAAAAAGAGAGGAAAAAAAGAAAACAAACCACGCACCCAAGCGCTTCCCATTCTAACCCACTTCCTGGGCCTTGCAGCTGTGTTGGGAAATTAAGTCAGGACCCAAGAGAGACCCTGCCATCGCTACCTGCCCCAGGTTTTCTTCCCCTTGGAAGCCCACCTGAGGGCGCGCCAACCAGCCTCTGGCTTAGAGTAGGAGAAACTCAGTGACTAGTAAACGAACACGTGGTCTTGCTATTCCGAGTGTGTCAGCACACTCACCATTCCGCACACCTGACTATATAATTTTGTCGATATGCCATCAAATGTTCCATTCTCGCTTTTAATACACAAACCACTTTAGAAACTGTGCTGGATATAGTCAGTCTATTAGCATATTTAATGAAATGCCCACTACACTCGGTTAAAAAGTTGTCTCCCCAAATTCACGTCTACCCAGAACCTCAGAATGTGACCTTATTTGGAAACAAGGTCTTTGCAGATGTAATTTGTCACACTGCAGTAGAGTGAGCCCTGAATTCACTCTAATGGGTCCTTATAAGAAGAGAAGAGACACAGGGACCGGGAGACACACAAGAGGAAAAAGGTCATGTGAAGATGGAACAGAGATTGGAGTGACGTGGCTATAAGCCAAGGAATGCCAGGGGTTGCTGGCAATGCCAGAGCTGGAAAAGGCAAGGGAGAATCCTCTCTTAGGGACTTCAGTGGGAACACGGCTCTGCTAACACCCTAATTTCAGACTTATAGCCTCTGGAACTATGAGACAATAACCTTCTGTTGCTTTAAGCCCCCCAGATGGTGGCAATTTGTCCCGGCAGCCCTAGGAAACTAATACAGGCACTCAAAATTCAGAAACTGCTTTAAAGGTAACCCCAGAATCCATATGAACAGAAAAAGGGTAGCAGGTATAGGTGACATGGCTATAAACCTGCTCCGGACTCTTTCTTAACCAAAGACAAAAATAAATAACGGGCAGATGAATATCCAGGGACTCTTCCAAGCTTTTTAAAGTTCTTATATCCCAAGAATATGGCCTCTGTCCTAAAGTTCAGACTCCTTGCATGCAAAATGGTCTGAATACTAGGGGAAATATTCTTAAGGTATTTGTAAGTGTATTTAAAGTTATTTTTTCCTTTCTTTCTGTAATGTCATCCTGTCTACCCTAAATCCAGAAATTATTTAGGCCACTGCTTTACTATGGAAATGTTTGACGGTACAACTGGTTTTTTTTTTGTGTGTGTGTGTGTGCGCACGCACGCACACGCGTGGGCATCTCACACAGCCCTTTATGTAACAGAATAGATATGCTAGGTGTCAATTCTCCCTTTGCCTAAACATCAGTCACAGTCCGTGAGTTTCAGACACCTAGAAAAACTACAAACTATCTTGGATCGCTGTAATGCAGAATAACTCAGAAACTCAGAATCTTAAAAAATCATTTTCTGAAACAGCTATTGGATCTAGCTATGTGGCAAAATTGGCCAGCTCAGGTGGCAAAGTTTCCTAAGACAAATGAAATGTGATGAGGCTCTGCCAGCTGCTTCCCCTTCCACATCTGGGCAGGGATGGGACAAAGCAGTTATGCTGAGGTCAGAATACATAAGAACACTCTCACAGCTGAATCTGGGCCAAGACCATCAAATTATGGGCCTCTTGTTCTTTTCCTGGAACGATTCAAGTGGAGAGAAAGTCATAAAGTCGCCCTTGAAAAACAAGTATAATAAGTCTGGTCTCTGTAGGAAGGCAAGGTGTCCGTTTCTTCCTTTTTGTTTCCTTTTAACATAGAGCAATAACATTTTTGTTTTAAGTTGGGAGAGGATCACCCACAATACCACTATTGCTAGCATTTTCATCATGTTATCCTGTTAGATTAAAACCCCTTGGATCAGCAACCAAAAAAAGAGCGATACTCATAAAACTGTTATTGCCATTTACTTATAGCACTTATCACTGAAGGTGTGACGCACTCTAGTCTAGAACATGCAGAAATACTCACGAGATCCTCTGGAAGGGAACAATGATCTGAGGTCTCAGGCTGCAAAAAACAATACAAAAAACAAGCGTTAATTAGGTTTAATTATAAAATATAGTCTTAAGTGTCAATTACCTTCAATAAGATACCCCTTTTCACTGATTAGACTGGTAAAAAAAAAAAAGTGATAAAACACCACATGAATGAGGGTGCGGGTAAGACTGCCTCTCTTGTAAGGATGTCTGGAAATCTAAAAGAATGTAACCACTCTGGAGAACAATTTGACAAAATACGAAACTTTTAAATGCATGATAATTTGGCATTATCTTGTATATATGCCCAGCAATTCCAGCCTTGCTATACAGATATACCTCAGAGACATTGTGGGTTCAGCTCCAGACCAACCATTGCAATAAAGCAAATACTGCAATAAAAGTGACTCAAACGAATTTTTTGGTTTCTCAGTGCATATAAAAGTTATGTTTACACTATGCTGTAGTTTACTAAGTGTGCAATAGCAAAAAAAAATTACCATACATACTTTAATTGAAAAATATTTTATTGCTAAAAATGCTAACCGTCAATGCAGGGTTGCCACAAACCTTCAATTTGTAAAAAAAAAAAAAAATGCATATCTGCAAAGCGCAAAAAAGCAAAGCACAATAAAACAGGGCACACCTGTATTTTCTAGAGACACCCTCATCCATGTGCACCAAGAGAAGGATTAGAAAATGTTCAAAGGAGCACTGTTTGTAAGAGAGAGAGGATAAACACAACCCAGAAGTCCATTGAGAGTAGAATGGAGAAATAAACTGTATTATAGTCAAGAGAATAAACTACAGCTACATGTTACAACATGGATGCCCCTCACAAACATAATGGTGAGTGAAAGAAACCAGACCCAAGAGCATACATACTGTCTGACTCCATTCACATGAAGTTCACAAGCAAGCAAAACAGCCATAGTGTTGTTATGTCAGAGGGGTAAGTAGAGATCCACAGCCATACCACCCTGGATGTGCCTAGTCTCTCTAGTCTCAGAAGCTAAGCAGGGGTGGGCCTGGTTAGTACTTGCACGGGGGAGAAGAGTTAGTAGGTAGTTACTCTGGGGAGGCAAGGGGTGGACTCTGTGAGTGAAAGGAGGTGCAAAGGGGCTTCTGAGGGGTTGGTAAGTGTTCAGTTTCTTTACTGGGCGCTGGCTAAATGGGGACTCTGAAAATTCACTGAGCCATGCATTTTGACTTGTGCATTTTCTGTTTGTATGTTATATTTCAATGAAAAAAAGTTACCTAAATAAACTGAAGACTGGCATACCATATGGCCTGGGAAATCTGGCCCTTGGAATATATTCCAGAGAAACTCTTGCATGTGTGCATGAGCTAGGAGAGACGTGCAAGAACGCTCACAGAGCACTGTGTGTAGCAGCCCAAAACCAGAAACAACCCTCACACCTACGAACAGGAGAATAGACATGTTGGGGTAGATTCACACGATGCAAAACTACACAGCAGGGAAAATGAATGAACCAGACCTGCAGGCATCAACATGGATGCAGCTGAAAAACCTCAACGTTAAGTAAGAGAACAAAGCTGCAGAGGAATACACACAATAGGATACAATTTACAACCAATATAAAAATATGCAAAACTTTACATGTTATTTAGGGTTTCATACCTATTTATCAACTCTGTAACAAAAAGCAGAGGAAAAATAAATACAAAATTCGAAATACTGTTTGCTCTTGTAGGAGAGGCAGAGGAAGAAAACTACTGGGGGGAACCCAGGGAGTTGCAGAGGCACCGGTAACGGTCTGTTTCTAAAACCAGGTTGGGGGGTACACAGTGAGTGTTCACCTTCATCTTTTATTCCTCACACACAAGTTATAAATACTCTTATGGGTCTAAGAATTATTTCATATTAAAAACAACTGGATAGGGACTTCCTTGGTGGTCCAGTGGTTAAGAATCCACCTTCCAATGCAGGGGACACGGGTTCGATCCCTAGTTGGGGAACCAAGATCCCACATGCCGCGGGGCAGCTGAACCCGTGCGGGGCAACTGCTGAGCCCGCACACCACAACTACAGAGCCCATGCGCTCTGGAGCCCAAACACCACAACTAGAGAGAAGCCCGAGAAGCCCGTATGCCACAAAGAAGAGCCTGCGTGCTGCAATGAAAGATCCCGCGCGCCACAACTAAGACCCAATGCAGCCAAAAATAAATAAATAATATTAAAAAAAACAAATAAACGAACAAAAAACTGGATATACTCTGACACAGCAATTTTATTTCTAGGAACTGATACTACAAATACACTGAAAAATAGCACAGATACAAAGCTATTCATTACAGCACTCTCACTAACAGTAAATGTTTAAATGTCACCTAAATGCCCTTCAATCATACCAAATTCATCATGACATATCCGTTCAGTGGACTATTTATTACATAGTCTTTAAAGAGAAAGAGATCTTTACATACTGAAGCATACGTAAAGATCTTTAAGAAGCATCTTTAAGAAATATTAAATGACAAAAAGCAAGCTCCAAAACAGTGTGTGTTGTTTGCTACAATTCTTTTTAATGTTGTTCTACAAATAAACCTTTCCAGACTTTGTCCTTGACAGAAGACCAAACTGAAAACCAAAAGGACTCTGGGTCAATAAACACCATTTAAATAAATATTTCAAAAGTTCAGGCTATGGGTGGTAATCAATCGCAATGGAGCAGGAAAGTCTCAAAGGAGGATTTCTTGGGCGAGGTGGGGGGAGATTTAAAAGATGTGATACCATCCTTAGAGGCTGGGATCTAAGAAGATCACAAAGCCTTCAACTTGAAGACGGATGGCAGAAGAGAAAGGCATTTAAGTTTTTCAAAAACAAGGACTCTGACACCTCAGAGCTCTCCTGGAAAAAAGTACTTGATGTTAAAGTACATCCAAGCAGGTGATGAATCAAAATAATGGGATAGAAGGAACTGTAGTAACAGAAATTGTGGGGAGCAGAAATTGCATATAAGTGCAGGAGTAAACAATGAATGGGATATGGTCATAGAAAAACAGTGATATTCCAACAGAGCAAACTAAACTAACACAAAACAGCAAAACCCTAACAAAAATGGGAGAGAGGGCTTCCCTGGTGGCGCAGTGGTTGGGAGTCCACCTGCCACTGCAGGGGACACGGGTTCATGCCCCGGTCCGGGAAGATCCCACATGCCGCGGAGCGGCTGGGCCCGTGAGCCACAACTACTGAGCCTGTGCGTCTGGAGCCTGTGCTCCACAACGAGAGAAGCCACAGCAGTAAGAGGCCCGCGCACCGCGATGAGGAGTGGCCCCCACTCGCCGCAACTGGAGAAAGCCCTCGCGCAGAAACCAGGACCCAACACAGCCAAAAATAAATAAATAAATAAAATAAATACATTAAAAAAAAAAATGGGAGAGAGAAAAAGGGGAGGTGGGCTGAAGTATGGTGTCATTTACTTTTCCCTCTGTCTTAGCAGGGTGTCAATTGATGCAACCTAAAATTGAAACATGCAATTTTGTTAAAAAGCTAGAGCCATTCCAACTTATCCTCATCATGTATCTTCTTAACCTTTTAGGGAGTTTTTAGAAACCACTATTTCTTGAGATGAAGAAATAACTGTCCTATGTCCAGCAATTTCTTATTTCACTTTGGCTTCTTCTACTGACTTTAAATTCTGTTGTATTGAACTGAATCATTTTACATAAAACAAGCACAGTACTCCTCCTTGATATGAAGTTATCTATCTGCCAGGCCTTCTCCTTGTATACATGCATGAATTCTCTTGAATGAATCTCATTTAATAATGGTTATTTCATGATGATGATTGCATGAATTTTTTTAATCATCTTTTTTCTATATTGCTTGAATTTTTCAATGATAACCAAATATCATTTGTCTGAAAACAAACTCATTCTAAAGAAAACAGACTTTTCAAAAACTACATAAATTGAAGAAATTGTAAATGACACACCTGAAGAAAAATCAAGTAATCAAAACAAGCGACATGGATAATCTGAACAATTAGTAGAGATGAAGTCAAAGTTAGATTCAATTATCAGCAAGTGAAAAAGAGGAGAGATTATGGATAACTCTAAACAGTGGTTAAACCAAAGCTAGTCAAAGCACAGCACAGCACAAAATGATTTTAATGTGAACTTTTCATATAAAAAATCACACCTAATTTTTAGTAAGGTAACATTAGTATGCAAATATTCCAATATATATATTTTTAGAACTGTTCAGAAACTTCGCAGAAACAGGTTGAGTGAAAATGACCCAAAGGCTAGTGTCTATTAAAACAGTCTGCTATTTTTGACTGCTCCTTGGCTGAACTCTTCTTCAAACGTTATAATAACATGCTACTGAGTCTGCTTTTCCCTTGAGAAGTAATCTGGAGCACAGGTGCTGGTTAAGTTCAGTGCAACCATATTGTTCCCGCCAGCTGGACATGCCCTTCACCACACAAGCTCACGGTACCTTCATCACTCAAACCCCAATTTCCTTTGCTGTACCCACTCAGTCTGGAAAATCAATTACCCATTCCCTCGGGGTAAGCCCCCTCCCATTTTTTTCTCTTCTATCCCTCAGAGAGGTCTTCTACACTGGAGGTTGAGCTCAAGAATCAATTTAGGGCTAAACTGAAAGGTTTTAGAACAGGGTTTGTTAATTCCGGGACCCTGACCCCTGACCCTGAAAGATCAACGCTTTCCACTCTTCACTCCCAAATCACCAATATCAACAGTAAAAGGATTCCGCCATAAATACCAGTGGCATTAAAAGGAGAATTAAGAGAACACTGCAAACAGCTTTAAGCTAACAAACTTGACAGTGTAGATGAAACAGACAAATTTCTTGAAAAACACAATGTTCTAAAATGGATAGAATAAACCACCTAAGTAGCTATGTATCTGTTATAGAAACTGAATTTGTAATTTCAAAACTTCTCACAAAGAAAATTGGCCCAAATGGCTTCACTAGTGAATTGTACCAAACACGAAATAAGAAATAATATTAACCATCCACAAACTTTTCAGTAATAGAGAAGGAAGATATACTTCTCATTTCATTTTATGAAGCCAGTGTAACTCTGACAGCAGAACCTGACAAGAACATTACAAGAAAAGAAAATGACAGAGACTAAACCTCATGAACACAGATACAAAATCCTTAATAAAATATTAGGAAACTGAATCCAACAATACAATGAAAGGATAATACATTGAGAACAAGTGGAATTTTTTCCCCCCAGGAATGCAAGGTTGCTTCAACATTCAAGAATCAGTGTAATTCACCACATTAAAGATTAAAGGAGAAAAACTGTATGATCATCATAAAAGATACAGAAAAAGTATTTGACAAAATCTAACATTCTTTCATAATAAAAAGTTCTCAGCAAACTAGGAATACAAAGGAACTTCCTCAATCTGATAAAGGGCATTTGTGAAAAGCCACAGCCAACATTACACATGATGATAAAACACTGAACACATCACTCCTAAGGTCAGGAACAAGGCAAGGAAGTCTGCTCTTCCACTTCTATTCAGCTCTGTACTGGTGGTCCTGACCAATGCAATAAGGTAAGTTAAAAAAATGAGCAAAAGGATAGTTTTTTAAAAAAGCAAAACAGTCTTTATTCACAGTTGATATTGCAGAATTCCTCCCACCAAAAAAATCTACAAAAATATAAATGGAATTTAAAGTGAAGTCAACAAAGTCTCTGGGTATAAAGTCAATATGCAAAATTAAATCGTATTTCTATATAATTGCAACAAACAATTTGAAAAGTTAAAAATAAATTCTACTTACAATCACAGAAAAAATAAGTATCTAGAAATAAATTTAACAGAATACATTCTCCTTTAAAACTAGAAAACACTGTTGGGAGAAATTAAAGACCCTGAAAAGATGGAGAGACAGACCACACCCATAGGTCAGAACAGGGGTCGGGAGACCTTTTATTTATTTATTTTTTTGAATTTTATTTTATTTTTTTATACAGCAGGTTCTTATTAGTTACCTATTTCATACATATTAGGGTATATATGTCAATCCCAATCTCCTAATTCATCCTACCACCACCACCGTCTCCTTGCCCCCACTTTGTGTCCATACATTTGGGGAAACCTTTTCTTTAAAAGGCCAGATGGTAGATATTTTAGTCTCTGTGGATCACATGGTCTCTGTTGCAACTACTCTGCCATTGTAGCATGAAAGCAGTCATACACAATACATGATGAATGAGCATGGCTGTGTTCCAATAAAACTTTATTTACAAAAACAGGTGGAGGGGGCCAGATTTGACCCATGAGCCATAGTTTGCTGACCCCTGGATTAGAAGACAAAAAAATGTAAAGATGTCAATTCTCCTTCAAATAATTTATAGCTTCAATGCATTCCAATCAAAATCCCAAAAGTTTTTGTAAATACTGACAAGTTGATAAAATTTTTATAGAAATGTAAGGACCTAAAATAGCCTAAACAATCTTGGAAAAAAAAAAGTTGGAGGAATTTATACTACCTGACTTACTATAAAGATACAATAATCAAGACAGCAGGGTATTGGGTTAAGGATAAACAAAGAGATCAATGGGATAGAGTCCAGAAATTGGCTACATGTATGGCCAGCTGACTTTTTTATAATGTTGTCAAAATAATTCAATGGGAAAAAAATTGTCTTTTGGACAACTAGATATTTATATGAAAAAAATTTGAATCTTGACCTATATCTTACATCAAAACCAAAAATTAACTTGAGATAGACTAGTGTCCTAAATATAAAGGCTAAAATAATAAACCTTCTCAAAGAAAACATAGGAGACTGTCTGTGCAAGTTGAAAGTTGCAATGATTTTGCAGAAAAAATACAAAAGGTTCTAAGCATAAAAAAAAAAACATGGATAAATTAGGCTGCAAAATTTAAAAACTGCTCATCAAAGGATCTATTAAGAAAATGAAAAGGCAAGACAAAGACAGGGAAAAATATTCAAGGTAACATATCTCATTTCCAGATTACATAAAGAACTCCTACAAGACAAGACAAACCCAATTTTTAAGAGACTTGGACAGATATTTCTCCAAAGAGGAACTATGAATGGCCAATAAGCATATGAAAAGATGTTCAGCATCACTAGTCATCAGGGAAATGCATTTTAAAACCACAATGATAAAACAATACATACCCACTAGAATGGCTAAAATTAAAAAAAAAAAAAAAGTACCACCACCAAATGTTGTAGTCTGGTACAACAACTGTGGAAAACCATTTGGTAGTTTCTTACCCATAAATTTACCATACGACTCAGCAATTTCCTATGTATTCACCCTTCAGAAATGAAAACATAAGTCCACAAAAACACTTGCACAGGATGTTCATACAGATTTATTCATAACAGCAAAAAATTTTAAACAACACAAATACCCTTCAACAGGAGAATAAACAAATTATGATACATCCATACAATGGAACACTACTCAGCAATAAAAAGGAAAAAACTACTGATCCATGCAAGAACATGGATGAATCTCAAAAGCTGTTTTACTCGGTGAAAGAAACCAAACGCTAAAAAATATATACTGACTGATTCCATTTTACAAAGTTCAAGAGCAGGCAAAACTCGGTTTAGGGTATGGCAATCTAAATAGTGTTTGCCTCTGGAGGGAGGGAAGGAAATGACTGGAATTTTTTAGGGTGGTGGAAACATCGTACATCTTGACTGGGGTACTGGCTACGTAGTGTGGACATTATCCAAAACTCAACGAAATTCAATTAAGATCTGTGCATGTAATTACAATATGTAATTATACCTCAATTTAAAAAATAACACGTAATTTTACATCTAGTAAAAATATCACCACTCAGTGTAGGTAAGGTTTTGATAAAATGATCACTCTGAGCTATAGTTCTTTAAACCTTTAAAAAGTTTTAGATATTTGTATCAAGTGCCTTAAAAAAATGTGCCTACCCTGGCGGTCCAGTAGTTAGGGCTCCGTGCCTCCAATGCAGGGGGCACGGGTTCGATCCCTGGTGGGGGAACTAAGATCCCACCTGCCACGTGGCGCGGCCAAAAAAAAAGTGCCTACCATAAGTACATAATCAAAGCACAAAAAAAGTTCTAGCAGGATAAATAAGTCGTTAAGAATGGCTATCTATTAGGGTGGGAAGGAAGAGATAGTTAAGGGGCACTTTCATTTTTTATTTGTATATTATATGTGTGTGTATATATTTACATATACATACATATATTCAATTCACTTTTTTTTTTTTTTTTTTTGCGGTACGCGGGCCTCTCACTGTTGTGGCCTCTTCCGTTGCGGAGCACAGGCTCTGGACGCGCAGGCTCAGCGGCCATGGCTCACGGGCCCAGCTGCTCCGCGGCATGTGGGATCATCCCGGACCGGGGCACGAACCCGTGTCCCCCGCATCGGCAGGCGGACTCTCAACCACTGCGCCACCAGGGAAGCCCTCAATTCACTTTTTTAAAACCCGAGATTATATTCATGTAATAATTATGTAAAATTTAAAACAATAAAACACAGAACTCCTAAATGTTCATACCCTTTTTCTCACCATTTCACTTTGCAAAATCTTCCAAATATATTTACAATAATTATGAGTCACTTTAATAATATTTGTATCTTAAATCCCAGGCTTTTAAAAACTTGATCATAAACTTTATAGAGCTTTTCATCATTTCTTTAAAAAGAAAATATTTTGCTCGTGATAACTGCATATCTTTGTGAATATACAGCAAACCACTGAATTACATACTTTAAAAAGGTGAATTTTATGCTATGTGAATTAAATCAAAATTTTCAAAAAAGAAAGCCTCTTGCTTCTGAGATTACAATGATTCCTAATATTCTTTAATGTACTGATGGAACTAGAGACATTTTGTAGATGAATGCTTTAACACATTTAAGCAATTAACACATTTTTAAACGCGAAGTAATTAACAAATCTCAAAACAGGCACACTATACCAACTATGGAAGACTGCTAACAGTCCAAACATATATATCTTTTTCGCCTTACTAACAGGATCCTAATTTTGATTCTGTTATAAAATATTTTCTTCCAGTTATAAAATATTTTATAAAATATAAAACACGCAACAGTTATAAAATATTTTCTTCCTTGGTCCCTACTGCTGTTCAGAGTAGCTGCATGATACTATTCTGGCCAATGAGCTATAAATAGAAATCTACTGCTGGAACTTCCAGGAAAGCTCCTGGTTTCCCAATAAAAGAGGGAGAGACTTGGCTTGGGATACCCCAGCCTTTCCCATCTTTTCTGCTTTTAAGTTGGAATGATGGCTGACAGTGCAGTAATGATCTTGTGACAGAACTGGAAACTAAAAGGAGACTTCCTTGGATACCTACACCAACTCTGGACTGCCTGTTTCTAAAGTGCTTATAATGAGAGAAAAATAAAAGCCTTAATTGGTTAAGCCATTGTAGTTAAGATTCTGTTATACGTAGGACAATATAATCCTGATACAATGATCAACAGAGTTATTGAAAAATATACACCATTATTATTTACTGACAACTAAATTAACACATCAATTAATTCAAAAGGAAAACCAACAGAGATCATACCTTAACAGCAGTATTTGGTTTCATACCACATCGGTACGTCTTTGCTATCTGTGGAGTTAGCTGGATTTCCTTGGTAAGTTGCCTCCATTTTCTACACTCAGGTTTTGTACATTGAACCTAGATGGAAAGTAAAAGTCAAGATCAATGGGTCGGCACCTCGTGAGCTAGCATTTCTATCTTCCACCTCTCACTTTGCCATCTTCTTCACATGATTTGGTCAACAACCGTTCAGCACTTCCAAGTAAATACCTTTTCTTCCCCTTGCGCCATGGCCACCCATAAAATCCACTTTTACCCCATCAGTCTAATTTCTGATTCAATACTAGCTCAGGCCCCGAGAAGTGCAAAGGGGATCTTAGTACTGTTGTCAGAATGGCTTTCTAGCTCTAACCTAAAGAAACAGAGTTAAATTTAGTTGCAGGTAGTCAAAAAGTATCACACTAAATGCATCAAAAAGTATCACACTAAATGCAATGTGGTATCCTGGATTGCATCCTGGAACACTAATGAAAACACTGAAGAAATCCAAATAAGTCTGTAATATACTTATTAGTACTGTACCAATGTTAAGTTCTTAGTTCAAAATATAATCCTGGTGTGTTAGATGATAACAGTAGGAGAAACTGGGTGAAGGATATACAGGAACTCTGTACTATCCTTGCAAATTTTCTATAAATTTTAAATTATTCCAAAATAAAAAAGCATGCAGATATCCATCTGCAGAAGAATGAAGTTGGGCCCCTACTTAACACACATACTAAACTTAAAATGGATCAAACACCTTAATGTAAAGAGCTAAAATGATCACATTCTTAGAAGAAAATATGAATCGATCTTCATGACCTCAGATTTGGCAGTGGATTCTTAGATATGACACCAAAAGCACAAGCATCAAAAGAAAAAAATGGATAAACTGAACTTCACCAAAATTTAAAACTTCTGTGCACTAAAGGACACTATCAAGAAGTGAAAAGACAACCTAAAGAATAGGAGAAAATATTTGCAAATCACTTATCTGATCAGGGCCCAGTATCCAGAATAGATAAAGAACACTCACAATTCAACAACAAAAAGACAAACAACCCAATTTAAAAATGGGCAAAAGACTTGAATAGACATTTCTCCAAAGAAGATATACAAATGCCAGCAAGCACAAGAAAAGACGCATTAGTCATTAGGGAAATTCAAATTAAAACCACAATGAGATACCACTTCACGCCCACTAAGACAGCTATAATTTAAAAAAATGGTAAACATGAGTTGGTGAGGATGTGGAGAAATCTGAACTCTCATACATTGCTGGTGGGAATGAGAGATGGTGCAGCAGTTAGCTATGGAAAAGGGTTATCAGTTCCTCGAAAAGTTAAACATAGATTTACTATGATCCAACAATTTCATTCCTAGGAATGTACCCAGAAGAACTGAAAACAGATGTTCAAAAATATTTGTATACAAATATTCACAGCAGCACTGTTTGCAGTTAACTAAAAGGTGGAGATGACCCAAATGTCCATCAACAGATGAAGGGATAAGTAAAATGTGGCAGATCCATAGAGTGGAATATTATTCCCCCATGAAAAGGAATGAGGTCCTAATACATGCTACAACAAGGATGATTCTCAAGTGCACTACGTTAAGTGAAAGAAGTCAAATATAAAAGGTCACATACTGCATGATTCCTTAATATAAAATATCCAAAATGGTAAATCCATAAAGACAGAAAGCAGATTAGTGGTTGCCAGGGGCTGAAGGCAGGGAGGAATGGGAGGTGACTGCTGAATGGGCACAGGTTTCCTTTGTGGATGCTGAAAATGTTTTGGAATTAGACAGAGGTGGTGGTTGCACAACATTGTGAATGTACTAAATGCCATTGAGGTGTACACTTTAAAATGGTTAATTTTATGTGAATTTTTTGTGAATTGAAAGTTATGTGGGGACTTCCCTGGTGGCTCAGTGGTTAAGAATCCGCCTGCCAAAGCAGGGGACATGGGTTTGAACCCTGGTCCAGGAAGATCCCACATGCCACAGAGCCAACTAAGCCCGTGTGCCACAACTACTGAGCCCAAGTGCCAAAACTACTGAGCCTGTGCTCTAGAGCCCGTGCTCCACAACAAGAGAAGCCACCGCAGCGAGAAGCACACACACTGCAATGAAGAGTAGCCCCCCCTAGCCACAACTAGAGAAAGTCCCCTTGCAGCAATGAAGACCCAATGCAGCCAAAAAATAAATAAATAAATAAAATAAATTTTACAAATAGTTATGTGAATTTCACTTCAATTAAAAAAATTTTAAGTATGCAGAGAGAAGCTCAAATTACCTGTAATATTAAATAAATTAGCAAATTATTTATTAAATGATGTTATATTTATATTATATATGCAATTGCTAAAATAGGTTTTCAAAAAACGGCTAGATGGAAAAATGATATAAAGTTAAATTAATAAAAAAACTCAGTTAGCAAAAACTTACATGCAAAGTATGATTTTAAACCTAATTAGGATTTGTATATAAAGCATGAAATTGTGTTTAAACATACATAGAAAAACATGAATAGAAAAAAAAGATGAGAGAGATATGCACCAAACTTAGCACTGACTATCACCAGCTGGTAATGAGTCTTTAGTTTCTTCTTTACACTATAGGTTGAATTACGTGATTTTTCTACAAGAATCAAAAATGTGATTTGCTTTAATAGTTACAGAAAGAATAAATGTAATTAAAGAAAACTTTCCTAAAAATTGGTATTTTCATCCATTCCTCTTGCATTTAGCTCTACAAATCCTTTACAGAACAGTAAAGCGTCTTTACCCAGTAGGGAAGCTGCTGGTCTGCCATGAAAGCTTTGGGACTAGGTTCAGTTTTTCCATTGCTAGTCCATATTTTTTTCCACGTAGTATATTTGTCATATCCATCCTTATGGCTGAAAAAGAATAAAAATAAATATATCAAGCTATAAGTTATTCAGGTTTTCAAAACAGGTGGCAGAAATCTTACATAAAGGACTTAACCAGCCATATTTTAAGGAGGGGGGTAGTTATCATGGCACCCATAAAACAGGTGGCATTCCTATCAATTTTAGTACTTAAAACTATCAAGAAGGGATGGTTACCTGTCTGTTCAGCACCCTCTAGTTGTCAGCATCCTCCCCCTAATCTTTGCATTCTGCCCACATGCATTGGCACAGAAGAAGCAGCTCCTAGACGTTTCAGATTTGCAAACTAAGGAGAATAACTGTCTCACAGCAGATGCTTTTTGAGCACTGAGTGTGCACACACATAAGTGTACACACATGCAAACTACAGCATCAAAGTCCTGGCCCACCGGTAGTCAGCACAGGTGTGGCTGAAACAGTGGAATAATTCAGTAAGCCTGGGGGCTCAGTCATAACCATCTGACCCCCTCCACCACCCAAGCCACCATCCTTTCCACCACGGAAACCTCAAACAATTATCAGAACAAACCTTCTATAGTAATGGTCAAAGCATTCATTACAGAAATGCTCCCCACAGGAGAGGTGATACCACCGGGATGTGTAGCCATTTTTGGCACATCTGAAAACAGCAAAAACGGGTAGCTTTGGTAATGAATAAACATTTCTTCTCATTTTGTTTTGTTTTTTCTAACATTTATCAAATCACGCTTTTTTTTTTAACATTTATCAAATTGCTTTATAAAAAAAAAATTAATCAAGCACCTCCTAGGAGCCCTTTTGCCTTACCTCCAACAATCAGAATTACAACACCCAGAATTATAACAGGGGAATCCTAACAACCAGATTACAGCAAGGGAAATGGAAAGGCCAACTGATACATAACAACGCATGGTGAGGACACAGGACTTAGATCAGTGGTACCCATCAGAAGGGCCTGGGACTTAGCAGTTTTATCAAGACTCCACGGAGTGATGATAGGGTTTCAGACATGAAAGAAGGGATGCCAGTGGCCTTGCTGCATGTGAGTGAAGGAGCAAAGTGTGGTCTTTAGTAATAACATCTGGCCCGATACTAAACAGTGAACGAATCTGGCCAGCTGGAATGGGACCATCCAGCAGGCAATCTAGTAAATATAACCTACCACACAGCCAATCATGTAGTAAAAGAATGAAATATAATGCCACTATGAACAGTAACACCACCACCTCTTTGTGATTAAAAAAACAAAGCAAAAAACCAAAAACAACAACAAAAAAAAAACCCAGGATATGTTTTCCAGGTTTTACTGAATGTTAACTGAAGATTTTTCTCTGGAAGTAAACGGTTATGCTTGGGGGCTTCCCTGGTGATGCAGTGGTTGAGAGTCCGCCTGCCGATGCAGGGGACACGGGTTCGTGCCCCGGTCCAGGAAGATCCCACGTGCCGCGGAGCGGCTGGGCCCGTGAGCCATGGCTGCTGAGCCTGCGCGTCCGGAGCCTGTGCTCCGCAACGGGAGAGACCACAACAGTGAGAGGCCCGCGTACCGCAAAAAAAAAAAAAAAAAAAAAGGTTATGCTTGGGTCATCCTAATAAAAATGGCAAGAGTACAGTTAGCTACACAGCTTTAATGAGACCTGTATATATCTGTTGGAGGAGAAGGTATGTTATATGAGGGAGAAAAGCAGCACAGGGAAATAAGCATATACTTGTCTCTCCAGGGAGGTCAAGGTTCTCTCTCCTCTGCCCCCACCTCTTACCCCCATCCCATCCTCAAACTGTCCCCCCTGCCACCCCCTACCACCAGAGATACAGCCATTGCGGATGGGACTGGAGGACACGGATTGGCAGAGCTGGGCGTGCTGTATACAAAATGGACGGGCAATGTCTCTGTTGTTGGATAACAAGTATCTCTATGTATCTTCAGGAAGACTATCTTTGAGGATGAATGCTCTCACCCGCAGGAAGGTGAGGCCAAGACCCACCATCTAAACAGACCTTTCAGAAGCGCTGGCAAAGCACACGGGACATGCGGCTGTACAGCCGGCTTTTTCGCATTTCCTGTACTTCTTCTCTGACCCACCATCTTCATCCTCGTCTGTCGTCTCTGTGGCCTTTTTCTTCACCTGAGAAAGAACCAGCTGAGGTTAAGAGTACACTGGCAGGGCCAAAGGCAAAGGCGGTGGGAGGTTTACTACTGAAATCACTTCCATGTTAGAAGTTCTAAACGTGAAGATCAACAGCATCCGGACAGTGGGGGAGGGGTTGATGATACAGCTATTTCCCTGAGACTGCACTGTGCAAATAACTCGCTAATTTGCTAGAAATTTAGAACTAGCACTTTGACAACAGCTCTCTGAGTAGAGAACTAAAATGCATATGAGCTTCTCTGAGGAAAAAGCAGTTTCAACTATACTTCAATAAAAAAATTTAAAAATTTTAAAAAAGCTGTATCATCAAAAATAAAAGCCACTCTCAAATTAAGGTTTTTTTTCTTTACTTAGAGCAGTTATATCCTCTCAGTATTATAGATCTTCAAAACTAGGGCTTCCCTGGTGGCGCAGTAGTTGAGAATCTGCCTGTTAATGCAGGGGACACGGGTTCGAGCCCTGGTCTGGGAGGATCCCATGAGCCACAACTACTGAGTCTGCGCGTCGGGAGCCTGTGCTCTGCAACAAGAGAGGCCCGCGCACCGCGATGAAGAGTGGCCCTCACTTGCCACAACTAGAGAAAGCCCTCACACAGAAACGAAGACCCAACACAGCAAAAATAAATAAAATAAATTAATTTAAAAAACAAAACAAAAAACTAGACAAATTCTAGAAAAAGAATTACATCATTCAATATTTTTCTTTAAAAAAAAAAAAGTCCTACAAGAGAGATGGCAGCAAGTAACCTGCTAACAGCACCCAACCAACTACAAGCTGAGGTCCAAATTCCTATCAATGACACCAAGCAAAGCATGATCTGGCCCCAGCTCATATCCTGGAGGCAACCCTACATCTGTGATTCTCTGAACACCCCATGCTGATTCACACTCTGCGCCTTTCACCTCTGCAGTTCCCTCTGCCAGATACACTTTTTTCCTACATTCTATCACTTTATCACACTGATTGTCTCAAGGTGAATTTCTCCACTAGGCTGCAAGCCCCTTGAGGGCTGGAATTACATCAACTCTAATTCTTCAGTCCCAATCACAGTAAGCCTGTTGTTCAAAACAGGTGCATTGAATGAACAAATGAGTGATACCTGCCTACCGGAGCTCCTCAAAGGAAGGCTATCTGGAGAATGATCAAAAGGTGCTTTTTTCTTTGTCCTCCCCCGTGGGGTTGCCATTGTATCAGAAAATCTGAAAACAAACAAACAAACATTAAATATTAGCATCTGCTAATACTTTCAACACTCTGGAGTCAAGTTATTATGTAATTTAGTTGGTAAGAGTATATGTGCCACAGTCAGATGGCCTGAGTGTGAAGCTATTGCTTTCAAGTTACTTAAGCTCGCTAAGACTACACCTCAGTGTTCTCATATGTAAAATGGGCACAGCCAGAGTGTACCCTAGCATTGGTGTGAAGATTAAGTAAAATAACTAATTTAAAGCACCAGACCTGGTATAAGTACTCAGTAAATGTTATCCATTAGTAGTATGTACATTTACATATAAAAATGTAACCACACGAATGACCAATAAACAACTGACACTACTGTTTATAAAATTCAATGAGTAAAAATATCTCATTTTTGTTTGTAATATTCCTCTCTATCTCACTGCAACTTCTTAGTTCCTGAATTTTGCTCTCTTATTATACTTTAAAAAGAACACTCATTCATTCCTTCTCAATAAAACCCAACAAACAAATCTCAGGCACACTGTCTAGTCACTAGTGAATACAGGAATCTGGGTTGGATAGTCAGTAATATTTTCCACTGGACAAATGTTATGAGTTCTCAAACTAGTCTAATAACAGCACAGTTAAAGAAACATTAAGAACCAAAAGTCTACATGAAAAATAATGCATAAAACCATGAATGATTAAGTTATCATATTAGTATTTTTTCAATTAAATTCAATAAGGAATGAAAAATGCTTAGCATAAGTACTCAACAGTGTATGGATCCTACAATTATCACACATCTCCGTCCTTGATCCATATTTACTACACACACATACACTCACACAAAACGATAGCATGAGAAATAAACAGGACATACCTATAGATAAGAAAATGGAAAGTGGAAAAGTGTTTTTATCTTAAAATATAAATCCCACATATATGATCTTAATCTTGGGGAAAAGCTTTAAAGGGCCTGTAGTCCTATTGTTTCACTATAAACCGTAATCCTATTGTTTGCACTAACATTCATAAGCGCATTTTTCATGGATTATTAACATCACGTGTGAAGACTTTCAGTCTGCCATCTATAACAACTTTGAGAAATCTTGACACCGATGTTATGGATAGTTTTTCTTTGACTCAGTCTTCACTTTCTCAAAACCATTATGTTAGTTGTGAACAAATATACCTTATGCATATTCTGAAATGCATTACAGTTCTTCAACCATTAAAAAAAATTGCCATTAGTGCCACAGCACTCATTACACAGTTGGATAAAGAACTAATGATTTTAAAAGTACTACTGTCTACCTATAATTCTTATACCCTGAGAAGGCTTTCTGGATCACATTTTCAAAATTTTGTCCAATCTAACCAATCTTTTTATGTAAAACATATCCCAAATTATTCATAAAATGAACCATGAATAGAGCATGTGTAAACAATGTATACAGTATACATTAAGTATTGCAGCAAAAATATTTGAGTCTAATGTGGGGTTTAGGAACATAAATAAAATCAGGTTCATGCAACATTTGACAGTGTTACCTGGGCAAGTAAGCACTCTCAAAAGAAAGCTCTCTCAAAAGAAAACATAAGGCTTCCCTGGTGGCGCTGTGGTTGAGAGTCCACCTGCCGATGCAGGGGACACGGGTTCGTGCCCTGGTCCGGGAGGATCCCACATGCCACGGAGCGGCTGGGCCCGTGAGCCATGGCCGCTGAGCCTGCGCGTCCCGAGCCTGTGCTCCGCAACGGGAGAGGCCACAACAATGAGAGGCCCGCGCAGTGCAAAAAAAAAAAAAAAAAAAGAAAGCATAGATTCTGGAAATTTCATCAAACATTTTAACCCAACTGTATACTGAAAAACATGTATTTGATTGCAATGAAGAAATATGTAATTCAAGAAATGGTTAAGAGGAAATGAAAACATTAGCTATAAAAGCCATTAAGAAATCTGTGTTGTCTGGGAAAAATATGATTGAAGATTTTTAGGGCAGTAATTTTGTCTCAGTTAATTATACAATTAACAGTTATGTACCTTCATCCTTTTTTTTGACACTTACTGTAATCTCTGTATTTTCACTGTTGCTGGGTTCTTGGGGCTTAAAATAGAGGAAAAAAATTTAAGTTGGAAGGACTACAGTTAATTGTGCTTTTAATATAGTCTTAGAAATATGATCAAAAGTGTCATTAAAACAAATTAGTTTACTGGAAGTGCTTTCCCACCTGGTTCTTCAAATTAATAAACTCACCTAACATTAAGTATGATCAATTTGTTTCAGGTTCAATATGACTTTATAGGCATGTTTCTTCCTAATTTTAAATTCATAGCTTTGGTTTTCTTTCAATGTGACAAAAGAAAGAAAAAAAGGTCGGGGGGGCATAAATATATAGGTGAATATATCAATGTCTAGATTTCTACTTTAATAATTCCCAGGATTTTTTCAGAAGTAGCTTATTCAAAAAGCTTTTGAAAAAGACACAGAATTCATAAAAATATGAATCTAAAGAACTCCAGGTTGGAATAAAAATTTATAGCGGTGTTAGCATAATTTCTCAAAACTGGACAAAATACTAGAAACTTCTTCAGAGACAAAAGGAGCAAAAGTTTCCCTTTGGGCCACCTGAAATTCTACCCACAGTAATCAAATTTTCCGAAATATGGATCCAGTTCAATTGCCCGAATGCTTTGTTGACTACTTTCTCTGCATGGAAGATAATTAATTATTAATGGTCATTTTCTCCTGTACCTCTTGACGAAACCGTCCCTCCCACTCGCCTTCCTTCCACTAAAATAGGTTAAAAAAAAAAAAAAACCAAAGTGTAAAAGCCTCGAGTTGTGTGTGCACAGGTGGAGTGACGGATCTCCCCAAAGGGAGTGGTCTATGGACGCCCGTACGCTCTCCCGAGGGAGGGCTGGGCCTCCAGCTGGCTAGGTTCCAGATCACGGAACCCCAACTCATTACAGCTGGGCCTGCCCATTCCTTCCTCTTTCACCTGCCGGTTGCTAGGCTGTTGACTAACAGCTACCGTAATCGGGCCGCCCCCTAGGGGTCCCGGGTCCCAGCGGAGTTACCCCAGCAACCTGGCAATGCCGTTCGCGTCTCAACGCGTGGTCGCGGCGCCGCAGTCGAACTAATACCACCTGCGAGGCCGTGCCGGCTCCTCGCCGCCACGCTCTCGGCTGGGAAGAACAGCCAGGGAGTTCCTACTCCCGGACTGTGGGTCCCCAACCTACTCCCCGCAGGTACTCCCCAGGTGACAGGGCACTGACAGCCCCCAGGAGGGAGCCCCAACGTTCCCTGTGCCAGATGCAGCCGCCTCTCTTTCTGAAAAGCTTTCTCGTCTCTTCTCCGAAGTCGAAGAAGCAACAGCCTCCCCGGGCTCACCTTTGCGCTGGAGTCGCGGCGAGAAGGCACCGCTGTACAGAAAGGAAATATTGCGGGGAGGGGGGGTTAGGAGAAACCCGCAGCACCGCGATGAACCGGGGAACCCGGTCGCTGCAACACCCCAGCCCGGGAATTCCCCCTTTCTCAGGCTGGGATCCCCACCTCTCACCCCCTACCAATCCGGGGAAGGAGGTATAGCCCCGAGGGCACCGGTCCGCCTCCCACCCGGGCAAGGAGCGCTGCACAGGGGCAGGAGAGCGTGCACCCCGGCCAAGCTGCTTTGTGCAGAACTGTCACCCGAAATCCGCCGCCGCCCCCACGCCCGCCCCCGGAGCCGCGTGCCCCCCACCTCAGAGCGCAGGCGAGACCTCGCGCGCCGCCCGGAGCCGCGGGCGCCTCTCCGGAGCCGCGCGCCGAGCGCACAAGACGGCAGGATCCGCGCCGCGAGCCGCAGCCCCCGCTCGGACGCCGCCGCCGCTGCTTCCGCCCCTGTCACGACGTGACCCGGGGTGGGAGGAGCCGGCGGGACGAGGGCGGAGTAGGGTACCCGCCTTCGCCTTCGCCGCGCTACTCGCCCCGCCCTGGCCATTTCCGCCGCTGAGCAAGCCGGGGAGCGTGGGGAGGGGGGCGGGGTCTGTGCGCCACGGGAGGGGCGGGCCCGGGGGCGGGCCCGGGGGCGGGTCCAATAGCAGGGCTGAGCCTGGGGCTTAGGGACTCAGCTGGTGAGGCCCGCGGCAGCGCCAGAACCAGCAGCAGGCGACGGACAGCGCACAAGGTAGGCTCCGCCGGGTGCAGAGAGGGTGCGATGACCAATGGGACGTTTGCTAGGTGTGAGTGTGTGATCGGATTCCGGAACGGGGCGTCCCAGCCATCCGCGCCCTGAAATGGGCTCAGGGAGCCTAGTGGGAACGGGGAATAACGAGATCAGGTAGTGAATGACCTTTCTGAGTCCATGGTTAAAGTGACCCCAAAGCATTGTTGGGTATTGTTGATTTTAAGAAAAGAGAAGTACTTGCCGGGACAGTGAGGGGAACTGGGGTGCTGTAAATATTGTCTTGCTCCATGGTAATTGCATAGGTTGTATGCATGTATAAAAATTCACTGAGCCATACTCTTAAAATTTGTGCACTTTAGGGAAGTTATTCTTCAACTTACCAAAATTTTAAAATAAATCTAAAGTAGAAACATGTTTTTTTGAAAAGGTGAGGCGGAAACCAGTCTTGGGAGTCCACCCAAGGAGAACTTGGGCGACCAAACTAGCACATCTGATATTTCTGTGTATGGGTAAGAATGATTGTGAAATTTGCCTTTCCTGATTCTTATAATTTTGCACTTTTATCTTGCTTATAGAAAGAAATTTTTTATTTCTCCAGAAAAGGATGTGGACAAGTACAGGTTGAGAAGCTATGAGAACACCTAAGAAGTGATTAAGTTATATTCATGATGTTAAGTTATATTTCAAGTTTGTGTAAGAGGGGTAGCGTTGAACAATTCCAGGCTGCCCTGGCTCAGTGATAAAATTATTTTCCCTTTTGTTTTAAGTAGAGAACTGTTTATGAGGGCTCAAGTTCAGGTTCCAAAGTTTCTGGCTGAATGTGGAAATGGGAAAACTGCAACTCTCTTTTGCTTTTCTGTACCCAGTACATCAGATACTTCCCTCTGACCTCTCAGAAAACCCTGAGTGTCACCTCTTGACTTCGTCAGGGCCTTGCAAAAGCCATTTGTTAACAAATGTTTGCTGGGAAGTGAATTTGTGTTCCCAATTCCAAGAGAGGTGCCTTCTCCTTAAATCCTAAGCACACTGAAGCCAAATTTTGCCATAAAGGGAACTTTTCCTTGAATAACTGCTTTTCCATGAATAATGATTCATGGATGAATCATTAAATTAACTCCACCAAGAGTAGCGTGCTAGTGTAATCCAAACTAAATTAGTTTCACTAATGACTCAAAGGATATGTTACAACTATTGTGTTGTATCATCCTTACATGACAAATTGCACGTTGAAAGGACAGACATTTTCCTCATACCTTCAGGTAGATTTGCAGTTATGTTCACATGTCCTTTTTTCTCAGTTCCCTTTGTAAAAAGGGGGAAAAAAAGGAACAAAGAGTGTTGTTCATCATCCAGTTATACTAAGGGTTAAATCACAACCCCTGCAGAGGGGGATGTACCCCAGGTGATTTAGGACTTCAGGAGGGAAAATAAGGGTGAGGCATTCTGTGTTTTGTATAAATGGCCCCTAGATAGCATGCCTCAGGGAGAATTTCAATGGCCCCAGATTCTTGCATCTTCTTGTACAAAGAAATCACTAAAATCATTAACTTGAGGTATCTGTTCTTTGTGATTAGCAGTAATCTTTTACCAAGATGTATGCTAGACTACATGTTTTTCCTAGTCAAAAAAAAAATCTTATACATGTGGAGCATATATATTTGGAGCATTTCCTCAGAGGTATCAGAAAGTCTCTCTCCCAGGCTATCATCCTCAGTAAGGTCCCCGAATAAAATTGAAACTCACAACTCTTATGTTGTGTGTTTTTCTTTAGGTCAATGCCTTTGTGTGCATTTTCCCATACCAAAAAAAAAGCTATAAGAAAATTATTTGAAAATGCAAACTTGTGGGGTAGAGACGGGATATTGAATCTGTGCATCTACTTTTGCTTCCTCCCGAAACTCCACCAAAACAACAGCAGGATTTTTAAAGACATAAAGGGAAGACAGAAGAGAAGATAAAAGCAATAAAAATTTGAAACCTAGAAAGCAGATGGACGAGTGATAAAGGATTTTGCAGACTGAAGAAAGCTAAATTCTAAACCAGCAATGGGGAAAGCCAATGAGCAATCCTATTTGCATTATAGAATCCCCCAATGCTCAGGAATTAGCAGCACCTGGTACCTCAGGGAGATGGAAGGGTATGGTTGAAATTAGGAGGATTGCTTGAAATCCTGGTTCCTAAAAGGCTAAGTACCCAGATCCCTTTCCCAATTCCCTGCAACCAAGTATCTCTTCTTCACCACAACAGCAGACTTTGGGGGGGGTTTATTCCCTGGAGAGGGTACAGTCTTAGACTGGGAAGATACAGTTCACAGTTGGGGATGGGAGTACCGTACTGAAAATATGGGGTTAATTGAACACAGGCGAACTGAATGCTGGGGCCCTTTCCCACTGTTCTCCTTTTCTCATGTGAGTATAGAACCATGGTCCCAAGGACTCAAACTTTCAACGGGAATTGGGAAGTCCATCTATGGAAAGTCCAAAGAAAATAAAGATAATGACATCTAAGTTTCCAAATAATATCTATTCACATCATCCTGCAGAGAAGCTTACAGTCCAAATAAGCCCCATCCACAAACTTAAACTTATAATCAGCTTTTTGGTATTTACTCTTAAATGTGAGTAGATAATAAGAATTGCTAGGAATTTGAGGACAGTCACTAGTTTGAAAGGTAGAAGACAAAACCAACAGAAAAAATGACTCAGTAACAGACCATGCAGGTAAATAAGAGAAAATATTATATACATTCTATACATGAAATAACAACAAAATAAAATGAAAAGAGAACATCAGAAACAAAAAGGAGCTCTTGAGAATTAAAGACTTGAGAGCAGAAAAGAAAAACTAAGTAACAAGGTAGAAAGATAAAAATAAGGTGGGCTGTCAGAAAATAGGACAAAACGATGAAGAGTTGGAAAATAGAAAAAAATATGAGAAATTTAGAGCACTGGGTCAGGAGGTTCTACAACCATAAAAAGGGGTCCGAGAAAGAGAAATAGAAAAAAAGGACCAAAATCATCATCTGAATAATTCAAGAATTTTTCCATAATTGAAGGATATGAGCTTCCAGATTAAAAGAAGTCAGCCAGATGGATGAAAACAGACCCAGGATAAGGCATAGAGTTAAGAAATTGCAAAGACTAAGGGGCAAAGAAAAGCTTTGAGAGAGAGAAAAATATTGGCCACATGGAAAATATCAAGATCCAAATGTCTTTGAATTTAAGCAGTAACTCTACAAGCTAGATGACAAGGGAATGATTTCTTCAGAATTGTGAGAGAAAATGTTTTCTAACTAAGAATTCTTACCCAATAAAACTATACATCGAGGATGGGGAATAAATAGTGTGAAGACATTTTATACATGTAAAATTGCCAAAAACCTTTTCTCCCATGCACTCTTTCTCAAAAAGCTGCCAAAGGTTGTATTTTACCAATATAAGGGTGGTAACCAAAAAAAAAGGAAAATAGCCAATAAAGGAAACAGGAGATTCATCAAAAGATAAGAAGGAAGGCTCCAGGATGGTGATAGATAAAGAATGCAGAAGGCTAGCTGTGTACCAGGAGAAGACAGCATCCAGTTCAGAAAGCTATTCTCTGAGATGACATTGATAGGCTATCTGATAACCGAAGAGATTGAGAGTGTATTGACAGGAGATTGGGAGAACTTAGAGTTGAATTAGTAATAAATATATGGAAATTTTATAAATGAAAAAGCCAGATAGTTATTAACTATAGAATAAAAAGTTGTACAGAAAAGGAAAAGTAATCATAGAATTCTATGTGGCTTACCTGTGAATAGTATTTACCTAGTCATAATAATGTGAACTTGAAATGTTTAATCACGAATATGCTATATCTATATGGAAAGGATAGGAAAAGTAAGAAGGTGGTGTGTGTGTGTTGGGAAGTTGAAAGAGGACTAAATGCTTATCTTTTCTAGATGCTTCCTAGAAATAAAAAATTAAGAAGATACAAAATAAGCATGCTATTTGAGTTATATTTTGAGTTATATTTCAAGATTCAGCTAAAAGAGTTAAAGATTTTTTTCTCTCATTGGAAATGGGGACTGCTGCTTTCATAACTCTGTTGAACTCTTTGAATTGTGTGCATTATAACATTGATTAAAAAAATAAGAAGTAAACATTAAAGGAAATTTTAAAAATTAAAGAGTGAGATGCTAGGAAAGATTCTAAGCTTACAAAAGTTATAATGCCTGGTTTTTTTTATCTGTCCTCTCTTTTTTTTAAACTTAAATTCTTTTACTCTAAGATGTAATTCAATTTATTTAAAGATCTTTCCTAATGTGTATTATGAGGTATGCCTCTACCATCAGATTCACTGAAAAGTAATTTTTTGTATAGCTTTTCCATGAATATTGAAATATTTTTTAAAAGCCATACTGCTGGGACTTCCCTGGTGGCACAGTGGTTAAGAATCCACCTGCCAATGCAGGGGACACAGGTTCAAGCCCTGATCTGGAAGATCCCACATGCCGCAGAGCAACTAAGCCCATGTGCCACAACTACTGAGCCTGCGCTCTAGAGCCCGCGAGCCACAACTACTGAAGCCCGCGCGCCTAGAGCCTGTGCTCCGCAACAAGAGAAGCCACTGCAGTGAGAAGCCCACGCACCGCAACGAAGAGTAGCCCCCGCTCGCTGCAACTAGAGAAAGCCCGCGAGCAGCAACAAAGAACCAACACAGCCAAAAATAAATTAATTAATTAATTAAAAACTAAAGTAAAATAAAAGCCATACTGCTGAGAATAATAGGTTTTTTCTTCATTCATCAATAGAATTGAAATGCACTTAAGTGACAACCTTGCAAACATTTTCCACTTAGGCATTGGAGACATTTGTTTCTGAGTCAAAAGCTATCTACAAAACCATGGCTAATACAAGAGAAGTACTTGATGCTGAAGAGTACCCCAACACTGAGGCACAGAAAAACCGAGTGCTAACTCTGGAAGAATGGCAAGAAAAGTGGGTGAATCACAAAACTGCATTTCACCAAGAACGAGGAAATCAGTAAGAAATGTTTACATTTCTTTATATCAAATATTGGTCTATAACAGAAATGCTCTATCAGAAGCTGACTTTGGAAATAGAAATAATAATATAGATACCCATTATTTGATTTTAAGATGCACATTTTTAGTTTTTCACATTGGAGCATCTCTGAAATCAGGATGCATCTGTGTCATGTCATAGTTGAATTGGCAGTGATATTTCTTCTCATGGAGTATAAGTAATGGCGTGACTTACAGTTGATGACATCTTAGATTTATGAAATGTCTTTTTTTTAATCCCCTATAACATTTGTTGGGCATACATGTTTATACATATGCAGATGCTCAAGTTATATTAATGCTGGCATCTCTTTATACTGAAAAGTGGTGGTGTTCTGACTTTGCTTTCCAATAGCATGTGTTCAAATGTTAAAGTATTATCTATATGGTGGAAGAAGAGAAGCTGAGAGAAATTAATAAGTGAGCTGAATGCTTAGCAATGTAATAGTAGTAGTAGTAGTGGGCTTTGAAGCAGCAGCAATAAAGATGGGTCAGTGCTGAGTAAAGTGGTCGTGACAGATGTTCCTTCTTCCAGGCAGCCACCCTGACTGCCCAGGAGACATCATTATTATTATTACATTTGCACACTAAGTAATAGTTGGGGTATCATCCTAGAACCATTGTGTGAGTTATCTCTGTCATGTAGCTGGCCTTAGAAGACACACACACACAGGTATACATTTTCAAAACATATCAACCAAGGAAAAAATAATTTTTTATGTTTAATTACTAATCGGGAAAGCCCCAGGTTTGAGTCACATTAACTGCTTCCTAGTTACCTGACTGAGCAAGTTGCTTAACCTTCCTGTTTCTTCATGTATAAACTGGAGATTTTAATGAATAATGTTACCTACTTCATAAGGTTTTTGGGAAATATTAAGTGAGGTAATACATGAAATGTACTTAGCATTGTAAAATTGTAGTCCTTTCCTCTGTGTCTTGGGCTAATTAAAACAACTTTTTTTTAATCCCCAGGCTATTAAAGAAGCATTTGGATACTTTTCTTAAAGGCGAGAAAGAACTGAGGGTATTTTTTCCTCTTTGTGGAAAAGCAGTTGAGATGAAATGGTATGAGCAGATAAGCATCAACCTACTTTCTTGTCTTGATGATAAACACTTTGGGTGAATAATAGGATGTAAGTTTAAAAAATTCCATTCTCAGGAAATGCACAGGGATTCTATATTTTTATTAGACTAATACTGATGGGTTCATAGAGGTAACACTCTCAAACAGGAAGACAGTGCAGAAACAGAGGGGAGAACTAGTCTTTCTTTTTTTTTTTTTACATCTTTATTGGAGTATAATTGCTTTACAATGGTGTGTTAGTTTCTGCTTTATAACAAAGTGAATCAGTTATACATATACATATGTTCCCATACCTCTTCCCTCTTGCGTCTCCCTCCCTCCCACCCTCCCTATCCCACCCCTCCAGGCGGTCACAAAGCACGGAGCTCTCTGTATTGAGTTTCTAAGCAAAAGAATTAGTCTACAATCAAAGTGGTGGGGGAGGCGGAGGATGCAACCAGCCTTCCCTCTTAAATTTCCTTCATCTTTGTGTGTGGTTTAGTTTTTGTAGGTGGTTTTGGAATGTAACGAAGTTAATTTTAGGTATTTTAAATAGAGGTGGACAGAAAAGCTCAAAATGAATTACAGCTTTTTGGCAAAACCGTGTATATTCCACAGTTCAACTCAACTCTCCCTTCCCTCTACGAGCACATAGGAGGTTTTGTTTTCATGAATCATTGCTAATAAAACCAGTGATAAAGAAAATATTTCTTATGAGTAATTCTCTGTGAAGAGAATTCACTTTAATTCACAAGCCACTGTCACTATGGGTTACCCTAAAGTCACAAACCTGGCAATCGTTTCCTATACAGAATTTGTTGTGATGATAATGTACAGGCGCTATCGTACATGCCAAGACATAATCTTGTATAAGCTTGAACGTTGAGAACTTTGATCGTCAATCAGGAAAGAAAAATAAAATATATGAAAATGATTAGTAAATGAAAAAATAGTAACTTAAAAACGCTCTCTTCCCTACATAAATACAGATGGGCAAACTACAGAACATGTGTGCATTGGGAGTGGATTTCTGAGCGGGGACGGTGACATTTTTGCAGCCAGCCCCCTGCTCCCTCAACTTGTAGCTGAGAGCATTTGTGAGTGGCTGCTGTGGCTTAAGATTCTAGGGTGGCCACCAAATTGAGAACATTATATCCTAACCAACTCACTGAACCAGAAGAAAGAATTACTTTGCAAACTACCTGCAAGAAAAACATTAACTCTATGAGCAGATTGTCTTATTGCTGTGTCATAAGTGATAACAATCTAGTTCTAGCAGAGGCTTTGAGACAAGGTTAGAAAATGGTATCATGAAACAGCCAATTAAATGTGATTGTTGAAGATTTAGGGTCTAAAGTCCTTTGTAATAAAAATGCCAGAACTAAGCTACTGTAATTGTATAAAAGTTATTATATTAGAGGATTTTTCACTTATGTAACAAATTTGTGTATTAAGGTCTATACAGATATCAGATGTGAATAGATAAACTATGAGCTGAAGCCCAAAAGCATTAACATAAAATGTTTAAGACATTTCCTTAGGTTTTGGTTTTCTTTTAGGACAATATATTCCAGTATAATCCAGCCTATGCCAGTCTATAGTAGGCTATGGTTCATTTTTCCATATGTTGAGTAGAAGTAAAAATCCATGCAGCTGGTTTGGGTAACTTTTTTGTTTATATTTTATAACTTCAAAAAATGTATGGAGAATAAAAAAAAAATTCCATGTATGTTAACTTACAAATTTCCCAGGAAATGTGAAAGACAAGTTATTAATATGTATGTTTTAGAACTATAAACAGTTCATGTTCTGACCACATTGAAAGTGTGTCCTCTTGTGTAGGGAATAGGTACCATCAGTTCTGCTATTGTTCAGTTGTTTTGAAAATGCTAATTGCATTCTAACTCCACTGATACATTAAGGAACAACTTGAGCATGGTTTGAATTTCACATCTGCTTATATGTAATTTTGTCTGCAAGAAACATGAGGTGAAAGCAGATAACAATACCCAGCTCTACTAAACCGTGTATAAATAGACAAAATGCACCCATGCACAAACCTCAGCTATCTCCCAGATACCTCAGTTCACCTCGGTGTGCTGTGAGCCACTTGCTCCCATCCACAGCCAGTGTTGGAACTTTCCATGGCTGCCAATAATCCCCCTTCCATTACTTTACAATAACTTGAAAGCTGCAGCCCTTCCAACGCCTACAAGTCTACAAGTAAACTTCAGGTCTCTCTCAAGGTAAAGTGCCATGTTGTAGTATTTATATATTTTGTAACCATTTAACATGTAAAACTGTGCCACCATGTCTATTAGGTTCTTGTCTTTTTTCTTTTTAATGTGGCACTAAGTTTTTTTTCTTAAGTACTATTTAATCCATTTTATTTCTAAATACTGTTTGATTGCATATTATTGAGAAAATCCTGATTCACGGAGATGAATTATGGCAAATGTGCAGCAGCTTTTTCTTAAAAAAAAAAAACCTTTTTAAAAATTAAGGTATAATTGACATACAACATTATGTTAGTTTTAGGTGTACAATATAATGATTTGATATTTGTATATACATATATTGCAAAATGATCACCCCAATAAATCTAGTTAATCAATACATAGTTACAGAACTACATAGTGTTGTGTGTGATAAGAACTTTTAAAATCTACTCTCTTAGCAACTTTCAAATATGCAGTACAATGCTACTAACTATAGTTACCATGTTGTACATTACATCCCCATGACTTATTTATTTTATAACTGAAAATTTGTACCTTTTGACTTCCTTCACCCATTTCACCCATTGCTCACCCCCAGCCTCTGGCAACTACCAATCTTGTCTCTGTATCTATGAGCTTGTTTCTGTTTTTTGTTTTCTTTCGATTCCACATATAAGTGAGATTATAAGCTGTTTGTCTGTGTCTGACTCATTTCACGTAGCGTAATGCCCTCAGAGTCCATCCATGTTGTCATAAATGGCAAGATTTCAGTTGTTTATAGCTGAATATACTCCATTAGGACAAAGTTGTTTAATGTGTACTCCAACCCCCATTTTCCCCAAAGCCTCATGATTTTTACTGCATGATTTTGCATGGTGTGTGATTTTAAAAAATGCATATGTTGCATAACTGACTTATGTGTTTATTTAATGTAACATAAAATCAATACTGTACCTGGGTATTTGTGCCACTAGTGCTGTTTTCTTTGAGGTCCAGGATCCCAAGACTGAATTCTGTAATTATAAAGCTTACTAGAAAAATACTGGTAAGCTTTTGCATATGGTAATCAAATAAATTTCTGGATAGGGTTTAGTGTAAGTGGAAATTATAAGATTATTATAGAAATGGACGATAATGTTCTAGAGCCGAGTGCTCCAGTACGGTATCTACCAGCCCCATGTGGCTGTTTAAACTAAGTCACGTGAGCCACGTCTCAAGGGCTCAATAGCCTATGTGGTTAGTGGCTGCTGGATTGGATAACACAGGTATAGATTTTTCCATCATCACTGAAAGTTTTAATGGACAGAGCTGATTTAGAGAACTTGAAAAGCATATCTAATTCATAGGATGCTTTTAAATCAGAAACTCTTCCAATCAAATCCATTTGTAGTAAATCAACATGTTAAGGTATAATTTTCCAAACTTTTAAATTTTTCCTAAGGTCGTATAAATCATTTTTTCAGAATTCCACATAGCATAAGGTTTGAGAATATATAGGTCCACTTTCTGTGTATCTACATGTTCTGTGAAACGTTGTGAGTCTGAATTCAAATAAATCCCTTAAAATTAAGGAAAATGTATGCTTATTGGTATATATCCTTTTACTTAGTACTGTATTTGAAATAAAAATTTAAGTGTAATTATATGATTTTATGCAGGTTTGCAGACCGAGGACACAGTGTAGTTGGTGTGGAAATCAGTGAACTTGGCATACAGGAATTTTTTACGGAGCAGAATCTTTCTTACTCAGAAGAACAAATTATGGAAATTCCTGGAGCCAAAGTATTCAAGGTGTGTTTTGATTTTGGTAAATAGTTATTTCCATACCCCCAGAAGAAAGTTTTTCTCAGCATGAGTAAGTGAGGATACTATACAAGTGTCAGATGACCCCACTTTATCACCAGATTCACCTGGATATTATACAGTGTAAGGAGCATAAAAAGATAAACAGTAGCTAGGTGTGAACAAATATATATAAAAGCCAAGGTCAAAGCTTATTTGTCGTGTTTTTGATTTGGGTTCGTTTGATTTTTAATTTATAAACAGGTGTTTCTGAGAACCTGTCTTGTGCCACACCCTGCATAAGACACTGAAGAGATGAAAACACAGTCCCTGCCCTAAAGAATCGCTTAGCTTAGGAGAGAAGAGGAACAAAGGAGGCTGTTTATCATACATGGACTAAGTGTAATGACGTGGGGTATTAAGGGAACAGAGAGGAATGTTTCCTAACCCAGCCTGGGGGAGCTTCCTGAAGTGTGTCGCCACACCTGAAGTGTGGTGACAGATAGGGCTAGGACAGGCAGAGAGTCAGGTCATCCAGTCCAGATGTCCTGTAAAGCTGGTACCTGAATGTGACACAGCCAGATTTTCTTTTGTGACCGACCACCCTTGTGGCCTCCAGGGAAGTGAGCTTGAACGGCAGTAGCCTCCTGGCAAAGAGACCAGATAGGAGGTTGTGAGCAGTGGTCCAGGAAGGAGATCCTGAAGGGCTGCACCGGGAGTGTGATGGGGCACTTAGAGGAACAGATAGATTAAAATGATGTTTAGGGTGTCAAACTGGGAGGATTTAGTGATTAATTGAGTGGGAATCCAGCGGGTGGTGAGTTCCCATTTCCAGCTCAGATGACTGGTTGGATAGCAGAGAATAAAGGAGAAGCAAGTTGAAGAGCAGAGAAAATGAGTTTTGTTCTGGAGATGAGTTTAGTTAATGAGTTTAGAGATGTTTAAAAGACCTGTGGCATGATAAAGGGGTAACTGGCAAACGTCTCTGAAGCATGTGCCAAGCATTTGGGCTGGAAATGATAGATTTGGGAGTTGTCCTCCTCCTGTGACCAGAACGATCCGGTGGAACTGCTTCGCTAGCTTGGGGTAATAATGTGGAAATAAACAGAAACCACCCCAGTGAGAACAAGCAGAGGCTGTCAATTCAGAGGGAGGCGCCGACTGCATTTGTCAGAGGCTCAAAGCCTGGCACGGGGGTGGGAAAGCTTTCTAGAGAAAAATGCAAAGGCTTCTGGCGCTGTTGGCTAACTAGAAGCGGCATCCCTTGTGATTGGTTTGGGAAGCGTATTTGATTTTGAGCTAGAAGAGAGGAGTGGGGTGGAGGGGAGGCGTAAAAATCAGGGAGGCTGGCAGTCATTGACCACGTCCTGCAAGGCTGTGGTTAGGCTTCCCTGGCTAGTTGCTGCAGAGGTTATGAGTCCGAGCTCTCTTACCAGATGTGGTCTGGCCACCATCCGTCTGTACATTCGGTCTCTCGCAAAGCACTCTCTTTTCTAAATATTGAAATTAATTGCTCAGGTCACTAGGAAACTTGCTAGGACGTTATTTTACAGCTTCCTCCCACTCCATTCTTAGATCATCTAAGAATTCCCGTTTGCTCAGTCCGGAGAGGCTAGTCCTCTTCCAGACTCCTTGGAGCAGTGGTTCTCAGCCCTGGTGGCACATTTGAAATTATCTGTGGATCTTTTAAAATTCCTAGTGCCAAGGCCTTGACTCCAGCTGATTCAGTCAGAACCTCTAGAGATGGGGCCTGGCATCAGGTCTATTTAAAGCTCCTAGGTGATTCCAGTCTGCAGCCAAAGTTAAGATTCACGGGCTGTTCTCCCTGCCTCCAGGCCCCTTCCTCTCAGGGCTGACCCCCACTGTGCTTCCAGACTGGTCTTCAAAGAGCCGCCCACCTCTGTTGCACCTTATTTCAGAATAAAATCCAACATTTGCACATCCTGAAGTACATCTCCTACCCTGCTCCTCCCCCCACCTCCCAGACTTCTCACCTCCCACACCCGTGATGTCAGCAGATGCATCCAGCCAGTTCTTCGGCCACCTTTTGTTCCGCCTTTCCCGGTGCTCGGGCAGTGAGTTCCCTGCTCTGTCTGCTCTGTTCCCACAGGTCTGGGCACACACAGCCAGAACAGTACAGCCCGTTCTGTACCGTGATGGTTCTTTGTTCCCACACCTCTCTGCTCCACCAGGCTGTCCTCACTGGGGTCAGAGACTGTCAAATTCACTGCAGTATCTAGAACTTGGGCTAGTCCTGTCTACAAGGTGCTCAGGAAATAAATGCTCATCAGTCTGTGCATGAAAGAGAGGACACTGGGGAGTCAACACAACTGCACTTTTCATGAGTAACTTTTAAAATGTCTGTCCTTTCTCTCTCAGTCTGCCTGGTAATTGATTGATGTGTATACTTGTCATTAGGGGGTCAAAATATTAGGATTTTGCTAAAGTAAATATTGCTAAAATATAACAAGCTCCAAAATGAGTAATAGTTAACTGATCTTCATGATTAGCCAATCTGATTTTCCTTTTTGAGTTGATCCAAAAGAACCCCATACAGGTTTTTAAGTTTAAAAAGTTCCATTAAAAGTTATTTTCAGTAAAATTGTATTTTATTTTCAGTTAAAAAAATATTTGCGTAAGTTGCAAGGTGCAGGAAGTGGGGGCGGGGAAGATGGAGAGGAATTCACCAAAATGATTAAAATCACTGTGTTCAGAGGGTGGCATGCACGTTTTTTCTTTATTCTATAAATTCTCTGCAGCATGGTCCATATTTATTTCAAAATTAAAAAAATAAAAATTTACTTTTTTTATAGATTAGTGTTTTTTTTAAATATGTTACTTATTTATTTGGCTGTGTTGGGTCTCAGTTGTGGCATGCAGGATCTTTAGTTGCAGCACATGAACTCTTAGTTGCAGCATGTGGGATCTAGTTCCCTGACCAGGGATCGAGTCTGGGCCCCCTGCACGGGGAGCGCAGAGTCTTAGCCACTGGACCACCAGGGAAGTCCCCCAAAAATAAAACTTTAAAGTAAGATGTCTAAAAAAATTATTTGCTGTGAAATTATGTTCTTTATGTTTAATTACACGTTCTTTCTCTACCACCCATGCGCTGCTTTGCCCCTCTTTTTTCTCCCTTGACCATTCAACTACCTCCTAATTAAGTGGAATTTTTTTTTCTTGACTTTTTCATTGCAGAGTTCTTCAGGGAACATCTCATTGTACTGTTGCAGTCTTTTTGATCTTCCCAGGTAGGACTGATGTCTACCTCTGCACTTTTAAACACTTGAGTGTTTGCTAGGCAATGCTGGGGTGGGCTGAGGGTCTTTTTATCACTCCCATTCCCTTGCAGTAGCACCCATGAAGCACTGATTTGAGTCTCTGTTCTGCAGTTATTTTTAACTGCAGCCTATATGTCCGCACACTTGATATCTTTGCCCTTGGGTAGCTGCTAAGCTCTGGAAAAATTATTATGACCCTAGGAAGGTAGGGAAAAAGAGAGGAGAGCAAGAAAGTGTCTTCCACTTCACACCTGTGTCTGTAACAGAAATGCATTTCAGGGTGTGGACGGAGGTGAGAGCTCACCTCCTAAAAGTCCCTGATACCTGTTCCAGGGGCTGGGAGGAGAGTTGTCTCAAACTGTCCCTTGTTCCTTCTTTGTGCCCCCAAGTCCAAGCTGCTGCCACCAGCTCCTAGATCTAGGAGGAGATGGACAGCTACACACACACACACACACACACACACACACGCACACACACACCCAGCACATCCCTAGAAACTCAGGAAAAGCAGATACGAGATCCCCGTTCCTTAACAGCTGGTGAGGTCTCACATGTGCCATGGGGAACACTGTCTTGTTAAAGATGTTATTTTTCTTACATAAATTTTTTTATCTTTTTCTTTCTGGTAGAGCAAATATTGGCAAATTCGACAGAATTTGGGATAGAGGAGCATTAGTCGCTATTAATCCAGGTGATCGCAAACGGTTAGTGATTTGGCTCCTTTAATTATGTTGTTTTTTCCCCCTTTTTTAGCCTCCTTAATTTAGTATATTGTACTTTTTCTGGTTTCCAGAAGATTTCTAGACTTCTACTAGTTTGAAATAGCTTATTGTATTTGGAATTAGAAGACCTATATCCAATAGCATCTTGGTCTAAAAAGTATAGGATTTGGCTACGGGGACATGGGTGCAAGGCTTGTGGCTCTGTCACTTCTAAGCTGTGTTGCCCTGGTCAAAGAATTCAACTTCTCTACACCTTAGTTTACTCCTCTGCAAAGCTGTAATTTTCCTACTAATACCACCCTCACCACCTCCACTGAGAGTACCAGGTAATACTTGTTTAGCCCTTGCCATGTGCCAGGCTTTCTTAAAATACCTTATGTGAAACAACACAGTTTATCCACCAAGCAACCCTGTGAGGTATTATGCTATCATTATTCCCATTTTACAGATGAGGAAACTAAGGTCAAAGAGGTTAAGTTACTTGTCCAAAGTGCGGCAGCAAGTATGTGACAGAGTTGAGATTAAAACCCAAGGACTTTGGCTTTAAAGTCACGCCCATGACTAGGCCCCCTCACACGGTTGTTGTGGGGATGGAAAGAAATGACACGTGTAACAAGTACCGTGTTGACCCTAAATGACTGTTTAACTATTAGCTGCTATTGTATTAGAGCTTTTGGTCTGGATATTTTGGGTGACCATTCTTTTGTACCTGGTCTTATTAGAAAATAAAATTAAAATATGCGAAAGTATACTGAGTAAAATGTGACCCCTCGTGTGTACTTTCCAACCCAAATATCATTCACAGCCTTACTTGGGTGTAACACATAAATACTGAATTACTTAGTTGTATGGAGGCAGACTCAACATATCAGCGAAATGAAATTTTTCTCTTTTTTTTTTTTTTTGCGGTACGCGGGCCTCTCACTGTTGTGGCCTCTCCCGTTGCGGAGCACAGGCTCTGGACGCGCAGGTTCAGCGGCCATGGCTTACGGGCCCAGCTGCTCCGCAGCATGTGGGATCTTCCCGTACCGGGGCACGAACCTGTGTCCCCTGCATCGGCAGGCGGACTCTCAACCACTGTGCCACCAGGGAAGCCCCCAAATTTCTCTTTTTAAAAATGAATTGTTTGGGACTTCCCTGGCAGTCCAGTGGTTAAGACTCTGAGATTCCACGGCAGGGGGCGCAGGGCATTCAATACCTGGTTGGGGAACTAGGATCCTGCATGCTGCACGCGGGCCAAAAGAAAGAATTGTTTGGTGAGTAAGGCTTGTTGCAAAACCTAATCTTATTTTAATTAGACATTGCCACATCCTCTTTTTTTTTTTTTTAAAGATTTAATTTTATTTATTTTTGGCTGCACTGGGTCTTCGTTGCTGCACGTGGGCTTTCTCTAGTTGTGGCGAGCGGGGGCTACTCTTTGTTGTGGTGTGCGGGCTTCTCCTTGTGGTGGCTTCTCTTGTTGTGGTGCACGGGCTCTAGAGCTCAGGCTCAGTAGTTGTGGTGCACGGGCTTAGTTGCCCCGTGGCATGTGGGATCTTCCTGGACCAGGGCTCGAACCCGTGTCCCCTGCATTAGCAGGCAGATTCTTAACCACTGCATCACCAGGGAAGTCCCACATCCTCTTAATATACATTTTCCTCTGGTGATAATTCACACTCCTTTTCCCCTTTTCTTTCTGACACCGTTCCTCCTTTCTCTCTTCTCTGGGACCCTCACCTTCCTCACATGCCTAGAAGTCATCTTTCCCGGAGGGACCATCCTCAGCGAGGCTGTGCCGTCCTCTCTCCTGTACTTGCTCCTTCAAAGATTGCTTCAGTCCTCCTATTACTTTCATTCTGGTATTCAACAAATACACATTTAGTTCCTACTATGTCTAAATACACATGATGTTGGGGAAATAACTGAACAAGTCGCACATGGTATTGGCCCTTATTGTTTCCGTATTTCCAGCTCTGTTCTTTCTCCCAAACACCCACATCCCATATCCAGTGTCTGCTCGGCATTTCCCATGTGACATCAGTGTCCATCATCAACTCAAAAGTATCACCTGTGACTTCTGCATCTCCATAAAACACCACATTTATACACTAAACTCAGTTCTGCTGAGTGTCTAAGATTGTAGGTGTTCGCCGCTTCCTAAGGTTGTCCACGCTCTTCCTCGAGGTTAGTCTCTCTGCAGGCTTTGGTTGCGTTGCTCAGATCCACAAGGCGGTGGGGAGCAAACCCAAAATCACAAAGCTCACTCTACAGACCGTGCACCTTGTGTTCACTTATTTCTCCACCATCTGGCTTAATTTTTATAGATAATGATATAATCTGGCATAATAATAAATATAAATATATATGTATATAAAATTTTAGCACATAGTAGGAGCTTAATAAATATTTGTTGAGTAAATGAGTGAAAACAAACCTGACTCAAAGCAAGGAAAATATACTGTTTCCCACCAGCCACCATCGCCTCCTCTGTCCTAGAAATAAAGGCCATCTAAGTGGCCTCTGAACTGTTCAGTTCATGGTAAGAAAGAGTCATGAGGCCCCTCCAGAGCTCTTGGAGAATCTAGTTCTAGTTTGGTCACAGACTCTGTCTTCCTGGTCCCCCTATTCTCTTTCCTCCCCTTCCAGGCGTGTGTGTGTGTGTGTCTGTCTGTCTGTCTGTCTTGTCACAGCCCCAAGAATGCCTTGGCCTTTGTTTCCGGAATAACTGCTTATTTTGAGCCATTAGGAAGATAAATGACTTTATCTTAGCATTTATGGTACTTAGTGCTTTTTCCCAGCCCTGCCATCAGTACGGGGTGTCTCCTGCTGAGATTACACATGGGCGAGAAATGAGGTGGTTTCTGCTGTGACTCTCAGGTTTCTTGCCTACCATCAATCATACCTCTCATTTTTCTGAATTTTTTGAGACCGGTTGAGAGAGAAAGTCCACATTCCAAGAGGAAGGATGCCTGTGAGTCCTCTGAAACCCTGCCAAACCTGTCTGACTGATCACTTCCTTGGGACAGCAAGTCCCTCCTTTCTTAAGAACAAGAATCCAAAGTTAAAAAGTAAAGGTTTCTGCTCAGAAGTTTGCTTAGGTCTGGTTCTTTCACTTGCAAGGAAGAGTGACCGGCTCAAGCCAGCTCAAGTTTTAAGGGAGTTTATGTTGAGGATGCTAACGGAATAAGCTACTGACCCGAGCATTTACCACGTACCAAGCAGTGTTCTAAGCACTTTATGTGTGTGCACTCATTGAATTCTCACAACCACCTGTGAGTTGGTTACTAGTTTTATCCCCATTTTACAGATGAGGAAACTGAGGCACAGAGGGGTTAAGACTTTGTCAAGCTTACATAGCCTGTAGCGGAGGGGCTGAACTTTGAGCTCAGGGACCTTGCAGAGTCCGTACTCCTAATCCCCATGCAGGACAGCCTCCCTGATTTCTCCCAGGGCTCTGGACAGGGATGGCAGCACAGCCGGGCCCCGTGGAAAGAGCCAAGGCTCCTCAGAGCTGTGCAGCTCATCCACCTCTGTCTGTCTGTCTGTCTCCCATGGCCTCTTACCTCCCTGTGTGTGCCTCGTCTGCCCTCCTACGTCAGCACTCAGCTTCCTCTGCTCCAGCCTCCACCCAGCACAGAAACGCCAGCGTTTGGTCCAATGACCACAGCGAACTAGCAGCTCCTCTTTGGATCTCTTAACTCAGTTTCCCAGTGGAGTCATCTGATTGGTCCAACTCATCATTCTGTACCAGACCCAGGCCTGGCTCCTGGTCTGTCTGCTGATGGGCCCTGTTAGGGCAGGTCCCCACTCTGAACCCATCAGACACGTCTGGGAAGTGGCGTCACCTGCTCCTCAGGACACCTACTCCAAAGGATAGTTGCCATAGCACTCAGGGTTTATGCCACCCATGCAGAACTGTAATGTCACAGTACCTTGAATTTTGGCCTGTTTATTAGTCTTATCTCTCTCCAACTAAAGAGAGGAAAGGGACTGTGTTTTGTACCCCTTACCCGTGCCCCCGGTGACGACCCCATCATCCAGGATATTTGTTAAACTGCAGCATCCCAGGCCCCACAGCAAACCTACTGACTCAGTCTTGGGATGAATGAAGCTCGAGCATCTCTTCTTCCAGCAGGTGCCCAAGTAATCTGGTAAACCAGCCTGGTCTGGGAACCACTGCCCCAAAGCTGGCAGTGCTTCGGGAAATATACGTTCAAAGCTGATGGGCCTCCGGGGACCACATCACATTGGAGGGAGCCTCTGTTCTGCTTAATTTGACATCTTCTGGTCTGATGGGCTCCAGAACCAGGCCTCCTTCGGATTCCCATCCTTCGCTATTTCCCAGCTTAGGCAGGTAACATCATTTGCTGAGCCCATTTCTAGCTTTTAGAATGAGAATCTACTTCATGTGATTTTTTAGGAGAGTTAAACTCAGTAATAGAGATGAAAGGAAAAGCTGGCTTCCCTCCCCGCCTCTGGTTCTTTGTAAAGAAATGTAACACATGCCTTTTAATGTTCTTTTCAGCTATGCAGATATAATGTTGTCCCTAACAAGAACTGGGTTTCAGTACCTCTTGTCTGTTTTTTCTTACGATCCAACTAAACATGCAGGTAAAGTTTCTTGTTCTTTTTCCAGTTGCCTTGTTTCGTGATTTAATTCTATGACTTGGATAGCATTATTTTCTCCTAATTTATCTCATGTGAGGCATACTGCTGATATACATGCAGTCTGTGTCATCCATGGTGGTGGGGATGGGATGTATTGGGCTGATGCCTACAAATACATCTTCATAGGAGGATGGGGTGAGACGTGGACGTGGGGAGGTAGGGGTGTGCAGGAAAATCTCTAAACTATTGCTGTGTTTAATTTCTGGAACTTTATAATTTATTGCATTTTAAAAATAACTGTATTTGTTTTGAATGTGTAAAAGGGATGTTTTCTTCTGGATTCATTTAAATGTGTTTGAACATTAAAGCCTGACCTTTTTTTTTAACATCTTTATTGGAGTATAATTGCTTTACAATGGTGTGTTAGTTTCTGCTTTATAACAAAGTGAATCAACTATACATATACATATATCCCCATATCTCCTCCCTCTTGTGTCTCCCTCCCACCCTCCCTATCCCACCCCTCTAGGTGGACACAAAGCACTGAGCTGATCTCCCTGTGCTATGCAGCTGCTTCCCACTAGCTATCTGTTTTACATTTGGTAGTGTATATGTGTCCATGCCACTCTCTCACCTTGTCCCAGCTTACCCTTCCCCCTCCCCGTGTCCTCAAGTCCATTCTCTACGTCTGCGTCTTTATTCCTGTCCCTCCCCTAGGTTCTTCAGAACCATTTTTTTTTTTAGATTCCATATATATGTGTTAGCACACGGTATTTGTTTTTCTCTTTCTGACTTACTTCACTCTGTATGACAGTCTCTAGGTCCATCCATCTCACTACAAATAACTCAATTTCGTTTCTTTTTATGGCTGAGTAATATTCCATTGTATATATGTGCCACATCTTCTTTATCCATTCATATGTCGATGGACACTTAGGTTGCTTCCATGTCCTAGCTATTGTAAATAGAGCTGCAATGAACATTGTGGTACATAACTCTTTTTGAATTATGGTTTTCTCAGGGTATATGCCCAGTAGTAGGATTGCTGGGTCGTATGGTAGTTCTATTTGTAGTTTTTTAAGGAACCTCCATACTGTTCTCCATAGCGGCTGTATCAATTTACATTCCCACTAACAGTGCAAGAGGGTTCCCTTTTCTCCACACCCTCTCCAGCATTTATTGTTTGTAGATTTTTTTATGATGGCCATTCATTCTGACTGGTGTGAGATGATATCTCATTGTGGTTTTTTTTTTTTTTTTTTTTTTTTTTTTTTTTGCGGTAGGCGGGCCTCTCACTGTTGTGGCCTCTCCCCTTGCGGAGCACAGGCTCCGGACGCGCAGGCTCAGCGGCCATGGCCCACGGGCCCAGCCGCTCTGCGGCATGTGGGATCCTCCCAGACCGGGGCACGAACCCGTGTCCCCTGCATCGGCAGGCGGACTCTCAACCACTGCGCCACCAGGGAAGCCCCTCATTGTGGTTTTGATTTGCATTTCTCTAATGATTAATGATGTGGAGCATTCTTTCATGTGTTTGTTGGCAATCTGTATATCTTCTTTGGAGAAATGTCTACTTAGGTCTTCTGACCATTTTTGGATTGAGTTGTTTGTTTTTTTGATATTGAGCTGCCTGAGCTGCTTGTAAATTTTGGAGATTAATCCTTTGTCAGTTGCTTCATTTGCAAATATTTTCTCCCATTCTGAGGGTTGTCTTTTCTTCTTGTTTATGGTTTCCTTTGCTGTGCAAAAGCTTTTAAGTTTCATTAGGTCCCATTTGTTGATTTTTGTTTTTATTTCCATTTCTCTAGGAGGTGAGTCAAAAAGAAGGATCTTGCTGTGATTTATGTCATAGAGTGTTCTGCCTATGTTTTCCTCTAAGAGTTTGATAGTGTCTGGGCTTACATTTAGGTCTTTAATCCATTTTGAGTTTATTCTTGTGTATGGTGTTAGGGAGTGTTCTAATTTCATTCTTTTATGTGTAGCTGTCCAGTTTTCCCAGCTTATTTATTGAAGAGGCTGTCTTTTCTCCATTGTATATTCTTGCCCCCTTTATCAAAAATAAGGTGACCATATGTGCGTGGGTTTATCTCTGGGCTTTCTATCCTGTTCCATTGATCTATCTTTCTGTTTTTGTGCCAGTACCAGACTGTCTTGATTACTGTAGCTTTGTAGTATAGTCTGAAGTCAGGGAGCCTGATTCCTCCAGCTCCGTTTTTCTTTCTCAAGATTGCCTTGACTATTCGGGGTCTTTTGTGTTTCCATACAAATTGTGTAATTTTTTGTTCTAGTTCTGTGAAAAATGCCAGTGGTAGTTTGATAGGGATTGCATTGAATCTGTAGATTGCTTTGGGTAGTAGAGTCATTTTCACATTGTTGATTCTTCTGATCCAAGAACATGGTATATCTCTCCATCTATTTGTATCATCTTTAATTTCTTTCATCAGTGTCTTATAATTTTCTGCATACAGGTCTTTTGTCTCCTTAGTTAGGTTTATTCCTAGGTATTTTATTCTTTTTGTTGCAAAGCCTGATCTTTAAGTTGTGGCTTTTCAGGAAGAAGTGAAAACGAAGTATACACACTTTTAATTTGTAAAAGTACCCTATTTGATTTTTAATTGCGCCTTTTTTTTTTTTTTTTTTTTTTGCCGTACGCAGGCCTCTCACTGTTGTGGCCTCTCCCGTTGCGGAGCACAGGCTCCGGACGTGCAGGCTCAGTGGCCATGGCTCACAGGCCCAGCCGCTCCGCAGCATGTGGGATCTTCCTGGACCGGGGTATGGACCCGTGTCCCCTGCATCCGCAGGCAGACTCTCAACCACTGCACCACCAGGGAAGCCCTAATTGAGCCCTTTTTAAAAAGTGCTTTGTTTTATAAATATCTGTGTTTGTATTTTTTTCTGTTTGAATAAGCCAGATCTTAAAAACTCATTAAAAGATGAGACCTAGTGTCCATAATTAAGTCTGGGACAATCAGATGGAAATAGAAAATAAGGGAAACAGATGTCAGCTCTGCAAATATGATGTAAGTTCCCTTCCTGAACAGTAGGCCTAAGGAAGGGCCTGTAGGAAGAAGATAGAACAGGCCTTGTCTGGGGTGGAGGCTAAGAATTCCCTTCTAGAAAGGGGCAGAAGCTGTTTCTTCTAAAGTAAATGGTAAATGGGCAGAGTTTGTAGGATGAGGGTAAGTGCAGGAATGGTAGAAACTCTATACCCTGGAAGCAGGAAGCCCCAAGGGAATTTGTTCATGAACTCCACTCTGAGTTTCCTATTCCCAGGTTCCAAGGCTGACTCAGCCATCTCATGTAAGCTGGAGATGGGCATCTAACATTACCAGTCCCCTCAGTAAGCCAGTCTTTGGTATCAGATGTGCAAAAGAAGAAACAGAAGAACCTGTCACATCCTCACCTATTTGGATAATTGAGTTATGTATGGAATGTGTATACCAAGGTCATTGGAAATAAGCTGAGAAGTGGGCCCTGAGAATTTATTTCTCTTTACAATTAGATCTTTTAGAATTTATTCTTCACCATGTTTCTCTTTTACTTAGGTCCACCATTTTACGTTCCAGATGCTGAAATTAAAACATTGTTTGGTAAGTTACAGACATGTGCTGTAACTTTTGAAATAAAGTCAACAGTTAACTGTTTCGAGCTATTAGCAAACTATTAATATCTAGAAGTATATAAAATTTAAAAGTCAGAAGCCATTTAATTGGAGACTATTATAATAAAAAAAGGAACCCATCTCTGTAATAGGACTTTTTAGCTAAATGGTATGCTTATGTTAAAGACATCTGAATTCTTCTAGAGAGATGGTATGTTTACTTTAGCTCTTAGGAGTTACAAGTGATAATAACAATTCAGAGCGCAGAAAATTTACCCTTAATATTTATTTCCCTGTGTTCGTTAAAAAGAAAGAAAAGATCTTCAGTACGCACTCTTTTAAAAATCATCTGATATGTTTTTAGAACTGTTGCATTCTTCATAAAGTTTTAACTTGTCACACTTTCTTTTTGTTTCAGGCTCAGTGTGCAATATTCATTGTCTGGAGAAGGTTGATGTTTTTGAAGAAGCACATAAAAGTTGTGGAATTGACTACATTATTGAAAATTTATATCTATTTACAGGAAAGTAAATGAGATGTAAATAGAAGCAAGTAATATCAACATGTTTTTGAGCAATTGAAAATTGTGCTAAGGCATGAAAATATAATAGATGACTTTTGGAAAAAAATTCTTCATAAATCATATCACAGATCTTTGCTCAAAAATGCTTATAACTTTTTAGGAAAAAAAAACACATACTTTGGAAAAGAGAGTGTGATTGGGGGGTGAAAGATTATACCTGTGTGTCTTACTTACAGATTGCAAGAATTTTTTACAATCAGCATGTATTACTTGTATAATTAAAGAATAAAAGAGAAATATAATGCATATAACTTAAATATAATAGACGGAAACATTGGCATTGTTTATGAAATTTAGAACCATTGCGTAAATGTAACACTTTAATGGGGTCCAAGGTAAAAGATAATGGTCTAAGACATTATATAAACATTAATTTTTACTATAAACCCTCATATTGTACTCAATCCTAGCACTCCTTTTCACATTTTTTTCTCCTTATATAATTTTATATGTGACAGAATGAAGAAATAAACTTTTAAATTAATGAAATTAACCAATCTATATGGAAAAAATATTTTTCCCAAACTGTAAAAAGAAATTATTTTTAAAAGTTGTTTTCGGTGTTTGGCAGTTTTTTGTTTCTTGTAATTTAATCTTGTTTAGATGATAAAGTCTTACGAAGTGCAATGCACTTAGGGCTGGATTCATGTCTGTTCATTATGAAAGTTTAGATTCAAAACTTTTCAGTTTTTCATTCAAAATCACATTTTGATAAATCAGACATTCCTCTCTTACCGCATTACCTAATTTTTAAATGATTTAGATTGTTTAGCTCATGTTAATAGGATGGTGTGTATTATAAAAATTATTTCATTGTGTGTTTATGAAAATTTCAGAAACTTTGAAATCTCCAGCTTCTCATTTTCAACCATACATCTCCAGCTCATTTTTCTGTGTGTGCTCAAAACCTTCGAGCCTGCACCACTTTCCCCTCCCCACCAAATCCCTCACCCCTGAAGCCAAGCACATGGGGCACGAGTTATGAAATTAGACAGGTGGTCAGAGTGGGTGCTGGAAGACCAGGTGCCCTTGGGGGAGAGCAAAGCTGGAGACCAGAACCCAGGTTGGGTCCAAGGAACCACACAGGTGATGGAGATCTGCCTGTTAAGGAGGTTCCCGGAGGCTGCCTGAAACTCGGAACTCACCAACCCAGGAGGGATTCAGGTTCGTAATGGTAGCAAGCTTTTGCTCCTGTGAGCTCACAAGCCCATGCTAAAGCTCCTACAGTCTGCTCCTTCTCGGTTCAAAGGTTGCACCTCTCCTCCCGGACTGAGATGCTTCTATTCTATGTGGCTTGCTCTCTTCCTTTCTCTCGTCATTGTCAGATACAATCTGGGATGTAACTGTGTCATTGGACTCATTCTGGGATTCCTTCTCAACTGGGTGTATGTGGCATGTCTTCCCACACTTGCAAAACCAGCAGTCCATGTGCCTAAGCACTAACTCCCTCCCCCAGACTCCTCAGCCTGTCACCCTCAGCCCCCTCATCTCTGCTGTAACCACCCTGAACTGGGTCTCCATTTCCCCCCCTCTGCTGTGTGGTCCTTTTCACAGGAGTCAGCCACTGACCACAAGATCTATTCTTCAAATCCTTTGCCTCCACAGGCCTCAGGGCTTGTTCTAGGTGGAAGGAGGAAGAGATGGTCGTGCTATTCCAGGACCCTCTAAGTAAGAAGTATTGGAGGGAAGCACAGAGGAAATCCATGGAGACTTCGCCATGGAGGAGGGACGATTCTTCATAGGAAACTCAGAATGTTAGAGTTAAGACTCAGGGCATCACTTCTTCTTCTTCTTCTTTTTTTAAATTTATTTTTGACTGCGATGGGTCTTAGTTGCAGCATGCGGGGGGATCTTCGTTGTGGTGCGTGGGCTTCTCTCTAGTTGGTGGCGTGCGGGTTTTCTCTTCTCTAGTTGTGGCGCGCAGGCTCCAGGGTGCGTGGGCTCTCCAGCTGAGGCGCACGAGCTCAGTAGTTGTGGCACGTGGGCTTAGTTGCCCTGCGGCATGTGGGATCTTAGTTACCTGACCAGGGATCGAACCCACGTCCCCTGCATTGGAAGGCAGATTCTTTACCACTGGGCCACCAGTGAAGTCCCCAGGGCATTTCTTTTATTAATCAGTGTGTGTATATGCGTCAAGGATTGCACTATATAAGGTATTAGAGAAACCTTTCAACATTGACTCTAGAGATAAGCAAGTGCTATTTTCCTAAAAATACTTCCTATAAATACTAGAGAATCATCAAAGGAAAGGTATAACATTGGGGTTTGCTGCCTGTAAGTAGTATCCTTTTAAGTATTCATTAGTTCATCCATTTAAAAAACATGTATTGACTCCTGCTGTGTACCAGGTATGCGCTAGGCACTGTGGATATGGTTCCTGCTCTCCTAGAACTTAGTTTCTGTCTTCAGAAAAAGAAAGAAAGGATGAAGATAAAGAGCAATTTTAAGATTGGATAAAAAGGGAAACTGGACTCTACACTTGGTAAAGTAGAAAAAGGACAAGTGAAAAGGGAGGGAGGGTGTGGGTTGGGTTGACAGGAACGCTGGAACAGAATTTGTGTTTAACTCCATGGAGAGGCAGCAAACAGTGAAGAAAATGATTGCTAACGATGCCCAGCTAGAATGTGGGGATCCTCAGCTGTGAAAGACGCAAACCTACTTGTGTTTAGTTCCGAAGCTTTGTGTCACTGAGAAAGCTTTAACTCTGATCAAACGCCACAAAGTTACACTTCCATACTTTAAATTTACCAATTAGAGTCTTGACAGCAAATCGTCAGGGTGGATTGTCAGTGTATGTGCCGCAATGCTTTCCAGAACCACTGTGCTAACTACCAAGTGGCAGAGCGATGACTGTGAACATTCTTAAATAAGTCGTATTTATTGCAGATTTGTCTGGTTTACCTCGCTAAACACCGCCAGCTTCTTGGTGCAGTACTACTGGTTGCCGCACGGGGACAGCACAGGATCAAGAAGAAGAAAGCAGGCTACGCACCAAGCAGAGCTCCTCTCTACCGAGAATCACACTCACTGGCAAGACGTCACTGAGGGGTGGGGTAGAAGGTCCGTCAAAGTCAGCAATGAGTTGAGGGTCTTTGGATTCGTTTTAAAACAGTGTTGGAGCAGAGGCAAGTTAGAAGCACATCAAGCATCAGTGAAATCCGTATGAAAAGCATCTTGAGAAGGTAATTAATCACAGACTTGGTCTAGATCTCTAACTGTTCCCCGCAGTAACCGCCAGCTGCATGTGGTTACTGAACTGAATTAGGATGTGCTGTGGGTTTGAAATACACACTGGACCTTACTTAGTACTAAAAAAAAAAAAAAACAGTAAAATATCTCATTAATAATTTTTACAGTGATTACATGTCATAAGGGTATCATTTGGGATATTTTGGATTAAATAAAATATGCAATTAAATTCATTTTACTAGGTTCTTTTTCCTTTTTAAAATGTGGCTACTAGAAAATTTAATATTCTATACATGGCTCTCATTATATTTCTTTTAGTACTAATTCTAAAAATATTCCATTTTTAGATGCAATTTAGATTTCCTGAATGTTTTTCTTGACTTAAGGATTACTTCAGAAAGTCATTTCTATTTGGAATGAAAATGTATTGTAGTCTGAAATTATAATATTAAGTTGGTTACTGTGTCCCAATACACAGGTAATCTTTGAATCTTGTAACACTGCATAAGAAAATGTTCTTTCTTGTCTTACATTAAAGCTTCCTCCAGGGGATTTAATGGGATAAAAATCCCTTGTTTTCTCAGAAGTCTAGCAAATAAGAGGGTGAATGATCACAGTAATTATCTCTAAATGAGGAGAAGTGATCTGATAAGTGGTTTTGCCAAAGACAATGTTCATGGGATCCATCGAGGGGGGACTCCTGAAAATGATTGCTTGTAGTACCACAGCGATTCCTGAGAGAGACTGTGCTATCTCCTGTTTGAGGATCTTTGAACATATTGTAGATTCTCTGTGCTTTCCATATTGATTGAGGTGGAAAGAATTTAACCTGCTGTCATGTGTGGGACTGTCATATCACAGTGGTTCTCAAACTTGGCTGCACATGATAAGCCCCTAGGGAGCTTTAAAAAAATCCCAGCTGCCCAGCCCACACCCTGGACAAATTAATCTTTGGAGGATGAGACCCAGGTATTTACCATGTGCAACCAAGTTTGAAAAGACTGGGATAGTTAAGAGTGTGGGCTCTGCAGTCAGACTGCCTGGCTTCAAATCCCAGCCTGGCCACTTCCTAGCCATGTGACCCTGGGTAAGAAGCTTAACCTCTACAAACACTATGGTAGAAAATGGGTGATGAAAATAACACACCTAGTAGGATTGTCATGTGGTTTAAATAAGATAACCTATGGAAACCACTTAAAAGAGGGCAGGCATGGAGTAAGTTTATTATTAACTAAGAGCTTTCTCCTTCTTTCATATTAATTTCTCTGGAAGACATTCCCAGCCATAGTCCCCGCCTCTGACACAAATTCATCTAGTGGATTGCATATATTTTCCTATAACATTGCTTCATTCATACATAAATTCATTTTACAAGTAGTCATGAAGCATCTACTATACTCCGAGAGTGATAGAAGACCCAAAAGAAGTACGTGCACCTGCCTCACCCCCTTGGATTTCAATTTCCCTTGTACGTCTGTGTTTTCCCAGTCAGATCATAAGCATTGTGAGAGCTCTGAGACCAGGTTTCATTCCTGGCCAGCCCCAGGCCCCAGCACCCAGCGCTGCCGACGGGAAAGTGCAGGGCACTCTGCTGGGTACCAGGGAGCAACCCGCTTGTCCTCAATATGTATGTTTCCTCTAGTGTAAATTGGAGATAATCCATCCATGACTGTTGTGAAGATTACAGGTCTGACCACGCTGCTGTGGATACAGCTTGTCAGTGTCCACTGTCAGACTCTCAGGATGCAGTGTCCACCAGGGGGCAGCAGGTCTCGGCCGAGCGGCCGGCCGCCGTCGACGTCAGGACCAGCGCGCCGCCCCGCGACCATGACCCTGGGCGGCGCGGGGGCAGCGTAAAGCTCCGTAGGCTGCCGGCGCGGCGGGAGCCCTTCAGGCCGCGCGATGGGTGCCGAGGCCTCCGGGAGCGGGCCGGCGCTGCGGGAGCTGGTGCGCGAGGCCGAGACCAGCCTGCTCGAGTGCAAGGTGTGCTTTGAGCGGTTCGGCCACCGCCAGCAGCGGCGCCCGCGCAACCTGCCCTGCGGCCACGTGGTCTGCCTGGCCTGCGTGGCCGCCCTGGCGCACCCGCGGACGCTGGCCCTCGAGTGCCCCTTCTGCCGGCGAGCCTGCAGGGGCTGCGACACCAGCGACTGCCTGCCTGTGCTGCACCTCCTGGAGCTCCTGGGCTCCGCGCTGCGCCCGGCCCCAGCCGCCCCCCGCGCCGCCCCCTCCGCCCCCGGGGTCCTCACCTGCCACCACGCCTTCGGAGGCTGGGGGACCCTGGTCAACCCCACTGGGCTGGCGCTGTGTCCTAAGACGGGGCGGGTCGTGGTGGTGCACGACGGCAGGAGGCGTGTCAAGATCTTTGACGCCGGGGGAGGATGTGCCCATCAGTTTGGAGAGAAGGGGGCCGCTGCTCAGGACATTAGGTATCCACTTGACGTCACCGTCACCAATGACTGCCATGTGGTTGTCACCGACGCCGGCGACCGCTCCATCAAAGTGTTTGACTTCTTTGGCCAGATCAAGCTTGTCATCGGAGGCCAGTTCTCCTTGCCTTGGGGTGTGGAGACCACCCCTCAGAATGGGGTCATGGTAACTGATGCGGAGGCGGGGTCCCTGCACCTCCTGGAAGTCGACTTTCCAGAAGGGGTCCTCCGGAGAAATGAACGGTTGCAAACTCACCTGTGCCATCCCAGGGGGGTGGCGGTGTCCTGGCTCACCGGGGCCATTGCGGTCCTAGAGCACCCCCTGGCTGTGGGGACCGGGGCCTGCAGCACCACGGTGAAGGTGTTCAGCGCAAGTATGCAGCTCATCGGCCAGGTGGATGCCTTTGGGCTGAGCCTCTTCTTCCCCTACAAAATAACCGCCTCCGCTGTGACCTTTGATCACCAGGGGAACGTGATTATTGCCGATACTTCTAGTCTGGCTGTCCTATGCTTAGGAAAACCTGAGGAGTTTCCAGTACTGAAGCCCATCATCACCCATGGCCTTTCCCATCCTGTGGCACTGACCTTCACCAAGGAAAATTCTCTTCTTGTGCTGGACAGTGCAGCCCATTCTATAAAAGTCTATAAGGTTGACTGGGGGTGATGGTGGGAGTCTTGGGGCCTGGCATCAGAAGCCCTGGAGCTGCCACTGCTGAATTGTTGAACCCTGGATAAATTACTTAATCTCATCTGTTCAACAGAGATAATTATAAGTGCCTGGTAGACTTACAGAGGTTGGGACAATTATTAAAGTATAATAATTAAATCTATGATTTATGGATTATGTACTCCCTGTGCTAAGAAATTTGCTAATATTAGCTCCTTTAATCCTTACAATTACCCAATTTCTATTATGAATCCCATTTTAGAGATGAGAAAACTGAGACCCAGAGAGCTAAGTGATTTACCCAAGGTCACATTTACTCACTATGACAGTCACAAATGGAACTCAATTCTGACTCCAAAACCCCTTGCTCTTAAATAAGATAACAGATGTGGAAAAATATATGTGGGTGTATATTGTTGCTATGTGTACTCTATTTACAGGTAGCTATTTAGTTAGATGCACAGAGAAAGGAGACTTTATCGAGTTCAAGAGAAAAAGGATTTTGTGGTGGACATCAGTTTAGTTCAACGTGCAGTTCCTTTGGTGGCTCATTAGATGGAGTTACTGTGGATCCTGAGTTAGTTGAATAAGAAAAACAGTTGAAATTGCTTATTCAAAAGGTCAATGCGTCTCTTAGTACCTGTATCTCCTCCACTGTAGGTACTCAGGAAATACTACTTGGTTGGTTGAAAAGGCTTGTGTTGACGTAAGTTCTAAACTCCTGCGGAACGCTCTACCCCTATACTCTGTGTTAGAGGCTGGATGATATTTCTGTTCATGTTAATAAAGAGGTAAGTCACCACAATCAGTTCATGGCAGAAATGCTTTTGCCCGCCTTTTTATGATCAGTGGTAACCTGAAGCACTTTTGTGATGGGGTTTTTCTCCCGTTTAAATCTGTCCCATGTGTTGCAAGCACTGTGTACTCAATAAACAATTCCCTTGATCCTGACTCAGCATTTAGCCACTAGTAAACAGTTAAATACTTCTTGAATTGAAGTATAGCCTTGACCAAGTTAATGCCTGCTTCACTGTTGCAATTGATTAAGTGAATAGGTGGAAATTTCGGGTGAAGTGGCCAGTTCTTTGTAAGTTGTGTGTGTTTAGCTAGTGTAAACATTTCAGAGTTGAGGACTGTTGGAATAGTACCAAATAACGGACACCTCAGAAGCAGCAGAAAAAATTTTTTTTGTCAGGGAGAAAATATTGGTTCTGAAAGGTGAGAGTTTGTTTTAGGTAATAGCTGATGCTTTATCAACAATAGGCTTCTATTTTACAAAGCATTTTAATAGATAGAATGTACATTCTAGGAATAGCCCCAAAATTATGAATAAGATTATAGTTTGTCCTGAAAGAGTGAGCTTGGCTCCCGTGCCAGTCCACAGAAGCCCATTTTGCTTCAATGCTCCCATGATGCATTGCTAATAAGATTTCAGGCACCCTGGACCATTTGTAAACGTATTCCAGATAGGGATTCTGGGAACAGCCCCAAGCCCTCACGCTCACCCCACCCTTAGAAATCGCCTTGGGTCACTGACATCACAGTATTCTGGGTTGCATAACAAGAACAGTTGTCTCAGGTGGAGATAGGGGTTCAGACGTGGTCATTTGTGAGTAGGGCAACCGTGGATTGACCTTAAAAACGTTTTCCTCGAGAACAATGACATTTTAATAGCCTCGGGGTCAGTTGAGCCAATCAAGGCACCCTCTCCTATTTGGAATTATCAGTGGCGTCATATTTGCCTATAGAGCTGTGCATATGTCTTTTTCAGGCCACGTGTGGTATATGCAGCATGTATGGAAATATCACTTGTTACCATGTGGATTACCCAACTGGAAGAATGGGGCGTGAGTTCCTGAGATGACCTGGGAGCGAATCAGAGAGGTGATAACAAGTGACCTTGTTAACGGCTGCCTCTGCTTGGCAGATGAACAGGCTCAGGAGTGGGTGGGCAGAGAAAGCAGCTCTGTCCAGGAATAGTGGGATGCAGGAGCAGTGTTTCCCTGGGGAGGACACAAAGCTCGCTGTTCTTGATCCCCAAGCACACACATGCTGAAGGAATAGGTTCAGTAACCCGCAAGGCAGATGCTAAGTTCACCTTCCGGGCTGTGTTCTTTAAAGCAAGCTGGTTAAGGGGCTCAAACCATGGCCCACTGAACTCCAGGTTATTAGAGGAATTGCAGAGTCTGAGGTAGGCAGGAGGAAGTAATCGCAGCAGAAAGTAAACGGTCCCAAGGTGATGGAGGAGAGTTGGAATGACTCTCCAGAGACCGGAGACAAAAAAACTTAACCAGGGGTAAATGGAGAAGGAGAAGGAACAGACCTTTCCTGAATGTCCCCCTCAATCATGTGCCCTTAGGCCAGCACTACCCACCCTGCGCCACCTGGTGAATCCATAAAAGCAAGCAAAGGCACACTCAGCAGCGCTCACACACCTTCCATCTGTTCTGGTTTTGCTCGATACCTGATCCTTGGATTGTCTCCTGTTTTTGACCTTGTTCTGCCCTCTGGACTTGCCACCTGGACTTGATTTTCTCAGTCTTTTTCCTTGGCATTTTCTAAGGACTTTGGTTCAGAGTCATAAATCTCCCCTTAGAAAGACACACTCCGGATCCCAGAACCCAAAGCATCACCATTTTGCTTGTGCCTCGTCTAGACCTTTCCTGGTAAGTGGAGTGCAGACCTCACTGAAAGTGAATTATGTGCCTTTTGAGGAAGGAGCAGTATTCCATATACCTCAGGAAAGCGAGGAAGAACTACCGATGATAGCGATTGAATCATCCTACACCTGCCACAGAAAGAAGAAATGTAGACTGGCGGCTAGTGCTCCACTAGTAGTGACCACTGTGGTGGTGTGCCATGGTTAATAAGGAGATGAACTGTTTTCTTGAAGACTATGTAGAAAATATGATAAGGAGGCTGCCACGACTCACCACAGCTACCGTGCTGAACAATGGTGGTGTCTGCTGTGCCCACGACCCCTTCTAAGGAAAACCTCCCCTCCCACAGGCCCTGCTGATGAGCCAGCCCTCGGCCACCATATTTCCTACTACCCGACCCCCTCCAGCAATAGCTGATTGGATTAGGGGTGCGCACCCAACTGAAGAACAGCCTGTCTGTTAATGTCCCATCAAATATATTAATTAGACCAGGAAACTGGCCTACAAATTGGCCTGGGATGAACAGGTTTTTCCAAAAAGGGGCAAGGAGATCCAATTAGATTCTTTTTTTTTGAGGTGGGGGTTGCCTGTTTCTTTTTTAATTGAAGTACAGTTGATTTACACTGTTGTGTTTCAAGTGTACAACAAAGTGATTCAGATATACATACATCCTTTTTTAGATTCTTTTCCCTTATAGGTTATTACAAAATATTGAGTATAGTTCCCTGTGCTATATAATCTATTTCCATTTTCAAACCACTGATGGATAAATCTGGATGGACTGAAATTGGTGATACAGGAGGCCAATTCCATTACATTTTGGAATTAATTTCCACAAAATTGTACAGGCCCGTCTGGTGGACACTAAAATACAAATCTTTTTTTGTTTTTTTAATAAATTTACTTACTTATTTTTGGCTGCGTTGGGTCTTCGTTGCTGTGCACGGGCTTCCTCTAGTTGTGGTGAGTGGGGGCTACTCTTCGTTGAGGTACACGGGCTTCTCATTGCGGTGGCTTCTATCATTGCAGAGCACAGGCTCTAGAACGCAGGCTCAGTAGTTGTAGCGCACGGGCTTTGTTGCTCTGCAGCATGTGGGATCTTCCCGGACCAGGGCTCAAACCCGTGTGTCCTGCATTGGCAGGCGGATTCTTAACCACTGCACCACCAGGGAAGCCCTAAAATACAAATCTTAAAATTAGTAAGTTTTCTTCTCTGACAAATCAGTGAGAAATACTTTGTATAAATTTGCTAGGAGCACTATTTGTACATGTCAAACACGTGAGGATAGCCAAATGCATTCTGATCATGGACGAAATTTATCAGTTCATGGAGTTTGTTTTTCTTTTTTGGTAATGTCTTTAGGTTTTAGCATTAAGGTTGTACTAGCCTCATAAAACGAGTTGGGAAATGTTCCTTCCTCCTTTATTTCCTGACAGAATTTGTGTGATACTGATGTCATTTCTTCTTAAATGTTTGATAGAGTTCACCAGTGAAATCTAGTGGCCTAGGAGATTTCTTGGGGGGGGGGGGTGTCCAGAGTTTACAGTTGTTTTCTGTAGAAAGATGGGCCAGTTGGAGTTTACTCAGCCATACTGGAACAGGAAGTTTATCAGTTAAAAAATAACTTTTAAATTTCTTTGATTTTTTTTTTTGGCAAGCATTTGTTCACTGAATATTTCCTGTGTGCTCATTTTGTGTTGAGCAAGGTGCGAAGCAGTGAGGATATGAAGGTTTCTAAGCACGGATGGTCTGGAGTGGAGATGGACAAGCTAATCAGAAGAACACGGCACAGAAGTGTAAGTGTTCTGGAAAGCACATGCTCAAGGCCCTAGAAAAAGTAAGAGAGCACCCCAGATGGCCAGAACAGAGCCAGCATATTGGAAGAGATGATGTCACCCTAGAATTCCAGACTGATTAATGTCATAAATACTGGTCACTTCATCCAAAACAAACTAAACAGTTGTATTTAAGCCTGTGTTGATTCTTCATGGTCCCGACATCATGGTCTACTTTTCTGTAGATGTAGCCAGTCAGGATTCTGGGACCATATAAAGAAGACAAAATGACAGCTGTGTTTCTGAGCATCTAGGGATACTTTTTGATATTTTTACATTTAGCTAAACACCACAGTAGTAAATTTAGTAATATCTGCCCGGGTCAAAAGTGCCCCATTTGAACAAAGCCTATTTATTATTAAATAAAATCCATCCCACAGTGAAACATTTTATAATCCTCTCCCACGTTTAGTCCTTTCCCATCATCCTGGCAGCCACAGATTTTATGGGAGGAGGAGTCAAATGGACATAACAAATACTTCACTAATTCAGAGATTCTTGTCATTGGAGGTATCCTCCTGTCTCCTGTGCTCTTAGCATCTCTCGATGCTCAGCACCTGCTTGTTGTTAAATCAGGACCTTGCCAGACATCTTGGCATGAGGGTATTACTCAAGTCCTCCAGCTTCAGCAACTCAGGGGGCATTGCTCCCATGCACTAACCACAGGATCAGATAGAGGCAAAATATTCAAGATAAAGACATTGCAAGTTTTCACCTGGAGCTATTTTTAACGAATCGGAAACCGTCTGTTAAAAGAGATCAGAAACAGTGACTAATTTCAGAGAACAATGTTGGAGAAATAGGGAGCCTTAGAATAGTTTTGGCTCCAGGCACCCAGCACTTGGTCAGGATATCCAGAAAAGCTTCTCCAATTCTGATGGAAACCACCCTAAATAATGTATTGATTTGATGGGATATTTCACAACTGAGTTCAGAAATATTTTTTTTCTGCCAGGGCATGTGTTAAATTGTCTATAAGATCCTATTTTTGTTGTGAAACTTGCCAAATAATTTATGAATAGTATTTAGCACCATCTCTTCATGTAATCACCGTCAGTGAAAGGCTTCCTGTCAGATTGTGACCTTCACTTGGGTTCCATGCTCTCTCTTCCAGCCAGGTTAACTCATTACCATCTCCCTCGTGGGGAGAAAGGGCTACTACCTGCAGCTGTTCTGCTGGCACACTCTGAAGCTGGCTCCTACCCCATCAGGAGCAGTATTAGAAGCTTCTAGTTAAAGGTTTTCCTGCTGGTGCCTGGGGTCTGCCATCTGGGGTATAGGCCTCGTTACTGGCTCCCATCTAGGCTAAATCAGCAGCCTTGACTTAGCTCTTACCCTCAGCTCTATCATCCCAACCTGGATACTACATCTTGGTTCCAGCTTTGCCCTCGCTCTGCTGTTTTAGGCTTCCTTCCCTCCATCTCTAGCTGTGACCTACTGTGACACTTTCTATCTTACCTAATGCTGTTAGCGACCATGGAATGTATGAGGTTGACATTTTTTGGACCATTCCAGGGAAAGAGGCAGAGGATAAGAGAATAGCAAGTGGAAATGGTACCAAGAATGACTGGCTTCTAACTGGATGCAGTGACTCTACTTTGGGTACCATCCTTCAGTTCTTATGTAGCCTTATCTTATTCTCACTATAGCCTAGGAAATAGTTGTTGTTGGCGTTTTTACAGATGAGGAAACTGAGGCACAGAGAGGTTAAGTAGTTTGCTGAAGGTCACACAGAGAGTAGATAAACTAATCTCTTTGAGCCTTAGTTTCTTTCTGTAGAATGCAAATTTAATAGTACCAACTTTCTAGAGTTGTGAGACCTACATAAGTTTATACATGTGCAGCAGAACACAGGGTAAGCATTCAAATAATTCTTAGCATTATTTTGAAGCATTATTTTGAAGCATTATTTTGCTTGAACCATTTGGGGGTAAGGCAATACCTCTGTTTTTAAGCATAGAAGTTAATGATTATGAAGCTTAGACCTGTAGGAAGCCATCTGTGCTCCCACATAGGGAGAGCCTGCCTGACAACAAAGCCCACAGAAAAGAAAGCAGAGCTGAGAGACTGAGGAAGATGACATCCATGTAGCATTGTTGAGTCCCCAAGTTTTCTGTTCCCAAAGCTGGACGTAACCCTAGATGTCATGGTTATCTGAGCTGACAAGCTCCCTGTTCTCCTGAAATAAGTTTGAGTTGGGTGTCTGTGACTTTCATCTAAAGGAGCCTCAGGGCTTCCTTGGTGGCGCAGTGGTTGAGAATCTGCCTGCCAATGCAGGGGACACGGGTTCGAGCCCTGGTCTGGGAGGATCCCACATGCCGCGGAGCAACTGGGCCCGTGAGCCACAATTACTGAGCCTGCGCGTGTGATAAAGAGTGGCCCCCGCTTGCCACAACTAAGCTCTCGCACAGAAACGAAGACACAAAACAGCCATAAATAAATAAATAAATAAAAATAAAGGAGCCTCAAGAGAGTCCAAGGTAGAGGCTTCTAGAAAACATCACATATTACGAGGACTTTGCTTTACATCTTCTGTCAAGTCAGCACAAAGCTGGTTTTCAGTCTATGCTCAGAGATCCACAATAGAAGAAAATGATTTGGCTCCCTTGAGTTTTGAGTGCGTTGTCAAACTACTAATAAATTGTTTGACTTTTTTGAGAAATGGGAGGAGAGTCGCCTGATACCAATTGAAAGGATTTTTTGAATTATCAGAGCTCTTTTGATACATAAGATTTTAAAGTTTGGTAGGATCATAGAAATGTTGATGTCTAAGTTCCTTACTTTCTAAGTGAGTAAATTGAAGCCTGGAGAGGTTAAGTAACTTGGACAAGTGATTAATCTTCTTAGGAGAAAAACCAGAATTCTAAACCTTGCTGCCGTTTGAATTCTCTCTGATTTTGGATTTTCAGCAACATAAGCTGCACACAGCATTTTTTTCTACAGAGATATGCAGAATTGAAGAGAGTCAGCAGCTGATGTCAGCTCTCCTGACTCCTAACCTAGTTTGGTTTTCCCATTGTATCTTGCTTCTTCCTATAAGTAAACACTTTTCTCGTAACCACCATTTTTACTTATCATACTATAACGTATATAAGCATGTGACAAATATGTAGAGTAGAATTCTAGCCCTACAGGATGTTACTAGAATGAGGGTAATATGGAAAAAGAGGTTCTGTATTTAAATGAATTTATGAGTGAAATGGGTTTCTTTATTGCAGTAGATCTCAAAGCCACTAATAAGCTATTTTGTGCTATAAAGTGCAAAATATAGGGAATGGTTAGAAACAGGGTACAGTGTTTTCCAAACTGATCTGACCCCAGGTCTGCTGTTATGGGAAATGCTGTATTAGAAGCCTGAATTTTCACATTTTTTCCAAGGCTAAATAGCTGACTTTTCCCATAATTCCATTCTGCCCTTCTCTTTGGTGTTCTTCTTTCTGGGTCTCCAGTTTTTTGTTTTTTGTTTTTTTTTTTGTGGTATGCGGGCCTCTCACTGCTGTGGCCTCTCCCGTTGCGGAGCACAGGCTCCGGACACGCAGGCCCAATGGCCATGGCTCACGGGCCCAGCCGCTCCGCGGCATGTGGGATCCTCCCGGACTGGGGCACGAACCCGTGTCCCCTGCATCGGCAGGCGGACTCTCAACCACTGCGCCACCAGGGAAGCCCTGGGTCTCCAGTTTTTACTTCTTACCTTCTATTCTAATCCTCCCTCCCAGCCTTCTGTCCCCCCAAGTTTCTACATTTGGTTGCTTTTCTGGTTTTAATTCTCCTTCTCTGTCTCTTTGTGTGTGGCCTTTATCTGGGGGGTAAAAAGCTATAATGAGACAATGTCTCTGGCAGGTTTAAGGAAGAATGACCAACTTGGGCTCAGTCAGATCAGCCTTGACTTAATTGTATCTCAGTATTCCCACACCCTTAGGTGGGCTTGTGGGAAAGAGCAGCTGGTACAGATACCTTCAAGGGCTTGCCCAGAAGTGCCACGAGAGCCACTGTCCCCCTTGTTGAATCCTCCTTGTCTTTCCAGGCACAAGGCCAGCAGTGGAACGTCTCTGCAAATTATCCAGCCATCCAGACGCTCTCTCCAGACATCAGGTATCTCACAAACAGCCAGTTACACCTCTGCATTTAGCTTCTTCTCTCCTGATAAGGTACCACTCGGTCCAGGATGGCATTTATACTTTGACGGGAAGAATCAGCCTCCCTGATTAAGACCTGAAGCAATTATCACTGAGTACGTTGCTGTCTTTTATCTTTCCCAAGTGTTCTTCTGTGTTTTCTACATTTGCCTTGTTGTATCCACAAAATTCTAGCAGTAATTTTGAACATATTTTACACATGGGTATGATTTCTCTTCATTTACAGTTTTTACACTTAAAATCCCCTAATTTTCAAGGTTTTTCACAGACCTCATGGCAGAGTTTCAAGTAGTACCGTGCTTCTTCTGTAGGATAAACAGTGTCAGAACCAACATTCATGCTGATCCAATTAAATGAATACCTCATGACGTTTCTCCTTCTCACACTTCTTTCCCCAACATTTTTCACATTCATTCTGAAACTGAGATGCATCCTATGCAAATCTCTCTTTTGAGGAGTTTCAGGTCTGTGGCCTCACTGTGGAGACCACAAAGCCAAACAGTCCATTTCCAAGGTCAGGTGTGAATTATTGACAGGTGGAGCTTTGGACAAACTTTATACTCATCATTTCAAATTTTGATACAATCTATAAGAGTAAATCAGAAAATATATTCTGAAATGTTGATGGTAAGTATACTTTTAGTGTTTTCTACTTTAATGGCTTTCCTAGAGACATACATACCTTTTTTACTCTTTTATATGAATTAGACCTTCCCATGGCTGATTCTCGTCACACAGTGCTGTCAGCTAGCAGCCGATCATGTGTCATCTTTAAGCATTGTGGTGTGTGTTGGGATTTGTTTGTGAGGAACGTAAGCTCTGATTGGCACTTGGTAGAGAGCTGTGACCAGCCGGCAGAATACCCCATGTACCCCTCTCCAGCCTTGCCTTTGGGACTCACCAAATGGTGATATCCACTGCCTACCCATAAGGCACTCTCCCAGGTGCAATTGAAGGAAGCTATAGCAGCAATGACGCCTGATCTGATAACACCTAGATCCAGGAAAGAAGAAGCTAAAGAAGGTTACTTCTGCTAGGTACCTGAGACTCAGGTAACCTGATAAGTACTACGTGGCTGGCCATTAGTTTAAATAAATTACTTGTTTGGTCTCAGGTATCACATCAAGGTGTTAAATTTAATCTCTGAAGACTTATGTGGTTTGGACTCAGAATGTTCGGTAAACACAACTTCTTTCCCTTCTCGTGTTGCATCTAAACTCTATAACTGACCCAGATTTAAGGACTTGGCTGGGACAAGGAAAATTCCACAGGAAAATTTGAGGCAGAGTCACGATTAAGTTCAGGATGTTTCCAGTTCTGGTCTGAAACCTAAAAACCTTGGACAGTAGAGCGTCGGACTTTCACCATGAGAGTCCAGGGTTGGAGTCTGTTCAAGACAATGTCTCTGTTCCTTTCTTCTATCATAATAGACAAGGATAGCCTTATGCCTTCCTGAAATTCCCAGCACATAGTAATATAATGTTAGGATACCTTCAGCTGCAGGTTACAGAAAACCCAACTCAAAATAGCATAAATAAGGACATTTATTATCTTGTATCAGAATTCCAGAAGTAGGCTGGCTCTAAGGTGGGTCAAGTCAGCAGCTCAACAACATCATCAGCTACCCATGTTCATTATATCTTCCTGCTCTGACACCTTCAGGCTCATGGCTCTCACAGTTGCAAGAGGACTGCCCTCATTCTAAGAGTCATACTCAATGGAAGAACAGGAAGCATTCCACCCCACCTCCCATCCTGTGCCTTGCTTCATTTTAGGGAAAAATAACTCTTTTCTAGAAGCCATCACGTCACATTGACTAGACCAAGACATACAACCAATCCTAAGCCAATCACTGGCAAAAGAAGGGAGGCCACCACTCGTGATTGATTTAGAACCATCGTTTGAACTCTTGGCAGCATATTTGAATATTTGAGTCTAAGTAGGAAACTTCTAAAAATACCAGTGCCAGGACCACCTTCAGACATTCTGATTTAATTGGTCAGGGGAGGGGAACCACGCATGGGTATTTTTAAAGTTACCCTCAGTAACTCTAGTGTGCAGCCAGGATTGAGAACCACTGACTTAGATTAATCAGGACTTATCCCTGAACCACATCAGGAAGAAAAGAAATCAGAGGTCAGCCAGGGGACAAGAGGAAATGGCTGTTGGATAGGCAGATGACAAAAAAATGTTTGTTGAATTTCTCCAAAGAAGATGCACAAATGGCTAGCAAGCACATGAAAAGAAGCTCAGCATCACTAATCATTAGGAAAATGCGAATCAAAATCACAATGAGATACCACGTCACACCATTAGGATGGCTATTATCAAAAAATCAGAAAATAACAAGTGTTGTTGGAATGGGGAGAAGTTGGAACCCTTGTGCACTGCTGGATAGAAGGTAAAATGGTGCAGCCACTGTGAGAAACAGTATGGTAGTTCCTCAAAAAATTAAACAGAATTACCATGTCATCCAGCAATTCCACTTCTGGGTAGAGACCCTAAAGAACTGAAAGCAGGAGCTGAAGAGATATTTGTCCATCCACGTTCACGCAGCATTATTCACAATAGCCAAAAGGTGGAAGCAACTTAAGTGTCCACAGACAGATGAATGGATCAACAAAATGTGGTCTATACACACAATGAAATATTCAGCCTTAACAAGGAAGGAAATTCTGATACATGCTACAACATGGACAAACCTTGAGGACATTATGCTGAGTGAAATAAGCCAGTCACAAAAGGACAAATACTGTATGACTCAGTCAAATCCATAGAGATGGAAAACAGAATGGGAGTTGCCAGGGGCTGGGGGAAGGGGGTAACAGGTTGTTGTTGTTTATTGTGCACAGAGTTTCAGTTTCACAAGATGAAGAGTTCTGGAGATGAAGTGCACAACCATGAATATACTTAACACTTCTGAACTGTGCATTTAAAGATGATTAAGATGGTAAGTTTGATATTGTGTATTTTGCCACAGCTGAAAAAAAAAAAGTTTGCTGAATAGATGCAGAGCTGAGAAAACCATCTGCCTTCTGTACCAGTGACTTGGTGGTGGAGGACAAAGGTGAAGAAGCTGCATAGGGCAGGGGAACTTGGAAAGCAACATACTGCGTTTCTTCAAAGAGCAATGAACTTCCAATTCCAGTGATGTTTAAAAAGGGAAGGGTGGAAAATAAGAATTGAGAAATGCCAGGAGGAGCCTGCACCTAGATAGTTATCAGCCTTCAGGAGAGCCCCTGCCAGGTGTCCTTTGGCAAAATGCCCTACTGAGGACCTGGGAAGATGAGGCAGCCCGTGGCCCCGTGGACCGCAGGCCTCAGTGAGGATTTTGCAAGAGGCAGGTTGAGCAGATGTCTACTCACCCCTCACTTTTCCATTCTAATGAAGCCTCTGGGCAACCCTAAACTACTGGTGATAGCAAAGTCTCTTCAGTTTGGCTTCGGGCTGTGTATGAGGACTGATGTTTAAAGTTTGTTTGTTTTTTTGGCTGAGTTGGGTCTTCATTGCTGCATGCGGGCTTTCTCTAGTTGCGGTGAGCGGGGGCTACTCTGTTGTGGTGCGTGGGCTTCTCATTGCGGTGGCTTCTCTTGTTGCGGATCAGGGGCCCTAGGCGCACGGGCTTCAGTAGTTGTGGCTCACGGACTCTAGAGTGCAGGCTTAGTAGTTGTGGCACATGGGCTTAGTTGCTCCACGGCATGTGGGATCTTCCTGGACCAGGGCTTGAACCCGTGTCCCCTGGGTTGGCAGGTGGATTCTTAACCACTGCACCACCAGGGAAGTTCCTGATGTTTAAATTTGAATGGGTCTGATGGAGAGGGAATTTATAGCCCTCAAGGGAAAATAATAAAGCCATACTTCTAAGCTCTGACTTGGTATAAGCTGGAAGCTCTCCAGACCCATCAGTCTCCCCTCTTGCATCTCTAGTCCAACATAAGCCATCTGCTCTGTTTCTCCCTTCTCACCACTCCCCAAGGAGTACGGACAGCAATCTGTAGGCCAGTGAAAACCACCAGCTTTCCCTACCCTGTGCCCCCATTTCCACACCACCTCGGCTTACTGTGTTTTTCTCAACACTTACCGGGACGGAGCACCTAATTAAATATTTTGGCTGAACGGGGTTTTTCTTCCGGCTGTTGACGATGAAAGGAAAGTAGTCTTGTGCTAAGACAAAGAAACACTTGGAAATTTTCAAATTGCATTTCCAGAAGTGTGGACAGCAATCCACCTGACTCAGAATTACCTGAAATAAGTGTTAAAAATGACACTTCCCGGGCTGTAACCCAGACCAACTGTTCCATGGTCTCTGGAGGTGGTGCCCAGAAACTGCCTTTTAACAAGGATCTCAGGTGATTCTTAAGCCACTGAGGATTGAAACACAGTCTTCAAAGGGAGGTGGCCAGAGAGAGGCTGCTGGTGAGTGACCTTGGGCCAAATAAGTACAGAGGCGAAGGAGGAAGCATTGACTGATTATCTCCTTTTAAGTATTTTGTATATGATTGTCATTTAACGTTATCAATGGGAGCTTGAACAAGGCTGACTTGCCTAAAAACTCTGATAAACTGGAACTTGAATCCAGTTGGTTTTGTTTGTTTGTGTTTTTGGCCACACCACACAGCTTGCAGGATCTTAGTTCCCCGACCAGGGATTGAACCTGGGCCCTCGGCAGTGAAAGCACCGAGTCCTAACCACTGGACCACCAGGGAATTCCTTGAATCCAGTTTTAACTGAAAGCCCCTGGCTATGTCAGCTCCCAGAATGTGTCCACTTTCTCATCTGTCAGGAAAGCCTGGAGGATGATGAACTCGAGTTGCTGTCTCCTGTTTACCTTCAGACCCTGTATTCATTTAAGTCCACTGTACCAAGATACCATTATATCTGTAACGAAAGCCCTTCACCCAATAGGAGGCTCAGGGACCTTCCAGGCACCTACTTCATCCCTCATTAAAAATAGAAGCAAACAACTCCTCCTCATGGGGCGGATGTGACATCTGACAAAAGGAAGCAACACACCCTCAAATAAGGAACAACTAGCCAAGTCTAGGGGTGTGGTCTGATAACAAATGTTCCCCTTCAGCTCGCACTTAGGCTTTGACCAGCTGCTATTTTCATTCACCGGGAAGAGTTCACTTTCTGATCTCTTTGTGCATTCAATGCCTCTTCCTTTACATCCTCCGCCTTGGAGAGGCTCTGGTGGTCACAGTTCTTGGTAAGGAGATCCCACAGTTCCTTGGGAGGTGATCTTGGGCAGGAGATCAGGCAATGAAGCCAGTCAGATAGTCATTCCACACAGGTTTAGTAAGAAGCTGCAACTACATGCAAATTAAAGATGAATAAGGTATCACACCTGCTCCCAAGGAGCTTACACTCCAGTGGGGGAAGCAGTACTAGACAGTCTGTTTTAAGAAAGATACAGGCACAGTGAGTTTGACGAGCACTGTGGAGCAATGCTTAATTATAGTGGCCCAACCCAGGACCAGGCAGTGGCAGAAGGCAGTGGAGGCTTCCTGGAGAAAATTACATCTACAGAGAGGATTAGAGGGGTGAGGGGGAGTGACCATGGTGAGCAAAGACGAGGGAAGAAATAACAGAATATTGAGACTAAGGATAAATCTGCATCTACCACAGAGACCCCCAGCAACCATTTCCATATAGCTACATCCGCTTGTTGTTTCTCAGCAGATTCTTCCAAAGACTTTACTTCCCCAAAGGTCATTTGGCTGTTGCTTTTTGTAATTTTCCTGACCAGCCTTATTAACTCTGAAATTAGCAGAAGTTCATCTGGTCCACCTTTCCCTCCATGCAGAAATCTCTGTTTTTTCCATTTCAGGTTTAGAGCATTCAGATTCTACTTTCCACCTGCATTCAATAATTCCTTGATATTCAGACATTCTGTTGGGAGGATATTTTTAGCTGAAAAGACCAAAACTATCTTATTTGATCATCCTGGGAGAGAAAGGAGTAAGGCTATCTATCGATGTCATATCTGGAAAGTAGAAAGATTTCTTGAAGAGGTGTAATGTCTCTCTGAGGGAGAGGATTCCCTGTCAATTCAAAACACGGCCCACTTGAGGTGTGAAATGCTTTGGTTTGGCCAACCAGCAAACGAGAAGAGTTCCATCTTTTGGCTAAAGTCTGAATTTTAAGCGACGTATTTTGTCATTGAGAGCAGGCCCAGTGCCACAGAAACACTCTCCCACGTTTCTTTTAATCACTTCCTCATGAGAACAGATTTTTTTATGGATTGAGAGTCTATATTAATACAAATATGTTGAGAAACAGAGGAATCTGAGCCAGCTGACTATTCCCACACGAAATGCCTCTACACATTTAGGAACTGACTGAAAGGTCTGAGAGAAGTGGAAATTTTTGGAACTTTTTCTGCAGGGAAATAAAAGTCTGTGGAATTGCAAGAATGAACACAGGCCTGGTGGAGCATTAATGATAACCCATTACAAATATAATAAGCTTTCTTTTGACCTTTAAGGAATAATCACAACCTAAGCTATGGGATCACCAATGAAGATCATGCAGCACAAAGTCAAGTATAACCCCTGACAAAAGAGTGAAATTCAGTTGTTCTCTAAGTTGTTGATCATGCCTTTGTAATAGCATGATGAATCATATAATCCCAGAGGCCAGGAATAATACAGTAGATATTCAGGACACGGATCCTAAATGGAAGGCTAGTCCACTGCCTTAGGTTGGGTTCAAGACTGACTACATAACTTGCAGGGCTCAGTGTGAAATAAAAATATAGGGCTCCTTGTTCAAAATTATTAATAATTTCAAGATGGCAATAGTAGAGCATTAAACCAGATACAGGCCCTTCACAGGTTGCACACCCATGAAGCTGGCCCTACTTGAGTTCTTCCTTTGCAGACCCTGAGACTATAGTTTATTTGGGAGGTAATTCCAGGAAGCATCAGTAGGAAGAGTGGGGAAGTGCCATGATACTAAAAATGTACCATGTCCCTGGAGAAAAAGAAGGAAAAAATAAAAGGTTTTAATATGCCTGTTATTCATGGGATAAGTATTGATTTTAAGCAGAAGAGGAACCTAATAGTTTCATTGTAACTTGGAGAGAAGTAAAGTTTAAAAATTAAAAAGACTCAATGACTTAACAACATGATCCAAAAATGTCCAGGGTATTTCATTCAATCAGCATTTTTTGAGCTATATGACTTACCGGACACTGTGTTAAGAGCCAAAGGATATACAAATTTGAAAAAAGTTCTTTTTCTATCATGAAGTAAATTATTATGTAACGGGAAATCCTGAGAGGTAGATATTTTCATATGTCCCATTTTGCAGGTGACAAAACGGAGGCTCAGAAAGGTCCAGTTACTGGTTCAAGGTCACATAGTTTGTGACAGAGTGAGGATTTCAGCCTAAGATAATTCTGGAGTCATTTGCTTACCCACGAATCTCTTCTTATACATGTAAGTAACTTGAAAGACAAGGTACAGTTTGATAAGTACTAGATCAAAGTGTTAACAAAAGTATTGGAGAGGAAAAGACTGATCCTGACTTATAAATGTTTTCTGAAAAAAGTGAGATTTACCCCCAATCTCTGTGACCTGGAGCAAGTTACTGAAGCTCTTTGAGCCTCAGGGTTTGATAAATGGATAAAGAGGTGATGGACATTCCAGGAATAGGGACCAGGCTGAGCAAAGAACAGAGATGGCAAAGACAAGTGCCAGCACAGGGCATGTAAAATAGCAAGAGATGGTTTTGATAGGCATTTGGGGGTCATATCTTGGAAGAGCTTGATAATCAGTCTAAATATCTAGTACTTTATTCCATAAGAAATAGGAAGCCATTGAACACTTTTGGTAAGGAGTTGACATGCTATGATTGCAGTCTTCTGAAGGCTATGATAACTTCATTGTCTCTAGATTCTGTGGATAAGTGCCAGAGTTAAAATATTTGCCTCCACATGGCTCATCTTGTCTGTAATGATGCTGCTGTATTCTGGGCTGAAGGAGTGGTGTGAAATGATGGAGGAGAAGGCATTCTGGGCCATCTAATGGACAGTATATTGCTAAATTCAACATTTAATGAGAGTCTGGCATGGAGAGTCTAGGAGACAATAAGAGATGAGTTTGGAATGGTAGGTTATGGAGATGACCGTAGGTCTGGAACGATGTCCAGCTCAGAGATGTAGACTTTTCCATAGGCAGCGGACACCCCCTGAAAAGTTCCAATAAGACAATGACAACCTAAGTTGTGAGTAGAGAAATCAGATGCAGTCGTCTTAAATTAGTTCTGTTTGTGCCTGCCCACAAGCCACCTCCTTATTCACCCTTTTTGTCATTCAAAAAGCAAAGGTTGTCCCCACGGCTTTCGAGTGCCCTTTGTAATATAGATGCTGATATACTTTTCATATCCACTTATTAGATTCTAATTTACCTTCACTTATTCCTTCTCCAAAGCTCTTCATTTCTTTATCTGGATTCGAGTTTCTGACCTATAGCATTTTCCTTCTCTCTGAAGAACATCTTTTAACATTTCTTCCAAGAAGGTCTACTGGCACACATTTCCTCAATTTTTGCTTGTCTGAGAAAATCTTTATTTCTCCTTCACATTTGAAGGATAATTTCATAGGGTACAGAATTCTAGGTTGGTGTTTTTTTTCTCTTAACACTTTAAATATTTCACTTCACCCTATTCTTGCTTGCACAGCTTCTGAGAAGTCAGATGTAATTTTTATCTTTGCTTCTCCTTAGATAAGCTGTTTTTTTTTCTCCCTCTGGCTTCTTTCAGAATTTTTTCTTTATCTTTGATTTTCTGTAGTTTGAAAATGGTATATCTCAATGTAATTTGGGGGGTATTTATCCTGCTTGATGTTCTCGGAGCTTCCTGGATCTATGGTTAGGTGTCTGGCATTAATTTGGGGGAAATTCTTATCATTATTCTTTCAAATATTTCCTCTGTCTCTTTCTCTCCCTCTTCTCCTTCCAGTATTTCCATTTTACACATACATATGTTACACATTTTGTAGCTGTCTCAGTTCTCAGATATTCTGTTCTGTTTTTCTTTCTTCAGTCTTTTTTTTCTGTTTGCTTTTCGGTATTGGACGTTTTTATTGAGATACCCTCAAGCTCAGAGATTTTTTTCCTCAGCCACATCCAGTTTACTAATAAGGCTATCAAAGGCATGCTTCATTTCTGTTACAATGGCTTTTTTTGTTTGTTTGTTTTTATCTATAGCATTTCTTTTTGGTTCTTTCTTAGAATTTCCATCTCTCTGCTTACATTACCCACCTGTTCTTGCACGATGTCTATTTCTTCCATTAGGCCCATTAGCATATTAATCATACTTAGTTAAAATTCCTGGTCTGATAATTCCAATATCTCTACCATATCTCAGCCTGATCTGATGCTTTCTCTGTCTCTTCAGTGTTTTTTGCCTTTTAGTCTGCCTTATAATTTTTTGTTGAATGCTGGATAGGATGTACTGAGTTAAAAAAAAAAAAAAAACTCCTGTAAATAGGCCTTCAGTGATGTGGTGATAAGGGGTGAGGGAAAGGGAAGCATTTTTTTTTTATAGTCCTATGATTAGGACTTGGTCTTTTTTTGGTTTTTTGGCCATACCACACAGCATGTGGGATCTTAATTCCCTGACCAGGGATTGAACCCACACCCCCTGCAGTGGAAGCATGGAGTCTTAACCACTGAACTGCCAGGGAAGTCCCAGGGCTTGCTCATTTAGTGAGCCTATGCCTCTGGACTGTGAACTTCACAATGCTTGTCAGTTACCCCCTACTCTTCAGGTGGGCAGGATGGCTAGAGTGGGCTGGAGTTGGGTATGTCTCTTCTCCCGTGTGGAAGGCTAGAGGCAGCTGGTTAAGATTTCCCTCCACCAATCAGTTAGGCTTTGATAAAACCCCAGCAGATTAGCTCTGGTTAAATAGTTTCTCCTGAGAGCAGAGCTTGTTAAGAACAGAATGCTCAGGTGTATTTCAAAATGGTTCCTTTTTCCTCCTCCTGCTGGAAGCATGAGGGGATTTTTCTCTGAAATTCACTGTGAGCATGTGGTAGAGATCCTGGAGGTAAAACTCGCAAGTATGGGTGGCCCCCCAGTGACTGGGTCCCACTGGAGATTTTTTTTCTTTTTTGTGGTACGCGGGCCTCTCACCATTGTGGCCTGTCCTGTTGCGGAGCACAGGCTCCGGACGCGCAGGCTCAGCGGCCATGGCTCACGGGCCCAGCCGCTCCGTGGCATGTGGGATCCTCCCGGACCGGGGCACGAACCCGCGTCCCCTACATCGGCAGGTGGACTCTCAACCACTGCGCCACCAGGGAAGCCCCCACTGGAGTTTTTGTCTCTTTAGTCTTGTCCACATGGAACCTCCAGCAATTTGTCAATTACAGCTCAAGTTCCTTACACCAGCCCTGGTTCCCACGAAGGTTTCTGCTACAGTAAGTTGTGATTCTTTGTATTTGCCTGTCAATCTATCTAATTCTGGGGGCAGCAGTTTGTCCTGTGACCTTACTTCTCTTACAGATTTAAAAAGAGTTGATTTTCAAGTTTGTTCAGCTTTTTACTTGTTGTTAGGATAGAGGGGTGACTTCCCACTTCTTATATGCTGGACCAGAAACCAGAAGTCTTATTAGAGTCTATATTCGTTCTTATGTCTTAATAACAGGTTACCACAAATGTAGCTATTTAAAATAATACTGGTTTATTATATCAAAGTTCTGTAAGTATGAAAACCAGGCACAACATGGCCAAGTTCTCAGCTCAGGCTCCGGCAAGGCTGAAATTATGATGTCTGCTGGGCTTGATTTGAAGATGTGACTGAGAAAGAATCTGTATTGAAGCTCATTCAAGTTGTTGACATAATTCAGTTCCTTGCAGTTGTAGGACTGAGGTCTCTGTCTGCTTGGTGGTTGTTGACCTCAGGTCCCTCTCAATTCCTAGAAGCCATTTCCCTGTGTCCATCTCCATCTTCAAAACCAGCAGCAGAGAACCTTCCTGGCATTGAATCCCTCTCATGCTTCCAGTCTGTTCTTCAGGGTGAGCATAGTCCCTTTTGAGGCTCACATGATTCAGTCAGGCTCACCCAGGTAATCTCCCTTTCTTAGTCAGCTGTGCCATATAACACGACCTAATCAAAGGAGTGATTATCATATCATAGTCACAAGTCTCGGGGATTATACAGGGTCTGTGTACCAGGGGAAGGAGTCTTAGAGGCCACCATAGAATTCTATCTACTATGGATTTTAAGTGTCTTGAGGGCAGGGATTGTATAGAAAATGCTTCAGAACCTAGCACAGTGCCTTGCCCATAGTAAGAACTCAACAAGAGTTGTTGAGCTAAAGAAGTACATCACTGAGCATTCCATTTAAAATAGCCCCTCACAGCCCCATGGGGCCAGGTGCTGAGGGGAGCCCCTCTGCCCCCCACCCATCACTTGCTTTCCCCCTCCCTCGTTGGGGGACCCAGGTTGGGCACTGGCCCATTCACAAACACCTCGAGGGGGAGGGGGAGGGATGGGATTATAGCTGTTTTGTTTAACGGGAACTGGAAGAGGGGTGATGTCCTGCTACGTGCCCTTCCCAGGAAGGGGGGACTGCGATCACACTCCTGTACTGGCCACCGCCACTGTCAGTCATCACACTGAGTTCACTTCCCTCGAGAGTTTGGATAAATTCAGGTCAGAGCTGCGGGTACGCAGCCCTCAAGTGTCATAGTAAAGCAGTGTTTTCCTTGTCATTTGTTTCTAGATATTTTTTGATTTCCTCTTTGATTTCTTCAGTGATCTCTTGGTTATTTAGTAGTGTATTGTTTAGCCTCCATGTGTTTGTGTTTTTTACAGTTTTTTTCCCCTGTAATTGATATCTAGTCTCATAGCGCTGTGGTCGGAAAAGATACTTGATACAATTTCAATTTTCTTAAATTTACCAAGGCTTGATTTGTGACCCAAGATATGATCTATCCTGGAGAATGCTCCATGAGCACTTGAGAAGAATGTGTATTCTGTTGTTTTTGGATGCAATGTCCTATAAATATCAATTAAGTCCATCTTGTTTAATGTATCACTTAAAGTTTGTGTTTGCTTATTTATTTTCATTTTGGATGATCTGTCCATTGGTGAAAGTGGGGTGTTAAAGTCCCCTACTATGATTGTGTTACTGTCGATTTCCCCTTTTATGGCTGTTAGCATTTGCCTTATGTATTGAGGTGCTCCTATGTTGGGTGCATAAATATTTACAGTTGTGTCTTGGATTGATCCCTTGATTAGTATGTAATGTCCTTCTTTGTCTCTTGTAACATTCCTTATTTTAAAGTCTATTTTGTCTTATATGAGAATTGCTACTCCAGCTTTCTTTTGATTTCCATTTGCATGGAATATCTTTTTCCATCCCCTCACTTTCAGTCTGTATATGTCCCTAGGTCTGAAGTGGGTCTCTTGTAGACAGCATATATATGGGTCTTGTTTTTGTATCCATTCAGCCAGTCTATGTCATTTGGTTGGAGCATTATTCCATTTACATTTAAGGTAGTTATCGATATGTATGTTCCTATTACCATTTTCTTAATTGTTTTGGATTTGTTGGCCACTCTATTTAAAATCATAGCCATTGATTATCCCTCCTCACCTAGAACTCTCTGTCCCTCCCCTGTTTTAGTTTCCTCCTTAGTACCATGTACCACTTATATTTCATTTATTTGTTTTGTTTATTGTGTGTCTTCTCCCACCAGAATGAAAGAGAAGCAGGGATCTTCTGTCCATTTTGTTCACTGTTGTATCCTCAGCACCTAGAACAGAGCCTGGCAAATAACAGGTCCTTAGTAAATATTTGTTGTATCCTTGAGAGCTGACAAGGATACAGCAACAACTCAAATGAATTCTGGATCAATATTTACCCAGTTAATTTCAGACAATTCAAACTTCCAGGTTCTCAGTCCCTCATCCCAATGAAAAGTACAACCCCATCTCCCACCCTTTGAACAATTTATAAACCTCAGGGTAAGAGGATTTGATGTCTTCTTAGAAACCTGGTCTTCTTATTCTTTTGAATAGCAAAGTGCTTAGCAACTCCTAGTAACATCTGAGCCTTGCATTGCCTTTGTATTTGGCAGGAAGAAGTAGGTTAAAGTAACTGAGCTTTTTATCTGAGCCAATGAAAGCACTTTGAGTCATTATTAGCAATGGATTGGACCTCCTTAGGAGAACTGTTGAGAAAACACACAAACTATGGTGTCTTGGGAATTCAAAGGGAAGATCAACAAAGGCTCCAGGGGAAAGGGGAGTGTAGGAAGCTGTAGTTACTGTGATGCCTGGGCCGTCATCCTGAGGGTTTAGGTTTGGACTGTGGAGCTGTATTTAAATCCAGTATTGGCAGCTAGTGATTGGCTCTCATCCTCTGCCCAGCTGCTATTTTCATTTCATTCACTTTACACTAATGCAACCTCACATTTCACACAATTGCAGTTTTTGAACCTCACTCCCAGCATGACTTTATTCTAATGAGCTAGCCACACACAGCAGTTTCTAATGGATTCTAAACAGTGGCTGGACAATGTCTGTAATTTGGGGTTTTCAATGCAGTGAAAGAACCCATAACAGTCCTCAGTCCTTCTGAGTCTCTCTTTGCAGTAGATTTTTCCAATAGAAACTCAGCACATAATCACCAGCCTCAGATACCTGGAAGACACATCCATTGGTGTTTTCTCAAGAACTAACCCACTCAGAGCTGCTCTGGTTAGCCTGGCTATTGATATCTTCCTCTGACATAAGGATGAGCCAGGATTTTCTTATTTGGTAACTAGTCGATGCCATAACAGATGAGGTCATTTGGACAGGCCAGGATGTCTGTTGTTTTTTGTTTTTTGTTTTTTTGTTTTGCTTCCACAGAGGATTATTTGGAAGATTTACTGTGCATGAAACAATTTGAAATTCTTATGTAACAAACTCTTTGAAATCTGAAATTCCTCCATGTAACAAACTATTGCTAAACATGAAGTAAATCTTCATCACCACCACTCTGCACCATTTTCTGAGCAACTTCTACAAGCACAGAGAATATAGGACAGTAATATACTACTGTGGGGAAAACCCCCTTGCCTAACAACCACCTTGGGTTCCCTAACTGAAATGGACTATTTGTACTGGTAACACAAACTGCTGTGCCGTTTAAACATCAACATTGGAAAACATTAAAGTGGGAACCTGTGGATTCTGATTCAGAAAAGTTTGTGCAGCATCCAGCAGTCTTCCTTCCTGTGAAGCTGTAGAGAGACCTTTCTTTGCAGCTATTCAAAAGTCCATTGTGCAACTAGTAACCAGAACCTACTATTTAGTAAGAAGAGTAACCCAGGGATGCTTCTCATCATAGCCAAAATGGTGGCTACTGGCATGGCGTGAAAATAGAGGTACACCAACATGTCTGAATGCTGCCAACTGTCTGCCTGTTATTAGAGCCATTTCTTTGCTTTAAGACATTAGGTCTGCCTCTTCCTTATATGGGAGCAGAGTCACTGGAGTCATATTAAAGGTAAAATTCTGTCTTTTCATTACTTTTGCCTAGTGCCATCACTGTTGGCACTATTGAGGAGCAGTGGGGTTTTTTTTTTTTTTTTTTTTTTTGCGGTATGTGGGCCTCTCACTGTGTGGCCTCTCTCATTGCGGAGCACAGGCTCTGAACGCGCAGGCTCAGCGGCCATGGCTCACGGGCCCAGCCGCTCCGCAGCATACGGGATCCTCCCGGACCGGGGCACGAACCCGTGTCCCCTGCATCGGCAGGCGGACTCTCAACCACTGCGCCACCAGGGAAGCCCCCCGCCTTTTTTTAAGATTTTTAGAAATTTCATGTAATGTCTGAAACATTTATATTAACATATTTCCATACAAATAACCCAAAGAAAGTTTAGTATTAGTTGTTGTTTTTGTTTGGTTGGTTGGTTTTTTATACTGCAGGTTCTTATCAGTCATCAATTTTATACACATCAGTGTATACATGTCAATCCCAATCGCCCAATTCATCACACCCCCATCGCCACCCCTCCGTGGTTTTCCCCCCTTGGTGTCCATACGTTTGTTCTCCACATCTGTGTCTCAACTTCTGCCCTGCAAACTGGTTCATCTGTACCATTTTTCTAGGTTCCACATACATGCGTTAATATATGATATTTGTTTTTCTCTTTCTGACTTACATCACTCTGTAGGACAGTCTCTAGATCCATCCACGTCTCTACAAATGACCCAATTTCGTTCCTTTTTATGGCTGAGTAATATTCCATTGTATATATGTACCACAACTTCTTTATCCATTCGTCTGTCGGTGGGCATTTAGGTTGCTTCCATGACCTGGCTATTGTAAATAGTGCTGCAGTGAACATTGTGGTGCATGTGCCTTTTTGAATTATGGTTTTCTCTGGGTATACGCCCAGTAGTGGGATTGCTGGATCATATGGTAATTCTATTTTTAGTTTTTTAAGGAACCTCCATACTGTTCTCCATAGTGGCTGTATCAATTTACATTCCCACCAACAGTGCAAGAGGGTTCCCTTTTCTCCACACCCTCTCCAGCATTTGTTGTTTGTAGATTTTCTGATGATGCCCATTCTAACTGGTGTGAGGTGATTCCTCATTGTAGTTTTGATTTGCATTTCTCTAATGATTAGTGATGTTGAGCAGCTTTTCATTTTGAGTCCTAAGCTGGATGGTTTTTTGTCCTGGGTGAAAGAGGGAGAAAAAGGGAACAGAGAGGCAGATGATGCATTGTTTATAATTGCATTTTATATAAATATAAGCACCTACTTATATGATATGTCTAAAACATAAAAAACTATAGAGACAGAGAACAGATCACAGGTTGCCTGGGATAAAGAGGTGAGAGCAAGGATTGACTTGAGATACACAGAAGGGAACTTTTTGGGGTGATGCATGTATTCTAAAACTAGATTGTGATGAGCCTTGCATAACAGTATAAATTTACTGTTTATAAATTCATCAGACTGTCCACTCAAAATGGCTGAATTTTTAAACTTCTATTTACAACAGCATCAGAAAGAATAAAATGCTTAGGAGTGAAGTTAACCAAGAAGATGTAAGACTTGTGCTCTGAAAACTACAAAATATTGCTCAAAGAAGTGAAAGAACACCTAAATAAATGGAAAGACATGCTGTGTTCATGGGTTGGAGGACTTACATTGTTAAGATGTCAATACTTCCCAAATTGACAGAGTCCGTGCAATCCTGATCAAAATGCCAGTGGCTTTTTTTTTTTTTTTTGCAGAAATTGAAAAGCCAATCCTCAAATTCATATGGAAGTGCAAAGGATCTCAAATAGCCAAAACAATATTGAAAAAGAACGAAGTCAGGGGACTCACACTTCTTGATTTCAAAACTCACTACAAGGCTACAATATCCAAAGCAATGCAGTACTAGCATAAGGATAGACACATAGACAAATGGCATAAAACTGAGAGTCCAAAAATAAATGTATGCATCTGTGGCCAAGTGGTTTTCAACAAGAATGTGAAGACCATTCAATGGGAGAAAAATAGGCTCTTCAACAAATGGATATCCATGTGTGAAAGAGTAGAGCTGGACTCCTATCTCATACCGTCTAAAAAAGTTAACTCAAAATGGATGAATGGCCTAAATGGAAGATCTAAAACTATAAAACTCTTCAAATAAAACATAGGAGTAAATCTCCATTACCTCAGATTTGGCAATGGATTCTTTCTTTTTTTTTTTTTTTTTTTGGAGTATAGTTGCTTTACAATGTTATGTTAGTTTCTGCTGTACAGCAAAGTGAATCGGCCACACATATACACATATCCCCTCTTCCTTGGATTTCCTTCCCATTTAGGTCACCACAGAGCATCGAGTAGAGTTCCATGTGCTATTCAGTCAGTTCTCAGGCAGTGGGTTCTTAGATATCACATCAAATACACAAACAACAAAAGAAAAAAATAGATAAATTGGACTTCATCAAAATTAAAGATGTTTATGCATAAAAGGACATTATCAAGAAATTTAAAAGAAAACATACAGAACTGAAGAAATTTTTTACAAGTCATGTATCTGGTAGATGTCTAGTATCCAGAATGTAGAATGAACTCTTACTACCCAAGAATAAAACACCCAATTAAAAAATGAGCAAAGGATTTGAATAGACATTTCTCCAAAGAAGCTATATAAGTGACTAATAAGCACATGAAAATATGTTCAGCGTCACCAGCCATTAAGGAAATGCAAATCAAAACCACAATGAGATACTATTTCACACTCACTAGGATGGCAATGATAACAACAACAGCAGAAAATAACAAGCATGGGTGAGGATGTGGAGAAATTGGGACCCTTGTACATTGCTGGTAAGAATGTAAAATGGTACAGCTTCTGAGGAAAACAGTTTGATGGTTTCTCAAAAGCTAAACACAGGGCTTCCCTGGTGGCGCAGAGGTTGAGAGTCCGCCTGCCGATGCAGGGGACGCGGGTTCGTACCCCGGTCTGGGAGGATCCCACGTGCCGCGGAGCGGCTGGGCCCGTGAGCTATGGCCGCTGAGCCTGCGCATCCGGAGCCTGTGCTCCGCAACGGGAAAGGCCACAACAGTGAGAGGCCCACATACCACAAAAAAAAAAAAAAAAAGCTAAACACAGAATTGCCATAAGACCCAGCAATTTCACTTCTTGGCATATACCGTAAAGAATCGAAAGGAGGGAGTCAAACAGACACTTCTATGCCAGTGTTCATTGCAGCATTATTCACAATAGTCAAAAGATGTAAAGAACCCAAATGTCCATCAACAGATGAATGGATAAGCAAAATATAGTATGTACATATGATGGAATATTATTCAGCCATAAAAAGAAATGAAGTCCTGATACATGATCCAACATGTATCATAAATGGATGAACCTTGAAACCATTATGCTAAGTGAAATAAGCCAGAAGCAAAAGGACAAATATTATAGGATTCCACTTATATGAAATACTTAGACTAGGCAAATTCATAGAGGCAGAAAGTAGAATGGTGGCTGCCTGGGAAATGGGAAGTTATTGTTTAATGATTACAGAGTTTCTGCTTGGGGTGATGAAAAGCTTTTGGAATAGATGGTGGTGATGATTGGACAACACTGTCAATATAATTAATGCTACTGCATGCTTTAAAATGGTTAAAATGGCAAATTTTATGTTATATAATATTTTAGCACAATAAAAAATAAATAGAAAATAAAATAAATAAATAGAAAATAAATTAAAAAATAAATAGGTCACCCTGGTAAAGTTAATTTTAAAATTCTGATTTCAAAAAATAAAAATAACACATTCTGTGTACAAAGACCACATCTGTTTCTTATCATCCTTGAGCAAACCCAGTCCCGTTTCATATGGAATTTGACATCCATGAGCACTCATTAAATGTTGACTAACCCTTAAAAATGGGATGATAGAAAAACCAGATATGAGAGGGATAGCTATAATCTATAAAATCATATTAAGATTTATCAGGTAGTATTTATGGAGAGCAATCTTCCAAGCAATAAAATATGTTTGCTGAGTGAGAGAAGAGATTTCTCTCTATTGAAACAGTTGCTGGTCTGGTATGCTGCCAAATGTCCAGAAATGATGTAACGTGGAAAATGTTGGAATTTTCCACAGACATGAATGACAAAAATTATAAATAAAGGACACCAATTAAAGCATCTTCCCTACTTGTTAAAGTAAAATATGCCCTAAAACACTGCCAGGGATTTTCAGATGTCAGTCAACAAATGACACAATCACCAGAACTCTGCTGGAATTTATTTTTCACTCACATTCTTGCCAACCCAAGCTTTTTAAACTTTGCATCTGCCATATTGGCTGGAGAGGACTGTTCCCATGCTAGTGATGGAATTTAGTGTGAGTCTTAAAGGGATGGGTCTATGGCTTTCCTCACATCAGCCACACTTGAAGTACTACTGACCCAAGGGGTCATCTGCTCTAGTTTGAGGGGCCACCGATAGGAAAAGTCTTATTTCTTTCTTGTCACATACTGCTTTCCATGTTACAATATCCCTCCTATTTTTAAAAAAATTGAGGTATAGTTGATTTACAATGTTGTTTTACTTTCTGCTATACGGCAAAGTGACTCAGTTATACATGTATATACATTCTTTTTCATATTCTTTTCTATTATGGTTCATCCCAGGACATTGAATGTAGTTCCCTGTGCTATATAGTAGGACCTTGTTGTTTATCCCTTCTATATGTAATAGTTTGCATCTGCTAACCCCAAACTCCCAGTCCCTCCCTTCCCCACCCCCCTCCCCCTTGGCAACCACAAGTCTGTTCTCTATGTCTGTGAGTCTGTTTCTGTTTCACAGATAGGTTCATTTGGGTCATATTTTAGATTCCACATATAAGTGATATCATATGGTATTTGTCTTTCTCTTTTTGACTTACTTCACTTAGTCTGATAATCTCTACATCCATCCATGTTGCTGCAAATGGCATTATTTCATTCTTTTTTATGGCTGAGTAGTATTCCATTGTATATAAACACCACATCTTCTTTATCCATTCATCTGTTGATGGACATTTAGGTTTTTTCCCTGTCTTGACTATTGTGAAGAGTGCTGCTATGAACATAGGAGTGCATGTATCTTTTCGAATTATAGTTTTGTCTGGATATATGCCCAGGAGTGGGATTGCTGGATCATATGGCAACTCTACTGTTAGTTTTTTGAGGAACCTCCATACTGTTCTCCATAGTGGCTGCACCAGTTTACACTCCCACCAACAGTGTAAGAGGGTTCCCTTTTCTCCACACCCTCGCCAGCATTTATTATTTGTAGACTTTTAAATGATGGCCATTCTGACTGGTATGAGGTGGTACTTCATTGTAGTTTTGATTTGCATTTCTCTAATAGTTAGTGATGTTGAGCATCTTTTCATGTGCCTGTTGGCCATCTGTATATCTTCTTTGGAGAAGTGTCTATTTAGGTCTTCTGCCCATTTTCCGATTGGGTTGGCAGCAAATGCTGCCTTAGAGAAGTCCTGCATCCCCTGGCTCTATCACCCCCACATGCTCAGTCATTGGCTGAAGGAGCCCAGGGGACCTTGCACAGCTGTGGGCTTTCAGCCACCCACGCTCCCTACCATGTGTTCTCCCAAAGGGAGACCTGACCAGTGCATCTCCATGGCTGCCACACTGGCTGTCAGACACAGGTCTGTCCCTGGCCTTTCCCTCCCAGAAGACGCCCACCTCTTCCTTGCCTTCCCTTAGCACCTCTGTAGGAGCTCATGAGAAACAGAAAACCAGAGTTGATCAGAAGTTCCAGGCTAAACCAGGGGAGAAATGCCAACCTACTAAAACAAGGAGTTACTGTAAATGGACATTCCTTTTGGTGGGATGGAAATGTTCTAAAATTGGATTGTGGCGATGGTTGTACAACTCTGTAAATTTACTAAAAATCATTGGGCTTCCCTGGTGGCGCAGTGGTTGAGAGTCCACCTGCCGATGCAGGGGACATGGGTTCGTGCCCCAGTCCGGGAAGATCCCACATGCCTCGGAGCGGCTGGGCCCGTGAGCCATGGCCGCTGAGCCTGCGCGTCCGGAGCCTGTGCTCCGCAACTTGAGAGGCCACAACAGTGAGAGGCCCACATACAGCCAAAAAAAAAAAAAAAAAAAGCTATAAAAAAAAAAATCATTGAATTGTACACTTAAAGCAAGTGAATATTATGGTACATAACTTATACTTCAATAAAACTGTTTAAAAATGCAAAATAAGTTAATAAAGGCCTATGAGTTAGTCCTGAATAAAACATTGTTAGGAATGTCCAGAGGAGACACTGAAATGAACAACAGCAAACTTTGCTGATGGCTGTTTTGGGTGATGGAAAACATATATTTTAAACATTTCTTCTTTACCCTTTCTGTTTTTTTCTAAATTTTCTACACTGAGCAAATATTTGAAAGGTATATTATCATTTAAATATTTTCACCTGTCATGTATCTGGGCAGAAACTAAAACCTAAACATGTTTTTATTCAAATAACTGGTGATCAGAATAATCATTGGAGATTTTGTTAGCTGAAAGACTTTCAAAATGAAGTTAAACTGACTCAGTTACATGTATGCATAGCAGACTTACAATTCTGGTTATGACAGAGTAGCTTGGATCCTAATAACCATGCCAAGAAGAATAAATATAAAAGCTGGATAAAATGCAAACCAATAATAACAACAACCAAAATGGATAAATAAGCAAACCAACAACAGCTTTTTTAAGGTATCAGAAGCCAACCAAAGCGGGCAGGCATTCAGGGGCCAAGATCCTGCATAGGTGATACCAACATTCAACACTGTTTTTTCCACTGAAAACATACGCTGATTCGTGAACTGTGTATATGCAGGACGAGAGGCAAAACCACCAAGCAGAAAGTAGCTATTGCGAGGTTATAAGGGCAAACAAAGGATTGGCAGGCTTACAGCACTGGGGAGACAAAAACTGCAGTTCAAGACCTGCCAAAGAGGAGGAGCCATGGTTAATACTCCAGTTTTCAGTTGAGAATCTTAAGGACTATGCCCCAGGGTAGGGTTTCTTAACCTTGGCACTACTGACTTGTTGGGCTCTCTTTGTGGGGACTGAGGGCTGGGGGAAGGGGGGCTGTCTTGAGCATCTTCGGATGTGTACTGCATACTGACCTCTACCTGCTAGCTGTCAGTAGCACCCATCCCCAACTTGTGACAATCAAAAATGTCTCCAAATATTGCCAAGTGTCCTCCAGGGCCCCAGATCATCTCTAGTTGAGAACGACTGCCCTAGGGCTAAGGAAAACCAGAACTCGTGAACACCTTCTGTGCCATCACTGCCACCCAGAAGACCATGTACGTCCCCTCTGGGCAGCTGTGGTGTGATGGCTGTGGGGCTGCCCTGCTCTTACTGGCACTGCCCAGGCTGTGGGCAAGGTCATCCAGGGGCTGAATGGGAAGTTCACAGGCTGGTCTTCCGTGTCTCCACCCCAACATGTTGGTCATGGATCAGACCTGCCATCTAGGGAAAGCAGCCCAAAATGACATCAAGAAGGTGGTGAAGCAAACATCAGAGGTCCCCCTAAAGAGCACCCTGGGTTACACTGAGGACCGGGTTGGCTCCTGCATCTTTAACAGCAACACCCGCTCTCCCACCTTCAGTGCCGGGGTTGGCATTGCCCTCAATGACTGCTTTGTCAAGCTCATTTCCTGGTATGACAATGAATTTGGCTACAGCAACAGAGTGGTAGGACTTATAGTCCATGTGGCCTCTGAGGAGTAAGAGCCCCCTGGACCACCAGCCCCAGTGAGATCATGAGAGGAAGAGAGAGGCCCTCAGCTGTTGGGGGTTCTTTGCCCCACCTGGATTCCCCAACACACTGAGAATCTCCCATCCTAAACACAGTTTCCATCCCAGACCCCTGAAGACATGCAGGGGCTAAGGAGCCCTACCTTGTCATGTGTCATCCGTGAAGTACACTGTACCCAGCCCCCCCCCCAAATTAGAGATGGATAGATGCACAGTTAATTGTTAAACAAATACGCTAAAATGTTAACAGTAGAATCTAGGGGACAGGTATATAGAGATTAACTGTAAAGTCTTTCAATTTGCCTATACCTTTGAAAATTTTTCACAATCAAATGTCGGGAGGGGGCTTACTTAAAGACTGAGACTCATAATGGAATACAGGTAGCAAGTTAGCAGGAATTATGTCACCACAGTGTTAAAGCAACCTGCAAAGTAATGTGAGAATTAACTACACACATGGACTAATAAGTCTGTTTATACATTGCCGTCATCTAAAGACTTTATTGAGTGCTTATCCAACATGACCTTTGCTTTAATTTCTGACAGGAAATGATTAGAGTGTGCCAACCAAAAAACAGCAATCAATTGCTACTGAGTACAGGTTAAATTCTGTGCAGTGAAGACAAAAAAGAGCTTGTATTGCAAATTTTTCCCCCCAAGCCCAGGATAGTGGTCACAGGAAAAAGGTTTGGATTATATTTGGAAAGTATTCAATAATCTTAGATTGCAAGTGCTTTCTGTGGTCACTCAATCATTTAATTAATTGGACAGCTATTTATTGGAAGTCCACGATGGGTTGGCACTGTTCAAGGTGCTGAGGATTTTTTAAAAAGCAGTGAATAAACGAGTAAAATAAGACTAGCCCTTATGGAGCTTAGATTCCAGTGAAGAGACAAAGACCAAACAAATAAATAAAATATATATTACCTGGTGGTAAGCACGATGGAGAAGAATAAAGACGGGACGGGTTAGTGGGTGCTGGGGTGGAGATGGACCGGGGTGCGATTCCAAGGATGGTTAGGAAAGGGCATTTCCAGAAGGGAGCTTTTGATCAAAGGCCTGAAGGAGGTCAGGTAGTGAGCCAGGTGGGAATCTGAGAGAGGAACATTCCAGGCAGAGGAGTCAGCCCATTGTAAAGGCCCTAAAGGGAGGACATGCCCAGTGGGTCAGGGAACAGTCAGGAAGCCAGGAGGCTGGTGTGGACTGACTGAGAGGAAAGTGAAAGGAGAGGAGGACAGCGAAGTGGGAACGCAGGCTGGGGAGACAATGCCCGTCCTCTGAAGCCCTTGTAAAAGTCACTGTGGCCACTGGAAGATTCTCAGCAGAAGAGTGACGTGACCTGCCTGACATTAAACACTTGTTAACTACCAGTGCTGTTCTAAAAGGTTTGGACCTTACAGGCTTGGGAAACCATCAGACTCTATAAGCATAGAGCTTAGTCATGAGTATAAGGTTAATCTGAGCAGTGAGGTTTCATTTAGGTTTTTCTTTTCTTTTTCTTAAAATAATGTTTTATTTTTAATTGTGTTAAAAACACGTAACACATAAATGTTACCGTCTTCATCATTTTTAAGTGTGCAGCTCAGCAGTGTTAGGCCTATTCACACCGTTGTTCAACAGATCTCCACAACTTTTTCGTTCTGCAAAACTAAAACTTTTTACCCAGTAAACAACAACTCCCTATCACTCCTTCCTTCCAGTCCTTGTCAACCACCATTCTACTCTCTGTCTCTATGAATTTGACTGCTCTAGGTACAGTCAAATTCAAGTGGGATCATACAGTATTTGTCTTTTTTCTTCTTATTATTCTTAATAAGCCAGTGAAACTGGCTTATTTCACTTAGCATAATGTCACCAAGGTTCATCAATGTTATAACATGTGACAGGATTTCCTTCCTTTTTAAGGCTGAATAATATTCCATTGTACGTATCTAGCATATATTTTGTTTCTCCATTCATCCATCGATGGACACTGGGTTGCTTCTACCTCTTGGCTATTGTGAATAATGCTGCTGTGAACATAGGTGTGCAAACATCTCTTTGAGTTCCTGTTTTCAGTTCTTTGGATATATGCCCAGAAGTGGGATTGCTGGATCATATGGTATTCTATTTTAAAATATTTGAGGAATCATCATACTATTTCCATAGGACTGGCATCATTTTACATTCCCACCAACAATGCACAATGGTTCCAGATTCTCCACATCCTCTCCAACACTTGCTATTTTCTGTTTGTTTTTTTGTTTGTTTGTTTGTTTTTTGTGGTACACGGGCCTCTCACTGTTGTGGCCTCTCCCGTTGCGGAGCACAGGCTCCAGACGCGCAGGCTCAGCGGCCATGGCTCACGGGCCCAGCCGCTCCGCGTCATGTGGGATCTTCCCGGACCGGGGCACGAACCCGTGTCCCCTGCATCGGCAGGCGGACTGTCAACCACTGCGCCACCAGGGAAGCCCTATTTTCTGGTTTTTTGATAGTAGCCATCCTAATGGATCTGAGATTTTCTTCTTTGTGTGTGTTTTTTTAAAAATATTTATTTATTTGGCTGCATCGGGTCTTAGTTGCAGCACATGGGTACCTTAGTTGCAGCACACGGGATCCTTATTTGCAGCACACACGATCCTCGTTGCAGCATGCGGGATCCTTCGTTGCGGTGTGCAGACTCTTCATTGCAGCTCATGGACTTCTCTCTAGTTGTGGTGCATGGGCTCAGTAGTTGCCCCACGGACTGTGGGATCTTACTTCCCTGACCAGGGATCAAACCCGCGTCTCCTGCATTGGAAGATGGATTCTTAACCATTGGACTACCAGGGAAGTCCCTTGTCTTTGTTTTTAATTGAAGTAATGTTTTCCAATTCTCTTCACCACTTCTCATTTTATCTCTTACACCAAGCAAACTTCCACTAACCTCTCTATTTCTACTTTTCTGGAACCAGTTGTAACACACAGGAGTCAAGCTGGAAAAATGAGGAGTGGCTGCAGTCCTTTCTTTCCCCCACTTCACTGCATTCCCTTTTGCTTGCTGGTTCATGTCAGGGGAACTAAGCATAAACTTTGCTTCTTTGTTAGGTTCTGTGAACAAAATGCCATTTTTAGCACTGAATTTTAGCCAGATTTAACCACAAAACACTTCAGAAATCTGGGAGAGAAGGCATTTGATTTATAGTTCCCTTAAAGTGAAAGTGGAGTCTACTGCCCTCTGGGCACGATGATAGCCACCTGACCGGAATATGTTTTGGCCTCTGTCATGATCCATACTTAAACTGCATCCCATTTTTATTGTTTGACTGTTAAGATTTATGTCTCCAGTTGATTAGATAAGGAATTCTAAGCAAGGGTGGAGGAGGAAGATGATAACATTACAGACTTTTCTCTTTCAGTTCCTGCTCTCTGAAGCTTGCCTTCATGCTCTGAAGTTCCCTCAAGGAGAGCCACTTAGTAACCATGTCCTTGGCTGGTGTTGACTCTTGTTTGAAAGTTTTCTGCTTTGAATAAAAAGTCTGATTTTTTTCCTTCTGCCCTTAAAATAAAAATGCTGTAGTTAAGTGCCCTGGGTCAAATTCTGCCCTTAGTTACTATTTCTATGGCATTTGTATTGTACACATAAGCAAACCCTGAAGTTGATTCCATTACAAAGTTTTAATAACAACTTACGTCTGTGGATCATTTTAGATTGTAGAAAATGATTGCATGTACATTTGTTCATCTGATACACACACACACACACAACTATGCAGTAGGTAAGGCAGAAATATTTAGTCCTATTTGACAGGCAAAGTAACTGAGATTCAGAGAGGTTAAGTGGCTGATTCAAGGCTACACAGGCATGGATAGGGCTCAAACCCAGACCTCCCAGTTCTTAAAACTGTGCTAAGGAGGGTTTTGGTTTGCTCTGGTTTCTGATGATTATGGAATTACAAATACATATACAAAGATAGATTATTATATTATTCCCATACAGTGCTTCCAAAAGATGTGAAAAGTGAAGAAGAAAACATAATTGAGTGAAAGTAACCAAGTTTGTGAAATGCAGGACACAGGTAAGAATCTTGCAGGAACTGTTTGGAAGTAATATGATAGATTGCAAACCACTAAGGAGCAATGACTGAGGCTTATTTATTTTTGCATTTTGGATAATCCCCAACACAGCATCTTGCACCCACTGAGTACTAAATATATAAAGGAATGAATGAGTACAATTACCTAAAGTCCTGGAGGAAGCTTGCCAAGGAATTGAGGTGGCTGGGAGAACTTATTGGAAGTTTAATGAAAAAAAAAAGTTTGATAAAGAGTTTAATGAAAATTTCATTAAGTCCTTCAGGAAAAAAAGGCCCAACTAGCTAACTGGAGCTTCTGCTTCCGTGCAGCCAGAGAACAGGAAGACGGGAAGAAATAGATAAAAAGCTGGCCTTGATTTGCTGTGACTTTCATTCCATCCACCTGAGAATTGTATGGTTGATAATAGATGCAAAATAGAGGGAACAACTTGTGCTGAGAATTTCCTTTTTTTTTTTTTTTTTGAGAATTTCCATTTTTTAAAAACCTGTCATCATTTTGCTGTATATAATGACATTAATGACCCACCAATTGATCTGAATGTCTGGGGTCAGTTGGGGCAGCGCCTGGCCCAGAGCACGTGCTCAGTAAATGTTATTGGAAGAATGAATGAAGGTCAGGTGTTAACCAGACAAAAGCAGCCTGGCAAGCAGGGAGGCCCTGGAGAAGGACCGGCCTAAGCACTCTCTTCCCTAATTGCTGCTAAAGAGTGGGACTTCCAGGTTGGAGGAACAGCACCCCTCTGTCACTCTCTCCTTCAGACTTAGGAAGGGGAAAACCCCACAAATTACAAGGAGCTCTTTTGGCGAGAGCTGCTTAGGAGGTTGTATGCTGGTCACATCACCAGTGACATCCACTGGTGCTTCTGAGGTCAACTTTTCCAAATATCTATAGGGGGTTATGATGATTTATTTCACAATTTGATAAGGTAAACTGGAAATTTCTAAATGGATTCATAATTTAAATGTTTAAAGGAAAGCTGTAAAAATTATTAGGTGCAATAAAGAATAGACATACATACTTCAGTAAATTGAAGAATTCTTTTGTATATTTTGCACCAAAACTTACTGGTTTCCTAATTGTTTCTTTCATATTTCCAATTTTGTTTAAAGTCAGGTTACCTATATTTTGTAAATGTCAATTAGGTTCAGTTGATTAATGGTGCTGTTCAGGTCAGCTATGTCCTTACTGATGTTCAGCCTGCTGGGTCTGCTAACTACTGATGGAAGGGTGTTGATGCCTCCAGCTATAATAGTGGACTTGTCTATGTCTCTTGGCAGTTTTTGCCTCATGTATTTTGATTCTCTGTTGTCAGGCACATATACAGTAAGGATTGTTATGCCTTCTTAAAGAAGTGACCCCCCCTTATCATTATGTAATACCTCTCTTTATCCACGATAATTTCCCTTATTCTCTAGTCTGAAATTCATATGCTACCCCAGCTTTCTTTTGGTGAGTGTTGGCATGGGTCTGTCTTTCTCCAACCCTTTACTTTTCACTTGTCTCTGTGTTTATACTTAAAGTGGGTTTCTTGGATCTTATTTTTTAATTCACTCTGACAATCTATATCTTTTAATTGGTGTTATTTAGACCATTCATGTATAAAGTGATTATTGATATAGTTGGATTAATATCTACCATGTTTGTCACTGTTTTCTGTTTGTTGCATTTGTTCTTTTTAAAAATCTTATCCTATTTTTCTGCCTTCTCTAGTTTTAATTGCGCATTTTATGTGATTCCATTTCCTCTTCTCTCTCAGCATATCAATTATATTTTCTCAAAAAAAAATTTTTTTTGGTGGATGCCCTAGAATTTGCAATACATATTTGCAACTAACTTAAGTCTACTTTCAAATAATGATTCATGGATAGTGTGGGTAGCTCTTTATAGAACAGCGGTTCCCAAACTTTTTGGCACCAGGGACCAGTTTCATGGAAGACAATTTTTCCACAGACGGGGATTGGGGGGTGGGGGATGGTTTGGGGATGATTCAAGCGCATTACATTTACAATTGTGCGCTTTATTTCTTTTATTATTACATTGTAATATATAATGAAATAATTATGCAACTCACCATAATGCTCATAGGAGGTGGAGCTCAGGTGGTAATGTGAGCAATGGGGAGCGGCTATAAATACAGATGAAGCTTTGCTCACTTGCCTGCCACTCACCTCCTGCTGTGCGGCCCGGTTCCTAACAGGTTGGGGACCCCAGTCGTAGAGTATTCCTGATTCCCTCTTCCCATCGCTTATAACATTACTGTCATTGATTTCACTGACCTATATGCTATAATCAGCTAATACATTGTTACTATCATTACTTTGCATGGGTAGATAAATTAAGAATAAGAAAAATAAAAGATCTTATTTTACTTTCATTTATTCCTCCCCAACATTCTTCCTTTCTTTATGTGGATCTGAGTTTCTGACCTGTATCGTTTTCTTTCTCTCTAAAGAACTACTTTTAGGGCTTCCCTGGTGGCACAGTGGTTGTGAGTCCGCCTGCTGATGCAGGGGACACGGGTTCGTGCCCCGGTCTGGGAAGGTCCCACATGCCATGGAGCGGCTAGGCCCGTGAGCCATGGCTGCTGAGCCTGTGCATCTGGAGCCTGTGCTCCGCAACGGGAGAGGCCACAACAGCGAGAGGCCCGCGTACCACAAAAAAAAAAAAAAAAAAAAAAAACTACTTTTAATATCTCTTATAGGCAGTTCTACTGTGAGGAATTCCCTCATTTTTTGTTTGTCTGAATAAGTCGTTTTTCTCCTTCACTTTCGAAGGATAATTTCACTGGATATGGAATTATAGGTTGGTGGGGTTTTTCTTTCAACACTTTAAATATTTCACTCCACTCTCTTCTTGCTTACACGGTTTCTGATGAAAAGTCAGGTATAATTCCTATCTTTGCTTCTCTATAAGTGAGACTTTTTTCCCACTCTGGCTTCTTATTTTTCTTGTTGTAAGGACAGGAGGGATGACTTCCAAGCATCTTACGTGTCAGCACTGAAACTGGACCTCCCCTATATTTAGAAAGACGTCTACTGATCTGTTTTTCCCTTCCTTCTGGTAGAGTGTTGAGAACACACTAAAGCAGAAGGTTACCAAGGATGGGAGACGAGTGATGGGATTCAAGCTGCATCATTCTTAGTTCCTAACCCTTTATGCTATAAACTGTGTGCTTGTCAGATACACTCCTCCTTCCTCTTGACTGGGTTATGATAGAAGAAAATACGACCAGGAAAAGAGATTTGAACAAGCTCTTCTGCTCTGCCAAGGGTTTCATTTAAGCATGCACAAACAAGTCGCATAAATCAAAGGGCTTCAAAGTCTAGAGGAGGGAGGTGTAGTTGCCTTGTTGAAAGAAAGCCATTCATGGAATATATGTGAGTGGAGACAAGGGAGGGGGAGTCACTTGGCTAGATCTCAAGGTCGGACCAAACCCACTTCAGATGACGAAGTTCCACTGTTTTCAGACAGAAAAAGTTAAACTCAGCAATTACCCTGATGGCCAAGTCAGCCTTGAGCCCAGGACATGGAGCTTGAAGGGGGAACAATGGGAGAAGAATCTGGAGGGTTTTATCTCTGGAATTCTCACACTTTTCTGTTATCCAGGCTGCCTTTCTCTACTTCTTGTGACACAACCCTCTCTTCTATCTCCCTGAAATATTCAGTACCCAATTTTTGAAAGTCTAACTCTCAGCTAGTGGTCAGCCACAGTAATCTTGACCTTCTTGCTTGCATCTTAGAACGTGCAAAGGTATGACCTTCCCAAGGAGTATGCAAATTTTGACAAGGGGTACCTTAGCATGAAGAAACTTTTAAGATAGTAACCCAGGATATAGAGAGTATATTTTTCAGGCAAAGGATCCTACCTATACCTCTCATACCATACCCCCTAAATGGTTGTGTGTCCTCTCTTTTCAAAAAAATTATTTACCCTTAATCCCTTTTATTAGTGGGCAGAGGAAAAGTTTAATAACCTCTTTAGAAAAAAAACGTCATTTTAGGAACACAGGAAAAGTGCCAAACCAGTGCACCTCTACAAGAGAAAACACTGGAATACAGCCCATTAGTACCATACTTCTCCTTGAAAGGACAGCCAAATGCCATTATCCAGAGCATAAAATTTTCATTTTGAAACTGATGGAGAAGTTTTTCAGAGAAAAGAGAAACTTGTGAAAAAACTATTTAAAATCCAATGTAGAGTAACTTCCTAGTTTTCACCTTTTTCTTTTTCCCTTATTTCATTTTTCAAAGCAATACTCTTCTATATTTGGGGGAAAATATTAGAATCCATATTACTTTTCTCTATCATGACTTTATTCTTGTCCACCTCCAATATGACTCTTAAGTGGAACTTCTGAATGTCAATCCTGGACAAAAGCTCATATTGTAAATGAAAAAAAAATCTTTATTTTTAACGAGAGAAAAAATTCCAGGAATTTTTCATCATTGAGTGGGGAAGAACACCACACATCTACAAGCCAAAACCTGTAATAATGCATTTAATCCTAGGCAATTCTTTTCTAGAAAGATAGATAGAAAACAAAGGGTAATTCAAAGAGGAGTAATGTCTAACAATATTTCAGTGATCGAGTTAAAGGAAAATATTAAAAGACATTTTGGATACCATGGACTTAGTTATTTAGTTGCTTTTTAGTTAGTTATAATAGCATTGTGGTTAAATTTTAAAATGTCCATAAATTCTGAGATGTATCCTAAAGTATATAGGGGTGAAAGGACATGATATTTGGAATTTGCTTTACCACACTTCAGAAGAAAGAGAGAGAGCACAAAAGAAAGGAAGAAAATAGATAAACATGAAAATATTGTGATTTTGAATCTGCATGATGGGTATATCGGGTGTGCTCATTTCCTGAGGCTGCCGTAAAAAATTAAACTTGGGGGTTTAAAACAACAGAAACTTATTCTGTTACAATTCTGGAGGCTGGAAGTCTGAAATCAAGGTGTCAGGAGGACCACATTCCTTCTGGAGGCTCTAGGGGAGAATCCTTCCTTGCCTCTTCCAGCTTCTGGTGGCTCCAGGCATTCCTTGGCTTATGGCTGCATCACTCCAATCTCTGTTTCCATGGTCACACGGCCTCTTTCCTGTGTCTGTGTCTTCTCTTCTGTTTCTTATGAGAATACTTGTCATTTGATATAGGGCCTCCTGGATAATCCAGGATGATCTCTTCTCAAGATCCTTAATTACATCTGCAAAGACTCTTTTCCCAAATAAGGTCACATTCATAGATTCCCAGGGTTAGAGCATAGACATACCTTTGGGGAGGCGGGGGCACCCCAAATGCAATCAGGCAGTCATATTTTCCACCGGCCTCTCCTGGACATGGCTGGTAGGACCAGGAAGGGGTGCCTGACCCCAACAGGTATGGGCTGTTCCTGGGCTGGCCATGACTTTTAGCCTGAACATGGCCAGGCAGCTGCTCTCTGCCAGCAATTTGAACTAAAAAGCAGCAAGAAAAGGAGTTGGCAGCTGGAAGGACAGAAGCCAAAAAATGCAGAGACTGATACCCAAGGTAGCTTTGTGGCCATGAGGCCAAGCCAAAGATAAGAAGGACCGCGTGTCCCCTGAGAGACTACAGGAAGCTCGGGTCCCTGGAACAGCCCCCATTCCTGGCTCCTTTTCAGGTTTAGGGACAGTGCCTATGAACTGTTATAATAGCTCCCATTTTTCCCAAGGTAATTTTACTTTCTTGCATCCAAACTATCTAACCCAGAATAATATAATCTTCCCTTAACCTCATAGTATGCTGGATTGTGCTTGCTTTTTCCAGCCTAAATTCCTGGCCGATTTCAGTAACATACAGTCTATGTTCACTGGAGAGCATTTGAGACACATTGACTTATACCAGAAACAGGAGGTGTGCATGGCAGCCCACCCTTCTGGAAAATCACTGAGCTTCTCAAACTATACAGAACACCTAACCTCAAATCCTAACGCCTGGAGATCAAGACTGGCAGTGGCAAGCTGTGCAGGGCACCGGTCTGGTAGGTGTAGAGAAGCAGGAGCACCTCCCCTACCTGCAGCCCCACTTCCTCATATCCTTTGCCGTCTTTTCCTTGTTTCCAGCCAAAACTCGCTGTCACTCACTAGCCCACCTTTTAGATCTTCTCTGTTACTCTTCTCCATGCTAAACGTGCAAGTGACACGCTTCACGTTCTCTCCTTTTCAATGTTGTATCAAGATTGAAATGACTGATAATTCCTTAATTCTTGGTTTTCAGACTGGAGGGAGAGGGAGAACAAACAAGGGGAAAGTAAGAGAAATAGTCTCTCTGTTATGAGGCTGCAGAGGCAGGGGTTGATTGCTGTTTGAAAGGCATATTAAATTTTTTTTTAAAGTGACGTGTCACTTTTTTTAATATAAATTTATTTTATTTATTTATTTTTGGCTGCATTGGGTCTTTGTTACCATGCGCAAGCTTTCTCTAGTTGCAACGAGCGGGGGCTACTCTTCGTTGCGGTGCATGGGCTTCTCTTGTTGCAGAGCACGGGCTCTAGGCATGCGGGCTTCAGTAGTTGTAGCACACAGGCTCAGTAGTTGTGGCTCACGGGCTCTAGAGCACGGGCTCAGTAGTTGTGGCGCAGGGGCTTAGTTGCTCTGCGGCATGGGGGATCTTCCCGGACCAGGGCTCAAAGCCGTGTCCCCTGCATTGGCAGGTGGATTCTTAACCACTGCACCACCAAGGAAGCACGGCATATTAAATATTATAACAAACATTTATACTGGAAAAAATTTTAAGTAATACAAAGTCCCAGTGGTGAAGTTCAATTAATCTTGGCTGGTGGCAAAGCACTGAGTATGATAAACCCCAGGAGTCTATGTGGGAATCTCAGCTGCTACAGGATGGAGATGGTGAGAAATGGAAGTGGAGTTTTATCTAAGAGAGCAGAGGCTTGAAACGATCGAGAAACCCTACCTTAACCTAAGTGGTATAACTTAGATGTCGCAATGTCAAGTTTCAGTACAGTCCCAGGTCTTTCTGGCCTCTCCAAATACCCTCACATAGTGGACGCTTACTTCAGTTACTTCTGTGTGATGCTTTCTCTACACTTTCTTCTCATCTTATCAGTTCTCTGAATCCTGACCCTTATTTTCCTGTATGGATGCCTTTCTCTTTGGCTGATATTGGGAAGCAAAATTAGGGCATCTGCACGACCTTTCTTATATTTTAATGACATTGATTAGTCTAGGAATGAAGTATTTGTCCAAAATTGCTTGTGAAGGTTAATAACAGAAGCTGGTTGTGATACACCCAAAGAGGCAGTAAAAACCCAGCATCTAGAGAGAACAGATACTTTCAGCTGTCAGAGAAACAAGAACTGCGTCTCTCACCCACTGAACGAAGGAGTTGTCCTCTAAGTTCTAACATTTAGTGACTGGAAATGTCAGAACTCAACAAGTGATGATTCTCTTGTTTTCTTTTTTCATGTATGAATGCTAAAATCTAATTTATTTTCTTCCATGGTGAAAAGTTCCTCATCTTAGTCAAAATCAGGCTCCAAATGTGTGCACATTCATCTTTTTGCCTTAAAAGCCAAAGATGTACCTCAATTTATTTTTTAAAAAACTGGTTTTATCTTCTGAAAAAATCTTCTTTTTTTTAAATTAAAAAAAATTTAAATTGAGATACAGTTGATTAAAATGTTGTGTTAGTTTCTGGTGTACAGTGAAGCGATTCAGTCATACATACGTATATATCTATTTTTTTCAAATTCTTTTCCCTTATAGGTTATTTCAAAACATTGAGTAGAGTTCTCTGGGCTATACAGTAGGTCCTTGTTGGTTATCTATTTTATACATAGTAATGTGTAAATATTAATCCCAAACTCCTAATTTATCCCTCCCCTCCCAAATGTTATCTTCTTAAATGCAAATTCCTGATGTTAATTAAAATCTTCAGGTATAGTAAAGAGACTTACTGGCTGTTTGGTTTGGGAAATTTTAGTTTAATAACTTTTGATCCTCAATTTCTTTATGAAATGTTTAGAGTATGACTTAGTCACAGGGCTTTGGTGAGACATAAGTGAATTTTCTTCAGTGGTAAATAGCACTGCTGTCCTTTCAGTTGTTCAGGCGAGAAACTTATGAATCATTCCCAATGCCTCCTGCTCTCTCACTCTCCACATTCAATCCAAAAACAAATCTAGTAGGTTCAACCTTCAAAATATATCTCAAGCTTTTCCACTTGTCTCCCTTGCTACAGCTATTATCGTTTTAGACACCTTAGTTTCTTACTGACTATTGCTCGAATCTCCTGACTGGTTTCTCCACTTTTACTCTTACATCCCCATTCTCCTTACCACATAGATGCATGGTTTTTAAAAGCACAAGTTATGCCACTCTCCTGCTTAAACCCTTCTGATGATGGCTTTTCACTATATTTTATTTATTTATTTATTTTTAATGAATTTTTATTGGAGGTTAGTTGCTTTACAATGTTGTGTTAGTTTCTGCTGTACAGCAAAATGAGTCAGCTATACATATATTTATATCCCCTCTTTTTTGGATTTCCTTCCCACTTAGGTCACCACAGTGCACTAAGCAGAGTTCCCTGGGCTATACAGTATGTTCTCATTAGTTATCTATTCTATACATAGTATCAGTAGTGTATATATGTCAATCCCAGTGTCCCAATTCCTCCCACCCACCCTTCCCCCTTGGTATCCATACATTTGTTTTCTACGTCTGTGTCTCTATTTCTGCTTTGCAAATAAGATCATCTCTACCATTTTTCTAGGTTCCACATATATGCGTTAATATATGATATTTGTTTTTCTCTTTCTGACTTACTTCACTCTGTATGACACTCTCTAGATCCATCCACGTCTCTACAAACAATCCAATTTCATTCCTTTTTATGGCTGAGTAATATTCCATTGAATATAGATGCCACATCTTCTCTATCCATTCATCTGTCGAGGGACACTAAGGTTGCCTCCATGACCTGGCTATTGTAAATAGTGCTGCTATGAACACTGGGGTGCACGTGGCTTTTTGAATTATGATTTTGTCATGGTATGTGCTCAGTAGTGGGATTGCTAGGTCATATGTAGTTATATTTTTAGTTTTTTAAGGAACCTCCATACTGTTCTCTATAGTGGCTGTATCAATTTACATTCCCCCCATTGTATTTTTAAAATGACATCTTTCTTTCTTTTTTTTTTTTTTTTCCGATACGTGGTCCTCTCACTGTTGTGGCCTCTCCCGTTGCGGAGCACAGGCTCCGGACGCGCAGGCTCAGCGGCCATGGCTCACGGGCCCAGCCACTCCGCGGCATGTGGGATCTTCCTGGTCCAGGGCACGAACCCGTGTCCCCTGCGTCAGCAGGCGGACTCTCAACCACTGCGCCACCAGGGAAGCCCGACATCTTTCTTAAGATTTGATTCACATACCATAAAATTCACCATTTTAAAAGTATACAAATTAAAGTTGCAGTGTGTTTTTTAGCATATTCACAATGTTGTTCACAATCACCACTGTCTAATTCCAGAACATTTCCACCACCCTGAGAAGAAAACCAGTACCCATTAGTAGTCACTTCCTGTTCCCTACCTACTCAGCCCCTGACAACCACCAATCTACTTTCTGTCTCTATGGATTGATTTGCCTATTCTGGACATTTTATATAAATTGAATCATAAGACACAGGACTTTTTATGTCTGGCTTCTTTCACTTAGCATAATGTTTTTAAGGTTCATGTATCAGTAATTCATTCCTTTTTATTGCCCAACAATATTCCATTGTATAAATATAACTTCATTTTATTTACCCATTCATCAGCTGATGGACATTTGGGTTGTTTCCACTTTTGGAATATTATGAATAATGCTGCTATGAACATTCATGTACAAACCTTTGTGTGGACATATGTTTTCAGTTTTCTCCGGTATATACCTAGAATTAAAATTGCCAAATTATATGGTAACTCTATGTTTAACCTTCTAAGGAACTGCCAAGCTGTCTCCAAAGTGGCTGCACTATTTTACAATTCTACCAGCAATGTATGAGGGTTCCAGTTTCTCCACATCCTCATCAACACATTATTATCTGCCTTTTTTATAATAGCCACAAATGAAGTGGTATCACTGTGGTCTTGATTTGCATTTTCCTAATGACTAATACTGTTGAACATCTTTTCATGTGCATATTAACTGTATACCCAACATTTAACACAATGCCTGGCTCAAAATGGTAATTCAATAAATGTATTATTGTATGGAATTAAAAGAAGGGATAAAATCAGAACTTAGAATGTATAAAATACATTTAATATATTTAAAATATAAAATATATTTAAAATATATAAATATATATATTTTATATATAAAATATATTTTATACATTTTTATATATAAATATATTTTATGGGCTTCCCTGGTGGCGCAGTGGTTGAGAGTCCGCCTGCCGATGCAGGGGACACAGGTTCGTGCCCAGGTCTGGGAAGATTCCATATGCCGCGGAGCGGCTGGGCACGTGAGCCATGGCCGCTGAGCCTGTGCGTCCGGAGCCTGTGCTCCGCAATGGGAAAGACCACAACAGTAAGAGGCCTGACAACTGCAAAAAAAAAAAAAATATATATATATATATATATATAAAAAATATATTTAAAATATAAAAATATATAAAATATAGAAATATAACACATTTTATTATTATTATTAATTGCACAATACTATTTATGAATTTATTATTAGAAATCAGATAATGTCACTGTTTTAAAAACGTTGGATTTCTTTAATGTGGGCAAAAATGATGATGGTAGATAGAAGCCCAAAGAAATAGTGCGTCCTATTTAATGCATAACATTTTCATTTGGCTATTGTTTAGTTTTTAAGTATCTTGCAGTATTCTGGAGGACCTTCAGGCCCAAATGGCTTAGAATGTCAAAGACATTATTTCTTAGAAGGTACTTAACTTTGGCGTAGTACTTTGTATACAAGGGGTGCTCATGAAATAAGTAAATGTTTATTTACTTGCATATTTATTGACATTTATTGAGTGCTTGGTATATGCCAGGCATTTGTGAAGCCCTTAAGATTCAGAGCTAAATATAAAAGCTCTTGACTTAGGGGTTTAGAGAATGCATCAGGGTTTTCAGTAGACAGCAATGAGGACAGGGAGAGAGGTATGTATATAGGTGGTGCCAGGAAAGGAACAACAGGACAGATGAAAGATGACAATAGTCTAAACCAGGAGTTGCAAACTCAGTGCCTCAGGAGCCAGGTGGGCTTGGTGTGAGATATTAAATGTAGTGGAGTCTGTGGCCAGGGAAGATGGCATACTCGGTTTGAAGACATTTACATTCAAATTAAAAACAAAAATACTGTGGCAGCCAAACAAAATACTTCTTTAGGCTTCTTCTTTGGCCAACAGTCTGAGCCTAAGCAAAGCCAGTAGCAGAGGGAAAGGAGAAGAGTCAGAACCATGCTGCTGAGCTGGAGTCGGCTAGTACTAGCTCAAGAGGACTGGCTGGGCACGTCGCTTCCCAGCTCTGTTCTGTTACTCGGAATCAGTCATGATGGTGAGAGTATTTACACCACGGAAATAGGCAAATGCTGCAAATCAGGACTTTTTCCCAACCCCCTTTGGAATGGGAGAGAAGGGGTGGTGGGGAATCAAAGCTGACTCCCAGGGGTGTCAGTTACTCTTACTCCTGTTAACGTCCCTAACTCTTAGAAACATAAATGATAAGAATGGATCAGCTGTAATTCCTTTACTTTTTTTTTTTTTTACATCTTTATTGGAGTATAATTGCTTTACAATGGTGTGTTAGTTTCTGCTTTATAACAAAGTGAATCAGTTATACATATACATATGTTCCCATATCTCTTCCCTCTTGTGTCTCCCTCCCTTCCGCCCTCCCTATCCCACCCCTCTAGGTGGTCACAAAGCACCGAGCTGATCTCCCTGTGCTATGCTACTAGCTATCTATTTTACATTTGGTAGTGTATATATGTCCATGCCACTCTCTCACTTTGTCACAGCTTACCCTTCCCCCTCCCCATATCCTCAAGTCCATTCTCTAGTAGGTCTGTCTTTATTCCCGTCTTACCCCTAGGTTCTTCATGACATTTTTTTTCTTATATTCCATATATATGTGTTAGCATACGTCCTTTACTTTTATTAGGCTATTGATAACCAACACTGAAAACAGTTACTTAAATGTTAAAAAACAACCTAGAAATGTACTCCTATTTGAAGAAAGAATAATATTTTCACTTAAGTTTTAGAAACTGCTTCCTTCTTCCTTTAAAAATACTGTTATAAGCACAGTGTTCTTTATTTGGTTTGACTTGTGAGTGTATAGACCATTCTGATTCTAACTCTGGCCCTGTAGACAAGCTATACCTGGACTTTCTTTTAGTTAAAAAAAAGTTTGGGAGAAGGTGTAAGGAATGTTGAGGGAATTGAGAATAAATAGAATTGGAGAGAACCTCTAGGCTTCAAATGACCCCCAGAATTCAGGGCCCCAAATTCCTAAATCCTCTCCAGTTGAGCAGCTGTCCTCCCACTTGAGTTTTTCGAGGGACATATATGCACAGGTTCAGGAACACTTTATGAAAACGACTTTGGGTCCTGAACGTCAGTATTGTGTCCTAGTGAGCTAAACTGGACCTTGTTTGTTGCATTGTCTTATCTTGCTCCTCTGGCTAAGGCTCTTCCCTAGGCCAGAACGACAAATATCTCTCACATGCATAGCCACTCCCACTTCCGTGGCTGTAGTGGATACTGTGGTATGCTACCCAGATCTCCCTTTCAGGACCCATGCATGTATTCTCCCAAGTGCTACGAGTGTTGGCCGCTGATGGCTTACAATTGCATCCTTCTCCAAGAATGGCCTTACCCAAGGTTACAGCCCTCCAGGGTCAGTGTTAGGGAGGGTTGGAGAAAGGGAGTAGTGTTCAAGCCTGTCACTTTGCCTGATTTGGGACAACCTAGGTCCAGAGATCCCCCCATGAAACTGGCTAAGACCTTTGTTGCCACTGCAACGTCTCATATTGCTTCCCTTATTTCCTTACAAGTGTTGTTCTCGAAGATGCTTCCTGCAAGCAACTCTCTGAATCTCAGACTTAGTTTCTGAGGAATCCACCTAGAACAGTGGCCATTTCGGAATATGTTACTAATCAATCATGTTGCTTGCTTTTTCTTGCTGAGCAGGGATAAATCTTAAGGGTCCTCAAAATAGCCCTCTACGTAACTACAAAAAAATGACTGGATGATAAACAAGTTGAAACCCGTTTATCGTCCCTGCCCCAAGCCCTCATTTTAATATCAGTTCTCTAAATCTTAGTGTTATAGTGGCAAGAAGAGACAAGGAGAGACAAGCCTAAGGAAAGTGCATCAGTGAAAGAAGAGAGCTACTTGAATCTAAAGCCTTGAGCAAAACCAATCTAAACTGTTTTTCCCCAATTATCCATTGGGTCCCCCAGGTGGGAGACAGCCTCGAGCCAGTCAGCTATTTATGGGAAACCAATCCAAATGGGTCAATCCTAGAAAAGGACCTGCCACTTACTTTCAACAGCTCTACTGTCTGTCCCACCAAACTTCCACTCCCTCACACCAGAGTCATAAAATAACCTTGGCCTTGACCATTCATACCAGGATCCAAGAACTCTCCCTTGAGGTCAACATGGACTAAAAATCTGGTGACCTGTGATCTATTCCCAACACTTCCAAGAAAAGCTGCTTATATTAGAATAAGACACTGGGTGCTAGCTTGCTCAATTTAAAAATATCTTGGTTAGACAATAAGAACCTAAATACTTGCTTCATTATGGGACCTTAGTCAAATCCTTTGGTATCTCTGAACATTGTTTCTGAATCTATCAAATGGACTGTATTTGTCAGAATTTTTTTGTTGTGATGCCAGAAACACAACAGAAAATAACTTATACAGCCACCCCAGGCTCACATCTTTCTAGCTTAACAACTCCAGAGTGAAACAAGCTTCTGTCTCCAGGAGAGACTCTGAGTAGTGAAGCTGGGGTCACAAACCATCCCTGAGACAGTCACTGTGGCTAGATGGAGTCCATATACCCTTATAGTCAGGCAGGAGGGGACACCACCACTGGTACTACACAGAGTAGAGTAGGGTGGTTTTCTTCAAGGAAAGATACTGGTAAATAAAAACATGTTTACTATACTACAAATGTCCAACATAATAATGAAGATGATGATGAGGGTGATAATAATAATAAGGCCCACACTAAGGCACTTATTCATGAATCTTCTGAAAACTGGGGATAAAGGGAGGATTTAGTTAATTTTGGATAATTATCTTCAGATATGCTCCTTGCTGAGGATTGAGATGATTATGGTATGTTTTCTGCAAATGCTCTCTTCTCTTACTGAAAGCCATTATTATTTTCCTTCCTTTTGCCCTTTGCATTCTGCTCACCATAAAATAATAAGCCAAATCTCTTTTTATTTGCCAGCAGAAAGTTGTCAAATATACGGGGGACTCATTCACAGAGCAGAATTCTCAAAGGAAAGGTCTGGAGTCCTGTTGCATGTTAGGGTTGACTAAAGCAGGTAACAAACCTCAGCCAAGTGATGCTTTTAAATTCATAACTCAATTGGAATATTTCTTCTTCTTTTTTTTTTTAAAGGCATCTTTCTTTTGAAAGGCTATTTTTCAAAACCTCTGATGAAAAAGCTGGGGAATATTACTATCAATTCTTCCTTTCCTCCCCAAGCAAATAGCATTCCTCTGCCTTGAACAGATGGGGCTCTGTGTGATAAATAACCCAGTGTTTCAGTCCAGCAGCGGATGGCACTGACATCTTGTCCCCAGTGTTTATAAGCTGGGCTGTCCCTCTGCTTTCATTTCCTCTGACTAGACTGGAGCAGTGTTTAAGAACTCATAAATGGCGGGGGTTAGTTCCAGCCACCCTCGCATGCCAGCCATTCTTTAGGATAATGATGAGAAGGGTGAGTGCCTTCTAGGAAGGATTCTGGAGAGGGTGGGAGGTGCGGAGGAGGAAAGAGTAGAGCCTCTCACGCCTGCACTGCCTTAGTGCTCACTATATTAATAGCTCAGGCACTGACTGCTGCTGTTAATTGCTATTCCCAGAGGGTTCAGCTGAGTTTCCATTTACAGAGGCAGCTCTAACAAAGAGGGCACACACATATGTACACCAGACACACACACACACTGTACACACTATACACACACACATGCCACTATTCCTACTCCTCCAACTCTCTCCTGATTGGCTTCTTTGGAAGCCCTCAGACTCCCCGTCATTACTATAAAGAATGTCAATCATTACTGAGTGAGAAAATCACCCATCTCTTCAGGAACATCAGACAGGTTTGCTGTTCTAATGATTTCACCTGCACTGGATAGAGCTTAGAATATGATTAATGTGACATCAAAGTCCCCTTTGTCACACTCTTGCAGATAAGGGCAGCCTGCAGCAGCTACCTTCCAAAGGAGAAGGGATAGACTATGTAACAGTAAACGATGGAAGGAGAAAATAAATTCTGGAGCAAAGGGATAAGTTTACATTTCCAAACCTGCAATTTGTTCCTATGTTGTTGAATGTTCTTCAGATGTATTGTGGGTTGGTTCAAAACCAATGATGTTTACATATTTCTGTGTATAAATACCTTTGGGTGCAATTTTCCTTTCTGCCTCTGTTTGACACTCATTTAAAAAAAAACTCCATGTAATTAGGACCAGTTGCCAAATGCTTAATGCACATGATCTCTAAACAGTCAACCTCAACAAATCTTTCTTGATAGGCTCTGAGTGCTGGGTGCAGGGCATTCTTGCCCTCATGGAGCCCTCTGGTCATTTAACAGCCTCATGAGTGTGGAATCCAAGTTGCTTGGGGTCAAAAATGGGAGGAGCAGCTCTTTAAGAAAGAGAATATAGGGGGAATTCCCTGGCAGTCCAGTGGTTAGGACTTGGCTTGTTCACTGCCAAGGGTGAGGGTTCGATCCCTGGTCAGGGAACTAAGATTCCGCAAGCTGCACTGCGCAGCCAAAAAAAAAAAAGAAAGAAAGAGAATATAAATTTACTATGCCAAATATTTATTTAGAATGAATATAGAAATTACAAAAAAATTGTAAACAGGCCTATCTGAGTGAAAAACCCATCTCAAATGTTTCATAGTAAATCCTCTGATGGGGAGGTAGGTAGTGTCTTATCTCAGTTTTACAGATACAAAAAACTGATGTTGCATGAGCCAATGTCTGATTTGGGGTCCGTAAGATTAAGCATTCCACTGCTCCTCAATCCAAGGAAGTATAATCAAGGCCCGGAGGGTATCCAGGTGGAAACAGCTTTTCCTCAGCCAAGGCGCGGCTCAGATTCTGCTGGCAGGAAAAACAAGATACTGCCCAGACATCTCTGCTTCCATCCAAACCAGGGGACAGTATGACCCCTTGAAACATTTATTATGATCTTAGGTCTTGTTTTTCTTGGGGTTCAGGGCCTTGCAGTTTGGACATTTCTCACTTTCTCTGCGGTTGGGCCTGGTTTAAAATTCCATATCTGATGTTCTGTGACTTGCCTGTAGAATAAAGAGGACGACCCAGGTTATCTTTTCCCAAATTTTCCTCAGAGCATTAGACCCACAGGATGTGTACAAGCATTGTGACAAAGAGGCACGTGGACATATTAGCTTGGAAATGCTGGATGAATGAAAGTGAAAACTGATTTCTTTAGTACTGGTCTCTTCGGGGGCTTTATTTCACTAACGTGCACCATTGCCCTCCAAGAGGGAAATATAGCATGCAGCTTTTCCTGAACTTACTCTATTTAACAATTATTTATTGAGTGCTTACTATGTGCCAGGCACTGTTCTAGATGCTGGGGACACAGTAGTGAGTGAATGACATGATACAGAACCACTTCTCCCCCAGAGTAGCATACAAGACCAGGGTTTCATGACTCCATGTTGGGGAAGACTAGGCTGAATGTTCTCTGAGTCCCTTCCGTTTCTAACATTCTGTGAACAACGATAAGCAGCCATTTGGTCACCCCAATTTTGGACAGTGTTTCACCTACAGTCTCAGCCCCACCCAGTTCTTGAGGCTTAATTTAGGAGGTGCCTATTTCCTCAAAATAAAGCCCCCATACCCCTTTCGCTTTTGGCTTCCACCCACATTTCCAGTCTCATCTCCTCCTATGTCCTGTGTGTTCCAGCCACACTATTGTTTTTCGTGTTTCCAAACAATCCATGCTTCCTTGTGCCTCTGCGCCTTAGCATATGGTATGAACCTCCTTCACCTTGTTCACTCGGCAAATCTCTGTTCATTTTTTATTGGAGTAAAATTCACATAACATAAAATTAACCATTGAAAACTATACAATTTGATGGCATTTAGTACATTCACAATGTTGTGAAACCACTACCTCTATGTAGTTCCAGAACTTTTTCATCACCCCAAAAGAAACCTCATACATATTAAGCAGCCATTCTGCTTTCCCGCCTCCCCTCCGCCCCTAGAACCACTAATCTACTTTCTGTCTCTATTTTGGATATTTCATGTAAATGAAATCATATAATATGTGACATTGTTGACTAGCTTCTGTCAATTAGCATAATTTCAGTACTTCATTCCTTTAATGGCTGAGCAATAGTCCATTGTATGGATAGACCACATTTTGTTCAGCTATTCATTAGTTTATAAACATTTGGGTTGTTTTCACTTTCTGGCTATTATGAATAATGCTGCTAGAAACATTCACATACAAGTTTTTGTGTAAACCTCAATTCTCTTTGGTGTATACCTAGGAGTGGAATTTCTGGGTCATATGATAATTCTGTTTAACTTTTTTGAGGACCTGACAAACTGTTTTCTACAATGGCTGCACCATTTTACATTCCTACCAGCAGTGTAAGAGGTTTCTAGTTTCTTTCTGTTCTATTTTTTCTTTTTTCTTTTTTTTTAAGACTCAGCTCAAGCTTCATCTCCATTGTAAAGCTCACCATAGCATCTTTTTTTTTCTTGTAACAAGATGAGTTTAATAGTTATTTCATATCAAAAAATAGCCAGAAAGAGTATACAACACAAATATAGTGAGATCCATAATAAGTTTCCCTTACTTTTTAAGTTCACCATAGCATCTTTTGTGTCCTTGCACTGGTCACTCTGTATTTCTATATCTGTCTCGCACGCCAGAGATCTCCTTAAATGTGATACAATTACTTCCTCATATTTATATTCCCAGTATTAAGCCTTCAATCAAAACTTGTTGAAGAAATGAATGAATGAACTAGCAGATAATGTCTGAAATTAGTTTTTCAGTGTTTAACCAGTGTGTTGTGTGGGGCAATGCCTTGGTATCCTCTTGCTTAGGACCTGCTACTTCTCCCTAATCCCTATCTTTGTTATCCAGTCTGTAAACCTGGGTATTTTTGCCCTAGCCTCCTAACTAATTCCCCAGTTTCCTCTTGAGACTGAAGTCTGCCTGAATTTCGGTCCCCTTGTCTGATTCCTGAAAATGTAATGGATTTATCCAGCCACCACGATCCACTCTGGGGAGCGAGCCCTATCCCCATGCTTCCAGTCACTGTCTGGGATCCTGCTCTAACCCTCACGGGTCACCACACATGCAGACCTGTCAGTTATTAGAAATCCCTGTCACATTCGTCACACTGGCTCAAGATTATTCTCCCCACATTAGATATTGCACAACACTGAACTCAAATGGCCACAACTTTTAGAACACCCTCTGCAGGGCTATGAGCGGAGGGCTATCACAAAGAACAAACCTTAGAGCCCAGTTCATTGGGTTATCTTCACCCCATTCCAGATCATCGTTCTTCTTCCTTCTCTTCTGCTTCCTCTTCTGCTTCCTCTTCTACTTCCTCCTCTTCCATCTTTTTTATTCCTCCTCTTCCTTCAATTCCTTCTCTCCTTCTACCTTCCATTCCTCCACCTCCTTCTCTCCTCCTTTTTCTGTCTCATCCATTTTTTCTTCCTCTTCATCTCCTCATCCTCCACAGCCCTTTGTATGCTTTACGATCTTATAATCAAAGTTGTGACAATCTCTAGATTGTTCCATCTTCTACCGCTAACAAGGTCAGACTGTACTTGATGATGACGATGATGATGACAGTTATCAGATGTTTCCTCTTCACATATACCATCTGTCATCCTTACAAAGCTCTCTGTGAGCCTGACAAAGGATGTGTATCTTGCCCAAGGCCATACAATTAAAAAAATGGATCTGGGATTTCAACCTATGTCTGTCTGGATCTAAAACCCATCCTTGTTACACTCCACTGCTCTAATTCCCCTGATATGAATTTCCTTGCTACGACTACCACAACCTTCTCCCAATTCCAATCGAACCGTGATCTTTTTCGAAAGGAAACTGCCAACAGCCTGGTTAATACCTCACACATGACATTCTTATCCCCAGAGCCTGCTCAGTCAAGACAAAGCAGCCCGCTCCAAGCCTTTTGCCTGTCCTATGTGTTGCTCAAGTCTTGCTAATTTGAACTACTCATTGGCAGTTTATTACATTCTGCTTTATACTTGATAGCAACAAATATTTATTTATTTATTTATTATTATTATTTTTTGCGGTACGCGGGCCTCTCACTATTGTGGCCTCTCCCGTTGTGGAGCACAGGCTCCAGATGCGCAGGCTCAGTGGCCACAGCCCATCCTCCCAGACCGGGGCACGAACCCAAGTCCCCTGCATCGGCAGGCGGACTCTCAACCACTGTGCCACCAGGGAAGCCCTGATTTATTTTTTTAAATATATGTCATATGCTATTCATACTAACAGACTTGTAAACCTATTGTATTTTTTGGAGGACTGTTTGTCTACCTCTCAAAGGTCATTAAAATATTTACATTCTTTGATTCACTAGTACTATTTCTGGGAGTTGATCAAAAGGGAAATACGTTTTGAAAAAGTGACATATAATGATGTTTATAGTGGCATTAATAGAATATATATTTTTTTAATGTTTCTTTTTTAAAAAACAGGGTCTTTATTTATTTATTTATTTATTTTGGCTGTGTTGGGTCTTCGTTGATGCACACAGGCTTTCTCTAGTTGTGGCGAGCGAGGACTTCTCTTCGCTGAGGTGTGCAGGCTTCTCATTGCGGTGGCTTCTCTTGTTGTGGAGCACAGGCTGTAGGCGCGCAGGCTTCAGTCGTTGTGGCACGCGGGCTTAGTTGCTCCACGGCCTGTGGGATCTTCCCGGACCAGGGCTTGAACCCGTGTCCCCTGCATTGGCAGGCAGATTCTTAACCACTGCCCCACCAGGGAAGTCCAATAGGATATTTAAAAAATCAAAGACACCCCCCCCACCAAAACCCTAGATGTTTAACAGTTCAGAGTGATGAAGTAAATTACATATGAATGATGGGATATTATGTAGCCACTGAAAAGAATAAATGTGATGGTTATGTCTTAACGCTGAAACTAGTAAAAGATGTAGGTTACAATTCTGTATACACTATGATCCAACTATTTGAAAGCAACATGCATATATCAATATAGGTTGGAATGGATTTCATAGTTAGAAAATAGACGCAAAGTTAAAGTGGTGTGAGAATGGGTGGGGATTTTTTCTCTTTTTTTTTTTATCAGAATTTCTTCTTTGCAACATTTTAAAATTGGTGAAATGGTGGACTGTTAAAGTTCTGAGACAGTTCTAGATGGTGGGTCTCTTCATTAATACTCAAGTTCATCTATAGGTGGCAATGGATCTTCACCCCAGTGAGCAGTGCTAGTCTTGGGCATGACAGCTCTGGCTTCTCAAGAGGTCTCATTCATGTGAAGAGTAACCTGCCAGAGAATTTTTTTTTTTAACATCTTTATTGGAGTATAATTGCTTTACCATGGTGTGTTAGTTTCTGCTTTATAACAAAGTGAATCAGTTATACATATACATATATCCCCATATCTCTTCCCATTTGCATCTCCCTCCCTCCCACCCTCCCTATCCCACCCCTCTAGGTGGTCACAAAGCACTGAGCTGATCTCCCTGTGCTATGCGCCTGCCAGAGAATTTAATTTGGGATGAATACATCCCATTGACATTGGAGTGTGAAGCGCCAGGAAACAAGAAAATGGGATTGATTTGCACATCATTTCAGCTAGAGTACCAAACTGGGATGGTCTATAAACAGATAGGAACCTTGGAGGCAAACTTAGTAAAAATTAGCAAAGTAGCCTAGTAAAAATTCAGGCTCTCCCCCCAAATTGGAGATTGTTTAATTTTCTCCTCCTTAAATTCTTTCTCAGATTAACCCCACCCATATGTTGCTTAGATACATTCTTCTCTGCACAGTGAAAGAGACAGGAATTTTAATGGTGATAAATTAAATGTCTATAACCAACACACTAGGATCCAAATAGTAAATGTTAATCAGAGCCGTTTAGTAAACCATTAAAAAATTCTTTTTCATACCAACACTTCATCAGCAATGAAATGGACATGACCAATCTAGCCCCAAAGACACTCAGAGGGAAGACTCACCTGCAGAAGTCATCTCAGAGACATTCCAAAATGATTGTGCATCATACAGGCCACAACGTGAAAGGATTTGGTCAGGCTTGGAGTCAGCAGTTCTTCTGGGAAGCATTTCATGCTTAAAAACTAATAACATTATCCTGGAACTCAGAGAAGGGATTAATAATGGAGGTTTAACCTTCAGATAACACTTTGTTTCTCCAGAATATCCAAATCCTTGAAGACAAAAGAGAAGAAGAATGTTTGCAGTCAAATCATAGCTTTGGAAACACTGAACTTCCTTAAAAAGGGCAGATGGGTGGATGTTGAACTAAATTCAAGGGTGTGTCTATTCATTGGGTGGATCAAGATAATGCATTAGTGCTGCTTCACCTACAGACAACAGGGTGATCTCAGACCCTAGGAACAGCTCTGTCCTCTGGGTACAGCCCCTGTGAAGCCCAGGTTGAAACTACTTCTTTGTATTATTAGTCAGCCACCAATTGTTTTTAAGATGAGTATTCCATTCATCCTTACTATGTGACCACTAAAGTCTGAAAGCCCTAACTTACTGCCATACATATTTAATGATCTCTGTAGTTCAGAGGCAGGATGATGTGCTCAACTGAGAAAAGGAGTGATTCCTAATGCACAACCAGAGACCAAAGCAGGAGGTCAGGAGACAAGGATCCAACATACAGCTACAGTTATAATGGGTATGGAGGGAAAGTACCAATACATACATTTCATGGCTATAAGAACAGGAAGCTTGTGTTAGTACAGGTGCTCCAAGAGTCACAGGTCAAATGGGGATTAAATATGCAAGGAGTTTAGCAGGAAAAATTCCTATGTGAGAGAAAATGAGGAGGAAGCCATGCAAGGCTCGTAGGACCATCAGACCATCACGCAAATCTAACCTTAAGGGAAAGCGAGAGGGAAGGGAGATTGGGTAGAAGTGTCCTCAACTGCTGTGCAATTAAAGGAAGGCTCAGCAAGCCATTGGGTAGCCCCAAACCACAGTCAGCTGCAGAGGCGTCCCCTGTATTGCAGAATGGCCTGCCTTAGCATCTTTGCTTCCCTCAGTCCCCGGCAGCCCTTGGGGGGCATCCCCTCAGCATACACACTTCAGTGGATTTCAGAGCACAGGGCTGGGGTACTTGCTCAGTTACACTCCCCAAAACCAGAGGTCTAGAAAGCCTAGTCTCAGAGCTCTCTCCAAGTTGCCTACAAATCAAAACCCCACTAGTACTGACGAAAGGGTGGTTTGGGTAAGGATACAGATTGTGAATATAGGCAGCTGATGGAAAACAAAAACAAAACAAAACAAGAAAACCAAGAACCAAGCTTTGGGAGAAAGTAAAAGGTGAGCAGAGAAATGGCAGGATCAATTTCTTACCTTAACTATGAGCATAGCCTACTAACCTGCTAACTTTACCCACAAAAACAAACAAAACTGACACTAGCCAGCTATTTTGCTATAGAAAAGTCAACATTCATTGACTAATACAGACAGTTGTTATGGTTTGGACTTTAGCCTCAAAAGACAAAGCAGATTGGATTTAACCAGATGTTGGATTTTAGAATATATTCCCCAAAGAACAACTGATCTGTTGAATATATTGCTCTGGATAGAGTTGGAATAAATTTATACCAGAATCTTGGATATCTGCCTGTTTATTTTGAATAATACTAGACTAATAAAATACAGGCCAAAGCATCTCTCTGAGACAGATCAGTCAAATCAAATTAAATACATGGAAAAAGACCCAAGTGCAAATGAAAATTTACTACATGGTTAAGTTGGCATTTCTAATTAACAGGAAAAAGATAATTTGATAAATTGTGTTGGAACAACTGGTAGCCATCTGGAAAAAAGAATTTTGAATTCTTACTTCATATGTTATACCAGAATAAACTCAAGAAGGATTAAACATTTAAATGTTAAGATAAAATAAAAGTACTCTTGGGAGAATTTTAAAATCCTCTCTGAGTGGCAAAGGACTTTCAAAATGTGAAACAGTACCCACTTGCCATGAAAAAATAGAAATATTAATCTGACAAAAAAAAAGTAGTTTTTGCATGGGGAAAAACACCTTAAACAAAAATGGAAGACATAAGCTATAAAAATACTTTTGCAATTTATATTATACAAAGGCCCAATTTCCCTAAAATATAAAGAGATCCTATAAGTCAGTAAGAAAGACCATCAACCAATAGAAAAATGGGCAAAGCAGATGAAGAGCTATCTCATGAAAAAATATATAAATGGTTCTTCAATATATAAACATGTAACTTCATTCATAATAAGAAAAATGGAAGTTAAAATTATGCTAAAAAGCGAAAAAGCAGAAATTTTCTGAGATGCTAGTTTTTTACTATCATACTGGCAGAGAGGAATAGCATGCTGCCTTAGCTTTGGTCTCCTGAGAAGCAGGGACCAAGATGGGATTAGATATGCAAGAGGTGGATTAGGGGCCTTCCAGTGAAGGCAAAAGAGAGTCCTAGCCCATGATGATGATCTGACACCTGGGAAGGTGAGAAGGAAGGAGGAGAGAGGGTTGGATAGGGAGAGTCTCAGGCTTCAGCAGTTCTAAGAGAGTTTGCCCAGGCTGATAGAGAGTCCTTGAGCTGAAGTCATCTACAGAGGAATCCCACATCTTGCAGGAATGGACCTTCCTTAAAGTCCTGGCTGCGCTTAGCCACCAGCTGGGAGGAGCCTATGGGAAGCCTGGCTTCACTGCACATGCAGTGGTGGATTCCAAACACTGCAGTAATAATTACATTTTCTGCAGCACGAAGTCTGAGTGGTGCATTTTCAAGGCCATCATGCATGCTTTGTTAGCAAAGGTAGAGGGAAACAGGCATTCTACACTGCTGATGGGAGTGTAACTTGGTATAAACTCTATAGAGGGCAATGAGCAGCACCTCTCAAAATTTTAAATGTACAAGCCACTTGAGCCTGCAATCCCACTTCTACGAATTTTTCTTAGAGACATATGTATGTTTGAGAACATTTGCTTTGGCATGGTCTGTAATAGCAGAAGATTGGTAACAACCTAAATGTGCATTCAGTAAGGAACTAATTAAATAAATTATAAAACATCATGCAGCTATAACCAAAGAAGAAGGAAGCTCTTCCTGGACTGATATGAAACAATCCTTAAGATACACTATTAAGTGACAAAGGCAAGGTGACGAACAGTACAAATAGTATGTGAAAATTTAGGTTCAGAATTTCTGGGGCGGGTATAGATGTACAAATTTGCTTATAAATGCAGAGAATATCTCTGGAGAACACAAGAAACAGGAAACATTCCTTGTCTGGAGGAGAGGAACCCGGCTACTGGGGGCCATAGATGGGAGGGACAATTTTCACTGATTATCATGTTTTCCTTTTGAGTTTTGAATCATGTGAATTCAAAAAATAAACACAAATTTATTTGCATAAATACAAATTTAAAAAGAATGTGTCTTCCTGAGGATGCATGCTGTTGCTATCCTCAATAAATGAGAAGTGGATACTGTGTCCCTAGGGGATAATTACTCAGCATAAATTACCTTGGGTCAGCCTCCCAGCTACTGACATAGAAACTCCCCTCACAAAGTCTAAATACTTACAATTTACAAATCAATATAAAAAGCTTAAATAAAACGTGTTTTATCCATCAGCCTTGACAAATATGCCTTCACAATGGTCTGCAGTGTTCACATTTCAGAGTTTTGCATCCTTCAGGATTTCACTCAGGAATGTAATATTGGGAGTGACCTGTCCGGGGACCTCCCCCTTCTCTTGCCATGTCCCACTCCATCCTGAATCATGACCGCCCTCCCCCGCACATATGTGGACCAGTCTGCATATTCACAGTTCATTTACACCTCTGAAAACATTCATCCTTTGACCACCCCTCAGGGCAGCAGCATGGGCAGCCCAAAGAAAGATGGAGCCTGGAAAGGGATGCATATAGATTCTGGAAGCAGCATTGAGGCCATCTGGGAATTTCAAGGTATCAGGTATCTGGAGAGCAGACAACAACTGGGGTGGTGGATTTCTAATGTGTCAGGTTGGCTGGGCTGGATGCTATTTCTCAGAAGTCCCTTACCTGGGTGTCTTGTGGGAGACTTGGTAGGTGAAAGGAACAGCAGCCATTGTGTAAGTGACTTGCACTGTTGCTAGTCAGCTGCCTCAACTCATGCCCATGGGGCAGGAGCCTACAAATGCTGCATCTCCCCCTGGGTCCTCCTCAAGCTTCTCTGACTCCTAGTGCAGGTGTGTGTGTGTGTGTTTTAGCTCCGTGACAGGGGCCCTGGCTTTTGCAGGACACCCATACCATTAAGTTCAGAGTCAACAAGAACTGACATGGGTTTCAGTCTATCTTCATGGGGCTCCTGGGCTCCAGTTTGCCCTTGATCTTCCCATTTATGTCCTATCTTCCCTTCCCACTGCCTGCCCTGTGGACTTCAAGCAACAGCATCAGACATGATGACAACAGCCTTACAGAGGCTGCTTAATCACTCCCATTACTGTGCAAAGTCAAAGCCCTACAACAACTCTCTCTCCCTGCAACCCTCCCCACAAATGTGTGTGTGTGTGTGTGTGTGTAGATATGTACATCCCCTAGTCATTCTGCTGCTCAGGTTGAACCCTAATTCAAAGGTGTGGGCTCAGTGGTCACATCCCCTTGGCCCTGTGGACTTCTTGCCCTATGAGAATGGGCATGGCTGGAGCAGGGCCATCCTTTAAAGCGGAACACCCAGGACAGGGGTCTCAGGTGCCCAGGAATAAGGGGACACACCCCAGGGTAAGAGGACAGAAGGTGCCTGGAGAAAGGTAACTGTTTAAGGCAGATGGTCAGGGGTTATTGTGAAACATTTTGTATTGTTTTAACCTTCTGATTTCTTTATCATGGTCATGCTCCTGTGTTCAATACCATCATTGTGACTGATCATGAATTATTGACAAAGTTCATTAAAAAACCTAATTTGCTTTGCACTAGGTTTGCAAATGACCTATTTTAGGTTCATCATTATCTCCATTTGCAAAATGCATCTACTTGTTTTGTGAGAAGTTACCTGTTTCTAAGTATTAGAGGCTTTCTTTAGAAATTTTTTATTTGTATCTATTTTTATTTTTAGACTACTTTATTATGAAATATTCTTAAACATTATAAATCAAGAGAATATTATAATAAACCCCAACATAACAAGCACCTATATTAACTGACATTAAGCCACTTCTGCATCATCTGTGATACATATTTGATAAAGTATTTAAAGCAAAGACATCATGATATTTGCCTTTAACTAGTTCAGCATACATCTTTTTAAAAAATGACGTTAATTACATAACCAAATATTATTATCACTTCACAAAAGTAACAATTTTAAGCACATTTTACTTAATTATCTTCTAATATCCAATCCATATTGAAATTTCACTGACTGGCCCCAAAATATCTGTTCATAGTTGACTTGTTTGAATCAGGATCAAATGCTCCATACACTGGATTTGGTTGCTCTGTTTTAAAGGCTTTTACTGGAAAATTTATTGTCACTCCTTTCTCCTTTCGTCAAACATATGAAGATACTTGACCTTTCATAATAATGATTTCATAGACTGTGGAGGCAATAAATACATATGTATCCAGAGCCTTTTCAAGGTCAATAGATGCTTGAACTTCACTCAGCTCTTGTGGAGAAAGCATTCACATAACCAGCGAGGGTCTCAACAGCCTTACAAGTGTTGCCTTACAATCTATTTTTGGAAACACATCTGTCCACGGCCACTACAGTGCATTAGTTCCTCCACAGAAATGTGGGGTTTTCTTATTCAAAAGGGAACAGTCATTTTTAGAGCCATATTTCTTCCATTTGTCTCAGAATTTTGGCAAAGTCTTTAGGAAATGCTTTCTAAAGTTACAAAGCTGTACTAGCAGCACTACCTGGAAAGCAGAGCAAGGGAGTAGGAAATAAACCATCCCTCAGCAAGGGCTTCGTATGGAAACCTGAAGTCCTCCAAGCTCCCATGAAAGCACCTTCCCTGGAGAAAGATTTTGCAGGTTATTCTTTTCTTTCCATCTTAAAAACCTTCTGGAGACAACTACAATCCCTGCCAGCAAAGATCTATAGAAGTGTTTAAGAGGCCCTAGGAGGTTAGAAATTATAGCCAAAGGAACAGACACATATTCTGCATCTTTCAGTGAAGGAAAAAGGATTTTTTTCACTTCCACAGGGAGGGAAATATTATTTCATTTACAGCTGCCTTTAATTGACTCCAAACAAGATTAGTTTGTGACTTTCCCATGGAATTTTCACTCATCTGTCTTTTTTTTAATATGAAAAACTTGTATTAATTTACTCAAATATATAATTGTCACAATTCTAGAACAATTATTTTTTATTGATTTATAAAACCCCCTTATTATACATATTATATTTTAGTTTATATTTGACTCTGTTTCTTGCATTTCTATTCTGGTCTGTTTTCCCATTCTGTTGGTTTCAGTGTACGTGAATTATTGAATTTATAATACATATTTTAAATAATTACTATTATAATAAATATTACTTTATTATTTTAAATCACTACCAATACTTTATGTTTTAATATTTACTATGTATTAGGCACAATGCTAAGTGTTTTAAACGGATTATAACACAAGTTACTCAGGCCTCTACAAAGGGCATATTACATCTATCTTAATCAGTTGAAGTAATAACTGTTCAGAGAATGTAACTAAATTGTCTAGAATTGCATAGCTAACAACTAGTTGTCTGTCTTGATATTAACGTGACTAAAAGAAAACTTATTTTTTTTTAAACAAATATATCAGTGCTTGTTCATTGCCAAGAGCATCGTCTTTACTGAACATCCCAAGGAGGCAGGGGTTTCGGGGAGTTGGGGCCGGGGACAGGGTGAATTAGTCAGGGTGGCATAAGGCAAAGACACTGGAGTCTGACACATTACGGGAATTACAAAAGCCAATAGGAACCCTTTCTTCACTGGGTTCTGCAAGAGAATTAAGCCCAAGGCCCCAAGGCATCCACTGTGTGTACTGAATTAACTTTTCTCCCAGGCATCTAGAGCAGGGCTAGTTCTGTGCTAACCTTGGGAGAAATGATTAAAGAGTCACTGGAATCATTTTCTGTGTTCTGTGGTTCAGAGGAGGAACCTGGGTTGATGAAAGTCTACAAAGCATCAAGTTAAAAGGCATGGGCAGAGCGCCAGGCAGAGGCTTGAAACAACGTCTGGAGTTGAGGTCAAGTAAGACCTTACACTCTCCAGGCCTGCAGCTTCACAGAAAAGGAGTTTTGAATGGAAAACCTGCGACTTGGCCAAGCGTTAACATCCTGAACGGTGTTAGAGAGTGCGTGGAGCCGGGGTGGACAGTCCCCTTCAAAGCAAGTTCACACATTCCAGTGATGACATCTTAGCACTCTGGGGTCTCATCTCTTGGAATTGCCATCACTTTCATGAGAGCAAGCAGACTAGTTTATTTTCACTTATACTTTGGTTTTGTACCAACCAGTATTACCCAGCAGATTCACGCATTTTACCTCTAGACTTAACTACAAATGACCTTAAGCTGTTTATGAACTGAAAAGACAACCTATGGAATCGGAAAAATATTTGCAAATCATATTTGATAACGGGTTAATATCCAAAACATAGAAAGAACTCATATAACTCAATAGCAAAAAACCAAATAACACAATTGAAAAACAGGCAAAGAAGCTACATTGGTACTTCTCCAAAGATATAAGAAAGGCCAACAGGCACATGAAAACATGCACAACATCACTAGTCATTAAGGAAATGCAAATTAAAACCACAATGTGATATCACTTCACACCTGTTGGAATGGCCATCATCAAAGCAAGATGAGAGAAAAACTGCTGACGTGGATGTGGAGAAAAGGGAACCCTTGGGCATTGTTGCTGGGATTGTAAATTGGTGCAACCATTATGGAAAACAGTATGGAGAATCCTCAAAAAATTGAAAATAGGGCTATTGTGTGATCCAGCAATTCCACTTCTGGGAATATAACCAAAGGTAACTAAAACACTAAACTGGAAAGATATTTACACCCCTATGTTCTTAGCAGCATTATTTATAATAGCCAAGATGTGGAAATAACCTAAGTGTCCATCAATGGATGAATGAATAGAGAAGTTGTGGTGTATATACATATATATATATATATATATATATATATATATGTATATACACACAATGGAATATTATTTAGCCATAAAAAATTAGGAAATCCTTCCATTTGTGACAACATGGATAGACATTGAAGGCATTATCCTGTGAAATAACTCAGAGAAAAACAAATAGTGTATGATCTCACTTATATGTGGGATTTAAGAAACAAAAACAAAAAACAACAACAGGGACTTCCCTGTTGGCGCAGTGGTTAAGAATTCACCTGCCAATGCAGGGGAAATGGGATCGATCCCTGGTCTGGGAAGATCCCACATGCCACGGAGCAACTAAGCCCGTGCGCCACAACTACTGAGCCTGCGCTCTAGAGCCCACAAGCCACAACTACTGGAGCCCGTGTGCCTAGAGCCCGTGCTCTGCAACAAGAGAAGCCACCGCAATGAGAAGCCTGCGCGCCGCCATGAAGAGTAGCCCCCGCTCGCCGCAACTGGAGAAAGTGCGCCTGTAGCAAAGAAGACCCAATGCAGCCAAAAATAAATAAATAAACAAACAAAAAATAAACAAATGTATTAAAAACAACAAACTCATAGAAAAATAAATCAGGCTTGTGGCTACCAGAGGCGGGGGTGGGGGGAGCGGGAACTGGAGGATGGTGGTCAAAACATCCAAACTTTCAGTTATAAGATGAATCAGCATTAGGGATGCAAAATGATGTACAACATGATGACTACAGCTAACACTACTGTATGCTAATAGGTAAGTTGTTAAGAGTAGATCCCAGGAGTTCTCATCACAAGGAGAAAATTTTGTTTCCTTTTCTTCTTTCTTTTTTTAAGATTGTATTTATATGAGAAGATGGACGTTCGCAGAAACTATTGTGATAATCATTTCACAATACATGTAAACCAAACCATCATGCTGTATGCCTTAAACTTATACAGTGATGTATGTCAATTATTTCTCAATAGAACTGGAAAAAAAAAATCAAGCCCATCTTCCTGGCTTTGTTACTGACCGGCTGTGTGACTTCAGTCACACCACCTAATGTCTCAGGTGCCAGTTTTTCCTAAGGCAATAATTGGATTAAATGATCTCTCAGATCCTTTCCAGCTGGAAAATCCCAGGACCAGGTGACAAATGAAGACCTGACAGCACTGAGAATGTTCACAAGAATGTGTCACAGCCTCTGAAGGGAAAAGAATTTTAAAACATCGCGATAACCTGTGCATTTACTTCCATGCTATTTTGCAAAGGACAGAGATCCCACTACTCAATTCATTCATTCAATGGACACCCCTGAGAAGATACTGGGTGTCAGGTTCTGTGCCATGGGCTAGCCATATTCAGATGAGCAGGGCAAGTTTTCTACCATCTTGAACAACAGTAAGAATAAAAATATCTACCTTTTACGGGGTTCCTTTGAAGTGCCCATCACCTCATAGATTCTAATTCCTTAAGGAGCTCACAATCCAAGAGGGAGACAAACAATCAAAGCAATGGATTGCAGATGCCTTTAACTGACTCCAGACAAGATTAGTTTGCTCATTTCCCATGGAATTCTCACTGCCTTCAGTCTGTCTTGATATTAATGTGACTAAAAGAAAATTGTTGCTTTTTTTTCAAACAAATGTATCAGTGCTTGTTCATTGACAAGAGCATTGTACTGACTGAACATTATTACTGATAATGTTACTAATAATGCCCCATCATAACCCACTTTTCTATCTCCCGTAGTATTTTATGACTTTTATGGAAGCTGCATAACGCATTAAACTGTAAAGCATAATAGTAACAGACTATTATTTATATTGCCTATCTTATTTTTTTGTGCCAGAAAAATATAGGTGAGTCAGGGCAAATCTATTATCCTTCTTAGGAAAATCACTCACATGCATGTTCCAATTTGTATGTGCATTGAAATCCCAAGGCCACCACTTCCCAGATATTTGACCTTGAACAAGTTACCTAAACTTTCTCTTTATTTTTTACCTATCATATAATGAAGGATAATAATAATAGTGTGTACCTCAGAGAGTTATTGCGAGAATTAAATAATATAACTGTGCTTGGGAAGTAGTCAATGCTGAATAAATACTCGTTACTGTGAGCTATTGTGAGATATAAATATTATTGTGGTAGATGGTTTGGAGCCCTTCTCTAAAGGAAGAAACTCACTTTGTTTTCCATCTACTCACTAGTCACTGAATCCGTCTGTACTCCAAATGTGTGGGGTTTTCCCCCTTACCAAGCAGTTCTCTAATTTTCAGGAGACACCAACTGGGTTTCCTAAAATTTAACTCATTTCTGACACTATCCACCTGGACGTAGCCTCAGATCCCACAGGTTAAGGGCTCAGTCCAACAAGACTGCACTCCCTTCCCACCTCAGATATCAATACCAAGTCCAGGTCATCCTACATGTTCCCATGACCCCCTCCTCTGTTTAATAATTTGGAGAGGGGCTTCCCTGGTGGCGCAGTGGTTGAGAGTCCGCCTGCCGATGCAGGGGAAACGGGTTCGTGCCCCGGTCTGGGAAGATCCCACATGCCGCGGAGCGGCTGGGCCCGTGAGCCATGGCCGCTGAGCCTGCGCGTCCGGAGCCTGTGCTCCGCAACGGGAGAGGCCACAGCAGTGAGAGGCCCGCGTACCGCAAAAAAAAAAAAAAAAAATAATAATAATAATAATAATAATTTGGAGAGCAGCTCACAAAACTCAAGTAAACAGCTTACGTAACAGATTACTTGTTGATTATAAAAGGATACAACTCAGTTAGCCAGGTGGAAGGGAGGTGTGTGGGGAGTGGCACAGAGCTTCCATGCCCTCCACAGGTACACTACGCTCCCAGCGCCTCTATGTGTTCATAATCCTGGAAGCTTCCCAAACCGCATCTTCGTGTTTGATTCAACCTCCAGCCCCTCTCCCCTCCTCTGAGATAGGGGTGGTGGGGGTATGTGAGCTTTAAGTTCCAACCTTGTAAGCACATGGTCAGTCTCCCTGGCAACCAGGCCTCATCCTGTGGTTATCTTTACACAAATCACCTCATTTCCCCTTTAATGCTCTGGAGCTATTTCAGGAATGAAGGATTAAAACCAAATATTATAGTGAAAGATGCTCCTATGCTCTGATCACTTACATAATTACAAGAGTTTTAGGAGCTGTGAGTCAGGAACCACAATGAACACCAAAATATATATTTCTTTCTTTTTTTTTTTTTTTTTGTGGTATGCGGGCCTCTCACTGTTGTGGCCTCTTCCGTTGCAGAGCACAGGCTCCGGACGCGTAGGCCCAGTGGCCATGGCTCACGGGCCCAGCCTCTCTGCGGCATGTGGGATCTTCCTGGACCGGGGCACGAACCTGTGTCCCCTGCATCGGCAGGCGGACTCTCAAGCACTGCGCCACCAGGGAAGCCCTATATTTCTTTTTAAAAAAATCATTTTGCATTTTTGATAGAAAACGATAACACAAAAGATGCATTAGAATGGCCACACTTTTATATTGATGGCAATACATTTTTTATAAATTTCTTTTGGGAAGCAATTTTTCCCCAGGTATAAATACATTCCTATCTGGTAATCAACATTCTGGGAATCCTTCCTGGGTTTAATAATACAAAATGCAGGAGAAGGTGCATGAATGGAGATGTTAATTTATGTGTGTTTTTTATAAGTTGCATATCTAGTTCTTATTATATGACAACATCACACCCACCTGGGGGGAGAATTACTCCCCTGCCTCATCAATGCTAGCCTTGACCATGTGACTTGCTTTGGCCAATGAAAATTGAGAAGTGATATGCATCATTTCTGAGCAAAAGCTTGAAGAGCCATTGTGTGGTCTGCCATCTTTTCCTTTCCTTCTGCCACAAAACTGGCATTGTCCCGGCTCAGGGCTGTTTCATTGGCCTGGGAGTGGAAATGAAAATGACTGGGGCAGAGCCACAGCCGGGCTGTGGTGGACAAGTCACATGAGTGAGGCATAAAGCCTTGTTTTTAGAAGCCACTGAGATTCGAAGGTTGTTGGGTTACCATGGCGTAACTTAGCCTAGGCTGACGGATACCGTTGTTAAAGTAGATTTATAGAAAGCCTCTTATTTAAGTATTTGCCTGCGCCATCATTACTCTTTGATCCTCTGTAGACTTAAGCCATTAGCAGTTTTTACATCGGCCTGGAAGCCCCCTTCTGGCTGAAATAGCTTGAAATCGGATGATTCCAGAGTCCTGGGATGTTTGTTGATCAGGTGTCTGTCGGAGCTTCAGAACCCATGGCATTTCCGGTTTCTAGAGTAAAGCTCTATTAACCAGCTCTTCCTAAAGAAGAGCATATGTGTAAAGTGCACAGACCAGAGGGGGTGGGGGTGGGCGTCTAGTGGCTCGCGGGTGCAGCAGCTGCATTCGTTGCTTAAGCTGAACTTTGGGGATTGTAGAGATGGTTGAAAAGTACATCCGGCCGCGCTGTGCTGTCAGGGAAGCCCACCCAGCCTGTCCATAGCTCAGGCCCACGACCAGGATCTTCTCAGTCTAGGTCAGCTCTCTGATGAGGCTTTACTTCTACACAGCAGGCCCGTGACCTCAACAAGCTTCCTTGTTCCCCTGAGCTTCTTTTTCCTCAGACTGACTCCAGAATGCCACACTGTCTGTCCGGTTCCCAGAACTCCCCTTGCTGCTGCTGGAGAAAAAGCACGTCCATCCTTTTATTAGCTTTTTTTTTTTTCCTGCTTACTTCAATTTAGTAGAGAGAGATAAGAAAAACAAAACAAAACAAAAAACTGAGCCTGGGTGCCTTAGAAGTGTCCAGATTCTTCTTAAGAAGTCCATCCAGTTAAAATCCCTGGTCTACGGCCTGTGGCGCCTTCTTAGATGGATAACCACTGGGGTTTCTGCTTGCCGAATGTCTGAAGTTGGGGTTCCCACAAGCTCCCCTCCCCACCCTTTGGGACCTTCTTTCCATAGAAGGGCCCTGGGGATGCCCCCCACCATCCCTTCATAGCAAATCAGCCTGAAGAGCCAACAGTGGCAGGACAACAGGTTCCCTTTGTGGACCTGAGTGGGTAATTTGTACTTTTGAGGGATTGCCACTTGCACGTGGCAGAGCTGGAATTTGAACCCGGGTTGCATGACCCCAGAGTGCGTGCTTTCACTCCCTGCACTGTGCTGCCTTTCATTCTTCATCGTGTTTATAATCTATGTCCAACTCTACATATTCCCCTTCTAAAGGGACTCGTGGATGAAGGGCAATGTCAGCAGTATTTTGCGTCATTTATCGACATTCTCCAAGCTGACAAAATACCATTGCTACTGCTCTATGAGCATCTTCTTGTCTTTTCAGTCCCACTGGCACTTTTCCCAGGTTAATTCTATTCTCACTGTGGAAGCTAGGAGCAGGAATGGAGCTCAGCCTTGGTAGAGACTAGAAGCAGAACCTGGAAGGTTTTCAAAAACCTGAAAACCCAAACCCAAACAGTTCTCACTTCCCTAAGTATCCTTCACAGTGGCTTCTTAATTCTTCTTTTTCAGAGCAGTGTTCCAGGCCTCCCTGTGAGCATGAAGAATACAGCCTCTCCACAGCCCTCAGGTTGACTTCAGGGGGTGCCAGCTTCCACTTACAATGCTGTGATGAGAGTTTCGCCGGTATTAACTCATGTTATCCTCATAGCAACCCTATGAAGTAGGGACTTTTTCCATCATCAATCACCACCATCCTATTTCACAAATAAGGAAACTGATGTCCAGAATAGTTAATACAGATTTTCTTGCTCAGAAAAGGAAGGTTCAGGATTCAAACCAGATAGTTTGATTCCAAGGGTCACACCCTCAGTCACAACCCTATGAATCCCAAGCCCAGATTTCCAGGGGGAAGAATCTGATAGATCCAGCTTGTGGCAGGAATAGCCCTTGGGGTCCAGTGAACTGTATCAGGAATGTGGGGCTATGTATTACAAACATGGTAGCTGAGGCCCAGAAGCCAAGGGGTAGGGTGTCAGGGGAGAGGGAACAGTAGTTCTCAGAAAAAGTGGAACATTGTATGCTAGGCATTTACTCAGAAAGGTGTCTACTACATCCTGTGGGGTAGAAGTTCAGATTCCCCATTTACTCATGAACCAGCTGAAGATGGGGGGTGGGGTGCAGTGAGGAGTTCAAAACTTGTTCCAGGCTACGCAAGATTCAAATACAGCCCATCTAATTCCTAAGCCTTACTTTATCATAATATATTTTTATAGGAGGATACCCAGGACAGTTGAGAGAATGCATTATGTGGCAAAGTGTATTTTCCAAAAAGGGCTGCAACAGATATCTCCCACCTCACATGATCTTACAAGATTAACTGTGACATTTGCCCCACTGAGATAAGGGGACTATAGTCCTCTCCTGGGATTGGAGAGGGCTAGTGAGACTACAGAAGTGACACTACAGAATTTCTAAGGTAAGGTCATAAAAGCTGAAAGAGCTTACATTGGTGCTCTTAAAATGCTCATGCTTAGAACCTAACCACCATGCTGTGAGGAAGCTCAAGCCCACCCATGCAGAAAGACCATATAGTACCTGAGAAAGAGAAACACCTGTCTTGCTCCAGCTGTTCCAACTCCCCATGCTCCGCCCCCGCCAATTCCAGCTCCCATCTGACTGCAATCTCTGCAATCTCATGATTGAACCAGATGAGCCCTTCCCAAATTGTTTTAAGCTGCTGATTTGGGGGGGAGGATGTGTTATATAACCAGAACAGCATATTCTTCTTCTGAGCAGAGGTCTTCACAAGAATGTGAGAGCCATCTTCACGTATCTGAAGGACTGTCATGTAGAAGAGGCGGTTGACTTGGAGTGGGGAAGCTCTAGGTGGCAGCACTAAAATCAACAGTTGGAATTTACAGGGAGGCAAATTTGATTCTTCACAGAGCCCTTCTCTAACTGTGGAATTTTAGAGCCATCCACTAGTGAGCACTCTGCCAACAAACATACCCAAGCAGAGGGATGACCACTTTGGGGGAGGTTGTAGAAGGGTCCAGAAGACCCCCAAAAGGCACATTCCCAGCCTAAAAAGATGTAATTTCAAATGAGTTAAGGCTAAAACTGTTTTGAAGAAGAAACAGTTCTTCTTAGAAGAGGAGAGGACTAATCTGGGTCTTTAAAGTTGGAGAGGGTTGGGAAAGGTGAAAAGCAGAAGGACCACTCAGCCAAAAAAAAAAAAAAAAAAAAAAAATGGGGGACTTCCCTGTTGGCACAGTACTTAAGACTCCTTACTCCCAATGCAGGGGGCTGGGGTTCAATCCCGGGTCAGTGAACTAGGTCCCACGTGCACGCTGCAACTAAGAGTTTGCACGCCACAACTAAGGAGTACACCTGCCACAACTAAGACCCAGCGAAACCAACAAAGAAACAAAACAAAAAACAATGGAGGGCTTCCCTGGTGGCATAGTGATTGAGAGTCTGCCTGCCGATGCAGGGGACACGGGTTTGTGCCCCGGTCCGGGAAGATCCCACATGCCGCGGAGCGGCTGGGCCCGTGAGCCATGGCCGCTGAGCCTGCGCGGCCGGAGCCTGTGCTCTGCAACGGGAGAGGCCGCAGCAGTGAGAGGCCCGCGAACCCAAAAGGGGGAAAAAAAAAACAATGGAAACTATTTAACCGGCAACACCAAGTTAATCATGGCCCTCTCACCTTAAGACCTATTCTTACCTGTGTATGGTGTGTTATGGGTCATCCTCCTCCCAGACCCTCTCCAGTCAGCTGCAACCCTCAATTCTCACATCCCAGTGGTTGCTAAGTCTTTCACTCTTATCTCCACAGTAAGTCCTGCCTCTGCTCTTAGCGTTCCATCTGCACTACCACTGGCTTTGCTCTAGCCATCATCACCTCTTATCTAGATGATATTCTTTTAAGAGTCAGGCCTGGGAATTCCCTGGCGATCCAGTGGTTAGGACTCCCCACTTTCACTGCCGAGGGCAAGTGTGCTGCGAAGCTAAAAACAAAACAAACGAACCAAACAAAAAAACACCCCAAAGAGGCAGTCCTGGGCTCCAAGACCAAAGCCTTCATTCAGTTCCCATTGCCTTTGGAATAAAGTTGACATTTCTTAGGTATTCAAGGCTTTCATGATATGACAGAGAAGGTGATGGTGTCAAGCCCATACTTGGCACCTGTTGGAGACAGAATTAAACCTCATAGCACCTGCCAGCAGTCTAGTCGTATCAGACACGGGGCTGTTTTTCCTGCCACAGAGTGTGTGTCTGTAGCACAGGATGCATGACTTTATTCGTTTTTGTGTGTTCTCCACAGCACTTTGCACACAGTTGGCCCCCAATACAACTTCCAGTGACCTTGTGAATGATTGAATTTCTACACTTAAGCAAATTGGAAAGATTTCCCCAGATCTGAACTTGGGATTTTAGACTTGGGTACGCTTCAACATGCCCGGCTCCCCGTAAGCGCCCAAGAAGCACTTGTTGAACCGCATAGAAGAAATCAGATTCCCCCGGTTCCGCCCTGGCAGGGAGGTGGGCCTTTGGCAGGACGACGGAATCCATGGCTATTAAATTCTTATGTAAGAGTGAATGACCCTCCAGCCCACTTGACAGCTCTCCCGCAAGAAAAGTGCAAGGGCAAGGGAAGCAAGCGAGAGCAGTCTTTGCAAACACACACTCTTTCGGTGGCGGAGGCACAGATTGATTTCCAGCCTCGGTTCACCACACGCATCTGAAAATGCAGCTGCGCGCTCCGTGCGGTGCCGGGCGGACGGAGGGGGGGGCGTGCCGGCATTTCGGTTTGAGGCGTATTTCATTCCGTGGGTAAGGCCTGCCCACCCGGCACGCCCAAGAGCTCTGGGGCTGCGGTGACAGCGGCCCCACAAGGTGACTCGAGTTCAAGGCGGTGCCCGTGGGGTCCCCGCCGGCGCGGGTGCAGGCCGGGCCCGGAGAAACCGGGCGCCCCGCCCCGGACTGCAGCGGCCCCCAGCGCCGCGCCGCTCGCCGTGCCCTCCGGGTTCCGCTGGGCGCCGCGCGCCGCCGGGCCGGGCCTCCCCGAGCCGCGGGGGCGCGGGCGCGGCGAGGCGCGGAAGATGGCGGCGCGGCCGGGCCCGGGGCGGCCGCGAGGGGCCGCGGCGCTCTGCGGTCGGCTGGGCCGGCGCGGCTAGAGCGGCGCCTGGGCCCGGGCGGCGCGGCCTCCTCCCCGCCCGCCGCCGCCGCCGCCGCGCCCCGCCCCGCGCGCCCGCCCGCGCGCCCGCCCCTCCCCGGGCCGCGGCCGTGCCCCGCGTCGCGCTCCCCCGGGATGGCCCGCGCGCCTCGGCGCTGCCTTACGGAGCACACGGCGGAGCAGCGGCGGCGGCCGCGCTCGGGGGGCGCGCGGCTGCGGCTGCGGCGGCGCCGCGCGTGAGGGGCCGCCTGGGGCCGAGCGGGCGCCGCCAACATGTCGGATACCAAGGTAAAAGTTGCCGTCCGGGTCCGGCCCCTGAACCGGCGAGGTGAGGAGTTTTCCGCTCATTTTCGTTTGTGGTCGGGATGAGGGCGGGGGCAACTTTGGAAACTGCGGGGCCGCGGGGCTGGAGCGGCGGGAGCGGAGCCGGAGCGCCGGGGCGGAGGCGGCGCCCGCACCGGCCGCGGGGACCCGGTGCGCCGGCTCCCGGCTCCCGGCTCCGGGCTCGGCCGCCTCCCGGGGGAGTCCCGCGCGGCGTGTAGAGGAGGGCTGCGGGCACGGATGCTCGGCTTGGCAACGTTCGTTTTCCCTTTTGCTTTCAGAACTGGAACTGAACACCAAGTGCGTGGTGGAAATGGAAGGGAATCAAACGGTCCTGCACCCTCCTCCTTCTAACACCAAACAGGGAGAAAGGTAAAGCGGGTGCCGAGAGGGCGGGCAGGAGGGTGCAGCCCCGCCGCCTCCTGCAAGTTTGAGCCAGGAAAATGGGAGTGCTCTTGCCTATTGTTAGGAGGACGGCTTCAAGTTTGTCGCACGCTCCTGTCTGAAGCTGTTGCAAGTCCAAGTTCCTCTCTCTCCTCCCTCTGCCCCCCTCCCCCTTGTCCCCTCCCATCTAGAGCGGCATCAGGCAGGGCACCCCGGCCTGAACCAGGACCAGTCCGCTGTGTCCCCGGCCGGCTTCGAGGGGGGCCGGATGGGACCCTAGAGATGATTAGTCCAATAGCCACATTTTACAGATGAGAAAACTGAGGCCTGAGGCGAGCAAGTGACCACCCCAAGGCCTGGTTCGTGGAACCCAGTGCCCCTGGTTCTTTCCACCACTGTACTGTTTGCTTTATTTGGCAGAATGTTAAGGAACTTTGTGTGTAAAATGGGGGGTGGGAGGGAACACCCCCCCACAATAAAGCAGAACAGTTTTGTACGATGCAGGCTCAGGCCTGGACCATTTAAGATCTATTTTTTTGTTGGTGCTGGGTTGAGATAATGCCTGAATGTAATGCGCGAATTTCGATTTTCAAGGAAACAAAAGTAGTGCCCGGAGCTGTGTAGACACTGGGGGGATGTTTAAAAGGGGCTGCATTTACTAGATGGCAACATTTGCATTTGAAAAGTGGTAACTGTTGGATCCTTATTGATTCTGCTCTATTCCACGCAACAGTATGGGAAAATGCCCTAAAATAATTTGAATATTTGGCATTTTTTTGGTAAGCCCCTGAGAAGAAAACGGTTGGAATTCATTTAGTATAGCAATGCAGTAGCTTGTAAAAATAGGAAAGAGAAATCAGGGAGATCTGACAAAATTAATTCCTCTCTGATGAGAGTTTGTGTTTCTAAAAGTCACCTGTTGATTGATGTGTTACAATTTAGTGATTTTTTTGTTGTTGTTCTTCAGAGATTTTTTTCACTAAAGAGAGACTCTGAATTAGGGTTTGTTACTTTATTGCTAAAGGAAACAACTGCCTTCATTCTATAATCATGTGGTGTTCAGGCATAGTTTTACTAAATTTTGGGGGGAGAAATTATCATGAGGTAAGTTTGGGGATTCTTTGCTTTTTGTGCTGAGGCTAGAAATATTTATCCAATGTGCAAACATTCTGCTTCCTGTAGCAGATTGTTATGGTGATTGTAAATAGCTAAGTTGTATTTAAATATGTCAAATACTTTTCAGTAATGGATGTATCTTTGAATAATATTTTTAGATATTTATAGGATTTTAGATACATTTATAGCAATGTAGTTGTGTATTTCTTAGTGATAGTAAGTAAACTCATTGAGTAAATTGAGATATTTACAGCTTAAATTAGTCACCCACATCACCAACATTTCCCTCCCCCCCCCCAACCTGAATATTGTTTGAGAAAAAAATTCTGCTGGGTCTGAGTCTTCAAAGCAGTCTAGGAAGCAGGTAGAATGTTAACTCCTTTTATGTAGCTGTGGCTTCTGTTTCCCTTGCTGGTTTGACACCTGCTCCTTGTCACTCTTAACCATCAGGAGTGTTACTGTTAGCTACTATTTAATGAAATGAAGCTTTGTCATTTGTGGGCAGACACAGATTTAGTGTTGTGGAATTTGGATAGAAATTACAACTGTAGACAGTTGGTTGGAACTGCTAAATAATCAATTGATCATTTTTAGGGCCACCACTGCGGTTACTGATCAGCATCTTTTAAGTAATGATTTGAAGGGTGACTTGGGGATTTATCCATCTGCTTGCTTCTTGGAATAGCCCCTTATCTGGAACTATAAGAATAGCACTGAAACATGGGTGTTCTCTTGTTCTGACCTCCTGACAGATGTGATTCTTTGAGTGGTGGATGGGCCCTTTCTGTGGGATTCTGCCTGGGTACCTGTCATTCAGTTTACAGACAAACTGGGAGGAGTGAACACAGCAGTGCTGCTTGCAGGTTAGGATTACTGTCTTTGCAAGTGGGGAGACACCAAATGCATTTTGATTTTCATTATGCAGCTTGGTTTTATGTTTCTCCAGTGGGTCTTCCCTTAAAGCAACAGTGCATTTAAAAATAGAAACAGTTCCTCCCTTGGGTTCTGGGTTGATTAATTGCAACGATGCTTCATGTTACCTTTGCAATTCATTTCTATCATTTGTTTTGGATAGAGCTCAGAGCAAGGCAAGACTATTATTTTTCTTACCTAGAAGTCCAAGGTTTGAAGTGTAAGAAGTTTTAAATTAATATTGGCAAACCTGTGTCAGATTGAAAATCACTTTTTTTCCTGAATATTGCAAGAAATTACTAATGTATTAATCATGGTTGGAGTTTTAAGTTACTGGGTGAAAGCTTCCACTCCTACCAGTAAAAACAAACAAGAGTGCATTGGTTTCCAGGAAAAGAAACAGATAGGCTTAGTTTTCATAATTTTCCCCCTTTATGGAATCAAAGCCAAAACTACATGTTAAGGACTAAAAGATCACAGGTCTTCTGAGGTTAAAGATGTTTGTTTTCGTTCTGAAATTCTAAGATTATAATACACCACAGAGGTCCAGGTTAATAGTTGATGTGTTTATCAATCACCATTCTGAAACATTAAGACATGTATGAATGTATTTCTTAAAATACCATTGCATTACCATGCAGGAGACATTTATGAAGTTCAGATCATGTGGGTACCATGCTTAGCTCAGGGGATCCAAAGATCACTACGGACCCATTGCCTGTGCCAGAGACTCTCACCTTTGAGAGAGGTGGGAAAACAGGGGAAAAAATAATTAAAATATAATGTGGTGGATTATGTAGATTACACTTTCCCACTATATATACCGTATCATTTGGAAATTACCTGTTTGCTCTTCTGTCTCCTCTCCTCTCCTTGAGGCTTTGAGATCTGGGAAGGCAGGTACCTTGTCCTACTGACTTTTGTGTCCCATGTTTCCAAACAGCATCTGGCACATAGCAGGCCCTCAGCAAATGTCTGCAGTGTGATGGTTTGCAGTGTGATGGGCGTGCTGAGGAGGGGCTGTGGATGTGACCCGGGGTCCTGGCATCCTGCAAAGACAGGTGGCATTTGTGCCTGTCACGTGGGTGCTAAGAGTACAGGTTCACTTTTTCAAGATCGGGAGAAAGTCTTTTGTCAAAGTGAAAGGCATACCTGCCTCAAATTACTTCTGGGTGACTGTGTGTGCGTGCGTGCAGGATGTGGAATAGGGTGCGGAAGCCAGGCAATTCATGAAGGAGGAAGAGAATGAGAACCCCTAATTTGCCAAAATAGGTAATAGTTTTAAAATCAAAGTATAACCAGATGTGCAGTGCAAAGCCTTCCTCTCACCCTGGTTGTCATCTCTACTCTTCCCATCCCCTCACCTGTCCAAAAAAAGGTAACCACAGTCATTAACTTCTCATGCATATTTTCAAATACACACACTTTATATATATATATATATATTTCCACAAATATCTTTTCTATAATTAAATACCAGTATATTGACTCCTTCATTTTTTATTTTTATTTTTTTAATATCCTGTGTGGGTGGTAGTAGTAGTGGTTTTAAAAATATACATACCCATGTGTATATGAATCTGATCTTTATAACTTTTAAGAAGTGAAGCTTTATCATGAGAGTATAATGGAACTTGCTTTCTGCAGAAATTTTTGTTCTTATTTTAAATCATTTTAAAGTAAGTGAATTGTAGGGTAAGCATCCAAAGCAATGTGCATATATCAATATAACCTAGCTAAGTTAAAAGAAAATTTGGACTAAATTTAGCGTTTTAGTAAAAGAGCATCAAAGTTTTAACTTGCCCAATTTTTCCATACTGCAAGGTGGGCAGTGTAGCTTTTAAAGTATATGAGGGTGGGTCAGTGGAAGAAAACTATATCTTGGTCGACTGCATCTGTACTTTATAGTTTATGCATTATATGTTGCAAGTTTTTGATTGTTTATTCCACCAGGCTGGCTTCCACTGCTATTCCAAAGTCTTCTAGGATGGTTCCTTCTGCTCGAGTATATCCGTAGACCAGAAATTTAAAAATTAGTTAAAATCATATAAAATGAGAAAGATCCATCACCTAAGAAGCAGTAATATTCCACATTATCTGATTGACTTTGAGTTTTATTGTGTTTTCTGTGTTGTTACTCTTCTCTCTGGTTCAAATATTACAAAGTTGATTGTAAGAAAGCAGAGTATTTAAATTTCAGTAATATAGGAGTGAGCATTCTTCATGCATGATATCAGTGGCATTTTAAAGAGTGTTATAATGGAATATTTTCATTAGCTGTCAACATTTTCCATTTCTTTGCTTTACAATAAAGATAGATTGTCATCTCTCACTTTAAAAAAAACAGGACTAAAAGTAATTATAGTGCTGTGTAGATAGTAATTTAAAAATTATTTTGTTCACAGTTAAACATACATTTTACATTATGCACAGTTGTGTGTACGTATATGAAGGTTCATGAAAAAATTTACTATGTGCAATGTCTCTGTTATTTTCTACCACCTTCTTTTTTTTTTTTAAAGGGAACTTTATTTTTATTTATTTATTTTTGGCTGCGTTGGGTCTTCGTTGCTGTGCAGGCTTTCTCTAGTTGTGGCTACTCTTCATTGCGCCGTATGGGCTTCTCATTGCGGTGGCTTTTCTCATTGTGGAGCACTGGCTCGTGGCGTGCAGTCTTAAGTAGTTGTGGCTCGAGGGCTCTAGAGTGCAGGCTCAGTAGTTGTGGCACACGGGCTTACTTGCTCCGCGGCATGTGGGATCCTCCTGGACCGGGGCACGAACGCGTGTCCCCTGCATCGGCAGGTGGACTCTCAACCACTGCACCACCAGGGAAGCCCGGCAGGCGGATTCTTAACCACTGCGCCACCAGGGAAGCCCTACCTGCTTTTGTTTTAATTCATTTTAGAAATGATGGTTGTGACTTACAGAATTAATTTCACAACCCGCTAAATGGTCATAGGTTTATAATTTGAAAAATACAAGTTTAGTGGCTAAGAGGTTGGGTTCTGCATACATATATTTGTATATATATTTTAAAATCAGTGTAATAGTTTGAAGTGTGAAGTAGTTTTATAAGTTATAAAGGCTATGGTTTAAAAAGAAGAATCCTCTTTATTTTTAGTCCCAGAGGCAGCCACATACAGTGATTTTAGCGTATTCTTTTGGAATTTCCCTCCATATTTCTGAGTAACATGCTGGTAGTGCTAGTTTTTAATTCGTTCTCTCTGTTCTCTTTCTGTGCCTTAGTTTCACCCCATCCCCGAATTCTCCCCATCCCCCATTTTCCCAATATAGTTATATAATGTATCAGTATTTAGTATTTCCATTATTTAAATGACTGTATAGAACATTATTTACAGTTGAGCCTTGTACTTTTCCGTGATTTCTCCTATCATACAAAACTTTTTGTTTTCCCTGGAGTTAATAATTGTTTTTATTTTTTTCCTTTCTCTCTAATTTGCTTCTTTTTTATGTACTTACCCTTAATTCAACATTTAAATTATCTGTCCCTTGCCCACATCTCCTTTCAAGACATTCAGATATATGAAGTGCTCTCTTGATTTCATCTTCTTAGAGACATTTCTCCTTGACCCTTCTAACATGTTCCTTTATGAACTGGTAACCTTCTCTGCCTGATGTAGCTGTCATCCTGGGGGTTCCTGTCACATCATTCTGAGAATTCCTTTTATTTCTCTTCTGTGTGGAATCTGTTTTTCTGTTTCCTTTTTCTTTCTTGGTTTACTGCCTCAGTTTTGTAGAGCATATCCTTTGGTAGCTTCCTGAGAAGGAATGTTTGGGAAGTAAGGGTTTTTGAAACCATGAAAGTATCTTCATTCCACCTACTTACCTCGTTAATAGTTTGGATGGGTATCAAATTCTATTTTGAAGATATTGTTGCTTTAATGTCCTCTAGCTTCCAGTGTTTCTCTTGAGAAGTCCAAAGCTATTTGGATTTCTCATCCTTTAGACGTGACCTAGATTTTCCCTTTCTGTAATCCTATACAATATTTTCTTCCCCATTTTTGTGAAATCACAATGGTGGGCCTTTTGGACCTGGAAACTTGCATCCTTCAGTTCTGAAAAAAAATTATTGAATTAATTCATTAGCAAACACTTTTTAAAATTTACTCAGTTCTTTTCTGGAACACTTATTTGGACATGGGTTTTCCTGAACTGGTCCTCTATATAGTCGGTCTTTTTTTTTTTTTTTAGTGCATAGTTTTGTTGGTGTTGGTGTCTGTCTTTTATGTTAAATCTCAAATGTATAGATTTTGGACTTTCTCTAGGACAAGGGCTATATATGATTTATCTTTGTGTTCTTAGGGCCTACATTCAAGAATGCCCAGCACACAGAAAGCATTTTGTAAATTCTCTTTGTTGTTTTAAAAAATTATTATTATTAAACGGTTCTGTCAACTCCCTTTTCTTTTTAGCTTCCAACAATAGAAATAAAAATGCTTTTCTTTTTCTTAAGAGCACGTGTAAACGCTAGAATTAAAGGTAGTAGCTGCCTTATACAACTCTTAGCTACCCACATTAATGAAGATAATCAGTGTAATCAGTACAAAAGCTGGAAAAATTAGAAAAATCCTGTTTTTGTATCACTATTGCAAAAATTTTAGTTAGATTTTTTTTGGTCATCATAAGTTTTAAAATATGTATGCTTGTTGGGTTGGGGAAATTTTTCAAAATGATACCAAACTGGCCAGTTTATCATCCTACCACTTGGCTACTTCTGGCAAAATCTAGTTAGAAATAAGTGGATAACTTGGATTGTTTCCAATTTTCAATAAAATTACACATGCTGTGCACTCATATTTTAAAGAAATTTATAGGCCTTCCCTGGTGGCGTAGTGGTTAAGAATCCACCTGCAAGTGTAGGGGACACAGGTTCAAGCCCTGGTCTGGCAAGATCCCACATGTTGTGGAGCATCTAAGCCCATGTGCCGCAACTACTGAGCCTGTACTCTAGAGCCTGTGAGCCACAACTACTGAGCCCACGCACCACAACTACTGAAGCCTGCACGCCTGGAGCCTGTGCTTCATAACAAGAGAAGCCACCACAGTGAGAAGCTTGTGCACCGCAGCAAAGAGTAGCCCCTGCTCACTGCAACTAGAGACAGCCCGTGTGTAGCAATGAAGACCCAACACAGACAAAAATAATAATAATAAAAAAAAAGAAATTTATAAGAAAAAGTCTTCCACAGATAGTAAGCTTTCTGAAGACATCAAGGTCTCTCAGTTATTCAACCACAGTTACCCTTTCTCAAATCTTCCCTGGAGCTATTGAGAGTTTAAAGGAGTTTGGAGAACATTACTGGCAAATGAAACGGAGAAACCAACAAGACGTATAGAAACGCTCAGAAAGAGAATTTTGTACCTTCACAACATAGGAAATGAAGTTTACTAACAACACAGCTGTCAATAAAGGAAGTATGCTAAAATTCACATTAAAACAATCAAGAGTTGATTTATATGGGATTCAAGAGCTATCTTTTCAAAGATTACTCTACACAATATTTCTGGGAATTTAGATTTGCAAATATAAGAAGAAAATATGAGAAATTCTTCCTTGGAAATTAGTTTATTTGGCATTTTACCACCCAACAACTATGTGGAAACTAAATAAGCATGGGAAAAATGTCAAGTTTTCACATCTCTAAAATTTTATTGTAAAAATGGATAATTCTTATATTTGAATGTAAGATCTAAGGTTAAGAAAAGAAAAGTAGAGAGGAGAAATTCTTGTAGACTCTCAGAATTAGGAGGACAACAAGTCCAAGCCTCATCATTTGCTTGAATGCAGTCTTGATTTCATTTTACTATGAGATGAACAATTCGGTGAATCATTGATGAAGCAGTAGAACTGTTTTACCAAATCATTCTTGAAATGAACTTTTCACGTCAAAGCACAATTGTATCTTTTAAAAAGATTGCTTCCTTAGATACTCTAAAATGTTTTATAAGAAGCATGACAGAAATTTAAAAGGGGGGTTGGGGGCAGGGGGAAGGTGTCATTGTCTGGGCAAACCTAACAAATCCATTATTCTTATTTTTCTCCTTCCTTCATTTTGTCCTTGTCCATATAATATAAATATTTATAATTACAATTTTGTGTTTTGCTTTTCTTGCGTTTATTTTTGTCATGTAACATAGTTTTCATAAATATAATTTTAATAATTGAGTAGTTTGTTGAGTTTCATAATTTTAAACCATATTTCTATATTTCTGGACCTGAAACTTGTTCTAACTGAGAGCATCTTCAAGGAACTTTTTAAGAATCCTTTGCTAATTGCAAGGCATTTCTTCCCAAGTAAGCTTGCTACCACAAAAATACATCTTTGAAATTGCATGACAGCATGAACTATTCCCTTATATTACAATGGAGTTAAAAGTTGATAATTTTCAGATTTAAGTATGAGCTAGGTCATGGAAAAAAATGATTTTGTGTGGACAGTAACAACCCAGAGGTTCTCACACTTAAGAGTGTATCAGGGGACTTCCCTGGTGGTCCAGTGGTTAAGAATCTACATTCCAGTGAAGGGGATGCGGGTTCAATCCCTGGTCAGGGAACTAAGATCTCACATGGCATGGGGCAACTAAGCTCACACGCCACAACTACTGAGCCCTCCTGCCGCAACTACTGAGCCCGTGTACCACAACTAGAGAAAAAGCCCGCATGCCACAATGAAGAGCCCATGTGCTGCAACTAAGATCCGATGCAGCCAAATAAATAAATACCAAAAAAAGAAAAACACAGTCCCACCCAAAAAGTTCTGATCCAGTAGCTTGGCTTGAGAATTTGCATTTCTAACAAGTTCCCAGGTGATACTGATGCTGTTAGCTCCGGACCAAGCTTTGAGAATCACTGCTTTAGGCCAGGACTGTCCAATAGAATTTTCTGTGATGATGGAAATGTTCTACACATCTGCTGTCCAATATGGTAACCACTGGCCATTCATGATACTGAGCACTTGAAATGTGGCTAGTGCAACCAAAGAACTGAATTTTAAATTTTATTTCATTTTCATTAGTTTAAATTTAAACTGCAGGTGGCTACTGTATTGGACAGTAGGGACATGGTTCTAAACCTTGGTTGCACATTAGAATCACCTGGGGGGTTTTAAAAATCGATGCCTGGGTCCTACCCCCAGAGTTTCTGGCTTAATTGGGCTGTAGTGCACCTTAGGCACTGGGATTTTTAAATGCTTTCCAGATGTCCCAGTTACGATTGTTGTTTAACAAATCATCCCTAAAGTTAGTGGTCTGAAACCACCATTTTTTAATGCCCCTGGACTCTGTGGGTCAGGAATTTGGACAAAGTAGATATGACTTGTCTCTGCTTCTCAGCGTCTGGGGTCTCATCTTGAAGACTAGAAGTCTGAGGGTGTAGTCATCAGAGGGCTGGACCGGGTTGGATGTCAGAGGTGGTTAACGCAAATGGTTGGTAGTTGATTCTCGTGTAGTGAAGGTTGACAAACACTGATCTAGTTTAATAAAGCAGGTTTTAAAGCCCAGTTTCACAGCTTGTCCTTTGGTTTATTTTACCATTCTGATTGTGATCATGTATGCAAATTCTCATAACCATTAACGTTCTCAAAACTAAAGTCTGAAAGCCTCATAAAATCAGCCTAAATATTTACCTTATTAAGGTGACTTATGGAACTTTAATAGGGTCTTCGTATTATTATGAAAGTTAAGCCTCACAAAGTTAAATAAATTCTCTCCCATTTGAGAAAAGCCTCCTATTCTCTAGCCAGGTGTATTTAATCAAAATACCTCTTCTTATTTGTTTTTACTTAAATTGTGGCAGAGGGGGCTTCCCTGGTGGCGCAGTGGTTGAGAGTCCGCCTGCTGATGCAGGGGACATGGGTTTGTGGTCCGGGAAGGTCCCACATGCCGCGGAGCCTGCGCGTCCGGAGCCTGTGCTCCGCAACGGGAGAAGCCACAACAGTGAGAGGCCCGCGTACCGCAAAAAAAAAAAAAAAAAAAAAATTGTGGCAGGGGGGAAGGAATTACCTCGATTATCTAGATGCAGGGTACTTGCCTAGCCTTCAGCTGACTCCTCCACCTGACTTCTTGGGAAGCACAGGTTTCTCAGCTTTCTAATGGCCTGTGGACCACAATTCCCTGCTTCAGGCCCTGGAACTATGTGGCAGTCCCAACCTCAACTCCTGTACCTTTGCAGAGCCCTAGGGACCCCATCTGTGTGGAGGCTCAGGACGGTGTGATGACTGGATGGGAAGTCTGGATGCTGCAGGGTCCTGCCACTAACGTGGTCTGTATCCTTGAGCTAGCCATTAACACTTCGTCTGTCAAACTGTGGGCTAAACTAGGTAACCGGTAAGGTTTTTTAAGCTCTAAAATTTAGATTTATCCCAACTATACTTACATGTAGAGTTGAATCAAATAGAGTAATAGGTAACATTTACAGGGGCTGAAATGGGTTGGGTTGTAATTTACTTCTTGTCAGAGTGTTAGGAAAACTGGGGAGGAAGGGTCACTGTTCTTGGGAGGCTCTGTTTGCCTGCAGTAGCTGATGCGAGAATTGAAGGTGTCAAGTGAAATAAGACAGCCACTAGCTCCAGATAGCTGAAGCCATTATCAGCTAGCCGGGGAGCCTGGGTTCCTTACAGACATTTCTACATGCCTCCTGTCTCAGCTAGGACAGCAGCTTTTATACGTGCCTACAGGGCATTATAAATCTTCTGATTTGGTCCTTTCAATTAGTTTTTATCTTGTACAGTTGTGTTCTTTTGGGGAACCAGTGATTTTTAAGCTGTTCTTGCAGGCATACAGCTGTTTTATGTGATAAGTCTGTATGGGGGTGGAGAAATGACATTTCCAGAGCTGTTAGGCTAAAACTTACTTGGGCAGTTTGTTTTGTTTCTGAGGGTTCTGTTATAACGTAACCAAAAGTATGGTTAATTTCCAATATTTCTTATCTTCAACTGTGAGATGAATTCTGTTTAGTGGGAAAGAGAGAGAGAGAGAGAGAGAAAGAAAGGGTGAAAGAGAGAAGGGGGAGAGAGAGAGAGTGAGAGTGTTTCCTTTCGGGTTTGTGTCCTCTTACCCATTCTTTTGAAAGCAGAGTGGTTATTGATTCTCTCTGACCCTTTAGAGTCTGGTCTGTAGGTGTGATGAGCTTTGCTACTGTTAGAAGAGGTGTGAGGAAAGCATCTGTGTGCAGTTGCCTTGAGGGAAGAAGTTCGGAGCCTTGTTTTTTAAAGGACAGGGAACAGGAAGGAAGGCTTTGAGGAAAAGGAAGCTTTACCCTTTGTTGTTGGCTCTTTGTGTTGTCTTGAAGAGACACTCCCTAGATTGCACACCCACCATGAATGACCACAACTATTCATGTTTCTCAAGCTGGGAGCCTCAGGGGAAAATCAGAAAGGGCAAAACCATGCTGAACTGCTCAGGCATTCTGTTGCAGTATTGAGTAGATTTATCCCCAATTTTGGAAGGGCCATGCAGTAAACCCTCATGTAGTTTGTTGAGCAGATTAATAAGCCTTTAAATATACTTACATTTCGTAGTTTAATAAAACAAGTCCTCAGAACTGATGCTTGGTGTGCCCACCTATCTATAATCCCAGCTCAGTAGAGAATGTGTCAAGATGTGTAGCTGAACTTGTAACTGTTCTTTTTTAAATTGGATAACAAACTGTTAGCGTTTTTTGTTTTTTGTCTTTTGTTCTCTATCTTTAATGACTTCTATTTATATTGTTAATTAAAGTTTAGTATTCCCTGTACAACTTGTAACAGGGGATTGTTACATTATTGTGTTAAGAGCCTTAAAATTACTTATTTCAAGGGCCATGCTTTGAGTAAGGAGGAAGGAGTGTGGTAGGGAAAGCTTATCAAGATAATGGTGTTAAATTTGAGCAGCCTTATCCAGTTTTAAACATCTGCCTTTTTGATCTAGAGTTACTGTAACAAACAGGTAACATTAGCATGGTAATGTAACTAAGTTTGTTTTGTTTTTGTTTTTGAAGCCTTTAAGTTTTGCTGGCTTTGATAGTTATCAATAGAATAGTATTCCCCTCTCTGCAATGACAGCTTAGTCTGCAGTTTTTGTGATGAATTCTGCAGTGGAAATAATTTTTCCCAATTTTTTTTTCTTTTAAATACTGAACAAAGAGTCTTCCTTATTTGTGTGTATAAATGAATTTTTCTGAATGGCAGGGTACCTCTTTGCTTTTGTAGTTTGATACATTGAAATAACCTCACCCATCTATTTAAAAGTTAGCCCAGATAAAGTTTAAATGTTCATAAGTATGTGAATTACTTTGTATTTGAGCCAGAGCTTTTACTCAATGAAAGGAAATCTTTTATTTGCCTTTTGTGTGCCCATCCCTTGGGTGTAAATATCTAGTTTTGTAAAACACTATCAAGTATTGTGACAGAATGATGTAGTGGTGGAGAGCCCCTCAGAGGACTTGGGAGGCCAACTGCTTATATTTGAAACTGATTATGCAACTGACTAGCTGCAGAGTGCCCCGGCAAGTCCCTTAACCCTCTGTGCCAGTATTTCCTCATCAGTAAAATGGGAATAATAAAATTACAGACCCATAGCGGTTGTGAGGATTACCTGCAAAACTGGGTTCACCTCTTGGTGGGTGTCAGAGAGGGAGAAGGAGGATTTATTCCCTGTAGCAAGTAAGGAAAACACCGGGGATCTTTCTCAAAGCTGTGGCTCCCCAGCAGCAGAATTGGGGACGTTTTAAGCTAAGGGTACGTGCATATTCATGAAGGGGCTTGAGCTCAGGAGAATTCAGCATAGAATTGGGGCAAAGGTCAACAGAGTCCAGGCTTTAGTTGACTGAAGTCACAAAAGGTCAACTTCATCCTTCCGTCCTCCACCAGGGTGGGGACCTTATTTCCTACAGACTCAAAAATATGTATCCGATTACTAGGTATACCCCTTGAGGAGGAACTAGGACTCTGTTTTATCGCTGAACTGTGTTTCTTGACTGCTTTCCCTTTGTTCCTGCATCCCCTCGCTTCATTTAAGAGCATTAATTACTGAGACCTGTGCAAGGGCAAGCATTGTGGCCAGGCTTAGATCCCAAAATGGCTTAGGTCAAAATGGCTTCTCTTCTGTCAAGGAAGCCATGCCTGGTTCACTTCCTCCAGGGACTCCCTACCCCATCTGTTTATAATAGCAGGGTACCTTGCACAGAGCACACATTAAGTGTTGACAATTTAATGTTTTTATTAACACGGAACACTTAAAGCTTGTTGACCTACGCTTTGCTTCTCATTCCAAGTTTAATAAATGAAGTTTTTTTTTAACACCTAAGAGGAACAATTAAAGAGGGACGTCTCAAAATTTTTGCTTTTAATTGTTACGAAGTTTCTGATTACTTCTGATTTAAATGTGGACACTTCATGCAGTATGTGGTGACACTTTGTGGTGTTACATCAGACACTTGCCATGTCTCAGCTGACAGACCACAGGAGCACTGCTCTGTGGAGATGGATGTGTTGAATTTTGTTGAAAGGGAAATTCCTTCTATGACAGGTGTTCACCAGTCTGGTCATTTGGCAGTCATTCATTTGGGTAAAGAATATATGCCCATAAATTGTATGTGAACACATTGGGAAGTGTAATTTTTTGACAAAATTTTGACATGTTTGTAAAAGTATGTTTGGAAAGAATGGGGGGCTGGTGATGGGAGGGTGCACCAAAGCCCTGGGATAAGATCTGAGGGGGAAAACCGCAGTGCAAAGAGCTTGCCCTGGAATTTGACGCATTGCCAAACTATCTGAATAACAAGAGAGCCTGTTTGGAGACCTGCATAAGGATGGGACTGTAGCCCTAATTGTGCACCTTCAGCTCTGTGTTCCAGGTAGTGGGTGTCCGTCCATTGTTTCCTTAGACACGGTACGTTCTCAGTAAATGTCTGTTGTGCTTGATTGTATTTCTGTTAATTGGATATATGGTTACTAGGCTGTAGTTAGTATAGGAGATTTGTAGATGGTCAGTACTACCTAGTCATAGACTGACTTCTGAGGAAATGAACATCTGAAGCTACTGAAACATTGTATTCAGTAATATTGGGTTTCTATGCTTTTTTTTTTTTCTTTCTGAGGAACCTGACTTTGTTATCCCAGTCCCCAGGCTGGTGACTCTTGTTCCAATGTTTACCATACTGGAGACATGGACTCAGGGCCTCTCTATTAAAAATTCAAGATAGAGATATAGTTTTTCTTGTATATCTGGTTCTCTGGCACCCCTTAACTGAATATACATTATCCTGAACTCTCTTACTTATTTATCTGTTTGTTGGTAATCTTCTGGTTTTTGGTAGTCTTTCACTGACACACTAAAATTCAGAAAATATTTAGGCTATTTCACAGAAATATTTGAGTTTCCTTTGAACTTACTAGTCATTTTCTTAAACGTTTTTTGCAAAAAGATATACAAATATGGAAACCTAAATGCATGCAGATTTGTGGGTTTTTTGAATAAGAGAGTGATGTACGCCTTCTCAGAAATTTTGGTCAGATTATCCAATTTCCTGTGTGCAGAAATACATGAAAACTAAAGAGGAGGATAAAGAAAAATTTTGATATACTAAATACTTCGTACATTTACGTGAATGATCATCAAGTGTGTGCTTTGCTTTTCTCCTTTCTCCCTCTGCGTGTCAAACACCTCAGCCAACATTCCCAGCCTGTGGCTTTGTAAGTGGGGAAAATACAGGCATGTTCCTCCCGTTTACCTCACCCTCTCTCAGCTGTGTCCTTTGATGTCTTCCAGGCTCTGAGAGTTTGGTGCTGCTGCCCTTGTCCCACCCCTGGAAGCAGAGAACTTGATGGGGCGGTGGGAGGAGGAAGAATTAAAGGAATCAAATTGGCCTGGGCCCTGACCTTCCTGGCCCTCGTCAAAGCCGTCTCAGTGATCTGGAGTCAGCATTAGGCTGAGACTGGGGAGACAGGGTCAGACTACATGCGCCCCATTCCGTAGCTGGAATGTTTTAAAGTATCTGAGGTATGTATTAGGTATCTTCAGTTTTCATTTGGGAAGATAAAGCCTTTTTTAACTTGATTAGTCAACCTTCATGGTTAAACGGCTGTTAATCAGCATGAATCAGAGCCTGTCAGAAAGTATCATTCCAGGTGGGACACTGAATGCAGAGGAACATTTTTATTTCAGGATTCTGAGACAGGGGATCTAATGACAACATGAAAGTGAAGCGATTTCACATCAGTTACACGCTTACAGCAATTTGCCTGCTTCAGTTACCGGTGTGTGTTTGATTCCGATCAATTTCAATGCGGTCTTTGACTGAAAGTCTGGATCCTGGATAGGCCTGGCTCTGGGAACTCCTCCCTGAGCCTCTCATTTAGTGAATTCTTTCTAGGGATGTCACTGATAGGTCCTGGTAGGAGTGTTGAGCAGAAATAGGTTATAGCCGTTAAAAGCCTTGAATCAGTTCCCCTGAGCATTCTGGTGCCCTTCCTCCATCCATGTGGCCAAAACCTGTGGCCCTGAGTAAAGACAGAAATAAGTATTGCAGAAGGCCAGCTTGTTCACATGTGTTTGCCTACAGTCGGCTGCTGTGAACGTGCAAGCAGGTTGGCCCTTGATCTGCTTTGGAGTTGGTTAAGTAGGAGTAATGTGGTATTTGTGGTGAAGACTGAAACCTCGTTAGGATTTGAATGTGTAGAAAACCAAACCAAAGCTACCTCTTTCTGGCATCTCCTCCTTGAAATCACCAAGCCCCTGGGTAGAATGAGGTAATTTTAGAGTATCCTCACTTGTAATGTTTGCAGTGCAAATGCTTGCCAGCCAGAGCCCCGTGGTCCCATTCTTGAAGCCACCCGCTGCCCTGCTCGTCCCACAGGTGCCCCATGTCATTAGGAAGTAGCGGGCTGTCCTTTTCTGAGCAAGATGACATTGAGAGAAGCTGTAGTTTAGGAACTGGTGTGCATTTCGGGGCCTATACACTGGGAAAAAACAATACTGTTCATGTTTCTAGTTTTCTGAAAAGCTGCCTTTCACGAAAGCTCTTCAAGTTGCTTGTGGCTTCTCGCTTGCAGTATGTGGCCCTTTAATAAAGACTTGTGCTTTGACAGCAGGGTATCACATCAGCACACACAGCCACGTGGCACTGGCCTCCTGACTGTGAATATGTCCCTGTATGAAAATTGTCAGCGGGGGCAGAGGCCCTGGCCAGTATCTGGTGCCACCTGCTCTGGGGGCTGTTGTGTGGAGGCCAGCCAGGTGGGAACTGCCTAGTGTCTCCTACACTCGCTCTGACGGGGTGTGGCAGATAGATGCTAACAGGGCTCCTTGCTGCTTTGCACAGTTTAGTGAATGATCTTTGGGGTGTGTCAGTCTTCCGAACTTGAAGCACTTGTTTCTCATTTTGGCCAGGCTCTAGCCTTGACATTGGGCTGGACTTTTGGGAAGAAGCTTGGCATTTTATATTTTAATAAACTGTCCAATCTTCTTTGTCTCTGTTGGTGGTTGGGGAGCTCTGTGGGTGGTGGAGAGGAGATAGAGCACATGTAGGCATCGTGTGGGTACCTTAGTCCAAGTGCACCGAACACTTGCCACCTCCACCCCAAAGGTCAGCTGATCCCCTTGGAGGGTGGGCACATCTGGACAGGCCTGCTCTGAAGAGGCTGCCCAGGGATTCTGGTTACATGGCTCAGGAATCCTAGCTCTGTGAGGAGCTATTCCAGGCTCCTGGTCCTTCTCCACTAGCTTCTAGAGTGTTTTACAGGTTTGAGGCATGGCTTACTGTGAACGTTTTGTTAGTGCATGTGTGCATGCTTGTGTACTTGCTTATTTGTTTATTTAGCTTATCTGCAAGCAGAATGATACTTGTAAAGTGCCTTGTGTTCATTTACTGACAGTTCGTTATAGCTCTGAATTCTGTCATGGAGTGCTAAGTAAATGTTTCCAAATACTTGAGTGGAAGATAATAATAACCAACTTCATGGCCCTGGAGAATTTGTGCAAATGGCTTATTGCCCCTTCTAGATGTAAACTTAGGGCAGAACCCCTGGTTTTATTTATCTTCGGTTTCTTTGTTCCTTTCCCCCAGTAGCCAGCACATGCCTCGTACATAGTAGGTGCCTCCGAGATGTTTATGATTGGATACCGTGAAAGATACGGATATGCATTTTACAAGAAGAGCTGTGCCTGGTGCATGAGTCTATGGGTGGAGTGTTTTTATTTGATCCTCAGGCTGTGTCTGTCATGTCATTTGTGGTTTTGCCACTTCTAGTCTGGGCCCTATGAGACCTTTAATTTTTGCATTGTATTATTACATAGTTATAGGCTCTGCACTGTTATGTGATGTGTCTGTCTGTCTTTGATAATGGCAGTACAAATGTGGCTCTTGAGCCTTACAACTTTGACTACCACTGCCCGGGGCTGACAAGCAGAGGCCGTAGCTGCTTAGTATCACTTAAGTAAAGGTCGATCCAGCCAAGGGGTCACCCAGACTTTGACAAAGTTCACATTTTTGATGTCTGCTGTGTAACATATGTGGCAGCCTCAGCAGCAAGCTCTGTACAGGTAACTAGCAGGAGAGAATCCTGTCCTGGGCAAAGTCATGAGGTTAGGTATGTTTCACCTCCTGTAGTGCTAGAGCTTTTGTCTGCCCCAGAGGTGGTGTGCGGTCCCAGACTTGGGTGGATCCTAGAGCAAGCTGACTTGGTTGGCACTGATGTGAGTCAGTATGAGAAGAGAGGAGGTGCTGTGGGGAGAGCTGGGTGGGGGCACAGAACTGAGAGGAAGGGAAGATGCTGGGGTGGTGGGGAGGTGCCCATGCATCTTCCTCCCGCTTCATCTGGAGTCTGGTGCCTGTTACCCTGGGTCGGCTCCCTGGGTTTTAGGGGCTGCTGGCCCACTTACTCTTCTTCCTCCTGGTGGGTAAGGGCACCTCTCATCCTCTGGTTCCTAGGCAGTTGGGTTGATAGGGCATCTTTTACTTGTTCTCGAGGCAGTGTTTTTGTTGTTGTTTTAATTCTGAAGCACACATACCAAATGATGCTCCTAAGATTGTCACTCTCCCAGGGGTTCTTTGAGGGTGGTGGGCAATTTGTAGCGTATTGTACAAGAATGCACATTGGAGTGGGAGTCATGTGAGAATGGCACTCTATAGGGATAGCTTTGAATCTGTTTTTATTTATATTTTAAAGTAAACCATTACAGACTTTATTAAGACTATACAGCCGTTGCAGACTTTATTTAATAAGCACTTTATTGACAAGTTACTTTTGGTACGTCTCACAGTGATTACCAAACATTCACTAGTAATAGTCCCATGGCTGAGCTTTGTTGGGTCCAGAAATCAGAGCAGGAAGGCAGAAGGCTCAGTGGAGAGCCAGCTGAGAGCAGAGGAGACCCCTCGCTGCAGGTCTTACCAGGGGGAGGTGAAAGATGTGGGACAGTTTACTGGGAGTTGTTGCCAATAGTAGTTTGTATGGTAAGGTATTTCTTGACTCTGGAGAGAACCAGGCATCCAGGCTTCTGGAATCTGCAGGCTTCTAGAAAAGCTTTGGAATTTGGATGGTTTTCTCCGCTTTAGGCAACTTCAGTTTTCCAATCCTTGAGCAACTGAGTGTGAGATGGACTCCTGCTATCTTTCCTTCTTCACAGCACTTTTAAAATGACAAAGTAACAAACAAAACAGTTCTACTTTTATTATCATTATTTTTTAACCCAAGGGTCTGTGTGGCTGACCTTTTGGGAACTCAAGCTAACTTTTGCTTGGCTTAGGGCTTCCAAATGCAGGAAAGCAAGAGGCATATATCCTTCTTTCTCTTTTTGAAATCTTAAATACTTTTTAATATAATTTTTTTCTAATTATAAAAGTGATGCACATTCACTGTTAAACAACTGAGAAAATATAGGATATTAGAGAGATGTAAAATAAAATTTGCTCATCATCCTATTAATATTTTGATGCAATTCCCTTTTTCTGTGCATGATATTTTATACTGCTGAATGAAGAACTTATTTCTTAAGGTTATGAAAACACAGCAGTTGCATACTGCGTCTAGGCTGTAACACTATCTAAAATTTTAGAATACTAACTTCATCTCAGCATTAGTCCAAGTCATAGTTCTCATGGACATTGTGTGTGTGTGTGTGTGTGTTGCTTTATCTTTTTAAAAAATTAATTAATCAATTTTATTTTTGGCTGCGTTGGGTCTTCGTTGCTTTGCGCAGGCTTTCTCTAGTTGCGGTGAGCAGGGGCTACTCTTCGTTGCGGTGCGTGGGCTTCTCATTGTGGTGGCTTCTCCTGTTGCTGAGCACGGGCTCTCGGCGCACAGGCTTCAGTAGTTGTGGCACACGGGCTCAGTAGTTGTGGGGCACGGGCTTAGTTGCCCTGCAGCATATGGGATCTTCCCGGGCCAGGGTTCAAACCCGTGTCCCCTGCATTGGCAGGTGGATTCTTAACCACTGTGCCACCAGGGAAGCCCTGTTGCTTTATCTTTAATATCTCTCTTCACCAAAGCTTTCCCCTCCTCAGACTATTTTCTCCTTGAGAAAGTGCTCAGCACCAAAGGGAATAGAATGTCTACTCAGCCAAGCATGATCTGCGGAATATTTGGAATGTTCCCTCCCTCACTGATGAGGCAGCCTTAGCGGCACTAGTTCTGGAATCCAGGCTCCCTGGGTGTAAATCTCAGCACGGTGCTTACTAGCTGGGTGACCTTGAGCAAACTACTTAACCTCACCAAGCTATAATTTTCAACCTGGTTTAAAATAGATAAAGCACTTAAAATGACTTGTGGCACATGGAAAATATTAAGTCTTAGCTATTTTTATTAGTGCATTGTTATTAATGCAGTAGTAAGAACCATAAGACAGGGTTGATGCTGAAGTAGTATGATGAATAATAACGGTAAGAACAAAAATACTTTTAGATAATTTCTCAGAGTTATTTCATGGGAGGATGCAGTTGTCTATGCCTGATCTATGTTGAAACAAACATTGTACCGTATTTGGATTAGGTCTAGTTTTTATTCATACCCTCCATTTATGTAAATGCTCAAATTGTCACATCTTGACCAATAAGAATCTTCTTAATTGTGTTCTTTCAGCTACTCTTCAGAACTTTTGAAAGTATTCTTGCTCACTGGCAAAATTATGTTCCAGAATCTTAAATACTTACTGTGTCAAGATATAAATCCATTTAGTGGAAAAGAACATTAGAGGCAAATTCCAATTGGTGCACCAGGTTATATCTCATAGGTATTAAAGTTGCTATGTTAGGTCACTTTAGAGAGAGAATTAAAAATACACACATGCACATGTATAATTTTTATGAGTTGACATTAATAATTTTAATTTTAACCTTGCCTTTATCATACTACTTACCTATTTGAAAGTTTTTAACCCCACTGTTGTACTTCTTTTTAATTTGATGAGCTTGTGATTATTTCTTAATCTAAAATTGTGACTAAAGCTAATGTGCTCTTTATCACCACAAAGATAAACTTAAAATAAAACAACAAAGTCCATATCAATCCTGATACTAACGCTACTAAATAAGTAACAAGATTTAACATCACAGATGTCTTCGATGGCTGTGCTCTGAAAACATCTCACTAATGAAGCACAGTTAAATTACTTTGTTTTGAGTCACTTGTAATAATTTTTTTTCCTTCCTGCTTCTAAAAGGAGAATGGAACTTTTGACTCAGTAAAAGCTATGTGAAATTTTGTAAGGACCAGGGAAAGAGTTTCTATGTCTGAACTGAGTTTCTCTCAATAACTGTTGAAATATTGACCAATAAAATGGTCTTTAGATTTGAATCAAATAGAACAAGAGCCTTATTTTTCCCCACCTATGATTTTTAATATTTGAACACTGTTCTCAGCTAGTCAAGTTTTAGATGTTTGTATGTCTAGCCTTAATGGAAACATTATCACCAAATTAAATATGTGGACAGACCATATCTAGAGATTAAACATGACCAAAACTTAAAACTATCAGAGAAAACTAATCCTGCATTTTCAGTTGGGACACCTTAGTTTCCTTTGATTTTTTTTTTTTATATATACCTTTCAGAATTCTAAAAACATTTATCTGGAATGAAATCAAGTCAACTTTGAAGATCTTCAGATGGTGTTTACCTAAGTCTGTGAAAAATTTGCCAGGCTAGTATCATTTTTGTCCAATACACATTATTACCAAAAAAACAACAAAAACAAAAACCCCAAAACCAAAAAATACCCAAAACTTTAAACTTCTGTGTTTCTTTTCAAGGAACCAGCATCAGGGTATGCTCAGCTTGACAGCATTCTACTTTTATTTTCTTCCTCCATGTAATAGAGACATTTTCTACTACTTTAATGAATTTGATTTACTTCCACTTTATTAATGATGGGCTTCAATACTTATTATCTTTGCTTTTTCTACATTTGAGGGCAATAGGGAATAAGGTACAGTTTCCAGATGTCAACTTTTGAGAACCACAGACAAGACTTATTAAAACATCCTTTTAGGCCAATGAATCATCATAGCTTCTGACAAGTAGGAAAATGGACTTATTTGAACATTATTTGCATTTTGCCTACCATTTTTCAAATGTATTTTATGAGAATTAGTGAGGTGGCTACAATATGAGCAGCTAAAAGAAGATGAAGAGAGTTAATGGAGCTGGTTTACTCTAAACTGAATGATTAGTTCCTGGATAACATTCTTTAAAATCAACTTTATTGGGGCTTCCCTGGTGGTGCAGTGGTTGAGAGTCCGCCTGCCAATGTAGGGGACACGGGTTCGTGCCCCGGTCCGGGAAGATCCCACATGCCGCGGAGCGGCTGGGCCCGTGAGCCATGGCCGCTGAGCCTGCGTGTCCGGAGCCTGTGCTCCACAATGGGAGAGGCCCGCATACCGCAAAAAAAAAAAAATCAACTTTATTGAGGTGTAATTTACCTACAGTAAAATGCACCCATTTTAAGTGTACACGTTCTTGCGTTGTAATAACTGCATACATCTGTGTAACCACCACCATTAAGATCCAGAACATTTCCATCAAATAGTTCTCTTGGGTCCTCTTGCAGTCATTGGTAATATATTGTTCACATTGTAAAACTTTTTCCCCCCATGTTAATCCACATGCCACTCTTCCTCCTTCTCTGGATCCCACTTTTATTGGTCACAATGTTGAAAGGGAAGCAAAACCCTTTAATGTCTACACCCACTGGTCATATAATTATACTATATGGGATAAATGATTTTCCTTGTGAACTTGAAGTTTACAGTGCAGTAGGATAGAGGACAGACAGACCTGCAGTCTAAATAATTGACTCAAATGCATAAATGTTAAGATACTTTGGGACTGGCTGAAAGCATAAACTTCATCCTACTCATTGCTTTGTCATTAATAAGCCAGAACTAATTGGAGAAATCATATTTTGAGTCAAGCATGAGGAAGATTCTAACTGAATGGAAAGATGTAGCGTGGCTGTGTTTATACCTACAACAGTGGAGGCTCCAAGGACAGGGGGAGAAAGGGCCACAGGGAATTTGTCAGGTCAAATAGACGTAAGAGTCTTGAGCTCTCTGTGGCTGAGCTGTCTCAGGGTCTCATTCAGGGTACCTGGGAATGACCTCCAGACTCAGGTAAACGTTCATTTGGCTCCCACACCAGCATCAGCTTTTCCCTGAGAGCAGGGCCAGGGTACCACGGCTCCTCCGTCTGGCTCCACCTTCAGACTCTTGCCTCTTCCTGGCTCTGCGCATCTCTGTAGTCAGTGTCTTCTGTTTGTTGCCTCCATCCCCAGGTGCCTTCACAGATCTTTCCTGTACTCTTCCCCTTTATGGCCTTTGTTATGGCTTACTGCTTGCTTCTCTCCTGTGTCTCGGCCTTTGCAGGAAAAGCTTGACCTTTTACGGCTATTTCAAGCCTGTACTTAAGTTTATTACCATATTTTCTCTGAATCAAAAATGCTATCCATTGTAAGACTTGTCAGTAGTGAGGTGCCACAAAAGAAAGAAAAACTGTTGCTAATTGAGCCATTAAACCTTGATTATGTGTCCCAATTCCCAAATGTTAAAATGTGGATAAAAAACAGTATCACCAACTAAACACTGAGCACTCCAGAGCACAGACTGGAACACAGGGCTTGGGGAGGATATCCAAGGTAAAAGGAGAAGAAGAGAAATAGTTTGAAACTAGGAGTAAGATGCCCAGTGTACATTGTAAAGTCTGTGTAGTTTCTGGAGGTGGACCTCATATTTGGCTGGAATATTCTAGAAGCCCATGCAAAAAGAAAAACACTATGAGTTATATGTCTAAAAGAAGAAGACAAACCAGTTGCTCAAAAGTCAAATAGCTATTGTTGTTACTAAGCCCTGGATGAAATATCTCCATCTCCTCTTTTTAAAAAAAAAAAATTTATTTATTTATTTATTTATTTATGTTTGGCTGCCTTGGGTCTTTTTTTTTTTTTGCGATACTCGGGCCTCTCACTGTTGTGGCCTCTCCCACTGTGGAGCACAGGCTCCGGACGCGCAGGCTCAGCAGCCATGGCTCACGGTCCCAGCCGCTCCGCGGCATGTGGGATCCTCCCGGACCGGGGCACGAACCCGCGTCCCCTGCATCGGCAGGCGGACCCTCAACCACTGCGCCACCAGGGAAGCCCTGCCTTGGGTCTTTGTTGCTTGGCACGGACTTTCTTTTTTAGTTGTGGTGAGCGGGGGCTACTCTTCATTGTGGTGTACGGGCTTCTCATTGTGGTGGCTTCTCTTGTTGGGCACAGGCTGTAGGCGTGCAGGCTTCAGTAGTTGTGGCACACGGGCTCAGTAGTTGTGGCACGCGGGCTCAGTAGTTGTGGTACACGGGCTCAGTAGTTGTGGTGTGTGGGCTCAGTAGTTGTGGCTCACGGGCTCTAGAGCGCAGGCTCAGTAGTTGTGGCACATGGGCTTAGTTGCTCCATGGCATGTGGAATCTTCCTGGACCAGGGCTTGAACCCATGTCCCCTGCATTGGCAGGCGAATTCTCAACCACTGCACTACCAGGGAAGCCCCATATCCTCATACAGTGTCATTCAGTGAACAGTATCCTCAACAGCATCTTTACTATTAATGCAATCACGTTTCCCCCCCAGCTTTATTGAGATATAATTGACATAGGACATTGTGTAACTTTAAGGTAAACAACGTGTTGATTTGATGCACTTGTATGTTGCAAAAATAATCACCACCTTAGCTTAGCTCACACCTCCATCACGCCACATAATTACCATTTCTTTTTTGTGGTGAGAGCACTTAAGATCTGGTCTCTTAGCAACTTTCAAGTATATGATATAGTATTACTAACTATAATTGCCATGCTGTGCATTAGATCCCCCAAACTTTAAATGCAGTCACTTTGACTGGACTGTTTTTGTCTGTTTAATTTACAGTAGTTGGTTGGTAAAATATTGTAAGTGCAGTTTGTCTCTCTTGGTCTGACCTAATTAAAGGATAATATAAAGGGCTTAAAATATATGTGGTGCTTGTTGGGCCAATTTTATGGTAATTTCAAGTCCCTAACTTGATTCCTGGGATTTGGTTAGGCTCATGTCTTAACTTGCTTGATTATCTCCACATCAGTTGCTACTTCCCACCTTGGTAATCTCAGCTCCTTATCAGGTCCCCCACTCCACTCCACTCCTTACCAGGTCCAGATCTTATGAAGTTGCATATTGAAATTCTTACATTCTTATCTTCTCCAGTCTGAAATGTCCTTTTAGCTTCCTCTCCACAAACTCATGTTCATTAGTTCTTTTTAGGTCATTCAAAATCCATTCTCCTTTCTCTGACCCTTGTTTTAACTTCAACCCCCCTTAACATTATTTAGATAATTTTAACTATGTTATGAACTTGTTCATTTACTTTTTTATAATTAAAAAACAAAACCCAGATTGTAAGTTCAGCTTTTCTTAGATTCCACATATGTGATATCAGATAGTATTTGTCTTTGTCTGGCTTATTGCACTTAACATAATGTCCTCAGGGTCCACCCACGTTGTCGCAAATGGCAGGATTTCCTTCTTTCTCATGACTGACTAATATTCCAGACACGCACACAGCACACCACACCACACCACACATCATCTTTATCCTTTCATCCATTGACAGGCACTTAGGTTGTTTCCATTTCCATATCTTGGCTATTGTGAACAATGTTGCAATAATCGTGGGAGTGCATATTTCTCCTTGATATATTGTTGTTATTTCCTTTGGCTATACACTCAGAAGTGGGATTGCCTGATCATATGGTAATTCTGTTTTTAATTTTTTGAGGAACCTCCACGTTGTTCTCCATAGTGGCTGCACCAATTTACATTCCCACCAACAACGTCCAAGGGTTCCCTTTTCTCCACATCCTTGGCAATGCTTGTTATCTCTTTCCTTCTTTTTTTTCTTTTTTTTTTTTATCGTGGTGTGCGGGCCTCTCACTGTCGCGGCCTTTCCCATTGCGGGGCACACAGGCTCCAGACGCGCAGGCTCAGTAGTTGTGGCTCATGGGGCCTAGCTGCTCCGCGGCATGTGGGATCTTCCCGGACCGGGGCACGAATCCGTGTCCCCCGCATTGGCAGGCGGATTCTTAACGGCTGCGCCACCAGGGAAGCCCTCTTTCCTTCTTGATGATAGCCATTCTAACAGGTGTGAGATGATATTTCCTTGTAGTTTTTTTTTTTTCTTCTTGTACGTGGGCCTCTCACTGTTGTGGCCTCTCCTGCTGTGGAGCACAGGCCCCGGACACGCAGGCCCAGCGGCCATGGCTCACGGGCCCAGCCACTCCGTGGCACGTGGGATCTTCCCGGACCGGGGCACGAACCCGTGTCCCCTGCATCGGCAGGCGGACTCTCAACCACTGTGCCACCAGGGAAGCCCTTCCTTGTAGCTTTGATATGCATTTCCCTAATGATTAGTAATGTTGGAAATCTATTTATGTACCTGTTGGTCATTGGGATACCTTCTTTGGAAAAAAATGTCTATTTCATTCCTCTGCCAATTTTTAAATCAGATGTTTGTTTTTTATTATTGAGTTATATATATGAGTTCTTCATGTATTTTGGGTATTAACTCCTTATCCCATATATGGTTTGCAAATATTTTCTCCCACTCTATTTTTGTCATTTTCATTTTGTTGATTGTTTCTTTTGTTGTGAAGAATTTTTTATTTTTAATTTCCATTGACTCATACTCTTTTTTTATGATTCTACCATGTTGGTAACTTTTAACTCCTAATATTTCTCTGCTGGTTGGGGAATCACAAATGCCATCCAGAATGAATGCATAATGCAGCTTTTCCTAGACTGTGACCACAGCCTCTTGGGGAGGGCATGTTAGTTGGTGGGAACTGAGAACTTTTAATGGCACGAGGAAACCTACCATTAGATGTCCCTGAAGTTCATATTCATTTTTGGGGTTAATGTGGCGGTTTAATAAGTATAAATTGAAAATGACCTATTTTGCCTGAAGAGGAGTCCCATCTACTTCAGGCAGGGTAGACCTCTATTTGCTGGGGAGAGATTACTGATACAAAAGGTGTTAGAATCATCTTATTTTAGGATTGTTTAGTGACTTCCTGTTTCCAGCCAGTTTATTTTTCTAAGAATACATTCTTTCCTCTCCTGCTTTCCAACTCTTGACTTGTATGTGTTCATACAGAGAAACATCTGGTATTCCGAGAATTTTATTTTTGGTGGCAACTGAATATTACTGTACTTGCATTGTATCTAGTTCCCAAGCATAATGGAGCACGGTTAATAAGGAGCAATTTGCAAATGTACATAAAATTCATGGTTCTGTATGAGTGTGGCTGAATATCCCATGCACGCTCTATGAATATAAATGAGAATGTCTCTCTAGAAGCTCTCATGAACTTCAGGCTTCATGTCAGTTTTACTCGTCATTGTGTACTTAGCACAAAGGCTTACAGTAAACATTGGAGGAATGATAAGATGTATATAGCTCCTAAACAGTGACTTGTGTGCAGCATACCAACATATTAATTTTTCATTTAGAAATAAGTAACACAAAACCGTTAGCATTGCCAAAATATGTTCATAATTGAATTTTTATCCATTCAAGAAAATAAATAGGGGATGAAAATCAGTTTAGTGTTGGGATGAATAAAACCATGACAATGGATTAGATGGAGTAAATGAAATTAAAATACAAGAATAAGTCATACACCAAGAATTAATTGAAAGTATCACATTATACATTCAAGGTGACTATGAAGCAGTTGAATAGAAGTTTGAAATTTGAAATACTGTGAGGGTAGTAGATGGGAAAAAGTAAATTGCTGTTAGAATATCCAATTGTCTTTGCCTCTCAAAATTCAAATAACAGCTGTACTACATTTATAGAGAATAGTCTTTACTATTTATAGCTTGAGAACCAATGTTATAAGCAACAAACTATGTATTAGGATATTTATAGACATTTTACTTCACAATTTTAGATACTCAGAATTCTGATGTATCTAGTTTTCACCAGATACAGGGTTAGATGTGCAGAACCCCGCTATGCAAATAAAGATTTTCTTAAAGAACAGTTGCAAGAAATTTTTCTGCTAAGCGGAGCCAGAGATAACATTTTCCAGGCAACAGTTTTTGCAAGCCACTTCAGTGGATTTAGAGTTTAGGGTGATGTGATGGATCATCTGGAGATAGTAGATGAAATCAGTATCGCTGAAGATAAATTACAGTTGATTAGAATGGGTGGTGACTGTGCTTTGGTTAAATCCCTCATTCTGCACAAGGTATAATTGTAACTAGATGAAAGCATAGCGGCTTGTAGAGGCAGGTATCTATTATATAAAAAGCTTTCTATTTCTGTGTCAGGTTATCAGACAGAAGGCTGCTTCAATACCAGGGTTTGGTGACATTTCATGGTTGAAAATTTTCTCTGTATTTCCTGGAGGAAGACTGGTGCAAGACTTTAGAGTGTTCTTTAAAAGCTTTTTGTAAAACTATGGGAGCCATCGTGATGGCCAGTTTCATGATAGTGTGAACGGGAAGGAAGAAACCTCTACCAGGCTGTTAGATACTCCATACACATCATTTCTTCAAATATTGTGATAACCCTAATACTGCCTTCACTAATTATTTCATTTAGGCATAACTTGTCTCCCTAATTAGATTGTTGATTTCTTGCATATTGAGAGCCTGTCTTGGATTTCATGTTTCTATCTTGGCTGTTCTTACAGTGCTAGGCAAGAAGTAGATGATGGATAAGACTCTGCTAATTCATTTGCAAAGGGAGGACCACAAGCAGGTGGCACTCATAGCTGCATGGCTGACAGTCTTTGAAAGAGTGTGCACACTCTGGACTTTATGGACCTTCTTCACAATGGACCCGTAGAGCAATGGTTATAGGCACAGACTCTGGAGCCATACTGTCTGAGTTCAAATCCCAGCTTTTTCACGTACTGCTGTGGGACCCTGGACAAGTTACCTGACCTCTCCATGCCGCAGTTTCCTCATTTGTAAATGAGGATGACAGGACCTACTTGAGGTGGATGTAAGGATTACATGAGTTAATGCTTGAAGAGTGCTTAGAACAGTGCCTGGCAGTGAATCTACCTCAGCTTGCTTTGTTTCTTGTTTACCCTCAAATTGCTAGACCATAAGATTTAAAGTAATATTTACTTTAAAAAATTGTATTTATGATCTGAAACAGGTGGAAGTCATTTCAGGCAAATCTGTATACAAGGATAACAGTCACTATCAGTGGCATCATCTTTAACTGTAAAAGACAATAGTTGGTTGGTGTGATGAATAAATTTGCATGTATTTAAGCAATTATGTAGATGTGTGAACACCAAGTTGGTATAAATTAACTGTACAGGTAAATGCATGGAAACAAACTGTATTGATTTGGTATAACCTTTTCCTGGGACTTTGCAAGAAGTCACAGTAAACAGGGAATTGCCAGCTTATACATAGCACACAGCCTCTTTGGTTTAATAAACCGTGACTTTGCTTTCAGCTGTTATCACATCCAAATGGCCACATCATTAAGATTAGTTCCACTGGTGTATTGAAGTAAGATAAGATAAATTTTGACCCAGAAATGGGTACTTTTTGTGTTACAAACAACGAGTGAATGCCTTTTGTTGTGTTTGCTCAAGAAAGGCAGTTGTTCAAGTATATTTGTGGAAATTATAGGGAAGATTTGTTTAGCCAGATGTCCAGATTGGTGTGCAGGGAGAAAAATCCACATGAAACTTTGTCCAGTCAGTTATTTGTATACCTGAGTGGTTCAGAAATGAAAGAAAGCAGAGTGGCTGTTAAATGAATTGGTAGAATAGATCTGTTATTGTAGTTGTTATGTTTAAAGAAAAACAGGTGCTAGTCCTGGCTTGGCTGCTGACTGCCAGATCCTGGGCAAGTAACTTAACATCTGCAGAAACAGCCCCAGTTTCTAAATTGAGGAGGTTGGACCAGATCATACCTAAGGCTTCATCTGACTCTCATGTTCAGTGATTCTGAATTTTTTTTTTTTTTTCTTAGCACACTATATAGTAATAACTGCTGGACTTTTTTTGGCCTGTAGTGATACAATTAACTGTACATTTTGCAGTGAGGCAGATTAGGGTATGCATTGGTCAAATCGCATAGAAAATAAATTATTGAAGTGATTCTGAATTTAAAGAATTATATAAAAGTCCTTGTAAACATGCATGTAATAGCCAGTTGAACTTTGGTCATAGAATCAGTATAATTCTACCTGTTGTGAAAATGTCTTAAATGTAATGTAAAGGAAGATATAATATTGAAAAGCAGGCAAAATCAGGTAATTAGAATGAAAACTAAGAAAAGTTTTTCTGAAGAAGCCTAATACTGTATTTTAAATTATGCTGTATATTATACTTAAAATGTAATACTGGTAGCATGTTTAGTAAGCTGCATTTATTGAGCAGCTGTTCCAAACCTGAGGAATAATGGGATTTGTGAAGGCCTTAGCCACCCCTCCCCCCAAAAAGGGGGGGAAGATGTTGTCCTTGAACCATAGGAGTTTATTACCTGTTCAAGAATACTGATCTTGGGCTTCCCTGGTGGCGCAGTGGTTGAGAATCCGCCTGCTGATGCAGGGGACACGGGTTCGTGCCCCGGTCTGGGAAGATCCCACATGCCGCAGAGCGGCTAGGCCCGTGAGCCATGGCCGCTGAGCCTGCGCGTCCGGAGCCTGTGCTCCGCAACGGGAGAGTTTTTTCAATTTCAGTTAAGTGATACCTATCATAGGGGCTTAAAAAATTTTTTTTTCCTTTCCCCCTGTTATTAAGAGAATAAATAATAAACAAGAAACCTCCCTCTTCCCTTTTACTTCCTAAGGGCAATCATTTTTAAAAGTTTGAATTGTATCCTTTGAGAAATAGAGGGAAAATGGATGTGTATTCAGGCACCTGTGTATATATGTATATGCATATAATTTTACCTAAATCAGATCATATGAAGCGTTCTCTAAGTTGCTTTTTAACTTAACAGAATAATGCCTTCCTTTCCCTGTGAATGTATATGTGGCTACCTCATTCTTTTTTTTTTTTTAAATATATTTTAAAATTTTATTTATTTATGGCTGTGTTGGGTCTTCGTTTCTGCGCGAGGGCTTTCTCTAGTTGTGGCAAGCGGGGGCCACTCTTCATCACAGTGCGCGCGCGGGCCTCTCACTATCGCGGCCTCTCTTGTTGCGGACCACAGGCTCCAGATGCGCAGGCTCAGTAATTGTGGCTCACGGGCCCAGTTGCTCCGCGGCATGTGGGATCTTCCCAGACCAGGGCTCGAACCCGTGTCCCCTGCATTGGCAGGCAGACTCTCAACCACTGCGCCACCAGGGAAGCCCCTCATTCTTTTTAACTGTTTCTTTTTTAACTACATTTCATTGTATGGATGAATGATAATTTATTTACTCATTCTCCTATTGAGGATACAGCTGGATAAGTTTTCACTATAAACAGTACTCCAGTGCGCATCATTTTTCCTTTCGAGGCCAAAAAATGAATTTATTTGGGGTTTGTTAGGACTGCAGCCCAGGAGACACAGATCCAAGAAGCACTTGAATTGTGTTCCACCAGACTACAAAATGGGTCAAGTTTATTCCAATGGGCATCATTATATATTTATCTTTGCCTTCTTATTTCTTTAATATAATTTTTTTTGAAATTTATATTAGGTAAAAGGATATGAGCATTTAAGTTTTAAATACAGACTGTCAACTTGCTTCTAGAAAAGTTGTGTATAAAATATTTTTGGAAGTTTAAAACATTGTTTAAAAATCTATTTTTAAATTTAAAAAAAATTGAAGTATAGTTGAGTTACAATATTATATTAGTTTCAGGTGTACGACATAGTGATTCAAAAATTTTATAGATTATACTCTATTTAAAGTTGTTATATAATATTGGCTATATTCCCTTATACTTAAAAAAAATTTTTTTAAGAAGGAAAGATTTGATGAAAGTGAGGCCCTGAATGTTCTACAGCTGATGACTAGATAAATAAAATGTGGTCTATCCATACAATGCAATATTATGTGGCAATAAGAAGGAATGAAGTACTGATGTGTGCTACAACATGCATGAGCCTTAACATGATGCTAAGTCAAAGAAGCCCGTCAGAAAGGACCACATGTTATATGATGCCATTTATATGAGAAGTCCAGACAGGCAAATCCATAGAGACAAAGTATGATTGGTGGTTGTCTAGGCCTGGGGGTGGGGGGTGGGTGTTGGGGGAAATGGGGAGACTGCAAATGGGTAAGGGATTTTCTTTTGGGGTGTTGAGAACATTCTACAATTAATTGTGGTGATGACTGCACAACTCTGTGAATATACCAAAACCCACTGAACTGTACACTTTAAATGGGTGAATTGTATGGTATATGGATTATATCTCAATAGTATTTAAAAAAATGAAGTGCATGGAGAATTGCATCAGAGCAGACATGGAAAGTAGATTCTGGCAGCGTGGAGCTCCTTTGGTGTGGGTTAGTGATAACCCACATACTTAGTTATTCACAGCCAATAGTATTCTTTTAAGATATTTAAAATTAAAAACTTCAAAGTCCTTCAGTAGTTAGAAGTTTTTCTAGGTGGATGGTTAAGGGATATTTATAAACTAAGTATTTTTTTAATGTTTCATTTGGATTTGGTTAGGTACAATTAAAAGTGTACTTGAGGATTATTAGAGGAATAAAGATGAATTCTTAAGATGGAGAGAGAACTATTGCTTGTGATTTTGCAAATGCTCAACTGTTGAATAAATAGTGCTTTTGTTAAAATTCCATGGGACACTCATCCAGAAAATAGGGTATAAGAAAGGGATGTGTGTTTGCCTGCATATGTTCTACTATCTTTTGGTCCTAAAGAATGTAAGAAGGTAAATTTGACCAGTGAAATCCATAATTACAGTGCTTTATTTGGTGATCCATTAATAAATTACTTTGTAACATCACATGTATTTGAGTAATTATATTTTTAATCTTCTGTTTCTCTAATCAGAAATTAGGTTTGCGCTCAGATTTGTTCAGATCCCCTCTGGTTTGTTAGAAGTGAATCAGCTTGCTCACAGCCCTTCTTTTCCTTGTACATTAGGAAGCAGAGATTTGTAATTTTGTATTTACAGAGATCAACAGAAAAGATCAGATGCCCCACACTCTGAGGCTCTGCCAGATGTAATTTACATTTGAACAAGGATTTACAAAAGAACAAGGATTAAGTTAAACAATTAGAGCAGTATGCTACAGACTATATCCTAGGAAAACTATTTGGGTCAATAGTTTTTGTTTTCAACAGGCTCTTGCATTGTGAGTGCCCAATAAATTGGTTGTAATTAATAATTGTCTTAGTGCAAGTCTTTGTTGAGGAAGAAGGGAGCTAGCTAAAATTAGTTTGTGACTGCATTTTGTAGAAATGTATCATTTTGGTTAATCAGTGAATTTTATTTGGTTAATCAGTGAATCATTATAAAGCCATTATAATGATTACTTTTAAAGTCCACCAATACTGTATTTGTCATTTCTTAACGGAGTTTAGTTTTGGCCTCTTAGTTTGTCATTCTTTAGGCATCCGAGCTTGACTTGGCACTCTTTCTCCTCCCTCCCTCCCTCTTTACTCCCTCCCTCCCTCCCTCCCTTCCTTCCTCCCTTCCTTCCTTCCTTCCTCCCTCCCTCCCTCCCTTCCTCCCTTCCTTCCTTCCTTCATCGCAGTATTATGACAATCTGTGTTGTGCAGGGTATTTTAAACTGGGTTCAGTGAATCCCCTCCAGTTAGATGTAAAAGGGTGTGTTTATGGAGGCATGTGCAATTTCCAAGGGTGAGAGTTCATATCTTTCATCAAAATTTCAAAGATTTGCACAACTCTACAAAATTAAGAACACTGTTGTCAGGTATATTTTATGTTTGTGTTTAAAAGCATGTTTTTCTTTTCCTATCCTAACTGGTTTCCTATCCCAACTGCACTAACAACAGTATACATTTAGAGAGCCAAGGTCTCCAGACCTTGGTCACATTGTTGTTTATACAAAAGTGCTGAAATATAACAGCAGCTGCCTGTTATTTCTCTAATCTCTCAGTAGCCAGAATTAAAATGTTGTGGCTGGCTTAACTCATAGCAGGAATACCTTTGTGGTTACTTCATAAATATTAAGCAGGACTTTTTCCAAAAGCCATTGGTCACATGCTTTGTCTCACTAGTAATTAACTTATCAATGAGCTATGGCACACTCTGGTGACTTTTCCCTAAAAGACTTATACTTAACAGCAAACCAGGGCATGATACATTTTTCTATGCAAAGTGCCTTTTTGACCCAGAGGAGGTTAATGTAAATTTCTAATGAACTATGATGTATGATGGTAGGCGAGTTTCAGCACCTCTGTTGAGATGGCATACACCCCCATCTCATCTGGTCTTATTTTTCCTTAAGTCATGTTGTATATTGTACATTTGACTTGTGTATTCATATTGAATATAATATTGTAAAGCAAGAAGCTGTTTATCATTAGTTGAAAGGTATCTATTAGAGTATGGATTTTGCTTTCAAAGAGCTTATATTCTCTCCTGCACAGCCCTTCTGTACTGTGAAAGAGGACATGTGATTGAATATGTGTCGTTTGGGAACAGAAGCATTTCCCTTCAGTGTTTATGCAGCATACCTTATTGTACTTTAGAAAATCCACAGTGCTTGGACTTCCCTGGTGGCGCAGTGGTTAAGAATCTACCTGCCAATGCAGGGGACACGGATTCGAGCCCTGGGCAGGGAAGATCCCACAGGCCGTGAAGCAGCTGAGCCCACGAGCCACAACCACTGAAGCCCACGTGTCTAGAGTCCGTGCTCCGCAACAAGAGAAGCCACCGCAATGAGAAGCCTGTGCACCGCAACGAAGAGTTGCCCCTGCTCGCCGCAACTAGAGAAAGCCCGCACACAGCAATGAAGACCCAAAGCAGCCAAAAATAAATAAATAAATAAATAAATTTTAAGAAAAAAGAAAATCCACACTGCTTGAGAGGATGAATTGATTTCTGTCACTGTTTTCAGAAGTTGGGAGACATTTGTCTTTTTGTATTTCTTAGTCCCCAAAGAAAGCAGTACTGTTTTTAAACAGAAATTTGTGAATCTACAGTGTCCTCTCGCAAAACACCAGCACTTGTGGTATCATAAGAAACCACTTCGCTACTGGATGACAATTTTAGGCCAGGACCCTTTAATAGTGTACTATCGGATGCTTCAGTCTGGTTATTCCAGAACCTCTTCATCTGAGACCAGTGGGAGGGAGCAGGTAATGCAGTTCTGTGATTCATTACAATCCAACGTGACTAGAATAGGATAGAGGCATAAAAAGGGTGTTCTCAGTATCCAGTGCTGTTTCTTTTGCTGACTTTTTAGTCTCTCCTTGGGCAACAGTTAAAAATTTTTTTTAAATTTTGAAAAAATGTCAAGTTGCAAGAATAGCAAGCTTCCACATTTTAAGCCTTTGCTGCATTTGCTTAATCATATCTCTGTATATATATAACACATATTTTTATAAATATGTATATAAATTTTATCTTGGCGGAATTCCCTGGTGGTCCAGTGGTTAGGACTCGGCGCTTTCACTGTTGTGGCCAGGGTTCAATTCCTTGTCGGGGAGCTAAGATCCCGCAAGCCGTGTGGTGCGACCAAAAAAAAAAATTATTTTTGAACTCTTTGAGAGTAGTTTGCATATATCATAGCCCTTTAGCCCTTAATATTTAAGGGTGTATTTTCTAAGAGGATAACCCAAATTAGAAAATTTAATCAAATTTTGGAATTTTGAAGTTAAGGAGGAACCTGGAAACAAAATAAAGTAGCTAGCCTTAATTATTATTTGTTATCACATTTTGCTAAGATAAATTTGTTCTTTTTCAGTTGAGCTCTGTAAAACAGAACTATTTACATTTCCTTTATTTAAAAAAATTTTTGAAACATTGCATATGTAACAAAGGAGTATATCATTTATATGTTTGGTTTTAACAGTTAAGAAAAAATTGAAGTACCCTGTATCACTACCCAGTTTGTACTTTTGAAGCCCCTTGTATGACTTTCCTAACTGCTTTCATTTCCATTGCCCCTGAAAGGAAATTACTCTTCAGACTTTTGTGTACTTCTTTCTCTTAATTTTCTTTATTAACTTAACTACACTTACTTCTGTGTTTGCCTGGTGTTGATCTTTTTGTAAATGGATTGATTCTCTTTGCACTTTTTCCTCCACTTCATTTGCTCAACTTTTACGGGGGAGAACTTTATTGAGGCATAATTTGCATGTAGTAAAATTTATCCATGTAGCATACAGTTTGGTGAGCGTTGGTAAATGTATATCATCGTGCAGTCATCTCCACAATCAACTATTTTTTGGAGATATATTAGTCCATGTTGATGCATGTAGCTGCAGTTTATTCACTTTTGCTGTTGTGCAGTATTCTATTGTATGAATATACTGCAGTTTATCCTTTTGTCATCAATGGCCATTTGGGTAGTATCTAGGTTTGGGCTTTTATAAACAGTGCTGTTATGCGCATTATTGCTGGATGTGTGCTTGTTAAACTTTACCATATATGTATAAAATTGTTTTCCAAAGTGATTACATCACCATCAGTAGTATAGGATAATGATGCTACTTGTGCTAATGATAGTGCTTAATATTATCCAACTTTAAAATTTTTATCAATTTGGGGCATGTGAAATACTATCTCAATTGTGATTTTAATTTGTGTTTCCTACATAACTAATAAGATGAACATCTTTTCATATATTTATTGGCTATTGATTTGCTTTCTGTTTAAAGTGCTTGCTCACTTTTTGCCCACTTGGCTTATTTTTTGCCTTTTTCTAATTGAGCCCTAGGAGTTATTTTCAGACTGTGCATATTACTCTTTTGTCATATACAAATATCTTTTCCCCAGCTTGTGGTTTCTCTTTTCACTTGGTTTTAATTGCTTTTGATTTTCAGAAGTTCTAGTTTTAAAAATACTCAAATCTATCCTTTATTTTTATTTAAGGTTAATATTTTACGTCTTGTTTTAAAAAGTCCTTTACTACCTGAGGGCCGTAAAATACTCTTTTGTATTTCCTTCTGCAAATTTTAAAGTTTTACATTTCACATTTAAATCTTTGATGTAAATGCTTGAAATCGATTTTTAAAAATATGGTGTGAGGTAGGGATTAATTTTCCCTCTATGTAGATAACCTATTGCCCCAGCACTCTTTATTGACTAGCCCAGCTTTTCCCACTCATCTGCGATACTAGTTCTGTCATATCAGGTTTCCAGATAACCAAGGATCACTCTCTGAGCTCTTGATTCTGTTTCAGAGCTCTGTGTGTCTTTCCCTGAGTACTCTGTCCTCTGTATTACTGATAACCATAGTTCCAGCTTCCCCTCTTTGCTCTGCTTCAGGGGTAGCTTGGTCCTTCTTATAGATTTCCATTAAGAAACTGTGTTGTTAGGTCGGTCTCCCAAGGCCTTGGAAATAAAAGCAAAAATAAATAAATAGGACCTAATCAAACTATAAGCTTTTGCGTAGCAAAGGAAGCCATAAACAAAGTGAAAAGACAACCTATGGACTGGAAGAAAATATTTGCAAATGATGCAACCAACAAGGGCTTAATTTCTAAAATATACAAAAAGAAATTATGTTGTGATCACCTTGGGTGTGTAGCTCAATGTGGAAAGAACTGACATCTTTACCGTACTGAATTTTCTAATCCGAGAATATGGTATATCTCTGTTTCTTCTTTAACAATAGAAATTTTAAATTTAAAAAGTCTTCGTAAAGTTCTTACACAGCTTTTGTAAGATTTGCGCCTAGGTACTTAAAAAAATTTTTTTTTGGCTAAGTGGGTATCTTTCAAAAAACTTTTTATTACAGTATATAATATGATATGTGCACTTTTCTATATGTATAAATGAACAGCTTGCTGAATTCTAAAGCTAAATACCAGCACCCAGATAAAAAACCAGAACATTAGCAGTTCCCTAGCAGCCATTCTCATCTTCCTTTCCCGTTACTGACATCCCCCCGAGGGCTGCCACTGTCCTGACTCCCAAAAGCATGGTTCAGTTTGGCCTGTTTATATACTTGTCATATAAATGAATCAGAGAGTCTGTGCTCTTCTCTAACTGGCTTCTTTTGCTCAGTGTTATTTTTGTGATCATCTAGTTGTAGATTGTAGATTGTTCATTCTCATCGATGTGTAGTATTCAGTTGTGTGAATATACCACAGGTAGTCATTTTAAGTTGCATTTTCTGAGTCATTTTGTTGTAGCTTAGAACTGCTATTGACTTTAGTATATACTGATTTTTATAGGCAGTAACCTTGCTAAATTCTCATTAATTCTAATATCTCTTGGCAGATTGTTTTGGGCTTTCTTTATAGTTGGTCATATTGTTTGCTAATAATGATGTACTGTTTCAGGTTGGTTTTTTTTTTTTCTGGTCCTCATATTTTTCTTTTGATCAAGATAAGAGACAAGCATAAAACAAGCCAGATGCAAAAAAATCATGGGATAAATATTTTATGAATAAATTAGACAGGTTTTCCTTAGATTTTGGAAGAGAAATTGAGCTGGAATTTCTAGTGTATTTTTTAATGACTCTAAGGTTCTGCTACTGTCTAGTGCCTGTGCGGTTTGGACAGGGGAGTCTTGTTTGGGAGGAGTGATTCCAGGGGCAGTGGCTTCTTTGCCCTTGGCCTCTGGTTCACATGTGTGCAACTGGAAATGAATCTGTTTCATGGGATCTTGACAGGCTGTCACAATTGGTTAATCTCTTCTTGGTTTACCAGTGCAGCTGGAGAGCCAGAGGTTGTAGGGGCAGTGGTAATCTGTGTTCTAGCATATAAGTTTGTCACTTAATTGAATGAAACAGATTTGGGGCACACGGCACCCAGAAAGGCACAAGTAAGTTCTACTCTCCTGGGTCTGCATCTGAAAGACTCTAGTGTATATGGATTAATTGAAACTCCGAGAAGACAGGGTGAGGTTTTAAAAGAAAGTTAAAGTCACAAAAATGTTGAATCACAGGTTGCCATGTGATTTCTCAGAAGATGACAGTGATAAAGGCAGTAAGGCTCACCTATGAAGTCTCAACAGGGAATTTTTATACCTACAGACTAACACTGTATAGTAATATAATTATAGCTTGAGATGCTGAGTAGTGAGAAAAGTCTTTAATAAGTATGTGATGATTAGAAAAGCATATTTCTAGCTCGTGATTCTTTTCTCTTATGTGTTGAACGTGGATGCAGGAAAGTGATAAGCCTCATCCTAATGCAGTTGAAGTTTTCTTAAGTGATCTCCATTTAACCAATTAACTGGTGTTCCCTGCTCTTTCTGTAACACAAATCAGCTGATGTCCGTGGTGGATGGAATGTTCAAGGACATTCCAGTTGGATCCCCAGGCATTTCCATCCCTCCCAGTGGAGTTGTAAGGTACCAAGCATTAGTAGTATTTGACCTTAAGTTATGGAATTTAATTAAATATTATGTAAGTCAATGAAATATGAACGCAAAAAGATGAACTTCTATGAAATATAGAATCAGTGAAGGTGAGTTCTTAAAGTGTGGTTCCCAGATCAGCAGCATCAGCATCTTCTGGGAGCTGTTAAAAATGCAGATTCTTGGGCTTCCCTGGTGGCACAGTGGTTGAAAGTCCGCCTGCCGATGCAGGGGACACGGGTTCGTGCCCTGGTCCGGGAAGATCCCACATGCCGCGGAGCGGCTGGGCCCCTGAGCCGTGGCCGCTGAGCCTGTGCGTCCGGAGCCTGTGCTCCGCAACGGGAGAGGCCACAACAGTGAGAGGCCCGCGTACCGCAAAAAAAAAAAAAAAAAAAAAAAAAAGCAGATTCTTGGGCCCCACCAGATACCAAACCCTCCTGGTGATTCTGAAGCATGCTAACGTTTGAGAACCACTGTGCTAAAAAATATTGCAGTTGATCTAAGTACAGGAAGGAAGAGGGATTATAAAAATATAGGCAGCTTCTGCACTCAGATTGTGTTTCAAAGATCTTTTAGTTCTTGATTGTCTTTAAAGAAACAGAAACCAAAAATTGATAACAGGTAATGGTGTAGTTTACGTAGAAAAAACAACCAGAACTCCGTTCAGCAGACCATTTTCAAAGAAATGTCCTTTGCCTTACATCTAAAGATTGGTGAATGAATGAACATATGATATAAATTAACATAAAAGTGTTTAGAAGTACTAGTATCAGTTTTTATGATTCTCTGCTTTAATCTGTTTTTTCAACTTACTGTCCAACTGCTGAAGCGAGTCCATACGAGAGGAGAGCTTTGACTGTCTTTGATAAATCTAGTAACCAGGGCTGATAGGCATCCAGTATGTACTGGAAGAGCTGGTCAGCCAGAATTTGTTCTGAAACATATTGTGTCGTTTGATCCTTATCATAACTTTATGAAGTAGGTACCCGTTTTAGAGATGGGTGGGGCTCAAATTTGAAGATTATGCAGCTAATTAAATGACAGCACCAAAATTTAAATTAGATTGTTCTGATGGCAGCATAGTCTAAATATCAGTGAACAAAAATATGTATATTGATATAGAATACCTTGGATCTTTGAGAAGAAAGAGAACTAGTAATTTGGTATCTATGGCAAGGCCTTCTAATTCTCACCATGGGCTCCCTGTGCCCCAGTGTTTCCAATAATAATGTTCATAGTGAATAGCATATACAACCCATATTTTCCTGAATCGTACATATAGGGAGTATAGTGAGTTTCTGCTGTATTTCACTCTGAATTGAGAATCAAGGCAAAAAACAAATGTGTTAGTTTGCTAGGGCTACTGTAATAAAGTGCCATGGACTGGGTGGCTTAAATAACAGAACTTTATTTTCTTACAGTGCTGGAGGCCAGAAGTCTGAAATTAAGGTGTGGGTAGGGTTGGTTTCCTCTGAAGCATCTCTCCTTGGCTTGTAGATGGCTGTCCTCTCCCTGTGTCTTCACATGGTCATCCCTCTGTGTGCGTCTGTGTCCTAATCTCCTTTTCTTATAAGGACATCAGTCATATTGGATTAGGGCCCACTGTAGTGACCTCATTTTAACTTAAAGACCCCACCTCCAAATCTACACATGTTCTGAGGTACTGGGGGTTAGGACTTCAACATAAGAATTTGGGGGAGACACAAGCCCATAACAACAACTAAGATGCTTTTGGTTAATTAGAGTTTTCCCAGAAGGTCAAGATCTTTTATTTGAGATTTGAATGTCCTTGACTTCTCTCTTTTTTTTTAAACATAATTAGACCAGAGTTCATGGAACCAGGCTAATTTGAAATCCAGGTGAGAGCAAACCAGCTTCTTAATGGGTTTTAGGAGAGTAATATATTTGGGTAGCAGAATGGATTCCATCCTTCAAAGACCAATTAAAGCTTCTTTGATGATTTAGAATCACATATGTTAATGCTAACCAATTAAAAGTTCGTCATAAAAACTGCTAACTACAGGAATTCTTGTTATGGGGAAAAAAAAACTTGTAGGACTTGAAATGTAAATAATCCTGTTTTACATCAGGTTACTTACGAAGCCATTACTACAAGTCCTGCCTTCAGCTGCATTTTACATATGTCCCTCCTGTGAGAGCTGCTTCTGAAAACATGTCAGCTTTGTCTGGTAAGGAGAAATGGGAGTTTTCGCTGAATTCTGCTGGTGCATCTTGAAAGAAGGGAAACAATCATTGGAAGGAAAAAGTATACGCGGTATATGATTGATTTTTGACCCCTAGTTAGGTTTGAATCTTAGGTTCACTAACAGTATTTTCCTCCCATGTGTAAAATCCGTTAAACAGTAATGCTTTCTTCATAGCAAATAATTTCTGTGCCCTCATCTCTCATTACTCAGTGTGATGGTTGTTAGAAATGTAGAATCTCAGCTGCCAACCCCAGGTTTAGTGAATCAAAACCTGTATTTAAATAAGATTCACAGGTAAGCTGTAGGCATATTCAAGTTTAAGAAGCACTGCTTTGGATGGTGATAACAACAGGACTTTAATGGAATTTTTTAAATAAAAGAATGCCCTACAATGTGTTTCGTCTCTGTTTCCGTTCCATTGTTATATCCAGTTGGTCTCGGCAGAATTCTGGAGGATTCTCTGGCTTGTTACCAGCTGCATAACCTTCTTTTTCCTTCCATTTCCTCATTTATAAAAGAAAATAAGACCTTAGTGTGGAAAGATTAAAGGAGTAAATGTATGTAGGGCTTTTAGAACAGTGCTGGGCACAGTGAGTTCAGTACCCAGCAACTTTTGTTGTTATCATTATTCTTATTAATTATTACTACCAGTCACCGCTACCACCACCATAACCAAATCAAACAGCAGTTATTTAGTCTAGTAAAATGCCTACTACAGAAGTAATAAATGTCACAATTATTTTATGAAGAGCAATTCCTACCATGAATACAAATGTCATACCAACCTATCAAATAATTCACCCAAACTTCTAAACCCCTCTTTGAAACAAATACAAAATGGCAACAAAATACTTAAAAGCTTGGTGGAGAAAAAGTGTGCATGAACCATCCATTTTTCTGTTGCCTGTCTACCATGAAGAAACTCAAGCTCGGTGTTTTGGTCAGGATTTCTTTGTTTTACAGAAATCGTTGTATCTTCACCAGAAAAGCTCTGGCGGCAACAGTCATTGGGCACATGTATTTGTTACAACTGGCAATCCAGAAACCTGGGCTCTGGTCCTGTCTGCCACTGACTAGCCGTGCTGACCTGAGCAAATTACATACATGTGAAATGAGGTTGGACTCCATCATCACTAGTTTTCTGATTCTGAGAATCATGTACATAACATGATTGTTACATAACATGTATGTATGTAACATTCCAGTACAGTCTGTATGAGACTCACTTCCATTTCAAATGGTTAGACTCTCAGACCCTGACAGCAAAAGAGTTGAATAAGCTTCTGCTAGAATGGCCTTGAGGAGCTATTATAAATAAAAACAAATCAAGTATAACTTATATCTCTTTGTTATGTTATGATGAAGTATATCATCGCTGCTTTGCTGAATATTGGATTTCAGATGTACTAAAACATCTGTTACTAAGATATACACCAGAATGTCTTCCTCGCAGGAAATGTTGTTTATAGATATCTTCTGTTGTTTTAGTGTTAATACGTAGCAGATGCATGGGGAGGGGGAAAGTATCCTAGAGCACCTTTGAGTTTTTCCAAGATTTAAATTTGGTTCTCTTTGAATTTTTATTCTATTGGAACAAATAATGGAGGTCTTAAAGAAGAAGGAATTTGTGCCAACTTGCTTGCGTAGCAATTGCGTATGTATTAGAGTTCAATGACTCTTGTCTTTATCATTGTGGGGTTTTTGACATGCACAACTATAAAATTTCACGTGATTGGTTGACTAAATTGAACTGGTTTTATAGAATGAGTAAATAAAAATTAACTGAGTACATCCTACATATTAAAACACTGCCTTTGCTGGTTAAAGATGTAGCCTCTGGGGCTTCCCTGGTGGCGCAGTGGTTGAGAGTCCGCCTGCCGATGCAGGGGACATGGGTTTGTGCCCCGGTCTGGGAGGATCCCACATGCCGCGGAGCGGCTGGGCCTGTGAGCTATGGCCGCTGGGCCTGTGCGTCCGGAGCCTGTGCTCCGCAACGGGAGAGGCCCGCGTACCGCAAAAAAAAAAAAAAAAAAAAAGATGTAGCCTCTACAGGAGTTAGGTTCCGAAGACTTTCAGTTCCAACATAATGGTTCAAGGAAGACCTACACATGGCAAGGAGATGGAGGAAAGAGATTTTTTTTTTTTTAAGTACCATATTGAATCCAATTTAGCTCAGAAAACTAAGATACTAGTTTCTGACATTTCGGTGAGACTTAGTTGCCAGATTTCGAGGGAAAGATATTTCAGTTAGTGCTTCTTTACTCTTTGAATGGAATTTATTTTAGATCAAGTCATAAGTGTGTGTTTCAAGGCTGCCGTAATAGAATAAGCCCTATTCTTCATTAGGTGAAATGGTAGACTTACACATTCCCTCATCTTTCAGGGCCAGGGTATATATTCCATCTTCCTGAAGACCTTCATGATTTCTTCTGCTGGGAACAATGTCTCCACCCTCCAAACTTCAGGAGCACATCATCCCTTTCTTATTGCATTGATCACATCTTATGTTATTTTACCATGTTTTTTGTATGCTTGTTTTATTATCCTTCCTTCCTTCCTTCCTTCCTTCCTTCCTTCCTTCCTTCCCCCTTCCTTCCTTCAACAGGTCTTTGTTGAGCACCTACTATGTGTCAGGCACCCTGCTTCCTGACACATAGTAGGTGTGTCAATTGGATTGCCATCTGTTTAAAAGCAGGATAGGTTCTCATCCATTCTTACATTGTACAACTAATAGTCAAAGAAATATCAATGCTTGAGGTCCATCTCTAGAATTCTCTAATTTCACTTATCAAAAGCCTGAATAAATCACCCCAGTCCTCCACTTAAAAGGCACCATTGCTTCCCATAACTACATGAAGAGACCTTCTGTCACTTTTCCAAACAACACAATTAGACATACTGCGTCTTCAGGGCTATGGAGTAAGCTCTTGCAAGCTATGCTCAGCAGCTGCAAGAAACATCTACCAGGATGATGGAGTAAGGCAATCAGAGGTCACTGCTACCTCGGCGGGTAATCCATACTGAGCGTACTTTCACTAGGATTTAGGACCAGCCAGCAATAACAACTCTTGGAATTACCAGAGACTTCTAATTGCTGTTCTCGACTTTGGATTGTTGGTGGCCAGTGCAAAATCCAGACTCCTTATTCTTTTCCCCTAACAAATTTTCTAGTTGTCGCTGTTTGTTTTTCCCCCCCCGCCGAGGGAATGAGGACACATTGAAATGTAACACATAAATCTGCTTCATAGAAATTCTGCTGTGTGTGTCAAAATGAATGATATGTTTTTTAAAACAATACGTTAGTATTGCTCATTAATTTCACTTGTGAATACAATTGAGATTGTTGCCTTGCTGAATTTTAGGAGGTTTGTTAATTTTCAGGAGCCTCATCTATGAACTAGGGTAATAGTAGCGACATCATGGGATCACTGTGCACGGATGAAACAATATGTGTGAAATACTTGGCACCAGGCCTGGCACGTCATACCTTCAACTTTAAAAAAAATTTTTATTTGCCTTTTCTTCTTATAACATAGCTTGGGACTGTGAGGCATAGAAAAGTGCGTAACACTTAAGCCTCTCAAAGATGTGAGGCTCATGTTTGGGGAGTGGGTGGGGTAGGGGGACATCTCACTGCCTTACTGAAAGTTTAGGGCAATGTGAAATAAGGAAGAATAAGAATCCACCTGCCAATGCAGAGGACATGGGTTCGAGCCCTGGTCCGGGAAGATCCCACGTGCCGTCTAACAACTAAGCCTGTGCGCAACAACTACTGAGCCTGCGCTCTAGAGCCCATGAGCCACAACTACTGAGCCTGCGAGCCACAATTACTGAGCCTGTACACCTAGAGCCCATGCTCCGCAACAAGAGAAGCCACCTCAATGAGAAGCCCACGCACCACAATGAAGAGTAGCCCCAATTCGCCACAACTAGAGAAAGCCTGCGCGCAGCAACGAAGACCCAACACAGCCAAAAATAAAATAAATACATTTATTTAAAAAAAAAGAAATACGTAAATATATTGGCCTTTGCCCAAGTTCCTGATACAGAGATCCTAAATCCCTTGGAATTTTCTAGGTGATGGGGACATCTTTTGTTGTAATGAGGCGACTCTTGGTGGGCCCCCGGTTGGGGACTGTTCACGAGAAAGACCAAACCATAAATAGAAACTTGGAACCTTCAGCCCCTTTCCCTTTTCTCCTGAATGGTGATTGGAAATGCGATTAATAATTGATCGTGCCTATGTGATGGAGCCGCCATAAAAAAGCCAGAAGTGTGGGGTTCAAAGGGCTCCCAGGTTGGTGAGCAAACATCCCTGTGCCAGGAGGGTGGCACATCTCAACTCCACGGGAACAGAAGCTCCCGCACTTGGGACCTTTGTGGACCTCTCCCTATGTACCTCTTTCATCTGGCTGTTCATCCATATCTTTTATCATACCCTTTATTATGTAATAAACTGGTACGTGTGTTTCCCTGAGTTCTGTGAGCTATTCTGGCAAATGACTGAACCTGAGGAGGGGGGTTGGGAACCTCTGGTGTATAGATGGTTGTTCAGAAGCACAGGTGATAACCTGGACTTGCAGCTGGCATCTGAGGTGGTGGGGGGCAGCCTTGTGGGACTGAGCCCTTAACGACGGGGTCTGATGCTCACTCCAGGTAGATGGTGTCAGAATTGCTTGGTGGGGAAACTCACAGATCTGGTGTCAGAAGTGCTGTGAGTATGAGAGTAAAGGGCAAACGGTGGTTGTTTTTCTAGACAGGCAATGAAGAGGTAGCCCAGCCCTCTCTCCTCTGCTGGCTGATGAACTGTTCTCATAGTGTCAATTCAACATGTACTTTTACATAAGTGATAAGAAGTCACGATTAGTTATTCATATTCATTTGAGTTGGTTGTGTAGGGTCTTCTGTGTAATTCTCACTGAAGGAAATTTCTGTTTTCATTTTAAAAACAACCTCTGCACAGTCAGTGCACTAAGATGAAAGGTGGTGAGGCTTAAAAAATAAGAGTCATTGTGGTTTTAAGATCTCTTTAAAGCCAAGTAAAGCAGCAGGTTCTGTCTTAACTCAAGAATCGGGTTGGGGCTTCCCTGGTTGCGCAGTGGTTAGGAATCCGTCTGCCAATGCAGGGGAGCCGGGTTTGAGCCCTGTGCTGGGAAGATCCCACATGCCGGGGAGCAGCCAAGCCCGTGCGCCACAGTTCCTGAAGCCCGCGTGCCTGGAGCCCGTGCTCCGCAACGGGAGAAGCCCACGCACCGCAACGAAAAGTAGCCCCTGCTTGCCGCAGCTAGAGAGGGGCCGCGTGCAGTAACGAAGACCCAACGCAGCCAAGGATAGATAAATAAATAAATAAATATATTAAAAAAGAAAAAAGGGGCTTCCCTGGTGGCGCAGTGGTTGAGAGTCCGCCTGCCGATGCAGGGGACACGGGTTCGTGCCCCGGTCTGGGAAGATCCTACATGCCGCAGAGCAGCTGGGCCCGTGAGCCATGGCCGCTGAGCCTGCGCGTCCGGAGCCTGTGCTCTGCAACGGGAGAGGCCACAACAGTGAGAGGCCCGCGTACCACAAAAAAAATAATAATAATAATTAAAAAAAAAAAAAAAAAGAATCGGGTTGGAAATGAGTAATTTATCTTTTTAAAAACCTCATTTATACTAATCGGTGTAGTAGAAACCAACTTTTGAATTTTGAAATGAGCCAGTTTTTTGTTATATTACCTGCATAAATCTAAGAAGATAAACATTTTTGTTTACAAGATAGTCTTATAAAACTGTCAGGGGTAGTCTTCCATCTCTCCCCCTTCCCCTCTTCTCTAGATTAGGGCGAGAGTCCTGAATTTTGAGAGAATTGAAATGTCTTCTCCTTTTGGGGCTTGGTACTTGGAGGTTCATGGACCTGCTAAGGTAGTAATGCTCCATACCTGGCTACATGTTAAAATCACTTGGGTGCTTTTAAAAAAATATTCTGCACGGCCCATCCCCAGAGCTTCTGATCCCTTGATGAAGACAGAAAGATACATGGCCGGGCGCCCTGAGGACCCAGCTTCCGGCGGGATTGTATGCCCAGGTTTCCCTGCACCCACTCCCCCCAACAGAGTTGCAGCTGAGCCCCAGGGGTCAGGGGCACTGAATTGCCCTCATTGAGCCCCTGAGCGCTCGGGGTTTTTCTGCTTCCTACTGCCTTGGGTCTCAAACTGGCTGTCCTTAGCAGGAAATGTCTGCGAAAGACAGGAGGAGGTCAAGCAGAAACCTTTTTTGTTTTTTTTTCCCCTAAAGAGAATAAATGTTTCTTCAGCATCTGCTTGTGACATTTATTCAGGAGAGTGACTAATTTAAAAGGAAAGATTACTAAGGCGTTAAAACGCTCATTGTAGAAAATTTGAGAACTGTGGAAAAGCACAAACAAGAAAAGAAAAAAATATCTGCAATCCCACCTCCATGAAGGAGAACCACTGTTAACGTTTTGGCCTTTTAATTGCCCCTTCATCTTGCCCAGGTAAATTAGGAAAATGACAAAAATAGCCAAAATTAAACTTTCATTTATTGAATATCCATTTTGGGCCAACAAATGAGGTTGCTGTTGCCCTTAGAGTGGTAAGAAACCTGTAGTTCAAGGTGTAAAGAAATTTGCTTCAGGTGTTGGAGCTGATAAGCCAATACAGGATCTACCTGGTTGCAAGGTGAGGGGTTCTAATCCCTGGGAGATGGAAATATTTATATTTGTGTATTGCTTAAAAAAAATTGGGTCACATTCTACATTGGCCATTGGCCATATTTATGACATGCAGTTAGCACAAGAGTATTATTTTTAGGTGTTGTCTTTCTATTATGACATTACTGGGGAGTCTGTGTTTATGATATTAGAATATTGCCAGAATATCTCATTTGACTTTCTAGCCGTGGAAGCATGTTAGCATGGGAAGAGTTCAGGGTTCCTAAATTAGGAATGGGGTGGTGTTCAGCCTCCTTTTTCACTAGTAAGCAGCTGGCTGATGTTTCTCCCATGACCACCTGCCAGGGAGTGAGAGCCAAAGCCTGGGCTCTGCTCTGACCCCACCAGGGTCACCTAAGGATTTGAAGGAGGCCAGCACCCTTTGGCCATTAGGCAGTCATGACCAAAATATAGCCTCCTTTGTAATTACAATGAAAATCTGTCCTGGATTTTATAAAAAATTTTTTCCCTCTTTTTATTCTTTTCCACTTATATGCTTGTTTCCTCCATTCTTTAAAAAATAAAATAAAATTGACCCTAAATGGCATAATTTACATGGAACTCAGTTATAAAAAGCAGCTCTTTTTGTTTATAAGAGAAAGTATAACTCTAAGTCCTATGTTTCCATAGTTACATTGCATGGTAATAAGATAAAAGTCAGACTGAAAGAGAGATCCGAAAGGCACTCCATGCGTTGACTGAGACAAATGTGGTTATAAAGCAGCTGTACCAGGTTTTTAGTCAGGAGCTCGGCAGGCAGGTTGAACTGCCTGAAATCTCCCATTGGACGAAGGGCATTTCTAATGCTTTGTGTTTAAGGTAAAAATGGATCAAGGAAAGTTGGACCGTTGCTTCTGTGTTGGGGGTTTGTATTTTACCAATACTTAGAAACATGACTTACTAACTTTGTTCCTTTTGGAACTGTACATGGTATTTTCCCCCCATGCAGGAAATCAGTAAAATCAAAAATTAAAAGTCTAAGTTGCCAGCTTGATCATTCTGGTTTCTACTCCTTTTTAGCTCCCATTCATTTCATTGTTTTCTTTATTCCAAGAATCCTGGAGACTTTAGGCTGAGTATATATTTTACTGGGTTCAAACTTTTGATTTCTTTTATTCTGCCTATTTAAAAGGCATTACCAACAAGGACCTACTGTATAGCATGGGGAACTATACTCAGTATCTTATAATAACCTATAATAGAAAAGAATCTAAAAAAGAATAGAGATATACATACATATATGTAACCGAATCACTTTGCTGTACACCTGAAACTAACACATTGTAAATCAACAATATTTCAATAAAAGTTTAAAAAATAAATGGCATTAATTTTTTAAAAAAATGTTGTTTAATGTGCTTTTTTGTGATTAGATTACTTGATGAGACCCGGAGTGGGAGAGGGGTGAGGAAATGGTACATGGTCAACAAAATCCAACAATAATGTTCTCTATTTGAAGCGTTTATTATTGTTTTTTAACAGTAAAACTAGTGTGAAGTCATCCAAGTTGTTTGACTTTTACTTCATTTTCTAAATTTAATAGGAACTGAAAAAGGGTAGATTCAAGATTAGGTATAAAAATTTCAATAGTGATTAATAGTTTCCACTGTAGAGTTGTAAATTGCCTTTAACTCACTGTTTAATGGACCAGTGCAAAAACACTGCTCTGAGAGTTGGTAATGCTCGTTTGCATGGCTCTCAGTAGCTTATAGATTAGCTTATGCTGCTTTCTGAGATTCATAGAATCTCTTTCTGTTTGATGTATCACAGTTCAGCCTGCTGTGTTCAGTATATAAGAACGTAAAAAACTCTGAAGATGCTTTTGGAACTTGGAGCAGAACTTTAGATAGGCCATTAGTGGGATTTTACCATTCATGAAGTTTCTGATCTCATCGATTGTCATTTCCTTAAAAATCTGCTTGGTAGGAGAATAGTTATTCTAATTCACAAGAAAACAGACCCTGCTCTTTTTAAACATCCCTCTCCCCTAAGCCAGGGAAGGATACCATTTGTTATCCATGTCATCAAGTTAAAAGGACATTTTAATAACATAAAATGTCTAAAGGTAAAAAATGAGGTTGGAAAACCTGATTGAATTACTCTCTTTAGAAGAAGACTATAAAATTTCTTCCATCCCCCTGCCTTTTTTTTCTGTGATTAATTTCAGGAAGTAGCTGCTTGGAGTTAAAACCAGAACTTTTCATCTTTTTCACATAAAATGTATTATAAACCTGGTTTTATTTTCAGGGCAAGGGCCTAATTACTATGGTTCCATTCCTTTTAACTTTCTGTCATTCTTTTAAAGCAATTCTCCCTGTGGCCAATCTTGTTAGCTTTCTGCCCTTTTACTGTGCTTGTGTTACCAGGGATTGCTACTGAAGGTTGTTTTCAGGAGCCCTCCTCTTGTGAACTGTGTATGTCATTTGTCTACTGCAGGAAAAACAGCCATTAGAAAAACGATTTTATTGCAGAATCAAATAAGATGGCTTTCCATGAATGAAACTTTTTTTTTTTTTTTTGAATGAAACTCTTATGTCACATCACTTCCTGGTAAGAAAAGCAACCAAATTATGGATGGGGCAAACATTCATGAGAGAAGTTGTGTTCTGTCTTATGTTTCCTAGTTCCTTGATATGAGAAGTGATGGCTTCATTAGTTTTGGCCCCAGCATATAGATTCTGATACTACAAATTGCTATTATTATTCATACAGGTGACATGGTTAATTTTTAAAGAAACAAAGTCTGTAATTAAAGCAAAACAAAACATTTAAGACAGAAGAAGCAGAGCTATTTTTGTAACCCAAAGACAAAACATATTTTGGTGCATGGTTTTTGTTTTCAAGGAGGGTGACCTCTGGGCAAATCTGTGAATTCTGGGGTTTAGCCTGGGTCTGGTCAGTACCTCTCTGCCTCCTTTGGGTCATCTCTGCCTAATGTAGGGTGCTTTCACCCTCCTGGTGCCTGCAGATCTTACCTACACTCTTCCTACATCAAAATGGAAAAAGGGTGGCTGATCTGATTCACTGTTTTTCCTCCTTCACAGTCATTGCACTTTCACTGGACCTTTTTTTTTTTTTTTTTTGCGGTACGCGGGCCTCTCACTGTTGTGGCCTCTCCCGTTGCGGAGCACAGGCTCCGGACGCGCAGGCTCAGTGGCCATGGCTCACGGGCCCAGACGCTCCGCGGCATGTGGGATCTTCCCGGACCAGGGCACGAACCCGTGTCCCCTGCATCGGCAGGCGGACTCTCAACCACTGTGCCACCAGGGAAGCCCTGGACCTTTTATTTGAGGTATTTCCTCCCCTTTTAAGACAGCACCATTATTACTAACATTTATCGATCGCTTGTTGCACGGCTGTTCCTGTGCTAGGTGTATAACCGTCTTGTAGGGTGGATGAAAGTATATCATTTTATGAGATGAGGGCCATAAATCTCAGTTTAACAATTTGTTGGAAGCCACATAGCTCAGGAGTGGAGGTGCTGGGGTTTGAACTCGATTCTCTTCTGACCCGTAGCCTTGAGTCTTTTCTCTGAGCTACTTTGATCTCTACCTGTGGGTTGAAAAGTTGCCCTTTGAAAGATACGGCTGTAGTAAACGACAGGGTAGGTAGTCTCCGCGATTTAGGACTAACATGCTCACTTACCTGACCCAATCCATCATCGGCCTTTTTGGTGGCCCCAGGTCATCTAGGTACATATTTTATGGTTTCTGGCACACATGTTACATTTCAGTGGTACTTCCAGACCATAGCTACTTCGTAGCTTCTACCTCTTAATAACAGCCAGTATGACTAACAATATTACTGATCATAATAATAGCTAAAACATACAGATAAGAAATTGTTTTATGCACTTTGCACAATCATTTAATCCTCACAAAACTCTGTTAATCCCATTTTCTAAATGAGCGAACCGAGGCTCAGTGGTGGGTGATTTGGGCAAGTCACCCAGCTGGTAAGTGGTGAACCTGGCACTCGGGCCTGGGCATTCTGGCTTCAGTCTGCAGGTTAACTGTTTCTCCACAACACCTTTCATCCTGTGCCTGTGATACCTTGTCTCACTCTACTTGTGAAGTTTCTAACAAGAAGAATGTATTTGGAATGTATTCTTTTCTTTGCTGTTGAGGGGAGAGAGGGCAAGCCAAAAAATCTTTTACGGATGCTGCAAAATCTTATACTTGCACTGTCTTGGGTTTCCTTTGTTGCCATCACTTGACAACTCTTAAGGTCACCTCCTCCAATCATACCACTCTTATAGAAGAGGAAACTGAGGCCCAGAAAGATTCAACAGTGTGCCTAAGGTCACAAAGCTTATCTGTTTTATAAAGTAACAATGATATATCGCAGATATTCTTATCCTACCATGAACTGACTTTTTTTCCAGTTAAGTTTTTGGATAACCTTGAGCAAATAAAAAGCTTGACTTTTCCTCTGCTTTACTCTATCATGGTTTCCCTGGAGCTGGCAAAGATTTTCGAAATGTATATGTTCCAGGACTCGAGAAATAACTTGGTGAAACTAAGCAAGATCTTCGTGGGATGTTGGAGCTGCTTACTCCAGTTTTCTTCTCTTCCTATTCTCACAGACTTCCTCCTTGCTTCAACCCCGTTATCCCACTCAAGGCCCCTGGCCTGTACATAGGCTTCCAGAGCTTGCATTGCTCTTCTGGAATTTGTGCCGTAGTGGTCTGCTGTGGTAGGCAGGGGTGACACAAGCAAGGGTGTTTGGGTGACAGTTCCGGTGTGTGCAGACTGGTGGGTCAGGGAACTGTTTCTGGCCCTGGTATGTTGGAAAACAAAAGCAAGGTTTCTAAGTAACCCCCAAATAGATTCATGGACAGGATAGAGAAGCTATTACAGATGTTCCTTATTTCTTAAAAAAAGATCTAAAATCCTTATGAAACTACTTAGGGATTTTTTTAAAGTGGCTTTTGATAGGTTCCCACGTTGCTAACTGACTTGTTTATTACTCAGCCATCAGTGTTTTAGTCTGGCTGACTCTGATGTTTAATTGCATTTGTTATATGAACCATTTTGTGATATTTTTCATTTTTACAGAAGACATTCAGGCATACAATAGAGTATGCAATATTTAGTTAATTTACAAAATATAAGCTTGGTGCCCGATAAGGGTTTAAAATTTTAAACAATGTGTATGTCATGACCCCATTTTGGGGAGAGGTGTGTGTGTGTGTGTGTGTGTGTGTAGCATATGTCAGAGGTTCTGAAACTTTGTCACACATCAGAATCATCTACAGGTCTCGTTAAGGTACAGGTTGCTGGGTCCCACCCATAGAATTTCTTATTCAGTAGGTCTGGGTTGGGGCCTGAGAATTGGCTTTTCTAACAAGTTTCCAGATACTGATGCTCTTAATTGGGGACCACATTGTGAGAACCATTGTGGGAAAGAGAGGCATAGAAAAAAGTCTACAAGTATACTGCACCATAGTGTTAACAGTAGTTACCTCATTTCTGGGTAATGGGATTACAAGGGCTTTTATTTTTACCTTTATGCTTTTCTGTATTTCCCCCCACCCTGCAATGACTGAGTATTACAGATATCATCAGAAGAAACAGCATTTAAAAATTTTTGGGGAAGTTCTAGTATTTCTATTCTCATGAGCACCTATAGTTTCTGTTCTCCATTGTCTAGTCTTATACTACTGTCATTATTTTAAAAAAGTTTTGAGAACTCAGTGTTTTGTGTCCCTTGTTTTTATTTTGTCTTCCCAAGATGTGAGCATTTAGCAGGGTATATTTGTTACATGGAGTCTTATTTCTGTTGTGGTGCTAAACATGAAGTGTTCAGTAGGTTCTCAGTAGCTCAGTTAGTTAGAATATCGGATTCTTTTATGCCACATCACTTCTCTTGAGACCCCACGGGATCCTATTTCATGAATACAGATTGTATTTGATATGCCTTTGATAGAGGAAGGTCTCCTCAGAATCGGAAAGAAGAGTAAAGAATTTGTCTAAGGCAACCAAAGTAAGTCAAGACCAAAATGACAATCTAACTCTCTTGACCTCAGAATAAATCAACCAGCCACCAACCAAAAAAATCTCGGCACTGAACTATCACTTCATCATAAAGGCTCTCCAGAGTTCACCCCTTACAGTTTTAAAAATAATATGTGCATAACACCAAACATGAAAAATAAAACCTCAAGAATGCAGTGCTTTCCCATGAAAGAATAGCAAGAGTATTATGCATATATGTGAGTTTCATTAATATTTTAGGAAGGGCCTCTCTTAACTGAAAGTATGTTTAGATGTTGACTAGCTGAGAAACCACAGGACTTAGAATCCAGAGAACTAGTTTATAGGTCTATTAAATTTTAGGCATATTACTTAGCCCCTTGGATTAAGCCCTAGTGTGTCAATGGTAATATTGGCCCTCTGAACGCCGTGGGTTGTTACCGTGATCAAGTGAGTCAACTCTCAGAAAACCTGGTTAGAAATGTTTTACGGCTCTCAGGCAGTGGTGTGATCTGAGCGGTGATTTCATCAGTGCCCCTTTCTCTTCCCCAACCCTGTGGTCTCTTGTGGAAATTTACGTGACTCCTGGTCCTTGGGCTGTAGAGAACGTTGAGGCAATGTTTGGCAGGTCCAGGCTCTTCTTGTCCACCTTCCATCCTGCCCAGCCAATTTGGCAGGAACATGGGATTGGCCTTTGTATGACCTGAAGTCAGACAGCTTTAGGAAAAGCAAGGCCTTTTCTGAAGGGTGTTTTTCCTGGTAACACCATTAAGTTCCTTTCCAATTAGGATGTCTCTCGGAAGTTAAAGTAGTTACAGTCTCTATGGAAATCCATAAATCTGTTATATTAAAAAAATGATCTCTCACCTGAGGAATTTGCTTAGTCACTTCATTGTTCACTGCCTCTCTTAGGAAGCTAAGGAACTAGGCCTTTGTAACCTCCCTTATAAGTTCTTATTGTTCTTCACAGTTCCAGCTAAGCTTACACTTAATCTGTCTACTTCCTAAGTAAATACCCGAGAATGGTTTGATGTGTACTGACGAAGATTTCAAAATAACTTGTGAATTCCTAAGAAAGGGGTGATTTTGTTCTGCATTCTGGTTCCCACAGCACCCGGACGAGTTTGGGGTACCTCTTACTTCATTTTACCCTTCGAAGAGTAGAAGGATAATACACTTCAGGAATGGTACCATCTTTTTAAGCATTGCAAGCAGACCGTAACCCCATGTATAGTTCCTTTTCTTTGCCTTAAGGTTAGTGAGTCTCATGTAACAGTCTCCCCACTTGTCCGCTGTCCTTCAACTATATGCCGTTGACTGTTGTCTCTGGTCGTGGGATTGGTACTCTCATGAAGGTTGGCTAAGACATACATGTGTAGTGCTTCATTCCTGCTGGAGAAGGAGATCAAAAAGGTAAAACCAGGTGACTGGAATATGGTTTTTAGCCCAAAACATACTTTACTCTAATCTCTACAAAGCAGTTAATGATTTAGAAAATTAATTATGGGTGTCTTGCACCCTTTTCTTGAAGAGCTGCTCTGTTTGTTGGAGAAATTCTTTTTTGAGTTACTGCTTATGACTTGAGCTCGTTCTGGAATGCTCACATGATCAAATTATTTGTAATCTTGTGTTTAGGTTTTACCTTTATTTATAGTGTCTGTCATCTTACCTTAAATTCTGCCTCAACATTTCCATTGCATACTGGTCTTTCTAAAGTTCACCTTTAAAATATTAGTGTGACCCAAATTATTCTGAAGTTGAAGTTTAGGATTTGATGTGACCTCTATTATGTATTTTTGCTAATGTCTTTTTAAACATTATAACTTTTTGGATGGTTATCTTATGATGACATTTAACACAGTAGGGGAGGAAAAATAATTCTCCCTCTACCCTCTTGAGTTCATGGCTGAGACCCCCGTAATAAAATATTAACAAGAGAAAAATACACAAGTTTATTAACATGTATACATGAGAAAGACCCAAGCAAAAATGAGTAACTCCCTGAGGGGGCCTAAGCCACCACCTTAAGTATCATCTTCAGCTAAAGACAAAAGAAAGGTAGGGGTGTGTGTGTGTGTGTGTGGGTGGGTGGGTGGGTGGGTGTGTGGGTGTGTGGGTGTGTGGGTGTGGGTGTGTGTGTGGTGGGGCAGTTACATGAATTTACCAGGGAAAGAACAAGAACAGTATAAACAGGGGTAAGCGTTGTTAGATTGAAGTCCGTGCCATCTCCATTGAGTTTCTTGTGATTTAGAGTCATCCTTCCCTTCCTGGTACAGAGAGGGATGATATTACAATGGTTATTTCCTTTATAAATGTAGATGTCCCTTAAAAAAGAGTAACTTCTCTGTTCTCTGAGCTTCTCCAATATCTGCTATTTCTCAAATAATCGTTGCGCCGAAGAAACATATTTTCGGGTGGCATAATCTGCTATCCTTCAGCACACATGGCCTTACTTGGAGCAGGGAAATATTTCTTGCTTTGTACTGTTGTAATAGTAAGATGTCTTGGACGGCATGATACAGAGCAGCAAGGGAGAGGTATTTATAGTGAGGCTTTTACTGCTTTACAGTCTACTTGAATCATACGGATATGGAGGCCTGATTGTACTATGCCATTTTATATAAGGGACTTGAGCATCTGCAGATTCTGGTATCTGTAGGGCGTCCTGGAACCAATCCCCCAAGGATACCAAGGGATGATTGTGTATAGCAGAATAAAATGAACTCTGAACTGTCTTCTCCCTTGTGGTCAGTGAAGTAGAACCAATTGTGGCCTCTGTTTCCCAAAGTGTCCTTTGGGGGTGGCCTCTGATGTAGCAAGCAAATTGGTGTTGCCAGGTTCTAATTTGTTTCACCAAATCCCCAGATTTTTAGCTACCTGGACCTACTGTCACCACCACCCCAGGCTTCCTAAGAGCATCCAGATTCCTGTTATCTATGCTGACTGGTGTGAAAAGATTCCTTTGAACTTCATCCAAGACTGGTTTGGAGTACTTCAAACGTTTTGAAGAATAAGAAACTCCAAGGTGGGGAGGGGCAGTATGGGGGATTAAGAGGTACAAACTAGTATGTATAAAATAGCCTACAAGGATATATTGTACAACACAGGGAATAGAGCCAATATTTTATAATAACTATAAATGGAGTATAACCTTTAAACATTGTGAATCACTATTTTGTACACCTGTAACTTATATAATATTTTACAGCAACTATACTTCAATTTAAAAATATGAAACTCCAAGAGTCTGTTTACATGAAATACCCAAGCTGTAGAGAAGCATATAGTATATACCTGAGTGGTGTTCATTTTGATTCATCAAACCATATTTTGCCAAGTCTGAGAGTGAGATGAGTTGGCCCAGCTCAGTCGCTCCCTGATCTTGGTTTATTTTCATACTTAAACCAGCCTGGGAAATAGAAACCTCAACTTCGGCAGGAGATTTACAGCTTTCATATATTGTATTTTCTCACAGCCTGCACTTTTACCCAGTATACCTAATAGGACGATTCTGAATGGCTTTTCTCTTTAAAGTCTGACTTTCACATATCACCTGGCTGTTGATTATGAATAGTTAAGGTGTTGTTGCTCCTCTGCCAGCGTCTGCCCCCGGGGTGTTTGGGGGCTGGAGCTCCAGCACTGCAGGGGCGCACACTGCTTGTTGATACCAAGAGTCTTCTTGCCTGGGCCAGCCTCCCCTGGATTATCACCACCCTGTTCCTTCTAGGAGAAATCTTGCTTTTTTATCTGTCTCTGAACTCAGTGATGATGAAAGTAGGGAATTATCTAGACTCAGATTGTTTATTTTGGTGAAATATACATAACATACCATTTATCATTTAACTATTCTCAGTGCGGTGATAGGTACATTCACAGTGTTGTGCAACCATCATCATTTTCAGAACTTTTTCATCATCCCAAACAGAAGCTTAGTACCCATTAAACAATAACTTCCCATTACTCCTTCTACTTTATGTCTGTATGAATTTAAGTATTCTTAGTCCCTCATCTAAGTGGAATCTTTCAATATTTGTCTCTTTGTTTTTGGTTTATTTCACTTAGCATAATGCCTTCAAGGTTCATCCATGTTGTAGCATGCATCAGAATTTCCTCCTTAAGGCTGAATAATATTTCCTGTGTGTATATATCTCATTTTGTTTATCCAGTTCATCTGTTGATGGACATTTGGGTTGTTTCCGTATTTTGGCTGTTGCTAATAATGCTGCTATGCACATGGATATACAAATATCTTTTTGGGTCCTTACTTTCAGTTCTTTTGGGTAGATACCCAGAAGTGGAATTGCTGGATTCTGATTACATTTTAAGGCACCACTTTCAGATCTGACTATAACGTAGTCTTCATCTGCATACACCCTATGTTACTTAAGCATTCTCCAGTTATTACACACCTAAATTGTAAGTAATTTTTACATCAAAGAAAGTTTCAATCTCCTTCTTATTAGTCCTCTGCTTTCTCAGTGAGTATGGAATTGGGGATATTGTCTAGTCAAGAAGCAGCTAGCTAAACTTTGTTTTGAATCCCAGGAAAACCATCTAAATGTGTTCTCAAATACACAAGGAGATAGATAAATTTAGGAACTCATGCAACATTATAAGAACTGAATTTCTTGGCAGGCTTATATTTTAACAAAAGATAAACAATGCTTTTCTTTTCAGAATTAACAGATACTTGGATGTAATGACCACTTCCATTACATGTGTGTCGGACATCTTCACCGTAAGATGAGCGGTTAACCTGAGAATGTCATCAATATGCTTGCCTCTTCGGTGCTATGGGCACAGCAGATTCTCATAAGAGTTGGGTTAGGGGCAGGGTAGAAATAACTGACATCTTTAGTAAATGTCACTATTTATACTACCAAACAATTTTCCTTCTGATTTGCCTCTCTCCTATCCAAATATTCTCTTTATTTTAAGTAAGTAATTTACAGAGCAAACTGACAGCTAAGTGTCTCTTTACTAAGTGTCCCTTTTCCCTTCTAAGAGATAACACTGTCTTCGTCATCATTCTCATGGCCACTCTCCGTGAATGACTGCAGTTAATTGAACCTACTTCTTAATTAAGCGTTGAGGTGAGGAACTTCACTTGAATGCAGTGGGCACATATGCACGCACTATGGACAATCTGCCCCTCCCCACAGGGGTGTGTTGTTTATGTGCTCTCCTAAGTTCAGTGCATGGGAAGTGTTCTGCTTTCTGTCGTGCAACTGTCTCTTTAAAGTGATGGAAAAACCATCTACACAAGATAGAATATAATGTCATCCAGGTACCTAGCTTGAAGCATCATCTTTATTCTGACCTCTTGTGTATCTAGACTGCCTATTTGCCTTCTCCACTTGGATGTCTAATTGGCCTCTCAAAGTTAACATGTTTAAAACCAAACTCCTGATTCCCCGCCCCCCCCACAAACTCGCTCTTCTCACAGTCTTACTGTTTTAGTAGAAGGTGATTCCAGTCTTCCTCTTGAACAGTTGGCTTTCTCATTGGTTCCTCTCTTACCCGCATACCTCACATCAGTTCACGAGCACGCTGAAAATTAAAGTTAAAATGATAAATGGTATGTTATGTCTATTTCACCACAATAAACAATCTGAGTCTAGATAATTACCTACTTTCATAATCACTGGGTTCTGAGATAAGAGGGCAAGATTTCTCCTAGAAGGATTAACACCAAGATTTCTCCTGGTGATAATCCAGGGGAGGCTGGCCCAGGCAAGAAGACTCTGCTCTAACTTCAGAACATGTCCTGAAGAAGACCTCTTAACATCTCGGTCCCCAGGCACACACTTGCCTCAGTGTTTTTCCTCTTGTCAGTCCCTCCACCTTGAATCTTCTCCTCCCAGGTACCTGATGGATGGATTTGAAGTATTTGTTGATTTGTTGTTTCTTTTGGAAAGCAGGTTTAGAGGGAGGGGTGAATTTGATTTGATTCTAATATGGAGATCCTGTGTAAAGATAATACATTTTCTTAAAGAGTATATCCAAATCTATCTCCTGTCTTAGCTATTGTACATCATAAGGTGAAGGGGAGGTCAGTTAACCCATGTTTTATGGGCATTTGTTGCTGTCACTTCTGAACCAGCCCAGTGTTCATTTCATACCCACCTACAACCAGCAACAAGAGAAGAAAATTGTGCGTGGAACATAATAGTTATAGTAAGTATATTTCCATCTACATGTGGGAGACTTCGCTGCTTAATAGTCTTCTTTGAAGATTCCTTTTTCTCTGCCTTGCCCTTTCTGATCCACATCTTCTCAGCTCAGAGTGCTGTCCTTCCTATAACTCTTTGTCCTTGTTCTATTCTCTGTAAGGGAGACAAATTTTTTCTTTGGGCAAAGAAAGAATATTTAGTCCAACCTAAATGCAAGCTTTATTTAAGAGAGTCTGTCCTCAGTAGAAATGTGTTTATTGCTTATAGACTTTTCATTTCACCTGCCAAGTCCTATTACTCGAGTAACTAAGAAAATCTGCAGTTTATTTATAAAAGTACTTTTATCGATTAATCCAAGAAGAAATTTAAACGTTTAAATCAGACAAAAGGAGAACGAGGCACACTAACACATTGAACTGTAAATTAACAGCATGGAGAGCATCCTGTGGGCACATAGCATAACTTATTTCAAGTCCAAGACTGGAAGTTGTGCAGAAAACCCCTAAAATGTCTGTCGTAAGCAGCTCTAACAAGCACTGTAGCTAATGGCAGGAAAATATTCCAAATCAAATACAGGTCCTGCTGGAACCTATGGATGTGACTTTTCTAAGCATGTTAATATCTCAAATATTATGTAACTGGAAATATAATCTGCTCACTATGGTATCTTTCAGTTTTAACAAATATTCAGTGATCATGGTTTTTTTTTCCCAAAAGTTTTAAATAGAATTAATTTTTAAATTCTGGAATCTTATTTTGAAGTAAAAGATTTTTTTTATTGAAGTATAGTTGATTTACAATGTGTTAATTTCTGCTGTACAGCAAAGTGATTCAGTTATACATATATATATATATATATACATTCTTTTTTTAAATATTCTTTTCCATTATGGTTTATCATAGGATATTGAATATGGTTCTCTGTGCTATACAGTAGGAACTTCTTGTTTCTCCAGTCTATATATAATAGCTTACATCTGCTAACCCCAATCTCCCACGCCATCCCTCCCCCAACCCTCTCCCCCTTGGCAACCACCAGTCTGTTCTCTATGTCCGTGAGTCTGTTTCTGTTTCATAGATGGATTCATTTGTGTCATATTTTAGATTGCACATATAAGTGATATCATATGGTATTTTTCTTTCTCTTTCTGACTTACTGAAGTGAAAGATTTTTGAGCAACTCCACGTATTAGCTATTGAACTAGGTGCAGAAGATATTACAGGATGAGACATGGCTGACCTGATGAGCTTACTGTGTACATACCGGTGACTGTCCTCCTGGGGCTGCTATGCTCGATGACTCTTAGGGAAAGATTTTTGAGAGTTTTGCCCTCCCTGCCACCTGAGATCAGACACGAAGACTGCTGGCATATTCCCAGCTGCGATGTTGGTAAAAGGTGACTGGAGAATTGGGGGAAGTTGGGAAGGGGTTAAAGAGCTTTTATGTGAACCTTCAAGTGCAGCTCGTGGAGGATTTGGGTCTGCTGCCTTTTTGCTGTCCCTTGTCATTTGTCTAAGTGGTTCATTTGAAAATTTGTGTCCATTAGTGCAGTAATTGTGTGAGGAGGGTCACTCCTAATCACCGTATATTGTCTTTCCACAAGCATGAAAAAAACCTAGACTGCCAACTACCAAAAAAATGCAGGGGCTTGCGTCTGGCAGCCTCCAAGTCTCTGGAACAAGGAAGATGTCATGGAATTTCCTGTTTTAATTGCAAAGACCAGTTGACTTCCAGGGGCATTCTTGACCTTACCATTGTTGATTAGTCTCTCCTAATAGAAGTCTCCTGATTCATCCACTTTATTTAAAAAAAAAATTTTTTTTAAGCCTTAAGGAGAGTCACTGTTTTTTTGTGTTTTTTTATTTTGAAATATACCATATATACAAAAGTGTATATAACATACATAAAGACTAATAATAATAAAAATGAACACCCACATACTCTCCATTCAGCTGAAGAAACAGATTACCTGTGCTTAAGAAAAGGAGAGTGGACGGAAGGCAGTATTGCTTTCAAAATAACCTCACTTTCCTGATTTTTGTGTTCATTATATCCCTTAGCTTTTTTCTTTCTTTCCTTCTTATTTTTAAAAACAGTTTTACATTTAACTGTGCATCCCCAAACAATATTTTGTTTAGTTTTGCGCTTATTGGGGAACTTTACAGAAATGGAACCATACTCAATATATTATTTGGGGACTTGCTTCTTTCTCTCAGCATTTATGTTTTTGAGATTCATCCACGTTGATGTGTAGTATTAATAACTGTAGTTCATGTTCTTGCACTGCTATAAAGGATTGCATTGTGTGGATCGCCACCATGTCTTTCCATTCTCCAGGTTTATTTCTTTATTGGTATTTGGAAAGCAATATGGACCCCAAATTCAGCAAGTCAACTTGCCATTTAAAGCTTCAGAGTTTGGCCCCTTTCTGGTCAAATTCCCTGAGTCTGTGTTGGGAATTTCCAAGTGGTTTGCTTTCATTTGTGGGAATACTGACTGTCCTCATTTCTGGAGACCTTCTAGAGAATGGACTTGCTTTGCCTTCTCCAGGGGTTGTTAGTTCTTGACCTGATTCTCCTAGGTCTGGAATCACAGCCCTATTTCTGCAGGATCTTGTGTATGAGTCCTTCCCTGTGAGAACCACACTCCCTTTAAGGGCTGATGTTTTGTGGAGGTGGAGAGACAGCTAGAAACCCAGATGCTCTAGCTAGAAGCAGGCTAATCTTCAGAGCACAGGAAGATACTGAGACGTGTTCTTCTTCCTGTGCTCGGCTTTCCAAGGGCATTCTCCTCCCTTCCGCCCCCCCTCCCCACCTTGTTTCTCCTCAGGAATTGGCAGGTGTTCTGTTCCATTGTGCCCCCTACCGAGGGAGCCACTTTAGGGGCACTCCCATTGTTTAGTTTCAGATACCTCTGTGAAAATGACCAAAGCTCTAATGAAAAGCTCAGCAGGTTATATTTATTTTCAAATTTAGAAACATTTTCTGGAAGGATTGTTCTAAGGGGTTACAGATGTCATCGTTATGGTCCTATGACACTTTTGAAGGTAGGTCTCAGAGTAAGTGAGTAGGTTTTTCCTCTTTCATAAAGTGGAGCCCGGGAGTGTGTTTTTCTATATTAACTGGGTTTTGTTACTTGAGATTTGTTCAGCTTTCCTTGAAGTGTGTTCTCCTGAACTGATATTAACGGTTGCCACATAGGGAAAAGTAATTCTGCAGTAAAATAAAGTTAAATCAGTTTCTTTGCTACAGGAGTTCTCAGAGCCTTCAATACACTGTTGTGCTTTGTGAATATTTACATGGGGAGCTAGTAGAGACAGGAGTTCAAAAACATGTTTGGTTATAGAATCCCCCCTCTTAGTGTATCTCGCAGTAATAATCCTCCCCTGAATACTCTTTGGGAAAGGCATCATTAATATATTTTCCATCGTTTACATTGGCTCCTTTTACCTAGATCTCAGGATTGCAGTGGAATCTTCTAGTACCTTAAGATATGTCCATTTGTCTTGAGGGAGGATGTGAACCTTTAAGGGCAAACTTATTTTCAGTTCACTTTCGATTTAGAAAGTGTTATATATGCAGTGTTTATAGGCCAAACGATCAAATGTGTGTGTGTGTGTGTGTGTGTGTGTGTGTGTGTGTGAGTGAATAAGAGTAGGGCAAAGAAGGAGTTTTGTAAATTGACGAGAAGAATAAGGTCTCAGCTTTTAAAGGATATTCATTGCCCTTGGAATTATATTCTACGAAAGTAGCAGAGTAACAAAAAGGGCCCAAACCAAAATTATCTTTTTGTAAATGTCTCCAGGCAAAGAAAGATTTTGTGTATGAAAACACTGATGAAAATGATTGATCTTCCCAATGATTGTAAACAAAAAAGTTCCCTCCCTCCCTCCCTCCCTTCCTTTTTGGTGAGTGGGGAGAAGTGAAGATGATGATGCGAAGGACACTGAGTTATCTTTTGTTTTATGACAGGTACAAGGTCTGCTGATTTGGGCACATTAGATAGATTTTATTTGGGGCCTTGTCAGGAGTATGTTTTCTTCTGTTGGTTACTGTTCTATGTTCTCTTGGCCTTGAACATATAAAAGAGACGGAGACTGAAATGAAAACTGCATCTAATTATACCTCTTCTACCAAAATACTAAAACCAAAAGCAGAGAAGCTAGCTCAGTTCTTATACATTTTATTTATTTATTTGTTTGTTTATGGCTGCATTGGGTCTTCATTGCTGCCCGCGGGCTTTCTCTAGTTGCGGCAAGCGGGGGCTACTCTTCGTTGCCGTGCATGGGCTCCTCATTGCAGTGGCTTCTCTTGATGGGGAGCACGGGCTCTAGGCGTGTGGGCTTCAGTAGTTGTGGCTCACGGGCTTCAGTAGTTGTGGCTCATGGGCTTCAGTAGTTGTGGCTCACAGGTTCTAGAGCACAGGCTCAGTAGTTGTGGTGCACGGGTTTAGTTGCTCCGTGGCATGTGGGATCTTCCTGGACCAGGGATAGAACCCGTGTGCCCTGCATTGGCAGGCGGATTCTTAAGCACTGTGCCACCAGGGAAGCCCAGAGAAGCTCAATTCTGAATAACTGAAAATTGGGTATAATCCTTATCTAAAATATTTCTTATTCTGATAAAAAAAATTTTCAGCTCTCCCTGCTGCTTAGAATTTCCCACCCATAAGTATTTTAATATAAGTAAAATTTCCAGATAACTGACACTTATTCCTTCAAATGCCAGACCTTAACCATTTTGCTCTGTTTTCCCGTCTGTCTTAAGCAGAGGCCAGAGGTGACTGGACGTGATCATGAGAGGCTATTATTGTCCCTGTGATGAAAGGAGCTTGGGTTGCTCTGAGCTTCCCATCTCTTGTCACAGTGTTGGGTTGTCAGGAGACCAATCCTGCTGTCGCCTCCCTTCTTAGCCTTGGATGGTGGCTGTCCTGCCTGCTGTGTGCTGGAAGACTAGATAACAGAGCAGGTCGAATGGGAGTGAGTACAGCAGCCCCAGAATGAACGCCTAGTCCTCTACAGCAGGAGAAGAGGTGTGGCTGACCCCTTGGGGCTGTCGAACATCTCTTTCTGGTGCTCACAGGCTTTCATCTGGATACAGGAGGACTGATACTTCCTATCCTTAGTACCGTGTAAAACCTAGATGAGCCCTTTGGAAGTTTATAATCTACTTGTTTGTTTCCCAAAACTGAATATGAATCCACCTTGGCTCGGACATTAATATAACTTTTGAAATTCTCTAATAGCCTTATCTCAGGAGCATTAGCTATTCCTTATCTGCACAAGGCTGGCCATGTATGGATACTTGTTCAGGATGGGTTCATTGTATTCTCTTGTTATACGTTGGATGTGGTGTGATGTTGCGTGATGCTGTATTATACTGTTCCCTCCGCATTTGTATGTGTTTGAAATTTCCCCTAATAAAGCATTTGTAAGAACATAACACTGCATATATATTTGATTGGCTTTCAGACAAACCTCAAAGAGTGGAGTTACTCAGGGAAACATCACGTTGTCTCAAATGGTACTAGTAACCTAGTGATGAGAGCCACGGACTTCATATATCCATTCATTCACTTAACAGATATTTATTAATCTGGTGCCTGACAATGGTCTAGGCACTAGGAACAAGAGAGAGGGAAGCCCTTATTTCCATGTTAGATCCAGGGGAGAAGGTCTGTAGATAAGTAACCAGGTAAAGGAGATGGTTTAAAATGGTGAAAGGGGGCTTCCCTGGTGGCACAGTGGTTGAGAGTCCGCCTGCCGATGCAGGGGACACGGGTTTGTGCCCCGGTCCGGGAAGATCCCACATGCCGCGGAGCGGCTGGGCCCGTGAGCCATGGCCGCTGAGCCTGCGCGTCCGGAGCCTGTGCTCCGCAACGGGAGAGACCACAACAGTGAGAGGCCCGCGTACCGCAAAAAAAAAAATGGTGAAAGGTACTGTGAGGAAGAGAGCCAAGTAATATGAGGCAGCCTAGGTGAGGTGGTGCAGGCAGCAGCAGCACTAACACGAGAGTGAAAGAAGCCCTCCCCGAGGGGAGCAGGCCGTGCGGAGGGAGGGCACCCCAGGCAGAGGGGGCTTCTGTGCAGATGCCCTGGGATGCGAATGCTTTCTTTGAGGGGCGCCTCTCACCTTTAGGAAAGCGGCCCAGAGAACGTGCAGTCCAGCCAGTTTATCTGACACACATGCCCACTGACACCCAGAATCAATACCTGCAACTCTAAGAGCTGTCGAGTAATCCAATACATAAGCCAGTAAACATATCCTTATTAAGAGAACTTTCAAATTAGTCATTAACCAAAACAAAGCAGTCACTTTTCTGCAGTAGTGAAATAAATGTACCCAGTTACTTGTATAAACGTAGACTGCCTTTCGAGTATGACCCTCATCAATGGCCTCGTGGGATATCTGCGTTCTTTTGGGATGTAGTTCTGAGGTTATTTTTTATGCGTGTGTCTGTTTCTTCGGTAAACGTGTATTCTGTCCTGTGTAGCAAGCACTGTGCACACTGGACAGGACAGAACCAGGATGATTGTGACCCAGCCTCTGCCTGGGGGGCACTCAGAGTGGGAAGAGACAGGTGTCTGTGACCAGGCCAAATGCTTATCAAGTGCCAGGTGTGGGGTAGGTGGTCATGAGCAAAGCAGATCCGGGTGCGGTCCTGGTGTAGCTCAGCTTTTTTTTTTTTTTGCGGTACGCGGGCCTCTCACCGCTGTGGCCTCTCTCGTTGTGGAGCCCAGGCTCCGGACACGCAGGCTCAGCGGCCATGGCTCATGGGCCCAACTGCTCCACGGCATGTGGGATCCTCCCAGACAGGGGCACGAACCCGTGTCCCCTGCATCAGCAGGCAGACTCTCAACCACTGCGCCACCAGGGAAGCCCCTGTAGCTCAGCTTTAAGTGGACAAGACAGACAATAAAGCACAACACTGACAAAGTATGCTGGGTGCCGTGAGGAAAACTGATAGTGAATAGCAAGGGAGTTCAAGGTGGGGCGGTCAGGGAAGGCCTCCCTGGGGAGGTGGCAGTCAAGTCTCGTATGAAAAAGAACCAGGGGAGAGGACATTCCTGGCAGAGCAGCATGGGTGGTGGCTCTGAGTCAGAGAAGAGTTTTATGAGTTCACGGTGGTTAGAAAGGAGGAGATGGAAGGTGGGAAAGGTGAACAGAGGCCAAATCCTATAGATGACATTAAGGAATTTGTTGACATTCCAAGTGCAACAGGGAGTTATTGCAGGGTATTAAACCAGGAGAGTGGTAGGAAATTTATTTTCAGAAGATCAATCTGGTTGCAAGGTTAGATGTGGGGTTAAAGGAATACACCAAAAATATCCTAATCCTAGTTTTGCCTGGTCTTAATCCTGGCTTTGCCATTTGCTTAGTCTTGTAGGCTGTTTACTCATCTGAGAAATGGGGCTAATAAATTCCACCTCTCGTTGTGGGGAGGATTGAGTGAATAAGATAAGGTGTCAAGAATCGTGTAATGGCCAGAATATGCTCAATAACATCATTACCCTCCTTGTACTCCCTCCTTCTCATAGAGTAAAATACAGGAGGAAAGTGCTCTGGAATCAGCCTCTGGTGGCCTTGGGGACAGCATCACTGGGCCCAGTGGCAGCTCTGTGAGGGGATGGATCCCGTGTCCAGCTGTGGAGCATTTTGTCTTTCTGTTTGAGGTTGATCTGACCCATTCAAGAACTGGATTAGTAATAATGGCTTTATTAATGGCTTGTTCCAATTGAGATGATGAGTTTAGTCTAACAGATTTCCCCCTTTTTTCTCGATGCCTTCTGAAGGAGAGAAGTCAGTTGTGAATGCAGTACTACTATCACTCCTTTACCGATAATTCTCAGAGTTCTATCAGGAGGATCTGCGAACCTTAATGCTTCTTGTTTGTATCTCGCATGCTCATGTAGGCTAAAGACATGTTCTTCACTTAATTTACTTGGACTTTCTTGTTGTCTGGAATCTCTAACCATCTTCCACAAATGAGTTTATTTTTATGGTTTGGAGGAGAACGTTTAATTCTCAAGAATTCCATCATAATGGTCTTCACTGGGTTCATGTGTGAGTTTGCCTAGTGGGTAAAAGACTTGTTTTTTTAACCATGTAAATAGTACATGCAAAGAAAAATGCTGTTCGGTGGTGTGGGCATAATACATATAATACAGGAAAGCAGCAGCTGTCCTCAGAGAGTCGGTAGTATGATTACAGCCTTGTGTTAATAATCCTAAACTTTCATGAATTGGTCTCAGACTTGCCTGTAGTCGATTCTGCTCTGGGCTGGTGACCGGCATTGTAGGGAGATTACATGTGGAGTGTGGTTAAGTGGTATTATTTTGTCTTCTGTTTTGTTTTGTTTTTGAGAGGGTTTATTTGTTTATGTTTTGCTTAGCTTAAAAAAATCTTTTTTAATAAAAACTTTCATTAGAGCCACTTGAGGTTCCCAGCAAAACTGAGAGGAAGGTAGAGATTTCCTATATACCCACGGCCTCTACTCATACAGAGCCTCCCCCGTGATCAACATCCTGCACTAGAACAGTACATTTGTTACAGCTGATCAACCTACACTGACACATCATAATTACCCAAAGTCCGTAGTTTACATTAGGTAGGGTTCACTCTTGGTGCTGTACATTGTATGTATTTGGACAAATGTATAATGACATATATCCATTATTGTATATATGTATATCCTGTATCCTGTATATATTGTATATATACAGGATATTTTCATTGCCCTAAAAATCCTCTGTGCTCTGCCTGTTCATCCCTTCCCATCCTCCCAAACTCAGGCACCTACCCATCTTTTTACTGTGTCCATAGTTTTGCCTTTTCCAGAAGGTCATACAGTTGAAATTATACAGTATGGAGCCTTTTCAGGTTGGCTTCTTTCACTTAGTAATATGCATTTAAGTTTCCTCCATGTCTTTTCCTGGCTTGATAGGTCATTTCTTTTTAGTGCTGTGGTTGGATATAATTTAATATCGATCCATGGTTCCTGCCTTGAATGTTTTTAGATATACCTGGGTTCTAGAATCAAACTGTTCCTAGTTTGCCGTCCACAATGAAGGTTGAATTGTAATTTTCCTGCCTTCATGATTCAACTCAGTGTGACTTTGAAGTTTAATGACTCTGCACAGACGTCTTACAGCCCATGTGGGCTGCTGAGTCAGCGTGTCTTGACCTGACAGCCCTCAGGAAGGTGGGTGCTGCAGGCTCTCAAAGTCCACAAGCATCTGGCGTCAGCATCACAGCTGTTTCTATGGCGGATGGAAAGAAGGAGATTATAGGTAACATAAACAGCTGAAAGTGGGAGCATTCCATTACTAGAAAGTGGTGGAGGCAAGAACAGAACCCCCGCAGTCTGGTTTCTGCATCCCTGCTCTTAGCCACGATGCTGGACTGGCTCTCTCTCTTTTTTTTTTTTTTTTTTTTAAACATCTTTATTAGAGTATAATTGCTTTACAATGGTGTGTTAGTTTGTGCTTTATAACAAAGTGAATCAGTTATACATATACATATGTCCCCATATCTCTTCCCTCTTGCATCTCCCTCCAATCCTCCCTATCCCACCCCTCTAGGTAGTCACAAAGCACTGAGGTGATCTCCCTGTGCTATGCGGCTGCTTCCCACTAGCTATCTATTTTACGTTTGGTAGTGTATATATGTCCATGCCACTCTTTCACTTTGTCCCAGCTTACCCTTCCCCCTCCCTGTGTCCTCAAGTCCATTCTCTAGTAGGTCTGTGTCTTTATTCACATCTTACCCCTAGGTTCTTCTGACCATTTCTTTTTTTTTTTTTTTTTAGATTCCATATATACGTGTTAGCATACAGTATTTGTTTTCCTCTTTCTGACTTACTCTATGTGACAGTCTCTAGATCCCTCCACCTCACTACAGATAACTCAGTTTCGTTCCTTTCTAATGGCTGAGTAATATTCCATTGTATATATGTGCCATGTCTTCTTTATCCATTCATCTGTTGATGGACACTTAGGTTGCTTCCATGTCCTGGCTATTGTAAATAGAGCTGCAATGAACATTTGGTACATGACTCTTTTTGAATTATGGTTTTCTCAGGGTATATGCCCGGTAGTGGGATTGCTGGGTTGTATGGTAGTTCTATTTTTAGTTTTTTCAGGAACCTCCATACTGTTCTCCATAGTGGCTGTATCAATTTACATTCCCACCAACAGTGCAAGAGGGTTCCCTTTTCTCCACACCCTCTCCAGCATTTATTGTTTGTAGATGTTTTGATGATGGCCATTCTGACCAGTGTGAGATGATATCTCATTGTAGTATTGATTTGCATTTCTCTAATGATTAATGATGTTGAGCATTCTTTCATGTGTTTGTTGGCAATCTGTATGTCTTCTTTGGAGAATGTCTATTTAGGTCTTCTGCCCATTTTTGGATTGGGTTGTTTGTTTTTTTGATATTGAGCTGCATGAGTTGATTGTATGTTTTGGAGATTAATCCTTTGTCAGTTGCTTCATTTGCAAATATTTTCTCCCATTCTGAGGGTTGACTTTTCATCTTGTTTATGGTATCCTTTGCTGTGCAAAAGCTTTTAAGTTTCATTAGGTCTCATTTGTTGACTTTTGTTTTTATTTCCATTTCTCTAGGAGGTGGGTCAGAAAGGATCTTGCTCTGATCTATGTCATAGAGTGTTCTGCCTTTGTTTTCCTCTAAGGGTTTGATGGTGTCTGGCCTTACATTTAGGTCTTTAATCCATTTTGAGTTTATTTTTGTGTTTGGTGTTAGGGAGTGTTCTAATTTCATTCTTTTACATGTAGCTGTCCAGTTTTCCCAGCACCAATTATTGAAGAGGCTGTCTTTTCTCCACTGTATATTCTTGCCTCCTTTATCAAAGATAAGGTGACCATATGTGCATGGGTTTATCTCTGGGCTTTCTATCCTGTTCCATTGATCTATATTTCTGTTTCTGTGCCAGTACCATACTGTCTTGATTACTGCAGCTTTGTAGTATAGTCTGAAGTCAGGGAGCCTGATTCCTCCAGCTCCATTTTTCGTTCTCAAGATTGCTTTGGCTATTCGGGGTCTTTTGTGTTTCCATACAAATTGTGAAATTTTTTGTTCTAGTCCTGTGAAAAATGCCATTCATAGTTTGATAAGGATTGAATTGAATCTGTAGATTGCTTTGGATAGTGTAGTCATTTTCACAATGTTGATTCTTCCAATCCAAGAACATGGTATATCTTTCCATCTCTTTGTTTCATCTTTAATTTCTTTCATCAGTGTCTTATAATTTTCTGCATATAGGTCTTTTGTCTCCTTAGGTAGGTTTATACCTAGATATTTTATTCTTTTTGTTGCAGTGGTAAATGGGAGTGTCTTCTTAATTTCACTTTCAGATTTTTCATCATTAGTGTATAGGAATGCAAGAGATTTATGTGCATTAATTTTGTATCCTGCTACTTTACCAAATTCATTGATTCATTAATTCATTGATGGAACCCTGACCAGGGCATGAACCCACGTCCCCTGCATTGGCAGGTGGACTCTCAACCACTGCGCCACCAGGGAAGCCCCCCATCCCTATTCTTTTGTCTCTGTTTTTTCTTTTTTCTTTTGCCCTACCCAGGTACGTGGGGAGTTTCTTGCCTTTTGGTAGGTCTGAGGTCTTCTGCCAGCGTTCAGTGGTGTTCTGTAGGAGTTATTCCACGTGTAGATGTATTTCTGATGTATTTGCGGGGAGGAGGGTAATCTCCGCGTCTTACTCTTCCGCAATCTTGAAGCTCCTCCTTCGACTGGCTCTCATAAAAGGCTGTTATCTGTCCCTACTGTGCAGCTGATACTGCTGCTTTTGTGAAGCTGTTGCATGTAGTGTGATGTTTGGTTTTGACTCCCTCATGTAGAAAATGTAAATATTGTTTATGTAATTATAAGCATGGTATCATAAGTATATGCCATCAAGGTACAGACTCTCACATAAGTGGAAAATTAATCCTGGAAACACGAGTAAAACCAGATAGTTAAATGTATGGTTCTTCCAAACAGCATATTAATTGGGGTCTTGTCTAGTAGTAGCAGCCGAGAACTAGCCTGAGAATGGCCTAACAGAGGTGCTTAATTCTAGATTTAAAATCAAGCATTGGTGCTTACTGCTGCTTTGCTGCTTTTTTTTTTTTTTTTTGTGAGAGCTTTGCTGCATGGTATTTCTGAAGACACAGCAAGAAAGTTGCACAAGAGCCATGTTTTCTCTGCTCAACTTTGTTTTGGTTCATCTAGTGTGAGTTCTTGCCAGGCTCCCCTGTGCCACCGGGAATTGCATCCGTGGCGTTGAGAGACTGGAGCTCCGTGCAGTGGCCTGGAGGACGCTCCACAGAGACCACCAGGGGCTTCTCAGAGGCCTGACACCCACAGCTGTAGTTGGCTGTTTTTCCTTAGGGGGAGAAGTTCAGGTATTTTCCTTGACAATATTAGGGAAAAAAAAGGCAGGGAAGCTATTCTCAGTGGATAGTAATTATGTAAAATAATGCCACATAGCTTGCTAAACATTCTGTTTGCTTTGTGTACCGATTTTAATTTTGGAAATATATATATACTGAACAAACATCATTATGTTGGGTTAATAGTTATTGAGGATATGCTCATGTATTCCACTCAAGTTTTGCATTTTACTGTAGCAGTCTTTTTTTATTAACCAGTTCATTATGTAGAAATGAAAGTTTCTTACAAAACTTCTACTTGGCTTCTGGGCAACAATGCTAAAAAAAAAACACTTTCAGAAGGATCGTTTCTTTTTCATTTTTAATTCCAATCCATCCTAGATGGATACTTTTGTAAATGTCGGAGGAGGGAGGCATTGTGGCATTTTACCTCTAAAGGAAGGTGAGACTGGCCAGGACCTTGGAACAGATTTTTACCTCCTCCAGGACCAGTAACAAACTGGTCTGCCACCATTTGTAACATGGACTGCCTGTCACCAACCCTCAAACTACAATGTAAGGAGTGAGGAGCTGGGTGATATTTCCAGATTTCGTCCAGATAGTAACCACTGTAAAGGGGAAAATCTGTCTCACTACTTTCAATACTTCTGGCCACCAAATGTGCAGGGGTTTTCCCACACCAACCACTTCTCTAGTTCTCTGCAGACACCAGCGGGATGTCCTACAGTTCAGTCCAATTCTGACACTGTCTGCCAGGAGTTCGCATCACATTCCACAAGTTAAGGGCTCAGTCCCACAAGGCTGCCCCCCCGCCACCACTGCCCTTGGATGCCATTTACAGTTCCCAGGTTGTTACCTTTGCTTTTGACTGCTGGGCTATAAATATGAGGTTCCCACAGCCCCCTCCTTGGGTTTGATAATTGGCTACAGTGGCTCACAGAACTCAGGAAAACAGTTTACGTATTAGATTATTGGTTTATTGTAAAAGGGTACAATTCAGGAACAGCCTCATGGAGAAGATGCACGGGATGAGGTGTGTGGGAAGTGGTGCAGAGCTTCTGTGCCCTCTCTGGGTACCACACCCTCCCAGCACCTCCAGGTGTTCAGCAGCCCGGAAGCTCTCTGAAACTCATCTGTTAGCATTTTTATGAAGTTTTCATTATGTAGGCATGAGTGATTAAATCATTGGTCTTTGGTTATTGGTTCAACCTCCAATCCCTCTCCCCGCCTCTGAGGTTGGGGTATTCAGAGTTCAAGCTCAACCTGAATGACATTAAATTTTTTATTAAGAAAAATAATTTTAGCATACAAAATTTTTATTAGAAGTATATTTGTAGTTATTAGTGTCATCGTAGAATAAACCTGATATTAGGAGAGATTGGTAACTCACTGATTGGCTGATTGGGTCCTTTTTTTTTTTTTTTTTTTTTTTTTTTTTTTTTTTTTTTTTTTTTGTGGTATGCGGGCCTCTCACTGTTGTGGCCTCTCCCGTTGCGGAGCACAGGCTCCGGATGCGCAGGCTCAGCAGCCATGGCTCACGGGCCCAGCCGCTCCGCGGCATATGGGATCCTCCCAGACCGGGGCACGAACCCGTATCCCCTGCATCGGCAGGCGGACTCTCAACCACTGCGCCACCAGGGAGGCCCTGATTGGGTCCTTTAACCAGAGCTCACTGAATACAAATTATTTGCAAGCCACTTGATGCACACCAAGAGGGCTTCAGTCAGTTTCAAGTAGACAGTCATCACTGTGTCTCCCTGCCTAGTCAGTGGAGATGGTATGGCCTATGTCTTTAAAACTTGAGTCTTGCTGGGTGGCAGAGAGATTGTATATCTGTGCAGGAAAAAAATGATGATTTAAAAAAAATGGAATTTTATTGTATTATATTTATACATTCTTACAACCCTAGAACATTTTTGGGGGATCATTAGAGTTGTAAAATTATAAAATTAATTTATAAAACTTGAAGTGATTAGAAAACCTCCAGTGGGAATTCTAAGACTTTGCTCTTATTCACTTTATTTCAGAAGTTTCTTGCTTCTATAATAAAGTTGATACATCTTTATTACAGAAAAATATTTTTGTAATTAAAAATTTTTATTACTGCTATTCATATATTTTTAAAACGCAGGTTTTTTAAATTGAGGTTTAGTTGACGTATAATATTATTTAAATTTCAGGTGTACAACATAGTGATTCACAATTTTTAGAGGTTGTGTTTCATTTATAGTTGTTTTAAAATATTGGCTATATTCCCTGTGTTGTAAAATATATCCTTGTAGCTTATTTATTTTATACATAGTAGTTTGTACCTCTTAATCCCTACCCCTCTCTTGCCCTTCCCCGCTTTCCCTCTCCCCACTGGAAACCACTAGTTTGTTCTCTATATCTGTGACTGTTTCTTTTTAGTTATATTCACTAGTATGTTTATTTTTTAGATTCCACATATGAGTGATATCATACAGTATTTGTCTTTCTCTGTCTGACTTACTTCACTTAGCATAATACCCTCCAAGTCCATCCATGTTGTTGCAAATGGCAACATTTCATTCTTTTTTATGGCTGAGTAGCAGTTCATTGTATATGTAGCACCACATCTTTATCCATTCGTCTGTTGATGGTCACTTAGGTTGCTTCCTTATCTTGGCAATGGTAAATAATGCCATAAACATTGGGGTGCATGAATCTTTCTGAATTAGTGTTTTTGTTTTTTTTCAGACATATACCCAGGAGTGGAATTGCTGGGTTATAAGGTAGTACTATTTTTAGTTTTTTGAGAAACCTCCATACTGTTTTCCACAGTGACTGCACCAGTTTAATTCCCACCAACAGTGTTGGAGCGTTCCCTTTTCTCCACACCTTTGCCAGCATTTTTTAATTGTGTTCTTTTTGATGATAGCAGAAAATGTTTTTGACAAAGACTAACAAAACGACACTTTTTTTTTTTTTTTTTAAATCACCTTGTCTCGCTGTTCATTTCAGTGGACTACAGTAGTGAAGCTTTCAAACTATAAATGTTCTTTGTGGCCTATAGGGCATATCTTACTTGGGTAATGCAGTTCTGTGCTTTGGTACTCAGCTGAAAATTCAAGGTGTTATTTTGGGAAGGGGCCAAAAACTGTTTGCTCCTTTGGGTTCTGTTTCTAATGCTGACCCCTGACCTTTTTTTTTTTTTAACATCTTTATTGGAGTATAATCTCTTTACAATGTTGTGTTAGTTTCTGCTGTATAACAAAGTGAATCAGCTATATGCATATATATATCCCCATATCCCCTCCTTCTTGCGTCTCCCTCCCACCCTCCCTATCCCACCCCTCTAGGAGGTCACAAAGCACCAAGCTTATCTCCCTGTGCTATGCAGCTGCTGCTCACTAGCTATCTGCCTTACGTTTGGTAGTGTATATATGTCAGTGCTCCTCTCTCACTTCATCCCAGCGTCCCCTTCCCGCTCCCCGTGTCCTCAAGTCCATTTTCTACATCTGCGTCTTTATTCCTCCCCTGACCTTTTTTAATGCCAGATTTCCAAGTCCTGAAATAGTACTTCTAGATTCTTCAGCTTCAGACTGAGAAAATAAATGACAAATTTAAAAATACTAGGTCATTTAAAAATAAAGGCTACCTTTAAAATTAAATCACTATCCCTGTGGTCACTTTGTCAGCTGTCATGGGTGTAGCAGTGCATGGGGCCAGATGTCAAGTGAGATCAGCTCGATGATGTATGCTGAAGTGTTGGCCATTATGCACCTGCTCTTGGCTCTTTGCTAACAAAAAAATTAATATCCTAGTTTAGTTCTTATAAGGGTGTTCAACTTCATATATGTTTATCTAATTATTTCCAAGGTTTGTTTTTTCTCTCTTATTCTTTTCCTTCCTTTATCATACGTGTTCTCTTAAAAAACCTTTTTTTTTTTTCTTAAGGGAAAAAAAAAACCCTGTTTTAGAAGTGCTGTCATAGCCAGAAATCACTGTGTCATTGACAACATAGTGAGCGTTTTTTCCCTCACGAGTTTACTATTATACATCCCTTTAAGGTATGCCATACCTGAAGGAAGTAGAATGCAAGGCACCTTTCTGGGCCTGGGGTCTCCTCCCGGTCCTGGGCTGCCGCTCGGTTGCTCCCAGGTGGTCCTCATTGCTGCTGACCCCCTCAGTCATTCCTGTCTTCCCAGCAAGGACACTCGAGACTCAGAATATTTTGTATTCACTTTTATGCTGGCGTATTCTTTTTTTCCTCTAAAACTCATTTCTGAACATCAAAACATTTTGAACATCTTGAACTTTTTAAAAAATAAATAAATAAATAAATAAATAAATTTATTTATCTATTATTGGCTGTGTTGGGTCTTCGTTTCTGTGTGAGGGCTTTCTCTAGTTGGCGGCGAGTGGGGGCCACTCCTCATCGCGGTGCGCGGGCCTCTCTTGTTGCGGAGCACAGGCTCCAGACGCGCAGGCTCAGTAGTTGTGGCTCACGGGCCCAGTTGCTCCGCGGCATGTGGGATCTTCCCAGACCAGGGCTCAAACCCGTGTCCCCTACATTGGCAGGCAGATTCTCAACCACTGCGCCACCAGGGAAGCCCCTTGAACTTTTTTTAAAGAGTATAACACCATCCATATATCCGTTGGCGGCATTCCAAAAGTGGTCGACATTCAGCTGTCCTTGTTTGAAGAGCGTATTTTAAACATCATGTTTCTCTTCATTTTTATGAACATAAATTTTCTCTATTGCCAAAAGAAAGTGCTCTTGTTCTTCAGCTCCGAGTAACTTTTTCCTAGATAAAATTAGTTGGAGCTATGTTAACATTTTACATTCATTATCCAGGAGGGCTGTTTGTTGTAGCACCAACAATAGCATGTAACATTTATTGAACAATAACTATGCACCAGTGGTGTGTAGCATTATCCTGGCCACTGAGTGTCGTCCGGAAGGGGTGCTTTTCTAGCCTCATTTTATTTTTTTAAATTTATTTTTATTTATTTTTTGTATTTTGGCCATGCTGCATGGCATGCAGGATGATTCCCCAACCAGGAATCGAACCCGGACCTCCACAGTGAAAGCACCAAACCCTAACCACTAGGCCACCAGGGAACTCCCTTCTTTCCCCATTTTATAAACACAGAAACTGAGGCTCAGAGGGGTTACATAAATGTGCCCCAAGTCAACATGGCTAGCTGATGGCAGAGCTAGAGTTGTTTGGCTCCAAATCCTTAAATCTTCACCACTATCCTGTCTTACTTCTTGCAGAAATTCCGGCCAAATGTAGTTATGCCAGAAAGATGTAGTCCAAAATATACAGACACACCCCAAAATTAAGCCACAAGTCTTTCCACTCTGGTATCAATTTAGTTCAGTTTTTCTTTTTGAGTTTTATTGAAAATGAGAGCAAGTTAAATGGAGTGGTAAATTTTTAAAGAAGCAGTTCACACTGAAGGAATATTGGGATGACTGGGTTTTTTAATTGCAGATGCATTTGGCATTTTTAAACTCAACAACATATAAAATATGAAGATAATTGAAGCCATTTGTCCCTTCATTCATGTCATCAGGGTGGCTCCAAGGTCTGCAACGGAAGGACCATAAGAAGTCATTCCACACCACGAAACGGTGGTTCCATCCTTGCAGATGTAGAGGGGAGGTCAGGTGGTGAGGCACGTCAGTCAACACATTTTACAGAATCTTCCTTCAAATCATCTGTTTGCTCTCTCCTTTCCATCCTACTTTTTCTCTTGCCTTTGCCTCTGTGCCAACTTACACACCACACAGGCTGCGGTCGTTGCCAAGTAGAGGGTCACCAGTACATCTCACAGCTGACTCTGTAGATGGTATGGCCTTGATCACACACTCTTAAAACACATCTGGCCATGTTACACTCATTGCATAAACCATCCATAACAGTTGCTTCTGGGAGAAGTCAAAGTCTGAGTGGCACTCAGTGCCCTCTGTACTTTGGTTGCTGTCTATTATTTCTACTTGATTGTTCTCAATCCCCTCTGTGTACCTGCTGCTCCCTGAGCATACCCTGTACTCTCCAACTTTGTTTCTGCTCTCCTCTGCCTGACGTTTGCTCCCGGCACATCTACATATGCATTTTTGTGGCTTTATTCATAGCCCTCTCCAGGGGTGCTCAATTTTCTGCTGCCCCAGGGAAGGTGGTAGTTTGCCACCTTCTTCTGACTCTACACTGCCATGGAGCAGCCATTCCTCTCTTGCATGTAAGAGCCATTCCTCCTTTGAGATTCTCCTACACATTCCTGAAGGACCTCGACACAGAGCTAATTGATGCCATTAACCACGTGGATGACCCATGTGGACACAGATGAGCCGTATCATTGAACATTCACATAGATTGCTATCCAGGACCCTAGCCTAGGCTCAAAGAGCTTTCACTAAGATCTTCTAGACTCAAAAGAGGCAATATACTGTCACTGTTATGAGTGGGGGTGGAGGGGAGGGGCCTCTACAGCCAGAGACAACCTGGGCTTGACTCATGGCGCTGCTGCCAATTAACTGTGTGAGTTTGAGTACGTCATGCCATCTCTGTACCTTACACCCAGTATTTTTCATCTGAAAAAAAATAATAAAGGGAACTTCATAGGGTTATCAAATATGTTACATGAGTAAAATCAGGTAGAACTAACAGAAAAATATAGTTAGAGCTCCATAAGTGTTAGTTATTAATTAAAGTGATGATCGTCCATTCCATTTCACAGACTTACTGCTATGACCAGCTTAGAGTTTACCGTTCTGAAATATTACACCTCAGTCATTGACTGCAGCATCCTCTCTTGCTACCACTACACCATCTTTGCTCTTTCACTTTATCCAGACCACGAGTTTATTGCTTGCTGTTTTCTCCCAGTCTGTCATCCTCCTCCTGACTTGACTTCCTTCTCGACCCAACCTGTGCTCTATTGGATCTTCCCTTTGGACCGTATCAGCCTCTGTCCAACCACAGGGATTTGAGTTCTTGGAAAGCACCACCGTCAGAAAAATTCATAGGTAGAAAAATCAAAGTCTTCTAGGAAATAGGAGGTTAGGAGGAAAACGATATTAAACATACCTTAAACCTAGTAGATTCCAGAGGACATACTCTTCCAAGCAAACCAGATATATTGGTGTTAAAAGTCTGCTCTGGTTGGTAACATTTCCCCTTAAATGAATCAGCTTCCTATTTAAAAAGGATAACCAACAAAGACCTACTGTATAGCCCAGGGAACTCTGCTAAGTGTTATGGGGCAGCGTGGATGGGAGGGGAGTCTGGGGGAGAATGGATACATGTATATGTATGGCTGAGTCGCTTTGCTGTGCACCTGAAAAATCATAACATTGTTAATCGGCTATACTCCAATATAAAATAAAAAGTTTTAAAAAATGAATCAGCTTCATCAGTGTTCAGAAAATTTTGCTGTAGCTTCATATAAGCTTTATAACCTGCTGACTCTAATACCTCTTTTTTAAGGGTTTAAAACCAGGCTTTGTCATGGAATTTAATGCTTTTGGCATTTGCATTCTTCTTGTAGTTGGTTTCAGAGGCTCTTCAAAATATGTAACCCCATCTGCTTTTTATAACTCATAGAAGTGCTTGTTATATGTTTTAAATATATGAATATGTTCATTTGTTGGTATACAAGTATATAAACTTATCTTCAAACTAAAGTTAATCAACTGTCATTGAAGATGAACCTTTATACCCACCTATCCAACCAAATCCCAACCCTGTATCATCCGGTGTCTCACTGTCCCTTTCTGTGGACAAAGTACTGAGCTCGGTGACAGAACAGTCCTATGATGCTCTGGTCCTCAAGCGAGCTGTGTACTCTGATGCTTTTTGCACACACGGTTCTCCCTATTGGGATGCCATTTCTTCACCCTGTCAGCTGGGTGCCTCTATTCAGCCTTCTAGATTTCCCTCTCTGAGAAACTTCTCTTCTTTCCCAGTTCATATTTCCCTCTTTGGGGCGTCTCTGCACATCACAGAATGTGTATAAGTTCCATTTATTGTTGTCTGAAAGGCAGCATGTCTAATTTATTTTTGTACCTCAACAAAGTAGCACACAGTATGTGTTTAACTATTTGTTGACTGAATTTAGCTCTTTGTTTCTATCTGTGCTTTGACACTCATCACAGTCCACTTGATATTAGTTATTCACGTATGTATCTGTCTCTGTTACAAGGTGTTAAGCTTCTTGAGGTCAGAGATCATGCCTCATTCCTCTAATGTCCCTCAAAGCACCTATGATGTGCAGTGTAGGAATTGGTACTCGTTCAACGCTTGCTGGTTAACAGGATTACTTGGACGCTGTTGTGACGCAATGTTTAGCTCTCCAAGTGGGAAGTGAAAATCAAGGGCTTTACAAAGTGTATGTCCTTAGAGTAATCTCCGGGAGTCAAATGTCATTTAGCTCTGTATCTTTCTGATATGGGTTGTGGCAGTTTCCAGCCATCAATCAATGACATCATTAGCACATGGAAGAGAACTTTCTGTTTCAGAAGAAGTCACTGATCATTCATGTCTCTTGAAGCACTGACTGGGGTTAGGGCTTGTGGACATCAGGGTCTTTGGCCATCTACCTTGTAAGTAGCTCACTGTAGTCAATAGGCTGTAAATAATGGACAAAAGACTCCTTGTCCCAGAAATCTTTCAGTGTGAGGTGTGAGGAAAGGACGACAGCTATATAGGACTGCTGTCCTTGTAATATGCTATTTATACTGCCTTATTTATCTCACTCTCTTGTTAAACTTTTCAGGTTTGTACTATCTACTAAATTAAGTACTGACGGCTCATTTCAAGACCTGGCCCAGTATAGATCCAGCTTACCTTTACAGCCCCATTTCCATGTGTGTGTGTCTCCTCTCATCTCATCAGACTGAACCCACATTTCTGAACCTAGTTGACCTACGAAGGTTTTGAGGGCTTGACCCCTGTTGGCATCCCTTTGAACTTCTCTGTATGAATGCTGATCTAGAGAAATAATTATTTTAAAACAAGACCTTGGAAACAGTCTACATTTTCTGACAATCCTTGACATCGTCTCTGCTATTAAATGCAAGCAATCTTGCCCCCGTGGGAATTCCCAGGTTCGATCCCTGGTTGGGGAACTAAGATCCCACAAGCCACGTGGCATGGCCAAAAATAAATAAATAAAATCTTGCCCCCAAATTTTGGAATTGTGGGATTGAGGTGTTGGTGGAAGAAAATCCTCACATCTAGATTATGTTTAACCCATTAATGTAAAAAATTACTTCTGAGTTCTTAGAATGATTTCAGTTCTACATAAATATGTGGCATTGGGGACTGAGATCATGCAAGCCTCTGCTTTCAAGGGGTTTAGGTCTTAAGGATACATGAGATTCCAATTCAGACAGAATCACTGAAGGCTACAGGACTTGATGTGTGCTCATGAGTGTTAAGCTGTTTTGTTGACCATAGGAATCCTAGGGTATCAGAGGTAGTGAAGGCCAAGGTGCTCTCAAACAATTGATGAGGAATTGAGCGAGTGGAGCCTTGAGCTGGATGTTGGAGAGGAGAAAATTCTAGTGGGCAGAAGGGGGTGAAAGGCATGGAAATTACATGAGTTGCATGAGAAATGCACACAGTGTGGGTGACCTTGAAGAGATCCATCAACTTGCTTGTCCTGGGAGAGGAAGGAACCTTTGGTGTTTTGCAAAGGCATGTTCTTTGTAGTTCATTGGATGTTTGTTAGCCAGGAATATTGCCTCTTTCTCTAAGTGAGCCACGCAGGTATCAGCAATAGGCTGGACCTAACAGAGTTAGATGGAACTCTTTGTTGATAAGACTTCATTGATATAATCAACAAAGGCTGCAACTTTAAAAAAATGTATTTAATATTGATTATGTTTCTGATCGATTTTTATATTATTTGTTTTCTTTCTTAGATACATGTGTGAGAATTTTTATCTTTACATTGCAATATCACATTAGTTGTTTTTTTTTCCCAAAGGATAGCATGCCGTATTTGGCTGTAGTATCAGGATTACTCATGTTGGAAAAATTTTTCTTCACAGGCCCCCAAAAATGATATATAGCCTCTGGGGATTGGGGCAGTAAACTGTGGTTCTGAATTAGGATAACTTAGTTGCTTATCACCTAATTCAAACCTCAAGAAATGTTTGTTTACCAATTAATGAAGTGCAGTTGTGATCAACTAAATGACCCACTTCTCCGTCTGTAGCCAGGATCCTTGTTCTAAACTCAACGATGAGTAATTTGGGTAGTGGCCGTTTCACTTAGTGGCTTGCCTTTTTCCCATGCCTCCCAGTCTCCCTTTATTCTTAACAAACCGTCCTTAGAAACACAAAAGAAGGTAGCAGAATTACATTGGCATTCCCATATTATGTGCTATCTTTCTAAGAAAGAGGGATACACTTACAAAGTACTTAAAATGTTGAAATAGGACTGGTTTCCTGATAGGAATAAAGAAAATTGTATTGAAATGTCAATAAGGAAAGGATAACTATTATTGGACAGCGGAGGAGGTCAGTGTACTACTGGCTACAAACCAGCACTTGTTCTGTGCCGCTGGTGACGGTTATTGTACAGTCCTGAAGCACATGAGAACCCTGGAGAAATCCCTGGGATTTCTGTTAGCATGTTCTACCCCCATTAGATTACTTGGTTCATTGTAGCCTAAATGCGAAGCATATATTTTATCAATTTGGCCCATGCTGTTTCATATGGTTGCCTTATCGCAAGCCAAGTCAAGTGGCTTTTCTTTACCCTGTTAAATAAAGCCGTGATTTAAATGGCTTTTAAAAAATCAAGCAAGCAAAATAAGAGGAGGCGTTGTCAAAAGTACTGTGCATGAGGTTTTCATCATTGTTCTACCTGCTCAGAACAGATGCCTTCTGGAGCAGTTGTTCCCCTTAAGGACATTTTCTTGGCAGAAACCTCAAGTTTTATGCACAGAGCAGAGACCCATGGCTTTCTTAGAATTAAAAACACTCATGCAGTGTTATAACAACATCTATAAATGTTTATCTTGTTTTAAAGGACAGACACACACAATGTTGAGACTTGCTTAATAGCAGCCAGAGATAACAGTTTTTCTAGAAAGTTTCTCTCTAAAACCTGAAGACAAAAATCACATTCCTGTTGTGCCTTCCTGGGGTCATAACATAAGGACTCATTTACTTATTAGCTAATTTATGGAATTTCAAGAAGATAATTTTTTATCTTCATCATTATAAGAAATGTCATGATTTTCTTTCCCTAGATTTAAAGGTTAGAGTTACCTACCTGATTGTGGAATCCATGGAGTTCCTTTCCTTGATTCTGAGCTCTGGGTTTTATTTGGGGCCCTCAAAGTTCTGTGGGGAGTGTTAGACACAATGATGGAGAAAGAGCACTATGCAGTTTTTGCCTGTACCTTTTGGTTTCCACGCCCTCTGCCCTGGAAAATCCATTTCTTTTTTTTTTTTTTTTTTTTTTTTTAAATTATTATTTTTTTTTATTAGTTTCTGCTTTATAACAAAGTGAATCAGTCATACATATACATCTGTTCCCACATCCCCTCCCTCATGCATCTCCCTCCCTCCCACCCTCCCCATCCCACCCCTCCAGGCGGTCACAAAGCACCGAGCTGATCTCCCTGTGCTCTGCGGCTCCTTCCCACTATCTATCTACCTTACGTTTGGTAGTGTATATATGTCCATGCCTCTCTTTCCCTTTGTCACAGCTTACCCTTCCCCTTCCCCATATCCTCAAGTCCATTCTCAAGTAGGTCTGTGTCTTTATTCCCGTTTTACCCCTAGGTTCTTCATGACATTTTTTTTTTTTTTTAATTCCATATATATGTGTTAGCATACGGTATTTGTCTTTCTCTTTCTGACTTACTTCACTCTGTATGACAGACTCTAGGTCTATCCACCTCATTACAAATAGCTCAGTTTCGTTTCTTTTTATGGCTGAGTAATATTCCATTGTATATATGTGCCACATCTTCTTTATCCATTCATCCGATGATGGACACTTAGGTTGTTTCCAGCTCCGGGCTATTGTGAATAGAGCTGCAATGAACATTTTGGTACATGTCTCTTTTTGAATTATGGTTTTCTCAGGGTATATGCCTAGTAGTGGGATTGCTGGGTCATATGGTAGTTCTATTTTTAGTTTTTTAAGGAACCTCCATACTGTTCTCCATAGTGGCTGTACCAATTCACACTCCCACCAGCAGTGCAAGAGTGTTCCCTTTTCTCCACACCCTCTCCAGCATTTATTGTTTCTAGGAAAATCCATTTCTTATTCTCATGATTCTATTCCCTGTGAAGAAGGATTAAAGCCACTGGAAAAATTCCCCCATTTCTATTTAACAATAATTTTGCAGTTTCTGAATTGATGATATTGGAAATTGATTAAGAATAACCACATCAAGAAGGCCAAGACCCTGTGATAGGATCACATATCATAAAAATCATAGTTCAGCTTAGTTTTGTATACGATCAAAACATTTACAAAGCAAGTAAGCCTAATGGTTTGTTACTTTGAAAACTATTTCCTTTTCCAAGTTTTTTCTGGATGCAGTTTCAGTCATTTTTGAATGCAAAAAATTAATGATAAAAAATGCATGTGTACTACCAAACGTAAGGTAGATAGATAGTGGGAAGCAGCCGCAGAGCACAGGGAGATCAGCTCGGTGCTTTGTGACCGCCTGGAGGGGTGGGATGGGGAGGGTGGGAGGGAGGGAGATGCATGAGGGAGGGGATGTGGGAACAGATGTATATGTATGACTGATTCACTTTGTTATAAAGCAGAAACTAATAAAAAAAAAATGCATGTGTTGTTGGTGATAAAGAAGGATGTAACTTGCTTTTAAATTTTTATTCTGGGTTGAAATATGTGAAAATTGTCATTTAAACCATGGTTTTTAATTGGGAGAAAAAAACCCATATTGATTAGAGTATTTTTCAAAGGAAATATACATATATATTAAGGCGAATTTAAGAAAAATTTAAATGTGAAAATTGATTTTAAAGTATTTGACCGCATGCAGTATGATTGCAGCATCTTTCTTTATTCTGATGCTCTTTTTGTTGGCTTTTTTAGAATCATTAAAAATACCTCTGAATGACTGGATACATTCTATTAAACCAGGAAAGAAACTGACACCCACACTATATTTTTGAACAAGTATAAAAAGTTTATCACCTCAGGCAGTGAAGTGAATATGGCTCCTGATCTTTGTGAAGTAGAATATCTTTCAGATCATGTAATCAAGATGCTGAGTTTCCCTTGTTTTTTTTCTCTTTCATTGCTTCCTTCTGACGTGTGGCTGCTGTGTTGACAACCCTCTCTACTTCTGCTGCTGAATGTTTTGTTTCCATCATTCAGGAAACCTCCCAAGGTAAGCACCGATATGGAATTTGGCATGCATGCTGGCCAGGTGTGCTAAAATCCTGAATTTTATCCATCACAATAACCCATGTGAAACACCTCTGCTTTTGAGAAGACAAATTGGCATTCTAATGTAAAACTTAAACCGAGAGCAAACAATTAATGTTGGTAATGATATAAAATACGAATGGTCCTCTACATTTACAAAGCACTTTCATACGTTATTTCATTCTTGGAATTAATGCTTGGGTCAGAACAAACCTATTTGGTTACTGTTTCTGTTTTATTGATGATGAAATGAGGCTCAGAGAGATGAAATAAAATGTCCTAATTCACAGATTGGGTAAGCGGAGAACTAGATAATATCACCACCTAGAAAATGGAAAAACAAAAATGGTAACATAATGATAGGTTAGTAACTATGGTTATTGACTGGACAAACTATCTTTTCTGGGTCCTACTAAGAATAATTGATATCATCAGAAAAATTCTCCAAACTTTTAGGGTTTCAACCATCTACCAACTTTATGTGCTTTTTTTGGAGTTTCTAGCCAATCACAAAGTCCACTAATTAGAGCTAGCCCCCTTGTTCTGGCCAGCCTTTGATGGCATGTGTGCCAGTGAGAAGCCCAAAAGTTAGAGAGTAGGTAGGAAAAGAAGAAAATGAGAAGCAGGGCATCTGAATGACCAACTCCTAAATAATTGAAGGCTGATTTTATTACTGGTGGGTATTTTATTGGGTATCCAAGGGACACTTAGTGCCAAAAGGAAGGAGAAATGCAACAAGCCTCTGACCAATGATGCTGGTTATAGCTTTGTTTTTTGAGATGGGATCAAGTCAGACTACACCCACACACATTACCTGGTCAGAATCTAAGGCATGTTAGGTGAGGGGAAGAAATCCAGAATAGATTAGGTTTACTTACCTCTGGGATTATGAAGGAAAAATCTAACTTAGCTTTTGAAGTATTGAAAGCCACTAAGTTGCTAAATGTTAGCCTTTATGTTTATTGAAGGCAGTGTAGGAATGGTCTTTGGCACTAAGAGTTCCAGCTCCAAGAAGGAAGGCGTACATTGAACAAATAATACGAAATCTTCTAAGAAAGAGGGAATATATGATGTTTAGAAGTATAAGCACTGGCATCCTGGCCAAATCTGGGGGATGGGAAGGTTCTCCCTGAGCAATTATTGATGTGGATATATCCCTAAAATTTGCACCCCAAAATGTCTCTGCTCCTCAGAAAGATGGGAGCTCCCCTTAAGTAGCTCTTCCTTCCCTTGCTGTTGGTTCCTAGAGGTTTCAGAACAGACAGTCAACCTTGTGATATATTTCATTCTTTCCCTACAGAAAAAGGCAATGAAATCCTGAGCAGTTCCACATATGGTTACTTAATGAAGGAGAAACAGTAAAATGAAAAAGAGGCACAAAAACACATTTTCTAAAAAATCACCAATTGCTTTATACACAGAAAATGTTCTGGTTATTTTCTATCCAGTATCTATAGTATGGTGGTTTCACTAGGTATCCTACTGATAGTTCCTAAGAAGTGTCATGAAATTATCAAAATAAAATGAATGTTAAATCACCACATTTAAATATGTACGTGCATGCCATAAGACACATCTGGAAAGTGTAAAGATCATCTTGAAATAAAATAAATGACATAATAGAGTCAGATTTTTTAAAAAGACACTAAAATAGATAAGGTCTTTTCTTGCAGAAACTGTAAATATTGAAAGCAAATGGGGAATGGAAAGATATTTTTAATGATGATTATATAAGTATGAAATTTTATTGATTTAAAACAAAGAGATTTTGAACATGAATAATTAGCAAAAGCATCAAAGAAGACAGGTTTCGATTTAGCAAATATTCTGGGTAGGGGCCAAGTGCTGCATGAATCAGACCTGATCCTAGCATCCTAAAACGGTTGGGGTAGGGAACATATGCACAATATAAAATCAGTTGTGTTAAAGGCCACAAGAGGAAAATATTTGTGGAACTCATAGGATGAAGAGTCCTGTTCTGACTTCTGCAGAACTGGCAGCTAAGACTGGACAAAATAGTAAAAACCTATACTTGTAGGCACTGGAAAAAGATCCAAGAGGAGGTGGATAGGTAGGGAGGTGAATCTGGTATTTGGGTGTTTGCCATTCAGACAAAATTAGCTTAAAGGCAGAGCTGTGTGTCTGACAGTCTTGTAGGGTCTAGGGGACCTAGGGGGAAAAAGTGTTGGAATTCAGGGTCTTCCAGAGGTGGAATCCTTAGCAAACTTCTTATGGTTTTGGTTGGCAACATGGTTTGCAACCCAGCCTTGGGTGGGGTGTAAGGGTGAAACAGAAGTAAACCAGTCCTCACATGGATTGCTGTGTGATTGCAAGTTTCTTTGTGTGATCCAGGAAGTCTTGAGCACTAAAAATGGATCAAAGTGATCCTAGAATGCAGGTCCCCATCTCACCTGGCAGGAAAGCAAATGTAATCCTGTCTCTAATGATTCTACAAGGCATTTAAATAATATAATGTGCAGCATCCAATCAAAGATAGAGGTGCATTGCAAGATAAGGCAACATGAACAAGAACTATGCTAACGTATATATATGGAATCTAAAAAAATGGTACTGATGGACCTAGTGCCAGGGCAGAAATAAAGACGCAGATGTAGAGAATGGACTTGAGGACACGGAGGGGAAAGGGAAGCTGGGACTCAGTGAGAGAGTAGCATTGACATATATACACTACCAAATGTAAAATAGATAGCTAGTGGGAAGCTGCTGCATAACACAGGGAGATCAGCTTGATGCTTTGTGATGACCTAGAGGGGTGGGATAGGGAGGGTGGGAGGGAGGCTTAAGAGGGAGGGAATATGGGGATATATGTATGCATACAGCTGATTCACTTTGTTGTACAGCAGAAACTAACACAACATTGTAAAGCAATTATACTCCAATAAAGATTAAAAAAAAAAAAGAACTGACAGCAATAATAAAGAAGTAGAATCACAGATACTTCAGATATTCAAATTGTTAGGCATGAACTTTAAAATAACTATGGTTATTATATTCAAAGAGATAAAAGACAAGATTTTAAAATGTTAGAGAGGACTGGAAATTATATAAAGTGACAAATCAAGTTTGGAAAATTACCCAACAGAAATTCTTACCCTGACAAACCCCGAACCAAAATTAAGAACTTAGGGTTTAGCAGCAGAATAGATCCAGCTGAAGAGAGAGTTAAATAATTAGAAGATAGGTTAGCAGAAAATATCAAAATGAAGTACAGAGGAGACAAATGGTGCTGGAACAACTGGACATCCACATGCACAGAAATGAACTTAAACCTTATACCCTTCACAAAAATTAACTCAAAATGGATCATAGATCTAAATATAAAATGCAAAACCATAGGGCTTCCCTGGTGGCGCAGTGGTTGAGAGTCCGCCTGCCAATGCAGGGGATACGGGTTCGTGCCCCGGTCCGGGAAGATCCCACATGCCGCGGAGCAGCTGGGCCCGTGAGCCATGGCCACTGAGCCTGCGCGTCCGGAGCCTGTGCTCTGCAATGGGAGAGACCACAACAGTGAGAGGCCCACGTACCACAAAAAAAAAAAAAAAAAAAAAAAAAAAAAGCAAAACCATAGAACTTCTAGAAAATAACATAAGGGAAATCTTGGAAAACGTGGGGTTGGTGATCAGTTTTTAGATACAACATCGAAAGCCTATCCATAAAAATAAAATTGATTAATGGGACTTCATTAAAAGTAAAAACTTTGGCTCTGCAAAGACACTCTTTAGAGAATAAAAAGAAAGCTACAGACTAGGAGAGAATATTTGTAAAACTAATCTGATAAAGGACAATTATCCAAAGTATACAAAGAACTCTTAAAACTCAACAGTAAGAAAGTGAACTACCCAATGGAAAAAGATGGGCAAAAGACCAGAAAAGACCCTTCATCAAAGAAGATACACAAATGGCAAATACACACATGAAAAAATGCTCAACATCATATGTCATAAGGAAATTACACATTAAAACAACACTGAGATACCACTACACACCTATTAGAATGGCTAAAATCCAAAAATCTGTCAAGACCAAAGCTTGTGAGGATGTGGAACTCTGTTGCTGGTGAGAATGGAAAGTGGTGTAGAAAGTGTAGAAAGACAACATGGAAGTTTCATGTAATGCTGAACATATTCTTATACAACCAAGCAATCATGCTTCTAGGTATTTACTCAAATGAGTTGAAAATTTCTGTCTATACAGAAACCTGCACATGAGTGTTTACAGAAGCTTCATTCAAAATTGCCAAAAACTGGAAGCATCCAAGATGTCCTTCAGTAAGGGAATGGATAAGCAAACTGTGGTCATGATCCTGATGCTTCTCGCAGGCCTGACCCCAAAGGGAAAGTGCCCACTGGACCTTACAAATCTCTCCACCAACTTGGATTCTCTTGTCATTAATATGTGTTTTCCTAAGGAATATCTTTTCATTATTCTCTGTGTGGGCAGTTATTGAAATTATGTCTAATTATATGATGATGGTAAATAATCATCACCTAACTGCAATATTTACTGTTTCTATTATGTGTAAGGATTTTGTACATTTTACTAAAAAATATTATAAGATAGAAGTGCTGATTAGGAGAAAGGAGGGGCTGTCATTTTGAATATTTGGTTGAGTTATCACTATTCCTACCCAACTGTTATGAAGGAAAAAAATCTCACGTTCTTTATATCCATCCCTGGAACTGTACTCTTAGAATGCTGTTTTCATTGTTACAATTAATAATAACTATCTTTAATTCAGCACTTACAATATGCCAGGTCCACTTTATTTTTATTTATTTATTTATTTTTTTGTGAGTCTACATAATATTCCATGGTATTAGCATACCTTAATTTTTTCAACAACAGTCCCTTACTGAAGGGTATTCACATGGTTTCACTTTTTTTGTTTGTTTGTTTTGCTACAATAAATAATGCTGCTGTAGAAATCCTGGGCCTATATCTTATGTACTAGTGCTTTTTTTTTTTTAATTTATTTATTTTATTTTTATTTTTTGCTTTATAACAAATGTAATCAGTTATACATATACATATGTTCCCATATCCCCTCCCTTTTGCGTCTCCCTCCCACCCTCCCTATCCCACCCCTCCAGGCAGTCACAAAGCACCGAGCTGATCTCCCTGTGCTATGCGGCTGCTTCCCACTAGCTATCTACCTTACGTTTGGTAGTGTATATATGTCCATGCCACTCTTTCACTTTGTCACAGCTTACCCTTCCCCCTCCCCATATCCTCAAGTCCATTCTCTAGTAGGTCTGTGTCTTTATTCCTGTCTTACCCCTATGTTCTTCATGACATTTTTTTTTCTTAAATTCCATATATATGTGTCAGCATACCGTATTTGTCTTTCTCTTTCTGACTTACTTCACTCTGTATGACAGCCTCTAGGTCCATCCACCTCATTACAAATAGCTCAATTTCATTTCTTTTTATGGCTGAGTAACATTCCATTGTATATATGTGCCACATCTTCTTTACCCATTCATCCGATGATGGACACTTAGGTTGCTTCCATCTCCGGGCTATTGTAAATAGGGCTGCTATGAACATTTTGGTACATGTCTCTTTTTGAATTATGGTTTTCTCAGGGTATATGCCCAGTAGTGGGATTGCTGGGTCATATGGTAGTTCTATTTGTAGTTTTTTAAGGAACCTCCATACCGTTCTCCATGGTGGCTGTACCAATTCACATTCCCACCAGCAGTGCAAGAGTGTTCCCTTTTTTCCACACCCTCTCCAGCATTTATTGTTTCTAGATTTTTTGATGATGGCCATTCTGACTGGTGTGAGATGATATCTCATTGTAGTTTTGATTTGCATTTCTCTAATGAGTAAAGATGTTGAGCATCCTTTCATGTGTTTGTTGGCAGTCTGTATATCTTCTGTGGAGAAATGTCTATTTAGGTCTTCTGCCCATTTTTGGATTGGGTTGTTTGTTTTTTTGTTATTGAGCTGCATGAGCTGCTTATAAATTTTGGAGATTAATCCTTTGTCAGTTGCTTCATTTGCAAATATTTTCTCCCATTCTGAGGGTTGTCTTTTGGTCTTGTTTATGGTTTCCTTTGCTGTGCAAAAGCTTTTAAGTTTCATTAGGTCCCATGTGTTTATTTTTGTCTTTATTTCCATTTCTCTAGGAGGTGGGTCAAAAAGGATCTTGCTGTGATTTATGTCATAGAGTGTTCTGCCTATGTTTTCCTCTAAGAGTTTGATAGTGTCTGGCCTTACATTTAGGTCTTTAATCCATTTTGAGCTTATTTTTGTGTATGGTGTTAGGGAGTGATCTAATCTCATACTTTTACATGTCCTATCCAGTTTTCCCAGCACCACTTATTGAAGAGACTGTCCTTTCTCCACTGTACATTCCTGCCTCCTTTATCAAAGATAAGGTGACCATATGTCCGTGGGTTTATCTCTGGGCTTTCTATCCTGTTCCATTGATCTATCTTTCTGTTTTTGTGCCAGTACCATACTGTCTTGATTACTGTAGCTTTGTAGTATAGTCTGAAGTCAGGGAGCCTGATTCCTCCAGCTCCATTTTTCGTTCTCAAGATTGCTTTGGCTATTCGGGGTCTTTTGTGTTTCCATACAAATTGTGAAATTTTTTGTTCTAGTTCTGTGAAAAATGCCAGTGGTAGTTTGATAGGGATTGCATTGAATCTGTAGATTGCTTTGGGTAGTAGAGTCATTTTCACAATGTTGATTCTTCCAATCCAAGAACATGGTACATCTCTGCATCTATTTGTATCATCTTTAATTTCTTTCATCAGTGTCTTATAATTTTCTGCATACAGGTCTTTTGTCTCCTTAGGTAGGTTTATTCCTAGATATTTTATTCTTTTTGTTGCAATGGTAAATGGGAGTGTTTCCTTGATTTCACTTTCAGATTTTTCATCATTAGCGTATAGGAATGCCAGAGATTTCTGTGCATTAATTTTGTATCCTGCAACTTTACCAAATTCATTGATTAGCTCTAGTAGTTTTCTGGTAGCATCTTTAGGATTCTCTATGTATAGTATCATGTCATCTGCAAACAGTGACAGCTTTTCTTCTTCTTTTCCGATTTGGATTCCTTTTATTTCCTTTTCTTCTCTGATTGCTGTGGCTAAAACTTCCAAAACTATGTTGAATAAGAGTGGTAAGAGTGGGCAACCTTGTCTTGTTCCTGATCTTAGTGGAAATGGTTTCAGTTTTTCACCATTGAGGACGATGCTGGCTGTGGGTTTGTCATATATGGCCTTTATTATGTTGAGGAAAGTTCCCTCTATGCCTACTTTCTGCAGGGTTTTTATCATAAATGGGTGTTGAATTTTGTCGAAAGCTTTCTCTGCATCTATTGAGATGATCATATGGTTTTTCTCCTTCAATTTGTTAATATGGTGTATCACGTTGATTGATTTGCGTATATTGAAGAATCCTTGCATTCCTGGAATAAACCCCACTTGATCATGGTGTATGATCCTTTTAATGTGCTGTTGGATTCTGTTTGCTAGTATTTTGTTGAGGATTTTTGCATCTATGTTCATCAGTGATATTGGCCTGTAGTTTTCTTTCTTTGTGACATCCTTGTCTGGTTTTGGTATCAAGGTGATGGTGGCCTCGTAGAATGAGTTTGGGAGTGTTCCTCCCTCTGCTATATTTTGGAAGAGTTTGACAAGGATTGGTGTTAGCTCTTCTCTAAATGCTTGATAGAATTCACCTGTGAAGCCATCTGGTCCTGGGCTTTTGTTTGTTGGAAGATTTTTTATCACAGTTTCAATTTCAGTGCTTGTGATTGGTCTGTTCATATTTTCTATTTCTTCCTGATTCAGTCTTGGCAGGTTGTGCATTTCTAAGAATTTGTCCATTTCTTCCAGGTTGTCCATTTTATTGGCATAGAGTTGCTTGTAATAATCTCTCATGATCTTTTGTATTTCTGCAGTGTCAGTTGTTACTTCTCCTTTTTCATTTCTAATTCTATTGATTTGAGTCTTCTCCCTTTTTTTCTTGATGAGTCTGGCTAATGGTTTATCAATTTTGTGTATCTTCTCAAAGACCCAGCTTTTAGTTTTATTGATCTTTGCTATCGTTTCCTTCATTTCTTTTTCATTTATTTCTGATCTGATTTTTATGATTTCTTTCCTTCTGCTAACTTTGGGATGTTTTTGTTCTTCTTTCTCTAATTGCTTTAGGTGCAAGGTTAGGTTGTTTATTCGAGATGTTTCCTGTTTCTTAAGGTGGGATTGTATTGCTATAAACTTCCCTCTTAGAACTGCTTTTGCTGCATCCCATAGGTTTTGGGTCGTCGTGTCTCCATTGTCATTTGTTTCTAGGTATTTTTTAATTTCCTCTTTGATTTCTTCAGTGATCACTTCGTTATTAAGTAGTATATTGTTTAGCCTCCATGTGTTTGTATTTTTTACAGCTCTTTTCCTGTAATTGATATCTAGTCTCATAGCATTGTGGTCGGAAAAGATACTTGATACAATTTCAATTTTCTTAAATTTACCAAGGCTTGATTTGTGACCCAAGATATGATCTATCCTGGAGAATGTTCCATGAGCACTTGAGAAAAATGTGTATTCTGTTGTTTTTGGATGGAATGTCCTATAAATATCAATTAAGTCCATCTTGTTTAATGTATCATTTAAAGCTTGTGTTTCCTTATTTATTTTCATTTTGGATGATCTGTCCATTGGTGAAAGTGGGGTGTTAAAGTCCCCTACTATGATTGTGTTACTGTCGATTTCTCCTTTTATGGCTGTTAGTATTTGCCTTATGTATTGAGGTGCTCCTATGTTGGGTGCATAAATATTTACAATTGTTATATCTTTTTCTTGGATGGATCCCTTGATCATTATGTAGTGTCCTTCTTTGTCTCTTCTAGTAGTCTTTATTTTAAAGTCTATTTTTTCTGATATGAGAATTGCTACTCCAGCTTTCTTTTGGTTTCCATTTGCATGGAATATCTTTTTCCATCCCCTTACTTTCAGTCTGTATGTGTCTCTAGGTCTGAAGTGGGTCTCTTGTAGACAGCATATATATGGGTCTTGTTTTTGTATCCATTCAGCCAATCTGTGTCTTTTGGTGGGAGCATTTAGTCCATTTACATTTAAGGTAATTATCGATATGTATGTTCCTATTCCCATTTTCTTAATTGTTTTGGGTTCATTATTGTAGGTCTTTTCCTTCTGTTGTGTTTCTTGCCTAGAGAAGTTCCTTTAGCATTTGTTGTAAAGCTGGTTTGGTGGTGCTGAACTCTCTCAGCTTTTGCTTGTCTGTAAACATTTTAATTTCTCCATCAAATCTGAATGAGATCCTTGCTGGGTAGAGTAATCTTGGTTGCAGGTTTTTCTCCTTCATCACTTTAATTATGTCCTGCCACTCCCTTCTGGCTTGTAGAGTTTCTGCTGAGAGATCAGCTGTTATCCTGATGGGGATTCCCTTGTGTGTTATTTGTTGTTTTTGCCTTGCTGCTTTTAATATGATTTCTTTGTGTTTAATTTTTGACAGTTTGATTAATATGTGTCTTGGCGTATTTCTCCTTGGATTTATTCTGTATGGGACTCTCTGTGCCTCCTGGACTTGATTAACTATTTCCTTTCCCATATTAGGGAAGTTTTCAACTATAATCTCTTCAAATATTTTCTCAGTCCCTTTCTTTTTCCCTTCTTCTTCTGGAACCCCTATAATTAGAATGTTGGTGCGTTTAATGTTGTCCCAGAGGTCTCTGAGACTGTCCTCTGTTCTTTTCATTCTTTTTTCTTTATTTTGCTCTGCAGCAGTTATTTCCACTATTTTATCTTCCACCTCACTTATCCGTTCTTCTGCCTCAGTTATTCTGCTATTGAGCCCATCTAGAGTATTTTTTATTTCACTTATTGTGTTTTTAATCGATGCTTGATTCATCTTTAGTTCTTCTAGGTCCTTGTTAACTGTTTCTTGCATTTTGTCTATTCTATTTCCAAGATTTTGGATCTGGGAAATAGAATCTTGGATCATCTTTACCATCATTATTCTGAATTCTTTTTTAGGTAGACTGCCTATTACCTCTTCATTTGTTAGGTCTGGTGGGTTTTTATCTTGCTCCTTCTCCTGCTGTGTGTTTTTCTGTCTTCTCATTTTGCTTATGTTACTGTGTTTGGGGTCTCCTTTTTGCAGGCTGCAGGTTCGTAGTTCCCGTTGTTTTTGGTGTCTGTCCCCAGTGGCTAAGGTTGGTTTAGTGGGTTGTGTAGGCTTCCTGGTGGAGGGGACTCGTGCCTGTGTTCTGGTGGATGAGGCTGGATCTTGTCTTTCTGGTGGGCAGGTCCACGTCTGGTGGTGTGTTTTGGGGTGTCTGCAGACTTTTTATGATTTTAGGCCACCTCTCTGCTAATGGGTGGCGTTGTGTTCCTGTCTTGCTAGTTGTTTGGCATAGGGTGTCCAGCACTGTAGCTTGCTGGTCGTTGAGTGAAGCTGGGTGCTGGTGTTGAGATGGAGATCTCTGGGAGATTTTCGCCGTTTGATATTATGTGGAGCTGGGAGGTCTCTTGTGGACCAGTGTCCTGAAGTTGGCTCTCCCACCTCAGAGGCACAGCACTGACTCCTGGCTCCTCAATTTGGGATGATTTGTTGTCTATTCGTGTATTCCACAGATGCAGGGTACATCAAGTTGATTGTGGAGCTTTAATCCACTGCTTCTGAGGCTGCTGGGAGAGGTTTCCCTTTCTCTTCTTTGTTCTCACAGCTCCTGGGTCTCAGCTTTGGATTTGGCCCCGCCTCTGCATGTAGGTCGCCGGAGGGCGTCTGCTCTTCGCTCAGACAGGACAGGGTTAAAGGAGCAGCCTCTTCGGGGACTCTGGCTCACTCAGGCTGGGCGGGAGGGAGGGGCACGGAGTGCGGGGCGAGCCTGCAGCGGCAGAGACCGGCATGACGTTGCACCAGCCCGAGGCACGCCGTGCGTTCTCCCAGGGAAACCGCCCCTGGATCCCGGGACCCCGGCAGTGGCGGGCTGCACAGGCTCCCGGAAGGGCGGTGTGGACAGTGACCTGCGCTCGCACACAGGCTTCTTGGCGGCGGCAGCAGCAGCCCCAGCGTCCCACGCCCGTCACTGGGCTCCGCGCTTTCAGCCGCGACTCGTGCCCGTCTGTGGAGCTCCTTTAAGCAGCGCCCACTTTATTTTTTATTTTATTTATTTATTTTTTTGGCTGCGTCAAGTCTTAGTTTTGGCACACGGGATTTTTTTTTTTTTGCAGTACGCAGGCCTCTCACTGCTATGGCCTCTCCCGTCGTGGAGCACAGGCTCCGGACACGCAGGCTTAGTGGCCATGGCTCATGGGCCCAGCCGCTCCACGGCATGTGGGATCCGCCGGACCAGGGCATGAACCCGCATTCCCTGCATCGGCAGGTGGACTCTCAACCACTGTGCCACCAGGGAAGCCCCGGCACATGGGATCTTTGTTGAGGCATGCAGGAACTTTCTCATTATGGCACATGGTCTGCTTTGGTTTCTCTCTAGTTGTGGTGCGTGGGCTTCTTTCTAGTTGTGGTGTGTGGGTTTTCTCTCTCTAGTTGTGGCGTGTGGGCTCCAGGGCACGTGGGCTCTGTAGTTTGCAGCACGGGCTTAGTTGCCCTGCGGCATGTGGGATCTTAGTTCCCCAACCAGGGTTCAAACCTGCGTCCCCTGCATTGGAAGGCAGACTCTTTACCACTGGATCACCTGAGGAGTCCCTGCCAGATCCACTTTAAATCCAAATTAAAATTCAGTGCAAACTTGGATGCCTTCAGAGAGGAAGGGAGGAAATCAGTAGTTGCCAGGAGGAGCGAGGGGAGAGGAGAGATGAATAAATAGGTGAATTACAGGATTTTTAGGGCAGTGAAAGTATTCTGTATGATACTTTAAGGGTGGATTATGACATTATGCATTTATCAAAACTCATAGGACTGTACAGCTCAAAAGAGTGAACCTTAATGTATGGAGTTTAGTTATTAATAATGGATCAATATTGGTTTATCTATTTATAGCAAATACAAGACACTAATGCAAGTTATTAGTAATGGAAAACTGCCAAGGGGGTATTCAAGAAGAGGGAGTATATGGAAACTTTTTTCACTAGCTGCTCAATTTTTCTGTAAACCTAAACTCCTTTAAAAAATTATTATGAAAAAATAAATGTAATTCATACAGAAGAAAAAAGAAAAGCCATGTGATCATCTCAGTAGATGCAGAAAAAAGCACTTGACAAAGTTCAACACTTATTTATGATGTAAACTTGCAACAAGCTAGTAGTAGACAGAAATCTCCTTAGAATGGTAAAGGACATCCATTACACATCTTCAGCTGTCATCGTATTTAACTTTCCATCCAAGATGGGGAATAAGGTGAGGATATTGCTCTAGTAGCTAGAGCAATATCAACACTGACTGGAGTTCTTAGCCAGTGCAATTAGGGAAGAAAAAAAAATAAAAGAAATTCACCAATAAGGATGTAAAAAAAAAAAAAAGAAATTCAGATTGGGAAGGAGGAAGCAAAAGCATCTTTATTTGTAGATAATAAGGTCATATATTTGAAAAAAATTAAGAAATCTCTAAATAAACTTCTAGACCTTAACAAGTGTCAACGTAGCAAGAAAAAGGTGAAAATACAAATTGTACTTCTTTACACTAGCTTGAACAATTAGAAAATAAAAAATTTAAACAACCCAATAAATTACAGTAGCTTCAAGAACATTAAATACTTATGGATATACTTAGTGAAAAATGCACAAGACCTTTTTATTAACATCCCACATACATTTGGTCATTGGACTGTAGACAGATGTGCCGAGAGATGGAGAAAATATCAACTGTATTCAGAGAATGACATAGCATAGAGATGGACCACTGGTACATGAAGGGGAGTCCTGGGTGACACATCCAGAAGGAGGTTGAGGAAATTCCCTGGCGGTCCAGTGGTTAGGACTCTGCACTTCACTGCCAAGGGCCCAGGTTCGATCCCTGGTCGGGGAACTAAGATCCAACAAGCTATGTGGTGTGGCCAAAAAAAAGGGCTTCCCTGGTGGCGCAGTGGTTGAGAGTCCGCCTGCCGATGCAGGGGACATGGGTTTGCGCCCTGGTCTGGGAAGATCCCACATGCTGTGGAGCGGCTAGGCCTGTGAGCCATGGCCGCTGAGCCTGCGCATCCGGAGCCTGTGCTCCGCAACGGGAGAGGCCACAACAGTGAGAGGCCCGCGTACTGAAAAAAAAAAAAAGAAAAAAAGAAGGAGGTTGAAACCAAATCCAGCTGTGGAAGACCTTGACGCCAGGGTTGGACCTTGATACATTCAGGTCTCTGTTGCCTGTTTTGAACAAGGCAATGGCATAGTTCAGGCTCCCTTTCAGAACGTTAATCTGAAAGCAGAGCATAAAATAAATTGGGTATGGTCAGTGGGTGGGCTCGGGATGGTATTCAATAAAATGTGCCAGGAAAGAGGTAACGAGGGCCTGCACTGGCGCGGTGCCATGAGACTGGAGAAGAGGAAGGGAAGAATGATCAAAACATCACAGAACTAAAGTATCCAGGACTTGGGTGCTTATAGCATGTGGGAGAAGACAATACGGCAAGAGGAGTCAGAGTTCAGGTTTAGAGTGGGTTGAATTGGAAATGATGACAAGGCATCTGATAGAGATAACTAGGTTGTACAAGGTTTGTAGTCTGCCCTAGAAAGGTCAGGTAAATTCTTGTGGGAAGGAGAGCAGAGATAAAGGAAGAGGTATTGATTATGTTGTCAGGGAAGAAAGGATTAAATGGAATAGAAGACCTGAGAGTAGAGGCTAACACCCTGGGACCCATCCTGCTCTAGGGAATGGAAAGATGGGGAAGAACCAATGAAAACTCAGAAGAGAAAGCAAGTACTCATGTGGTACTGCTGCTCGTGATGGCATTGAGGACACATACTTACACTCACCAAATTGTGTTTCTTTTGTTCTTAAAAGTTATTTTTTCTAGTGTTGTATTAGGACAAGGAAAAAATATTCTTCTGGTTGACATTTAAAAGTGAGAGTAAACATTTTTTTATATTGCATGGGTATGTAGCATATTAGAATAGAAAGGAAAATTTACACAAATTTATCCTTATATAAATTGTTTTGTACTATACATTTCGATTTTTCTCTTTGGTGTTACATTTTGTAAATTTGTACTCCACAGCGGAGAAACATTTATTTTAGCATGGGCTGAGTGCATACCTATTAATCCTTTTACCAGTAGCATATTATGCAGTGTTTATTGGAGTGTGTTCTACTTTCCTTAAAAAAGAAAAATAAGCTTTAGACAGACATGGAGACACCTGCTTTATGCCTCCTCGTTAGTTTAAAACAAAGAGCCTTGGGACTTCCCTCATGGTGCAGTGGTTAAGAATCCACCTGCCAGTGCAGGGGACACTGGTTCGAGCCCGGTCCGGGAAGATCCCACACGCCACGGAGCAACTAAGCCCATGCGCCACAACTACTGAGCCTGCACTCTAGAGCCCATGAGCCACAACTACTGAGTCCATGTGCTGCAACTACTGAAGCCTGCATGCCTAGAGCCTGTGCTCTGCAACAAGAGAAGCCACCGCAGTAAGAAGCCCGTGCACCGCAACGAAGAGTAGGCCCCGCTCACTGCAAGTAGAGAAAGCCTGTGCGCAGCAACGAAGACCCAATGCAGCCATAAATAAATAAATAAATAAAACAGAGCCTTTGTCTCATAATTTTCAGAGTTGAAATAGGTGTGTTTTTCCTTATTGGTCTGACTGTAGTGTTGAGTCTAAGGTTTTTGTCTTAGAGGTATTGCAGATGGAGGTAAGAAGGGGACATTGCTTGTTTGGTTAGCCACCTTCTCACAAACATTGGATTTTGGCAGAGAGGTGGTACAGAGGGAGAAGACACATGTGTAAGGTCTCTATCTAATTATGTGTTACGCATGCTTTATTGATGGAAAACAGGAAAATGTCCCAGTCACAGTAGCTTTGCCTTCAGAAGCCCAGTTCTGGATCTCCCCGATGGCCCTCAGAATATCGGGCATGTTCTAGGACCCTTCACTTTTCCTGCTTTTGTCATTTCTGGCACAAGTGTCTTACTTTCCCCCAGAGCCACACTGAAATACATGCAGAGAAAAACAAATGAATTCTTCCGCCTTTTTCTGTTTTCTTCTTCATCCCTCAGTGTTTACTGAGCACCTTCCATGTGCCAAGTGAGCACTTTGGAGCTGGAAGAAATTTCTGAACTCAGAGTGTTCAGACCCTCTTCTTTAACACCAAGGAGATTGAGGCTTAAGGAATGAATCGGCCAAGACCATTCAGTGAGAGAGCTTTTTGGCCCCAATTCTAGGCCTTCTGATTGCTGCTACTATCTGTACATGGTTGTAAAGTGTCTTTTCTATTTGTTGGGTTTTATGCAGTAAAGAAAATGGGAAAGAGTAAGAAGGAAGAGTTTGGGGAAAATGCAAATATCTGCAACATCACTTTGTTAGGGTCATATTCTTTTTTACTCAGTTTGCTCATTTTTAAAGTCACGATCATCGTTCTAACATCTCCATAAGTTAGGGTAAGAGTCATCTGAACAATTTGGTCTTGTTAATTAATTAAACTCACTTTAAATGTTTTTTATTTTATTTACAAGCATTGTTAGGAACTGCTGAACTTCAGGGTGTTTAATCCCTCTTCTAGTTACATAAATTTGTTGGCAAAATTGTGAGCAGGAGAAAATGACATCATAGCAAAATAAAATTGTTACTTTTTGAAGGCAGTTTCCTTTAAAGAGTCATGCTGCCATACCAAAAACCTGCCTTTACAAAAATTACTCAGAAAAAAGTAGGGGGAAGTCTTACTCTGTACAGCCTATGCCATCTGAAGTGCAGTTTCATTCAGACTTGTTTTACAGTGTGTGACCACCATCATTTTCATCGTTCACTTTGTGCATTTCTGAAAACTAAGTGTTGGCCTCCAAGGAGATGAGTTTTAGACCTGCGCTGTCCAATACAGCAGCCTCTTAGCCAAATGTGGCTTTCGAGCATGTGCTAGGTGGCTGGTCAAAATTGAGATTTTTGTAAGTTTAAAATACACACCAGACGTCAAAGAATTAGTATGAGAAAAAAAAAGATAAATTTTTTAGATATATTAGGGTACATTAAAATATTATTAAAATTGCTTTATCTCTTTACTTTGTAATGTGCCTATAGACACAATTTAAATGACATATGTAGCTTGGATCATATTTCCGTCAGACAGCACTGTTTCAGGCCAAACACATGGCTGAGTACGGAATGTCTTTTCGGCATCCGTCCTGAGGCTTTTGTTTATTTCTTTTACCCTGTTAAATACAGCCGCTCTGCTGTCACCCCTTACATTTCTGCCTTTATATCTGAGTCCGTGAGTGTTGCAGCTGCATGAATTGAATGGCAACATAGCCTTCCTGCTATGCGTTTTCCCTAGGAAGCATTTTTACTTTATTCATTCACAGGTCATTAATTAGACAATTACTAATTGAGAACGTTTGCAGGAAGTATTGTGGGGCTCAAGAGGTGATTCAACTAGTGGTTCCTGCTCTCTGGAATTCACAGTGTGGTGAGGAAGATTAAACATATACAACACTGTAAGTAGTGGAAAATAGATTATGATAAACATCAGCATTCATTGTTCCAATATTTTGTGACTCTGGAGGAAGAAAAGCTTCCTAGCTAAAAGTGGATCTTGAGGAGGCCTTCAAGTATGGGGAAGGTTTCAAAAGGCAGAAATATGGTATAGGAATCAAGATGTATGCGAGGAACAGAAACAAAGTAATTGATGGTAAAGGAAAACTTTCTCTGTTCATAACACATCTGACTCCATATGTATGGGTTTTCCACACCAAACAATTCTCTTTGGATACCAACTGGGTAGCCTACAAGTCACTTCAGTTCTGACAATAACTTCCCAGGGCTGGCACAGACCCCATAGATAAAGGGCTCAGTCCTCCAAGACTGCGCTTCCTCAGACATTCATCGCAAGTAGTGGGTCTCCAGGTTAAACGCTTCTATCTGACTTTGCTACAAATCAGGGCTTACCAAGACCTCCTCCTCAGGTTTGATAATTTGCTAGAATGGCTTACAAATCTCAGGAAAACACTTACTTAGGTTTACTGGTTTATGATAAAGGGTACAGGTGAGCAGTCAGAGGAAGAGGTATGTATGGTGAAGTCTGGAATTGTCCCGAACACAGGAGCTCCTGTCCTTGTGGAGTCACGTCACCCTCCTGGCACATGGATGTGTTCACCAACCCGGAGGCTCTCTGAACCTTGTCACTGAGGGGATTTTTTTTTTTTTAACATCTTTATTAGAGTATAATTGCTTTACAATGTTGTCTAAGCTTCTGCTGTATAACAAAGTGAGTCACCTATATGCATATGTATATCCCCATATCCCCTCCCTCTTGTCTCCCTCCCACCCTCCCTATCCCACCCCTCTAGGTGGTCGCAAAGCACCGAGCTGATCTCCCTGTGCTATGCGGCTGCTTCCCACTAGCTATTTCACATTTGGTAGTGTATATCTGTCAATGTTACTCTCTCACTTCGTCCCAGCTTACCCGTCCCCCGCCCTGTGTCCTCAAGTCCATTCTCTATGTCTGCGTCTTTGTTCCTGTCCTGCCCCTATGTTCATCAGAACCATTTTTTTTAGATTCCATATATATGTGTTAGCATACGGTATTTGTCTTTCTCTTTCTGACTTACTTCAACCTGTATGACAGACTCTAGGTCCATCCACCTCCCTACAAATAACTCAGTTTCATTTCTTTTTATGGCTGAGTAATATTCCATTGTATATATGTGCCACGTCTTCTTTATCCATTCATCTGTGGATGGACACTTAGGTTGCTTCCATGTCCTGGCTATTGTAAATTCACTGAGGGAATTTTAGGGAGGCACAATCGATTATTAACGATTATTAATCGCTTATTATCGATTATTATTATCAGTCTCCAAGCCCTCTCCCATTCCTAGAGATGGTGGGAGTCGGGCTGAAAGTTCTTGGTTTATAGTCAAGGCTTGTCTTTCTGGCAGCTGGCCCCTGTCCTGAAGTTATCTACAGTTCCGCAACAAGTCGCCTTATTTAGAACAAAAGAGGCTTCTATCACCTGGGAGCTTCCAAGGTGATAGAGCTCCTAAATGGAGCTCAGTGTCAGGAATAAAAGACTTCCTGTCACTCACAAAAGTCCAAGAGCTTTAGGTGCTCTGTGTCAGGAACCAAACATTTCTCATAACATCACAGATGTCTTGGGAAGTGCAAATTTTGGTAGAGTACAGGTCATCCCCAGCAGTGAACCCTGTCACCCTTTCCAGTTTAATCTGACTGCACAATAAATGTTTGCAACCTCTGGACCACCTCAGGTGCTTCTGTGACCTGGGGCCTTGGAGTCAGCACAGCCTCCTCTATGTGCTGGACCACCAGGCCTGGTCCAGCAGAGGGTGGTAGGCAGATGAGGTGAGGCCTTGGTCTGGAAGTTCTGAACCAGACCCAGAGATTGCTCGTAGTAGGTGATAGCACGGTGACTCAAATTCGATCTGGGTTTAATTTTTTTCCTTAATGAGCAACATTAATCATTTATTGGAGACAATCTAGGATCATACAGTATATGCTTAGACATTTGCATCTGATCGTTTGGTCTGTTTTTGGCAAAGAAGAAATAGTCTGTGTGTGAAAACATCCAAATTACCTTTGGCATATGCTGTTGGAAGTTATTTGGGTGGCTAGTTTTTCTGAGGAGAAGTAACCAGGGCATGAAAGAACCATGAAAGTAATGCCCCACAGATTGTGCATTTGTGACACCACCACCCTTGCCCCTCAGCAACCAGTGAAGTAGATTTTAAAGCTGAATAATGAAGGATTAAACTTGGAAGGAATGGAGTATTTGAAAGAGTTGGAATTGAGTTAGCGCTAAATGGAAGCTCTATGCTCTGTCAAAATATTGGTATGGGATTTGGGAGAACTAGTTCCTATTTTCAAGTTTTTGAAACTCTGGATGGTTTTCAGAGCACTTTTTCGGGGGTGCCTTTTTCCATGGGACTGTTTATATTCATAACTTTCAATCCATTCGATGGATGGTCAAGCCTCATTATTTCTTCCTTTAACAGCTCTCATATTTATATATTTCTTCCTGCAGTAGTTGGGGGTCTTTCAGCTAAAAGTGACAGGAACTCAAACTAAATGAGCCATAAGATAAATGTGTTAGAAGGACTCGGAAGTATCAAAGAGCTCAAGGACAGGAAGTGGCTGGCGTTCAAATACAAGACACATCTCCTTCTCTGTCCCCATGTGTGTCCCCTTCGTTTCTTTCTCTCTCACTGCAGACCAGCTCTGTCTGCTTTTCTGGTCCACATGGTTAGAAACATGGCCCCGACATGTCCTAGATTTTACAGCATTAAGATTTTACAGTAATTAAAGAAAGACTGGTTCGACTTTCTTAGTCCCAAATCCAGAAATCCCATCAGGCACCCACTTGAGGCCAGTTAACTGTGGTCAGGGGATTGTGGGACTGTGAGTGGTCCAGCCTGAGCCCCTACATGTGTCTTCTCTGCCTTCCCCTCCCCCACCCCCAAGAAATCATATATATAACGTGTGAATTTATATGCCATATAAAAATATAGCAACGACCCATGGGAACCAAATGGCTGGAGTTAGTATAATTCTCCAAAGAAAAGAGTGCCTATATTCACTACAGCTCCTCTCTGCCCCCACTGAGCCTGGGTATTAGAAGCTTTCACCTTCGTCATAATGATTTGCTTACTGGACTCTTTTCCTCCTGTTTTACACCAGTTCAGTCCATCTTCCATGTCGCTGCCACTGTGAACATTCCAAAGTGAGAATGTGATCCTGTCATTTGCCAACAAGCTAAAGTCCAGCCTTCTTAATAATAAAGCACATAAAGTCGTACATGCACTGACCTCAGCTTGTGCCCCCGTTTTTCTCTCTTTCTTCCCCTCCCAACTGCTCTTTGCACACTTCTCCCATCACGCCCAGCTCCTTACCTCTGTTGCTTGGCTAGCTCCGCTTTTACCTGGACTGCTTTTCCTACTTGTCTTCTCAGTAATTGTCTTTCAGAATTCAGCTCAGGCTTTGCCTCCTCTGGAAACCTTTCCTGATCCTCGCCCCCCCACCCCCACCCCCAGCCCCGCAGTGTACTTATTCCATCTTTGTATTCCTGCCAAACCTTGTACAGTCAGCTGTCTGTGTCCACGGGTCCCACAGCCACAGATTCAGCCAACTGCAGATTGAAATTTTCAGGGCAAAAAAAAAAATTCCAAGGAGTTCCAAAAAGCAAAACTTGAATTTGTCACACTCCAGCAACTGTTTATGTAGCATTTATATTGCATTAGGTTTTGTAAGTAATCCAGAGATGATTTACAGTATATGGGAAGATGTGTATGGCTTGTATGCAAACACTACAACATTTTACGTAGGGGACTTTAGCATCCTTGGATTTTGGTATCCATGGCCGTCCTAGAACCACTCGCCCAGGGATATGGAGGGAGAACTATTCTACGTATTGTACTCTTTCCTTTTCCTGGTTACTTTCCTCTAATAGAATCTGAGAGCCTGATAACTAGTTGGCTCTTATTTCTGTCCCAATTAACTCATAATACATACTCAGTAAATGCCTATTAAATGCATGCAAAGATAAATTAATTCTTTGAAGAAACACTGCTTCATGAGTCCTTAGAAATTTGAGCTGCCACGTAGAACAGTACTTTCCATGACATAGTTGTTTCCCACAGCTGTGAGGTCCCTGGGATCAGGACCCATGCCTCATTGCTGGTAGATGTGCAACAGATGCTGTCAGCTTGCTTTGAGTCTTTAAGATGCTTGACATCTTTACAGTTGGGCAATATTGACCTTATTTGGTGTGCATATATAGGCAGCTGTAAAGGAAATGATTGATCACCTTGCAAAAGGATAGCAGTTACTTGACAGCTTTTTAAATGTGAAGTTGGTGTCCATCAACAGAACTCACCAGTAATAAGAATGATCATTCTGGCTGGTGTCCCTTCTTTGATGCCCAGGAGCAGATATGCTCAAATACAGACTGGAGTTAGCACTGGCAGAGATGCTTTTGCAAATAGCTTTGATGAAGACAGTTCTGATCACAGAGGCTCTCCTTTCTATTTCAGTCCTGCTTCTCCAAGTTGAATGAAGCTTAACTCTTCTTTTTTTGTGACACTTCACATCTCTGGTATTAGGAGAAAGAGATGAAAAGGTAAAAATGTTGAAACTTGGCATTAAAAGGAAAATTTTGACGTGACATGAAATGTAGGACTTCAGTTCTTTTTGGTCTGGTTCAGTTCTCATAATACAGTGTGGGGACACATGATCACATTTGGCATATGTCTTTCATGTTAATTGTACTCTTTCAAATGGACAAAATTGAAAAGTAACCACCAACATGACATTGGCTCGCTGATATTTATAAAACCAGAGAAATAGGGTTTGTGGAGAGATCTCAGGCGCAGTTTCCAAAATCAGTAGTGGCCAGAACAGGCAGTTAGTTGCAGCTGAGTCTGCAGATGTGAACAGTGGATTAATTGTATCCAGAGAGGAGGATGACAGGATAGCATGAGTGCAGAGAGACACGCCTTCATGCAAAGCAAAGCCAGCCCACAGAGAGTGGACTTTTCTCCCCCACGGGAAGCCCTTTTGATTCTGGATTTGGGGGCTAGGAAGTACACAGTGTGTTTTGTATTGATCCTTTTGACACAGAACTCAATGGACTATAGCAACTCTCTTGTCAAGGCCATATGAACCTTTTCGCCTTTTCATTTTTCTTTCTTCATTTGATTCAGCAAATACTGAGCATGTATCTACTGTGTCTATGCCTGTAATGATTAAAGAAATGAATTAGCACAGGCCCTGACTCAGGAAACCTCCCAGCTTGAGCAGACTGTAACACACTTAGGATGGTGCCTGGTACATAATAAACACTCTATAAATGGCAGCTGTACTGTTAACTGGGGAGAGGACCCCCTCAGTAGATACCATCAAAACTGATAACAGTAGCTGCCGCATACTGAGTTTTACTGTGCACCAAGCGTCGTATCAGTAGACACTTTGCTAAAATGCCCACAGTTCTAATTTAATATAAAATGCGTGATTACTTATGTAGAGTGTGTATTTGAGAGGAGAAGCTATCGACTGAGGCAGCACAGAGGAGGGAAGTCAAGGAAGCATTGGAGGAGGTGACATTGAGGCAGGTCTTGAAGAATGGCCAGTGAGGTGAAGAGAAGCAGGGGACTGCAGGAAGGGGAAACTTTCTTAGACTTCTACATTTTCTTTTCTTTTTTCCCCCGGACTTCCCACCAGAGGATTTCTTGGTCATTGGTGGAAGCTCTCAGAGCTGAAGAGGTGGTTGACTCGTGACATAATATGTAGGTGAATAGGGGAGTTTGCTCCTGTCTTTTGGGAAAGGGGTGGGAATCCAGTAAACACACAAGTAATGTCTGTATGGTGACACCTGTCTTGTCACTTCCACAGTTGAGTGGAAACAGGCTTTGACCAAGGACTTTTGTGTTATCTACTACCCTGTAGCAGTGTGGGAGGATTCACACTCACCCGTGTGGGCTATTTTAAGCAGCCATCGTGTGGGATAACACAGATTTACAAGGTTGTTTCAGTGAATGGTCATTCACCACGACGTTGCTTTAAAAAGTAAATTCTCAGAGTATTTTTAGTTTGGTGGAATTATGGGCAATAAAACCATTAGGAAAACCAAGGTCTTGACCTCTCAGAATTAATTATATAGAACAAAGGGAGTCTCTCTATCTCTTTCTCATACACATAGACACACAATCTGGTCAGATAGGTATGAAATTCAGAGTAAGAAGTAGTGTCCTTAAGAAAGGTTTCATAAGGGAGTGACATGTGAGATGATGCTGAAATAGTTTAATATGAAATTTGAAAGGGAGTAGTCTTTGACTCACTTTGCAAAAACTCCGGTGTGTATGTTTGTAGATATTTCTTTGCCTAAAATTAAATTATCTTGAGAAAAGTATTGGGTTAATGACTTTCTGCCTGGAGAGGAGTTGAAGGGTATGAAAATGATTTTGGAAAAAAAACGTGCTTTTTAATTTTCAAGAATAATTCTTTTATGTTTTCTCTTTGTGACTAGACCAAAAGTGACTAGAGGACAAAAATGCATGCCTAATGCATATTTGAGTTCCCTGTAGTACCTAAAACTGAGAAGGGTGGCAACGGTATTGGTTGAATGCTTTCTGGATGAAATGTTTTATAACTGGAGAACATGTTAGTGAAAGTGTGCAAGTAGAAAGGACGAATGAAACAGAGGTAATGCAATTGAAAGTACCTTTACATTTTTTTTTTTATGGATCAGGAAAATGATTACAGATCACATTTCTTAGAACACCAATGCCCTCTTATTCTTCAAGGAATATAGAAGATGCTTTCTTTCTTTCTTTTTTAAAAATGGCAAGTTGAATTTTGCTGAAATGCCAATGAGATGGGTCTTTTCGATAAGAGTGGACTTTCACTGTGCTGCATCCTGCTCCTAAGTCCTGAGGCTCATTTGCCTCAGAGTGTATATCACTCAGCACATTTGCCTTATTAAAAACAGCTTGTGATAATTTTACAGGATGTTCAGCAGTTCACAGAGATGCAAAGCTAACATTTTTAAGAGTGTGTGGAAGGTGGAACAGATATGTACAGCAAGCTGCAAGGAATTAAATGCTGGTCTGAATTTTACAAGTTGGAAACTGAGAGAAAGGAATGGGATTCTGAGAAGGTGGAGTCACATTTTATTGAAAACAGTGAAGACAATGACTTTCAGATTTTAAAAACAACTGGGGAGCATCTGTACCTTTGGCTCTTTTTCTAGTTGAAGGATCTTAGAAGTTGTGGGTCTCTTTACAAAAAAAGTTCTCACGATGTTGATTGGCATTGATGAAATATGAAAAATACTTGGTTTCCAAATTTGATTTATTTTTTTGCTCAGTTGTATGCATTAAGAAGTCCCCCGCCCCCACCCTTGCCATTTGCAGGTCTGCGGGACCAAGCGTCACGGTGGCACACTCATGGCAAGAATCGGAGGAGCAGGAGACAGCGAGGATAGGCTCAGGACCCAAGTCCCTCAGATTCCCCTCAGTTGTTGGAAGTAGCATCCAGAATGAGTTTCAAAAGCCACTCCATTCTTCTGCTGTGGTGAGCCACCTCCACCCTCCATCATTACAGATTTCTCTAGACACCTCAGTGTCTAGAGAAACAACCAGCAAGCTACAGTGCTGGACACCCTGTGCCAAACAACTAGCAAGACAGGAACACAACCCCACCCATTAGCACAGAAGCTGCCTAAAATCATAAGGTCACAGACACCCCAAAACCCACCATCAGATGCGGTCCTGCCCACCAGAAAGACAAGATCCAGCCTCATCCACCAGAACACAGGCACCAGTCCCCTCCACCAGGAAGCCTACACAACCCACTGAACCAACCATAGCCACTGGGGGCAGACACCAAAAACAGCGGGAACTACGAACCTGCAGCCTGTGAAAAGGAGACCCCAAACACAGTAAGTTAAGCAAAATGAGAAGACAGAGAAACACACAGCAAATGAAGGAGCAAGGTAAAAACCCACCAGACCTAACAAATGAAGAGGAAATAGGCAATCTACCTGAAAAAAGAATTCAGAGTAATGATAGTAAAGATGACCCAACATCTTGGAAATAGAATGGAGAAAATACAAGAAACATTTAACAAGGACCTAGAAGAACTAAAGAGCAAACAAACAATGATGAACAACACAATAAAGTTTAAAATTATCTAGAAGGAATCAGTAGCAGAATAACTGACACAGAAGAACAGATAAGTGACGTGGAAGATAAAATAGTGGAAATAACTACTGCAGAGCAGAATAAAGAACAAAGAATGAAAAGAACTGAGGACACTCTCAGAGACCTCTGGGACAACGTTAAATGCACCAATATTTGAATTATAGGGGTCCCAGAAGAAGAAGAGAAAAAGAAAGGGACTGAGAAAATATTTGAAGAGATTATAGTTGAAAACTTCCCTAATATGGGAAAGGAAATAGTTAATCAATTCCAGGAAGCACAGAGATTCCCATACAGGATAAATCCAAGGAGAAACACACCAAGACACATATTAATCAAATTATCAAACATTTAATACAAAGAAAAAATGTTAAAAGCAGCAAGGGAAAAACAAGAAATAACATACAGGGAAATCCCCATAAGGTTAACAGCTGATCTTTCAGCAGAAACTCTGCAAGCCAGAAGGGAGTGGCAGGACATATTTAAAGTGATGAAAAGGAAAAACCTACAGGCAAGATTACCCAGCAAGGATCTCATTCAGATTTGACGGAGAACTTAAAACCTTTACAGACAAGCAAAAGCTAAGAGAATTCAGCACCACCAAACCAGCTTTACAACAAATGCGATAGGAACTTCTCTAGGCAGAAAACACGAGAAGAAAAAGACATACAACAACAAACCCAAAACAATTAAGAAAATGGTAATAGGAACATACATATTGACAATTACCTTAAATGTAAATGGATTAAATGCTCCCACCGAAAGACATAGACTGGCTGAATGGATACAAAAACAAGACCCATATATATGCTGTCTACAAGAGACCCACTTCAGACCTAGAGACACATACAGACTGAAGGTAAGGGGATGGAAAAAGATATTCCATGCAAATGGAAATCAAAAGAAAGCTGGAGTAGCAATTCTCATATCAGAAAAAATAGACTCTAAAATAAAGACTATTACAAGAGACAAAGAAGGACTCTACATGATGTTCAAGGGATCCATCCAAGAAGAAGATAATAACAATTGTAAACATTTATGCACCCAACATAGGAGCACGTCAATACATAAGGCAAATGCTAACAGCCATAAAAGGGGAAATCGACAGTAACACAATCATAATAGGGGACTTTATCACCCCACTTTCACCAGTGGACAGATCATCCACAATAAAAACCAATAAGGAAACACAAGCTTAAAATGATACATTAAACAGGATGGACTTAATTGATATTTATAGGACATTCCATCCAAAAACAACAGAATACACTTTCTTCTCAAGTGCTCATGGAACATTCTCCAGGATAGATCGTATCTTGGGTCACAAGTCAAGCCTTTGTAAGTTTAAGAAAACTGAAATCATATCAAGTATCTTTTCCAATCACAACGCTATGAGACTAGATATCAATTACAGGAAAAAAACTGTAAAAAATAGAAACACATGGAGGCTAAACAGTACACTACTAAGTAACCAAGATATCACTGAAGAAATCAAAGAGGAAATCAAAAAATATCTAGAAACAAATGACAAGGAAAACACGATGACCCAAAACCTATGGGATGGAGCCAAAGCAGTACTAAGAGGGAAGTCTATAGCAATACAATCCTACCTCAAGAAACAAGAAAAAGCTCAAATAAACAACCTAACCGTACACCTAAAGCAATTAGAGAAAGAAGAACAAAAAACCCCCAAAGTTAGCAGAAGGAAAGAAATCATAAAAATCAGATCAGAAATAAATGAAAAAGAAATGAAGGAAACGATCGCAAAGATCAATAAAACTAAAAGCTGGGTCTTTGAGAAGATACACAAAATTGATAAACCATTAGCCAGACTCATCAAGAAAAAAAGGGAGAAGACTCAAATCAATAGAATTAGAAATGAAAGAGGAGAAGTAACAAGTGACACTGCAGAAATACAAAAGATCATGAGAGATTACTACAAGCAGCTATATGCCAATAAAATGGACAACATGGAAGAAATGGACAAATTCTTAGAAAAGCTCAACTTTCTGAGACTGAAACAGGAAGAAATAGAAAATATAAACAGACCAATCACAAGCACTGAAATTGAGACTGTGATTAAAAATCTTCCAACAAACAAAAGCCCAGGACCAGATGGCTTCACAGGCGAATTCTATCAAACATTTAGAGAAGAGCTAACACCTATTCTTCTCAAACTCTTCCAAAGTATAGCAGAGGGAGGAATACTCCCCAGCTCATTCTACGAGACCAGCATCCCCCTGATACCAACAACAGACAAAGATGTCACAAAGAAAGAAAACTACAGGCCAGTATCACTGATGAACATAGATGTAAAAATCCTCAACAAAGTACTAGCAAACAGAATCCAACAGCACATTAAAAGGATCATGCACCATGATCAAGTGGGGTTTATCCCAGGAATGCAAGGATTCTTCAATATATGCAAATCAATCAATGTGATACACCATATTACCAGATTGAAGGATAAAAACCACATGATTATCTCAATGGATGCAGAAAAAGCTTTCAACAAAATTCAACACCCATTTATGATAAAAACCCTCCAGAAAGTAGGCATAGAGGGAACCTACCTCAACATAATAAAGGCCATATATGACAGACCCACAGCCAACATCGTTCTCAATGGTGAAAAACTGAAATCATTTCCACTAAGATCAGGAACAAGACAAGGTTGCCCACTCTTACCACTCTTATTCAACATAGTTTTGGAAGTTTTAGCCACAGCAATCAGAGAAGAAAAGGAAATAAAAGGAATCCAAATCGGAAAAGAAGAAGTAAAGCTGTCACTGTTTGCAGATGACATAATGTTATACGTAGAGAATCCTAAAGACTCTACCAGAAAACTACTAGAGCTAATCAATGAATTTGGTAAAGTAGCAGGATAGAAAATTAATGCACAGAAATCTCTTGCATTCCTATACACTAATGATGTAAAATCTGAAAGAGAAATTAAGGAAACACTGCTATTTACCACTTCAACAAAAAGAATATAATGCCTAGGAATAAACCTACCTAAGGAGACAAAAGACTTGTATGCAGAAAACTATAAGACACTAATGAAAGCAATTAAAGATGATACAAACAGATGGAGAGATATACCATGTTCTTGGATTGGAAGAATCAACATTATGAAAATGACTATACTACCCAATGCAATATACAGATTCAATGCAATCTCTATCAAACTACGAATGGCATTTTTCACAGAACTACAACAAAAAATTTCACAATTTGTTTGGAGTCACAAAACACCCGAATAGCCAAAGCAATCTTGAGAAAGAAAAACAGAGCTGGAGGAGTCAGGCTCCCTGGCTTCAGACTATACTACAAAGCTACAGTAATCAATACAGTATGGTACTGGGACAAAAACAGAAATATAGATCTGTGGAACAGTAATGAAAGCACAGAGATAAACCCACGGACATATGGTCACCTTATGTTTGATAAAGGAGGCAAGAGTATACAATGGAGAAAAGACAGCCTCTTCAATAAGTGGTGCTGGGTAAACTGGACAGCTACACATAAAAGAATGAAATTAGAACACTCCCTAACACCATACACAAAAATAAACTCAAAATGGATTAAAGACCTAAATGTAAGGCCAGACACTATCAAACTCTTAGAGGAAAATATAGGCAGAACACTGTATGACATAAATCACAGCAAGATCCTTTTTGACCCACCTCTTAGAGAAATGGAAATAAAAACAAAAATCAACAAATGGGACCTAATGAAACTTGAAATCTTTTGCACAGCAAAGGAAACCATAAACAAGACGAAAAGACAACCCTCAGAATGGGAGAAAATATTTGCAAATGAAGCAACTGACAAAGGATTAATGTCCAAAATTTACAAGCAGCTCATGCAGGTCAATATCAAAAAAACCAACAACTCAATCCAAAAATGGGCAACAGACCTAAATAGACATTTCTCCAAAGAAGATATACAGATTGCCAACAAACAGACATGAAAGAATGCTCAACATCACTAATCGTTAGAGTAATGCAAATCAAAACTACAGTGAGGTATCACCTCACAGCAGTCAGAATGTCCATCATCAAAGAATCTGCAAACAATAAATATTGGAGAGGGTGTGGAGAAAAGGGAACCCTCTTGTACTGTTGGTGGGAATGTAAATTGATACGGCCACTATGGAGAACAGTATGGAGGTCCCTTAGTAAAAATAGAACTACCATACGACCCAGCAATCCCACTACTGGGCATATACCCTGAGAAAATCATAATTCCAAAAGAGTCATGTACCACAATGTTCATTGCAGCTCTATTTTACAATAGCCAGGACATGGAAGCAACCTAGGTGTCCATCCACAGATAAATGGATAAAGAAGATGTGGCACACATATACAATGGAATATTACTGAGCCATGAAAAGAAATGAAATTGAGTTATTTGTAGTGAGGTGGATGGACCTAGAGTCTGTCATACAGAGTGAAGTAAGTCAGAAAGAGAAAAACAAATACCGTATCCTAACATATAATTGGAATCTAAAAAAAAAAGAAAAAAAAAAAGGTTCTGATGAACCTAGGGGCAGGACAGGAATAAAGACGCAGACGTAGAGAATGGATTTGAGGACACGGGGAGGGGCAAGTGTAAGGTGGGACGAAGTGAGAGAGTGGCATGGACTTATATACACCACCAAATGTAAAACAGATAGCTAGTGGGAAGCAGCTGCATAGCACAGGGAGATCAGCTCAGTGCTTTGTGACCCCCAGAGGGGTGGGATAGGGAGGGGGGGAGAGAGATGCAAGAGTATATGTATAACTGATTCACTTTGTTATACAGCAGAAACTAACACACCATTGTAAAGCAGTGATACTCCAAGAAAGATGTGTAAAAAAAAAAAAAAAAGTCCCCTGTCTGCCACGGTCTAATTAAGATACTAGTGACTTCATAATGAATAGGTGAAATAAACATTTAGGAATTCTAATGAAATTAGTTAGAAGTCTTGAGTAAATATATTTCTCTAGTATAATGTGCTGGCTTTGAAAAAATTATTTTATTTGAAGTGGTTAGTTTCTAAAGAATAACTCAAGAAAATGGTTTTGTTATCTCTTTTGAAATGTCAATGATTTTGTATTAGAAAATAAGAAAATCATGTCCTCTTTTGTTACAAACCTTTGTGATTAAATTATAATTAAATTTTTAGCCGTGAAAAGAAAGATAATAGTTTGTGAATACTAGTTTGTTTATAGTACTAAGAAGATTGCAAGGGAAATGATTGGCTACCTAAGACAAAGAAATTATTTTAAACATCTTATCACTGTTTTCATAACAGTCATACCAGATTATTCTGGCAACAAATAATTGTTCTAATTCTGTGCAAACTACCAATTATACTTGATGTGGCCACTCTTGTTTATCCACGTGAACCCTGGAATGATGGTGCTGAAGAGGACTCATCTAGTGACCAAATTTGTATTTGACCCTTGAAGGAACCAAGTTCCCTGAAAATGTGCGTCTGAAAGGAATGCAACACTAAAAATCTATCTTGCAGTTTGAACTTCTACATTTCCATAACAGTTTCTCATGTTCCTTCCGTGTTCTTATCTGCATTCCAACTTCTTCTCCTGGTATTATGTTTATTTATTGAAAAAATATTACATACAGTGGCTGCTCTATATGAAGTACTGACCCAGGCACTAGCATGAGACAAAGCCCCTGCCCCCAACAGGTTCACCTTTGAGTGGAGGTGAGACCCACACCAGTTGAACTAAGCCATAAAACAGGAGCACATGTGAACTAGTGCCACGGGAGCTATAGAGTGCTGTGGAATTTCATAGGAGGAGGGTGGATCTCTGGTAACCTGCCTTAAATAAAAAAATGATAACAAGAATCTTTTCAGTTGCTTTGAGTTTTTAGGGAAATCCTTCAGATTTCTGGGCTTCAACTTTCTTACTATAAATGTTGAGTAAAAGCATAACCTGTACTCCATGACTGGTTTGAGGGAGATGACCATTCTAAAATGCTTGTGATCAAAGGTTTTGAAATTCGAGACATAGTTCAGGGAGAGGCCAGTTTTTGGCAAGAAAAGAACAATTAAGTCTGCCAGTACTATCAGGGCCCTTTCTCCTCTGCAGAGTTTTAATGTTTGTCTGAATTCGGGAGGGTGAATGCCTAAAATGAAAAATTGTTATCTTCCTTTTTATGAGCAAAAACAACTTTAGACTATTAATCGTCTGTTAGAAATGAAAGTTGGCACAGAATTTGGAATGATTATTACTAAGGGTAGACCCCCCAGTTTTGGGGTGGATTTCATTTTATTTCAAGTAACATCACTGTGAATGTAAATCTCTAGCTTTCTAACCTTGTATGCAAAATAGCAAGCTGTTAAATACAAGTTTTAGGTAGGTATGAAAAATGAACATACAGGAAATAAATTATTATTTCACTGTATGTAGCAACTACTAAGAGGAATTCATTGAGACTTTAGAGGGAAACAATGAACATACCTAGAAATTGGAAAGTAGCCTCTGTTGGCCATTTAAAGTAAGGAGAGTTGATTTAGGTCAAAAGGAAAGGAAAATGTCCTGGGATTGAAAGTTAAGTGTTATAAGATGCCATTAAAGGGAGGTTGTAGAATCTCCTTTTCTGGAAATGTTTAAAAACAAGACAGATCTTCGTCTCTCAGAAGTGTTGAAGTTCAGTCCTGCCTTGAGGCAGGAAGATTAACTGGATTACGCCTGTGTGGTCCCTCAAGTCTTTGGAAGAGCCCTTGAATGCAGTAAATATTTCACACTCTGTTGGCTGAAACTGTTGTTTCATAGCTGTTCGTTTTAACCTTGGTTGTCATAAGACCAGAGTGAATGTTTGTATAAATAACAAAACTGAATTTGGATTTGAGGTTGATGATGTAAGTTGTGTGTGTACCTGAATCAGTTTTAAAAGCATTAAAGTACATGTAGTGCTGAAACTATTCAGAGCATAACTTAGTCTTTTGATGATGTGGAAAGTACCTTCTTTCTTGCAAGTTCTCAATGACAGTAATCATTTAATAAATAATTACAAAGCAACTACTATGGACAGTGCAGGATACCAATATGAATTAGGTATGGTTCCTGCTTTTAAGGATCTTTGTCTACCAGGGGAGATAAAACATATGCACACATCATATACAGGATAAGTGAAAAATAAAATAATTGGGATAGGAGTCACACCAAAAAAGGATTAAAGCAGTGTTGTGAGAGTTCAGAGAAGAGAAAGCAAATCCATTTGGGTTTAACCAAGGAATACTTCCTGGAAGAAAAATATATTGAACTGGGCCTTAAGGAGTATGAAGCATTCTGAAGGGTGGAAATAAAGAAAATGACAGAGGTGGAATTGTACTTAACAACTCCAAGGTACAGAAAGTTCAGCTGAAGCTTAAGGAAGTTGGGGGACAGAGGCTGGAAGGGTCTCATATGGCCAGTCTCAAGTGCCAGGTCAAAGTGCTTGGGTTCTGATTGCTCAGTGCTTACGATCCCTTGGCAATGATTAAGCATTAAAGGGTCTCTGTCCCTTTAGGATTGTAATTTACCATTAGAGTTGCAAGGCGGGGGGAGGCTGTAACAAGGAGCCTGTGAAAGTCACTTCTTAGTCAACTGAGCCAGTTTGCTTGAGGAGTATGCTGAGAAACACTAGTTTCAAGGCGTGTTAATAGGTGTTACTCTCCTCACCAAAAGTAGTTGAGAAATAAAAAAGTTACACAACTAAATGGGTTTATTTGCTGGAGGACTTTTCAGAGACTTTAATATTGAGAATTGCATAGAAAATCTTAAGCAGGGTAAAATATCTACCATTTCTGGATGATGTAATCTTTATTTCATGGACTGTCTCATGAAACTGCTGTTCCTTGGTGCGCACTTTGGGGAACGTTGCCCGACGCATTTGCTAATGATGGCTGGAACATGAGTGGTGGTCATACGCGTGGAAAACATTGATAAGATGTGTGTCCTTATGGAGGCAGCATCAGCCATTCCTAGTACATAGTAGGCATTCAGTAACTATGCAGAAAACTAAAGCATGCGAGAGTGAATTACTGATTTATTAACAGTACTTGGCCCAAGACCGGGAGTCCAAGATTTCTGGGAACGTGGGGAGTTTTGACAAAGCTTTGGCTGCGCTAGAAATGGTAGCGTCATGGAAAGTTAGAAGGAACTGGTTTCAATGAAACTTGATCACTTTAGTGTTTCTTGTGAAGCCATGGAAGGTCTGGCTGGAGAGTTTCAGCAGACGCTGGAACCGTGGACTTGGGAGAAAAGCCACTGTTCTTTCTCACTAAATGTATCATTTAAAAAAATTTGGCTAAGGTGTCTCCTTGTTTGAATTATGGATAAGTAGCAATTTCTATATGCAACTTAGTCTAATACAAGAAAATAACCATCAATTTAGTCTGTAAGAAACTTCAGGGTTAATAAAGCATCAAACCTATGGTGTTTTTTCGTTTTTTGGGTTTTTTTTTAATAAGACAGTAGCAGGCACCCTCATCTTCATCAGTGAAATTTTTTTCAGTCTGATTTACTCATGGAAGTTAATTAATTTTTAAGTTTAATGTTTTGTTCTTTCATTCAGGTATTTGCGTTTGATTATTGCTTTTGGTCCATGGATGAATCTAACACTACAAAATATGCTGGTAAGTTGGCTCTCTTTCTGCACTTGATGGTTGGGCCTCTGGCCTCTTCTTCCATTATGTCTGTTTTCTTTAATTGTTCTGGAGTTCTGTTTTTCCCATAAAATTCGCACTCATTCTTTCCAATTCTGGCACGTGGGCTTTGAAGTCAGTAAGATTTGGTTTGAGGATCTGGTTCAGCCATTTACTTGCTGAGAAGCCTCGGACAGGTTTTTTTCCCAAACTCATTAAGCTTCAGGTTCTTTACCTGTAAAGGGGGTATGAAGTGTCCTCAGAGGTGTTCCAAGGATTAGAGCTAACGAAAACCACCTCAGGCCGTCAGTGGAAGCTGTTGTGGTTCTTACACGAAGAGGAGGTTTAATGTGCTGTGCCTTTCCTTGCCTCTAACTTTCAGGGAAGGCACTGCTCCATTTAAGCAAGCAAAGCACAGATGCTGTTGGCTTCCAGGGCCCCCTGGCATCCTGAGTGTTCTAAAGTAGTCAGTGGTGATATGAACTAACACTGTACATCCCTCGGGGAAACATTGCCTCAAGGCCCCACATTTATGAACAATTTGCTCTTGTTCCTTCCTTGAGGCATTTTATCCCTACTCCATTAAATACAGATGACTGCTAATTTTATTTGTGATCACAGGTGAATCTTCACCTTTCCTAGGAGTTAAAATTACCTTAGCTCAAGAGGGAAGCATTTGTTTTAGTGGAGGAAGTCTTTGTTCCTTCCCTTCTGACTGTGACCCCTTTTTCTTAGATATATAGTCTTAATGAGCATTTTCTCCTTATTTCTACTTATAAGGATGCCAGTTGAATGACTTTCCCATTTCCGAAAGAAAGAGAGAAAGAAATATTGAAAGGAAGAGGAAGGAAGGAAGGAAGGAAGAAAAGAAAGAAAGAAAGGAAGAAAAACAGTGAGGGGACGATGGAGAGGATGTAGATCTTAAAAGATTAGAGGGTAAAAGAAGTTACTTGCTTATAGGAAATTTTGTTTATTGATAGCCTTTTCCTTGCCGTGTAAAGCAAATCTGTTGAGAAATTATTTGATGTATAATTTTGTCAAAAGTTAATGGCTGGAACTAGGAAAATTCCTTCCATTGCTCACATTGGGTAAATTAGCCTTTCTTTCCAAACATCATTCCTGCATCTTCAGCAATGTATTTTATTAATGTGAGTAAATAGTTCTTAATATTGGTTGTAATTAATTTGTCTTTTTATCAGTCCTTTGGGAGTCTATATAATAAATTCTACAGAGTCTAGGAGAGTCGGCCTTGACTGTTAGCGCAGTATAATTTTGTGCCGGGTGTGTGCTTTTGGATTTAAATAAAGAAAAGTAAAACACTTCACACTGTGACAGAAACAGATGAGGACAAATGCTATGGCTATACACAGTCCAATCTCTCACTCTGTGCAGTTGATATTATTCAGGATATAGTCAGATGTAGCTCCCTGTATTAGAACTCTTATGCAATTGTCAGATACTTTAGAGGACTCCTCATCACTTTTAGATAAAAATCTGTACTCTTTGGATGACATTTAAGATCCTTTATTTTATAGCCCCGTCTACCTTCCCCACCCTCTGCTCCCTGACTCCCTACCACCCCTTCTATGCTCCAGCCCAGTGTTTCTTCTTATTTAAGCTAGGAAGCCAGAAAGTCTCAGAATAGTTGCTTAAGTATTCATGAAACTTCTACTGTGTGTGCAGCCTAGGAAGCCCTTGAGAAATTATAACCTAAGTTGGAAAGCAAAAGAATGCATAACAAACAACAGTAAACATTTTGAGATAGTATTTAAACTCTAAGTTTTACAGGTTTTAAGTACTATAGAAAACCCAAAGAGAGGCAAAATGTGGAAAGACTGAAGTTGCCTGGGAAGGCATCATAGAGGAGATGGGACTGAAACTGGACATAAAAGTTTAGCATGGATTTAGCCACGGGGCAGTATGGAGGGCATCCAGACGAGAGGAAGCAATACGGTGTCAAGGAAAGCACACGGACTCTGAACTCCACCCTGGGTTTAAGTCTCAGGAAGCTTGCTTTGGTTCTCTTAGATAATTTAATCTCTCTGAGTTACAATTTCTTTTCTTTAAAATGGGAAACATGGCAGTGGTAATACCTATCTTATGTGTTGTTATAAGGGTTCAGTAGGTAACTTAATGAGCTGACCAATGGAAGGTGCCCATAAATGATACTTCGTTTGGCTTTTCTGTAAGTGAGGATGCAGAAGTGGGAGGGAGCATGGTGTATAACACTGGTCTGAGCAAAAGATGCATTTTGGGGGGGAATCAGTGGGAAACCTACTTGTACATGTTAAGTGAGGCCAGATAATAGGAAAGTTTAAAAGCTAGACTAAGAAATGTAGATGATATGGTGAAAAATAGGGGAGGGGCTATTGGAGTGATGGGGTTAAAATAATGCTTTAGGAAGGTTGTTTTTCTCTTTTTTTTCCATATCTCTACAATCACATCCTCCATTACTGCCCATAGAGACCGTTCTAGCTTTCTGCAGTGTATCACTCCTACCTCTGAATGTAGGACAAACTTTTTTTTTTTTACTAGAGATAATTTTATTAAGTACAGATGATAAAATTAACATGTGAAACTCAAGATTTCTGTAGCTCTTCATTACAAATAGTATGTGCCGAAGTATTTTAAAAGATAAAAATGATTTTTAAACATTTTGATGGCTTAAACTTTACTAAATTTTAGCTTGCGTGATCACATCTAATACCGTGTTCCTGGTATTAGCCCTGAAATAGGATTCTCTTGGTCAATGGAGCAGTCTATTTACAAATATGAGGAGACAGTTTCTTATTCTTTAGGTATCCCCATTATCGTACAAATTCTGTGACCACCTCAGCAAAAAGTAAAATTCTTGCTTACTATTCTTTCAGGGTTTTTTGCACTCATTGTAAATAATTTGCCTAGTGAATATATTACTAATAGATTAGTTGTTTGGTTTCTATACTAATATGATTTCCTTTCTCTTTTTAAATTTAATTTTTATTTTATATTGGAGTATAGTTTGATTTCCCTTCTCTTTAATTAAAAAAAGCAATTCCTTCTTAATTGTGAATAGAAACATTAAGATAGAAGCATTCATTCTCTGATGGGACATAGAAGACACGGAGAAGGGGAAGCACATAGTTCCTGAAACTGACCTATTTGTCAGACTCCATGAATAATGGCATCATTGATACTGAATCAGAGCTCTTGAGGCAGCTCTCAAAACTTCGGGGGCAGAGAGGAGGAGGGAGAGGGGAGAGAGATAGATGAGTGCATGGACTGAAAGAGCAAAGAGAGGCTCTCAGTTTCATGGGGTGTGTCAAATGTTAAATTCTCAATTATGTTTTATGTTAGTCTACTCATTAGAAGCTATAGCAAGCAAGAGCTTCCACTCTCAGACTGATTTAGAAACCCATAATTCAATAGTAGGTATAATGGCACTGCAGTGGGTTGGGTGGAGTGGTGGAAGCATGTGGGCTTTTAAATCGAACTGCCTGGGTTCCAGTCCTGCCTCCCCCACCTTTTAATCTATGTAACGTCAGGTGAGTTCTGTTTCCTCTTAGGTTAAATAAGGCTGATAATAGTTCTGATCTCATAGGGTTGATTTGAGGACTAAATGACCTGTTCATGTAAAGTACTTAAACCACAGGAAATGCTCACTTAATATTTATCATCGGGGCTTCCCTGGTGGCGCAGTGGTTAAGAATCCGCCTGCCAATGCAGGGGACATGGGTTCAAGCCCTGGTCCGGGAAGATCCCACATGCCGCGGAGCAACTAAGCCCGTGCACCACAACTACTGAGCCTGCGCTCTAGAGCCCGGGAGCCACAACTGCTGAGCCCGCGTGCCACAGCTACTGAGCCTGCACTCTAGAGCCTGTGCTCCACAGCAAGAAAAGCCACTGCAATGAGAAGCCCGCGCCCCGCAGCGAAGAGTAGCCCCCATTTGCTGCAACTAGAGAAAGCCCGTGCGCAGCAACGAAGACCCAATGCAGCCAAAAATAAATAAATAAATAAATTTAAGAAATATTTATCATCATCTTTATCACTGTCACGTTGTAGCAGTAGTAAGGATAGTAGCATCAGTCCTTTGGAGAGAAAATGCATTGTGTGTGCTGGTATTTATGAGACCTGGTTTTGCCACAAACTGCTAAACTTTGGGGATGTCTGTTTCTTCATCTGTGAAAGGAGGATATATAGCCTAGAATGATCTCAGATCTCTTCCAGCTCTCAGATTAAACGTGAATCAGACATTTTATGCTGGCCACACAGCTGTTGCAGTGGACTTTTCAGAGTCAAATCAAAGGCTTGTTTGTTAAGCCATTTGAATTGCATTGAATCATGCTTTGAGACATTTCACAATTTAAATATATTATCTCTTATTACCACCTTTTGGTTAGCGAGTCTGCACATAATTCTGAATCTTTAAGCAAAAACCCTTGTGCCAGGGCTAAGAAAAAACAGAAGTAACCTGCAAAATTAGGCACCCACAGCATGGGATTTCTACATAAATCCATTTCCTCTCCCAAAGCCCATATATACATACACATAAACATAGATCAACATTTAGGATTATAATGTTATTATAGTGAATACTGATAAACTTGAGAGCATCATAACAGATAATAGGCCTTTTTAAATGTTTAAATCACTACTAATTTCATTTAAGGGCTTCTCGATAATAAATCAATACATTTTTAATCACTGTCTAAAATGTGTCGTGTTGGTTAAATAACAATGACTTCCAGTAACCTTGGTTTTGCTTTTCTTCCTAGCAGGAGAATATTTTTCATAAACCTGTTTTTCTATAAATCTTCATACCCAAAATAAAAATCAGCCTAGTGGTGGCATATCTGGGTATCTATATGGACAAGAACATTTCCTGACCTGAGAGATTCTAAACTGTTGACTTAGAAATTATATGACAGTTCTGACCATATGGTATGTTGTCCAGATTTGCTGAAACCTGTGTTTTCAGGCATTGTAATACCCTGCAATTCAGGAGAAATGTTCTACGTCTGATTCTTGTTCTGCTAACGTTGCTTTGTACCGTGAGGGGACAGCTGAGTGCCTCCTAGCTATGGCTATTGCCGTGGGGAGAATAGCCATGTTTGATTCTGTGCCTATGATGGGAGAGTTTATGGGCTCAGAGGTAGAAATGATTTCTGTTTCATATTGTTTAACTGTGCCTCAAAATTTACATTCTAAAAGTTGACAGCAGCCAAAATAGAACCAATTTTTTACGCAGACTTCCAAAATATTTGTTATAGCATATTGTATTGATTCATTATTTTACTATTCAAGTGTATATGAAGACCTCAGCAAGTGTCTTGTGTAGAATAAATACTCAATAATTGTTAGCTGTTAAGTTTATCAAAACTGTGGAAGTTTTCCCTGTGGTTATGAGAAGCAGTAGTAGTTGACTATGTGAAAAGTTTGTTAGAGATTCACTATAAATGGTGCTTGCCATCTTAAAAGACATTTATGAAACACTGACTGCAGAATCCTTCTAGATTTTTCTTTCTCTTTTACAGCCTTACAAATTCTTACCCATACCTAATCTGACAGTTCTTTTAGGGGCTCACCTTTATCAAGTTGTTCCTAAGCATCCAAACTAGTTTTCTTAGAACCAACAACTCTCTTTTTGCATTTGTTAATTATGTAATTACAGAGAAGTGTAACTGACACAAACCAGTTCAGGAGCAAACACAACTGACCCTTTGTGAGAACATAACTCAGCTGTTGGGAGTCCAGAGAGTTGTCTACCAGTTGGGTGATTTAGTGTGCAGTAAGCATGCATCAGTGTATTTTACAGATGGAAGAGAGAATGTTAATTGACAGAATCGGGTAAGTGAAGGTCAATTAAGAAAAATTTCTCTGAAATAAGTAAGCTAGGCTGATACTGTTGAATTTTTTACAAGAGTGTGTGTGTATGCTTCTCTTTCTTCTCACCTCTACTCCCAGATTTTTTTTTTTTTTTCTGCGGTATGCGGGCCTCTCACTGCTGTGGCCTCTCCCGTTGCGGAGCACAGGCTCCGGACGCGCTGGCTCAGCGGCCATGGCTCGTGGGCCCAGCCGCTCCGCGGCACGCGGGATCCTCCCGGACCGGGGCACGAACCCGTGTCCCCCGCATTGGCAGGCAGACTCTCAACCACCGCGCCACCAGGGAAGCCCTACTCCCAGATTTTTTAATCCCACCCAACCCTGCCTTCTTCCACTTTCCTTTCTTTGTCAACATCTATTCCTTAGAGTATTTCTTGGCACCCAGAGACATCACTTAACTTAGTTAAGTGTGTTTAGAGGGGTGGATAATAATAACAACAGTAGACAATAGAGTTCTGAGCACTAGTTTCCCAGCACTGTGCTCATCCCTTTACCTGCAGCAGGTCATTTAATTGTCAAAACACCAAATCAGTAGAAACTGATATTGCCCCCATTTTACAGACGAGGAAACTAAGGTTCAGAAAGGCCCTGCTACTTGTAAGAGAGCTGAAAGCAGTGGTAAATGTGGATTTGGGTCAATGACAGTTATGTGTGAAGATTTTATGGATTCTACTGCAATCCCAGGCTCTCCTCTCTTCTCTCTCATCCCAACAAGAGGCTGTGCCTAGGGAATCATGTTATTGGAGTTCTCTGGCTTGGAACCTAGCCAGGAATAATACTATTAACATTCTCCCTCCTGTCAGAAGTTCTCCAGAGTCCCGAATGCCTGTGTTTGTTTTGGGCTTTGTTCTCACCTCCCCTCAAGGGCTGTCAATCTTGTGCACCTCACAGTCCAGAAGAGATATTGAGTCAGGTCTGCCTCTGTGTCAGAGGGACACAGTGGCAAACACTGTCGAGCAGGTAGAGGTGAAGAACAGCTCCTTTTTCAGCAGTTGTTATATGTGAAAGTACCCTCCTGAATCACTCCAAAATGCATTCTCTGTGAGACAGTCCTCACAGCTCTTTCATCCGGGTCCCCGACGCCTGACCCCTCCTCTGTGACTCAGCCACTTTATACGGCAACAAAAAAAGGAGCTGAGGTTCACTGCCAGCTCATGACTGGCCCCAGCGCTGTCAGGGGGTGGAAACAGCCGTCTGGGCGAGTCACCCAGGCTGTGCTGCAAGGAAAGCTCCTGGGGACTGCAGTGCTGATAGCTCCCAGATGCCACTGTGGAAAATGGCCCCGTGTCTACCTTTACCCTCCAGGCCCAGGTCCTCAGGGTCCTTTTACCAAGCCCCTTAATGGCAATCTTCTACAGTTTATTAAAACTTAAATCTCCTGTCATCAAGTCAAGCCTTTAAAGCCCTAGCTTCTTTATCTAAGCTCTGTAGTTTTTGGTCATTTAACTTAAACCAGGTTTAAAGTCACCACATGTGACAGTTTCTGAGAGTTGCCCTGTTTGATGGAGAGATGACCTGAAACCTCGTCCAAGTTCGGCATTCCTCACCCCTTCAGGTATGGGTGAGGTGCCTGACTGGCCTTGCACTGTCCAGGTGCTCGGATTTAGAGCTGGGCCACCTGCCAAGTCCAGACTCATCACAGTCGCCAGTGCTGTCAGCCTGGTTAGGAGTGGAAAAACCCTCACAGACTCACAGGCCCATGAACTCCAGATCATAAATATTGAGCTTAACCATTTTTTTTTTCACTCTTAACTCAGTGAAAAAAGAGATGGGGAAAAGAAGGAAAACTGGGGATTCTGTTTAAAATGATAGAATCGTGTTAAAATCCTGGCTGCTCTTCCACGCCACTACCTTAGAAATATTCTGTGCACATGTCACGTCCAGCCTTGTACTCCATACTTAGGGCTTTGGTCAGCTGTGATCTATGTGAGACTGCCTTGGTTCATGCAGTTTGTGAATAAAACAAGGTCATGCCCTCTTATTTTGTTCTCCCATTTCCTAGAGCATAGCCCACTGTGATGTTTCACCCTGTTCCTCGTAAGCAGTCAAGTGTCAGCATATGCATGATATGCACTTTCCCTCCCATCCCTAGTTTCTCTTCTTCTGTGCTTTGCTATCAGGGCCCTGCTGCAGTGAGAGAATTACCTTGGTTACTCAGCTCCCACTGCACACGCCTGGTAGATTTGAGGCCATTGCTGCTATTCCCAGGAGGGACAGGTTACGCACAAGTGTGGAGACTCCGGGTGTTAGCTTTTCAGAGCTGTATCATATGTGACTCAGGGTTGGGTGGGTCAGGTCTGTGACTTTGCTTGCAGAAATTCCACACAGGAACCTTCTCTACTGTTCTGACATTGTGTTGTGGTTGCTTTGGGCATGCCTGGGTTTTAAGACTTGTCCACACAGCTATAGGAGTCTAATCATAAACCCCATAGAGGAAATTGGCATCTTGGTCATGGTTATGAACAAGTGAGGTCAGGTTTGCCCTGTGGATTCCCTGTGCCAGGCACGCGGAGCTGACTTCTGTAGAGTGGCCATCTCCTCTCTGGCCGGGGTCCTGCGGAAAAGTCACAGGCTCTTGGGTTGGACTGTGTTGTGCCTTTGTGTGGTTTGTCTGGGGTAGAAACAGATTCTCATAGGTCCTCTTGCTTCCCTCAGGACTTCTGAACTTGCCTTTCTGTCTCCCTTCTGGGCTGGTACATATTTCCCTAGACAAGTGGCACTTCATTCCATTTGAGTGTGAACTGGAGTCGGGAAACATTTAGGGTAGGGATAGTGCATCTTTTATGGGTTCCCTGATTCCCACTATCCAGCATAAATAGCTCTTTTTGTGTGTGTGTATGATCAAAGCTTCTAAAAGCAGTTGACAAATTGCTTTTTTTCTATGCTGAAAAAAGGGACTCCTGTGTTTAAAAAATAAGAAGGAACAAAGTAAAAAGAAACAAATAAACAAACAAAAACACCTTCAGTCTTTTGGATAAACCAGACTCTCCTTAATAGACTGTATAAGGGTCTTTGATGGTTAATATTTTCTGTCCATCACAGAGTGAAGTGTAGCCACTGTTCATGTTTCATGGAAAACGGGTTATGCTGAGGAGGACAGAAGACTGTATAGAGGCTACAGGGCATTTTTAGGCTTTGTTGACAGTCTTCGCTGTTCTTAAATAATCGTTTGTTTTACCAGTGGTGGCTGAAAGTCACCAAACCAAAGAATTGATTAAGTATAACCCCAGCCAGGGATTCATAGAGCTACAAAGGCACCAGAATAAAAAAATAAGGGGAGGTCTATAGAGTCTGTTTGTATTCAGTTTTATTGATATGATTTATTTAGTTGTTTTTTTCCCTCTACCTTTCTGAGACATCTTAATGTTATAAAAAAATGGTAAATATTTTTCCTCCACTGGACAACATGGGTTGGCGTATTCTGGCCCAGATAATAATTAATGATACTGTTCCTTCTTCCTCTCCTCATCATGACCCCACACACACATACACACACATTCACACGCCCCCTTCTTTCTGTCACGCGTGAGTATACCACCATTACATTTGGTCAGTGGAATTTTAAAGGTGGGACCACTAGAGGTGCTAGAAAAATAGCAATAAATGATTCCTTTAATTTTTTTTTGTAAGAGTAAGTGTCTTTTATCTTTAAAATTGGATTGCCTCACAGAATTGTTGCAAAGATAGAGGAACTATTGAAGGAAAAATAATTAGATGATTACCTCCTTTTCTGCACCAAAATTAATTATAGTTGATTAAAGATTTAAGAGATGGTATTAATTACGGATATTAGCTAAAGTATATTCTAGACTTTTAATGGCCACGCACTATGGCAAGTGCTTTACTGTACTGCCTTATTTAATCATACCAGCAACCCAGTAAGAGAGCAACTATTATTCCTGTTTTACTAGTGAAGGAGATCTTGCCCAAGGTTACATAGCTGATAAGAAGTAGAATTCAGATTTGGATATAAAACTGGAAAAACCAAAAACAAAACTAGAAGAAAATATGGGTGAATAACTATGTAATTTGGGGTAATAATAATCTAGAAAGATTTTGGAAGCATAACATATACCATAGATGAAAATCATAAAGGAAAAGATGAGAGATTTGAATATGAAAGACCAAAAGCTTTTGTATGACAAAGAACAACATAAGACTGAAAGGTAAATGACAGATTGGGGAAAAATATGTACAATATATAAAGGTTAATATCCTTAATATATGATGGATATTTTAAAATTAATACTTAATCAATTACTAAACCAATTGATTTATAAACATAAACATAGCACCCAAATAGTCAGTTTACTAAAGAGTAAATACAAATGGACAATAACCTAAGGAAAGAAAAATTTTAATTTAACAAAACAAAAGGCTTTTTTTTTTTTTTTTCTATTAGTCAAAGCCAGGAAGAATGATAATAGCCAGTGTTGTTGAAGGTGTAGAAAAAAGATTCATGCATTGCTAGGAGAGTTAGTAATTTGATTTTTTTTTTTGGAGTTTTGCCTAGTAAAGTCAATAGAAAAGTGTACAAAGATAAATATGTAAGGATAAATATTGCAGAAAAAAAGAAAAAGGAAATAATCTAAGTATCTATAATAGGTTGTATCAGTTAATAGATTGCATGTTAAATATACAGTGGAAATTAAGCAGAGCTATTAAAAAATGTTAATGTTGATGAATCTTTGTAGAGGTGGGAAAGTATTCATTATTTCTTAAAAGATAATAAATTTCCCTTGAGACATGAAGTCATAGTGACAAAATGGATTCCATTCTCTCTAGAATCCAGTCTTGCTTAGACTTGTAAAAATACATGAACTTTACAATATAATTCTTTGTATTTTCCCTTTTATAAATCGTGTTTTGGGATAGCTATTTAAGGATGGAAAGGAGAAAAATTCTTTCCAGAAACACAGTATAATTATTTTCTACTTTTTCATATTCCATTTTGTGTTTCCCAGAATGTTTTCCTTTCCTAGTTATAACTAAAACTTTATTAAATACAGTAAATCTCAATTATATTCTGTCTGTCAAATGTAACCGTAAATATCTAACTAAAAGAACTTGACTTTTTGGAAAGCATATTTGTACATTTAGCGGAAATCAAAGAGACTGGTTTATTTTTTTCAGTCATATATATTTTGTTTCAATGTCTAGGAGGTAACTATGGGTGTCAGTAAAAGTGTAATCTGTAATTTTTATCAAAATTATTCGATTAGTTGTTACATATTATGTTGACACGTCTGTTCACACCCCAGGGCCTTATTTAACAAAGACTGTTGTAATCTTGAGGGGCTCATTAGAATTTCAAAAACAGCCATACTTTAATGAAAGTGTAAACCCTACAATTAACTTTTTAAGTTCAACCAACAATATTTTGATGCCTCCGTCATCCCTAATGAGGAAAGGGACGCCCAATTAAATACACTGTAAGATTCTAAGAACAGTAGTGTCACCAGAACAACTCAGTAAATAAGAGTGTGTACTGTGTGCCAGGTACTCTGCTAAGATGCAACAGCTCCTGTTTTCAAAGGAGTTCACAATTCAGTGGTAGAGACAGACATGGGGGAAAAAAATACTGCAGTGTGTTGAGTACTGGGAGTTTGTTTTTAAAAAAAAACATACCATGGAGACCTGAGGTGGGAATAACTGATTCCCAGTGTCATGAAGCCTGAGTCACTGATTATGGATGGGCCTCAGTCCATCTGGGAGTCAACACCCACAGGCCCTGCCACTCGCTGGTGGCCCCATTTGGGCAAATGACTTACTCTTTCAGAGTGCTGCCCTCACCACCTCCCCATCTCCTTATTGATCACAATCCATATCAAGGTATTGCAAGGATTCAGCAGTATAGAATATGGAAAGTGCACTGCAAACAGAGCAGTTGACAAAAAAATACTATTTTTCTTCTTAGCAGCATAAATAATAGAAGTATACAGGTTAAATAGGTTAATTCGTATCCTATTTAGTATCTGCAATAATTTGGAAATAGGCCAAGCTGAAATTCATTCTTGTATTTTTTATATCCTGGAGGATTCTTTGATCATTTTTTGTTTTTAGTGCAATTTTAGTATACACACTCTGGCTGGTGGTGGTGTTGGTTTTTTCACCTGACACATCATAAACCTATTTCACATAGCTCTATAACATTCATTCTTGGTTTTTTTCAGTTAATGATCTTTGGTTTTTTTTTTTTTTTTTTTTTTTTTTTTTTTTTTTTTTTTTTGTGGTACGCGGGCCTCTCACTGTTGTGGCCTCTCCCGTTGCGGAGCACAGGCTCCGGATGCGCAGGCTCAGCAGCCATGGCTCACGGGCCCAGCCGCTCCGCGGCATATGGGATCCTCCCAGACCGGGGCACGAACCCGTATCCCCTGCATCGGCAGGCGGACTCTCAACCACTGCGCCACCAGGGAGGCCCTGATCTTTGGTTTTAAAAGATGATTCCCACCAAGGAAAAAGACTTGTGATTTGCCCTTGCAAAAACATTGAGAAAATAATTCCTCATAATTCCAGCCTACTCAGCATCAGAAGCAGAAACCAGAAAGTAATCCATTTCACTACCTGATAAAAGAACAGATATAAATCCTTGATTGGTTAATGACTTCAGGCTCTGTGAAGCCAGGGTGAAAAGCTCTTTGACCACAGTGCTTCTCTGCAGTTGAGTCCTTTCATCAACTCAAGCTCTCGCTTTTTTCCACGTTACTAAATATGAATCAAAATCATGAATTACAGTCAGGATGTTTGACCTAGCCAAGTCTTAAAGCATCTTGTCCCCATCCTCACCCTACTCCCTTTATGGGGGCTGGTTAACCAGTGTGGAAGATCAAACGAGATTGCTCCATTCATCTGTTTGTGCCAAGAAAGCAGTGCTTTTTCAATGCCTTTGATGGCACTTGGGTCCTGGCTGAGGACCACCATCAATTCTCACAAGCCTGAGCACAGGCTGTGTTTAATTCCCCATCTTCTGCACTACAGGGCTTAGGTCCAGATTTAAGCCTGTGTTTTGGCATAAGCCTTGGGAATACACGTGGAATAAGGAAGGTCCTTTGAGAAAACACGTGAGAAAAGAATATTGATGTGTATGAAAGATCAGCAACAGGATGGGTCAGATATTTTCTTAGCACAAGACTCTGTCATACTTAACTATAGCATAAAAACATCTTTTTATTGGACTATAGTTGATTTTCAATGTTGTATTCATTTCAGGTGTACAGCAAAGTGATTCAGTTATACATATACATATATCTATTCTTTTTCAGATTCCTTTCCCATATAGGTTACTACAGAGTATTGAGTAGAGTTCCCTGTGCTATACAACAGGTTCTTATTAGTTATCTATTTCATATATTGTAGTGTGTACATGTCATTTCCAATCTCCCTATTTATCCCTCACCCCCCTTTATCCCCTGGTAACCATAGGTTTGTTTTCTACATCTGTGACTCTACTTCTATTTTGTAAATAAGTTCATTTATACCCCCTTTTTTAGATTCCACATATAAGTGATAATCATATGATATTTGTCTTTCTGCGTCTGACTTACTTCACTCAGTATGACAATCTCTAGGTCCATCCATGTTGCTGCAAATGGCATTATTTTGTTCTTTTTTATGGCTGAATAATATTCCATTGTATATATGTACCACATCTTCTTTATCCATTCTTCTGTTGATAGACATTGAGGCTGCTTCCATGTCCTGGCTATTGTAAATAGTGCTGCAGTGAACATTGTGATGCATCTTTTCGAATTATGGTTTCTCTGGGTATATGCCCAGGACAGGGATTGCTGGGTCATATGGTAGTTCTGTTTTTAGTTTTTTTAAGGAACCCCCATACCGTTCTCCGTAGTGGCTGTACCAATTTACATTCCCACCACATAAAAGCATTTTTGAAAGTGTGTCTTCAGTGGATAAGAATTTTGACAATACTTTATTATCCTTCGAGTTTATGTGTGTGTGCACATACACACACATCTTTAGGTAGTCTTCACAACAAACTGTATTTTTAGGAAGCCTCTTACAGTTATACCCTTTTAAAAAAATCCACATATTCCACTAACATGTTTTAAATGCCTCTTTGGTAGAAGTCCATAGTTGAGAAATAAGGTTATATAAATTTGGTATATTTTCTTCTGATCCAGTTTTTTCTTTTTTTTTACTTTAGCACACATAGATATTACACATACTATTTGACATAAATTTTTACATTATATGTACAGTCTGAACATGACTTTTTTTTTAAACTCAACAATGTTTCTGAATTCTAACATTGTTTACACACATAGATTTGTTTTGCTTGTTTTTTTAAACATGGTGTGTAATATTCCATCATATAAAATACATTTTACTTATCTACTCCCTTACTAATGGGCATTTAACTTGATTCCAGCTTTCAGTATTATAAATAATGCTGCCATGAACATCTTTTTACAGGGGTCTCTTGTGGGAGTGGGTCTCTAGGGCAGATGCCTCACAGTGGATCAGAGAGCCTGGGCATATTCCTTTTTCTTGGTGCTGTGAGGTTTTCCTTGGAACGGCTGCATTTGTTTATTCTCCCACCAGCAGCTTATGAAAATACCTATTTCTTTAATCCAGCTATATTTGATACTGTCAAGGTTTTTTTTTTTTTGCCAACCTAATGATTGGAAATATTATTTCTTTTTCTTTTAAATTAATTGATTAATTAATTTATTTTTGGCTGTGTTGGGTCTTTGTTGCTGAGCCTGGGCTTTCTTTTCTTTTCTTTTCTTTTCTTTTTTTTTGCAGTACGTGGGCCTCTCACTGTTGTGGCCTCTCCCGTTGCGGAGCACAGGCTCCAGACGCACAGGCTCAGCGGCCATGGCTCACGGGCCTAGCCGCTCCACAGCATGTGGGATCCTCCCGGACCTGGGCACAAACCCGTGTCCCCTGCATCGGCAGGCGGACTCTCAACCACTGCGCCACCAGGGAAGCCCAGAAATATTATTACTTGTTTCATGTTTACACTTTTAAGAGTCCCATTCTGCAACCATGATATGTCATAATATAACAAGAGACTGCTAAAATCAGATGCATCAAAGAAAAACATATACCCAAAAGCTTATGTTCTATTGCTTTATTTCCAAACGTAAAAGGAATTGTCATTTGGATAAAAAGATTAAACTGATTCATTCTTGGACAAACATTTATTAAGCATTTTGTACTAGGCACTAGGATTACAAAGATAAACAGATTATAGTCTGACATCAATCAGGGGCTTCTCATTCCAGTAGAGGAAAGAGGTACTTAAACCAGTAGTTTCTGCACAGAGGAAGGAGAAAATCACTTTAATTGTCTTAATGGTGGGGACTGAATGTTAGAAAGGCACCAATTTCAAAGAGTAGTAAATGCCTTGTTAAGTATTTTAAAAGATTTTCACACCTTAATTTTTAGCTGGGCACTACCGTAGTATAGATGGTACATGACAGAACTCCCTCAAGAGCCACAGTGAGCTGTAGACAGGCTCACAGACGGGAACCTGTCCCCAAATCCCCGCTGGGAACACAGGTTAGAGGTGCCTGTGCTCAGCACACCCCCTCCACCAGCAGTGAACAGTTGCTCAGCATCTGGCACGTACTTAGCACCGTGCTAGGGGCAGAGGTGCACACACATACCAAGATGTGGATGATGAGGTTCCTGCTCATCAGAAGCTCAGAATCCAGATGAGGATATAAGACAATTTGTGTTGATGACACTTTCATACTAACTCAGGAAAAGAAACTAAATCAAATTCAAATGATGCTTCCATATGGCCCACAGACAATGGACCGGAAACTTGAATGCCTAGAGAAATGTCTTAGAGGGAAACAGTGAGTAGAATCATAAACTGATCCAGGTACTGAGCTATAGTGTAGAAGAGTAGATAAGTAAAATTGTTATACAATAAGTTCTTTAATCCACAGCCCTACACATAGTAGATATGCAATACATTTAACATCTTTTTGGATTGAGAGAATGTGTTAATGACTGGGGCTCGGTTATTACTACAAATATGTCAAGAAAAATCAGTCTTTTTAGTTTTTTTGTTTTGTTTTTTAGGTCAAGAAGTGGTTTTCAAGTGCCTTGGGGAAGGAATTCTTGAGAAAGCCTTTCAGGGGTATAATGCTTGCATTTTTGCATATGGACAGACAGGTAAGTAGCCACTTACAGTCAGTGATATTAAATGTGCATTTCTTAAAACATAGATATAGAAAACACTTTGGGAAACCATAGAAAAATGCTTCTGACTTCACGGGTTTGGCTGAATTAGATGATCAAAAGTAATCCTCATTTTGAAGGTTTGACAGTTGTGGTAACTCAGTAATTTTAGTGTTAATGAGCAAAGCTAGTTTTAAACTATTAAGTGTCATTTTCCTAAATTATAGTTTTAACCTGTATTTGAACTAGGAAAATAATTACCAGTTTCTCGGTATAAATGTTATAGTGAAAAACTAGAAAAACTCTTAGTATCGTCCTCTTAGTATCATCTAGAGGGCTTCACCAGGATATTAAACAAAAACAGGCTAGTGGCTCAGCCATTAGCACTCTGAGCCACCATCATTCCAATTATAAAGTCGGAATAAATCAATAAATCATAACAATACTGCCTATTGTCACATCACAGGACAATTAGGGGAATATATATCAAAGCACTTTCACAAATGTGAAATATTGATATTTTGTGGGTAAAATACTGTTAATGTTACTTGATGTTGATATTTACCATGTGTACTTTTAAGGATTACATATTTGTAGTGCTTACATTTGTACGTATCCATCTGTAAGAGAGGTGCCCTCTGGGTCTCACAGTGAAAGTCAAACTGGAGGCCGTGAGTATAATAGAAAGAATAGTAGCCTTGGTGTCCAAGGGACTGGCCTTTGGGGGCCAAATTGTCTACTTCTGCTGTGTGGCCTTGGCTGCTGTGTATGAAACACTTGTGTAGTTGAAGCGTTACAATTTGCTTCCTCTTCCATCCTCCTTTCTTTCTGCTTGCCCTTCTCCAGGCTCAGGAAAATCCTTCTCCATGATGGGCAATGCTGAGCAGCGGGGCCTCATTCCAAGGCTCTGCTGTGCTTTATTTCAAAGGATCTCTCTGGAGCAAAATGAGTCACAGACCTTTAAAGTCGAAGTATCCTATATGGAAATTTATAATGAGAAAGTTCGGGATCTTTTAGACCCCAAAGGGTAAGTTAATGGTTGAAATTAACCTTGTAGTAGGGGTAATAATTTTAAGTGATCCTGAAGTTAAAGTTGCAGGTGAGTATATGTATTTGTGCCCTTGGTCAGTACTCTAGTTTCAGTTCATTTACTGAGAAATCATCAGCTTCTCAAAGCCTGTTGGTATATCTAGTATTCATAGTTTATCCTATATTCATGTATAAAGTTGCTTACATATGCCATTTAAAAGGATGTTTTTACTATTTTGTTATTTTTGCCACTATGGTTTATTCATAAAAATTGAGTTAAAAACGACACATTGGCCCTTCCATTTATGTTGGAAAGTAGCACCTCTAAATTGGAGGCAAAGTGGTTGAAGGTTTCAAATGACCCAGCCTAAGCAAGTCATTCTTTTCCGGGGATGTACACTGGAATCACTTGGGAGGCTTTTTAAGGATACACTGGCCTGAGCCCCTGCTCTAGAGCCTATGATTCAGTAGACCCAGGGAGAAACCCAGGCATCTTTATTTTTTAAAAACTAGGTGATAAAAACCAGATGAGTTTGTTTCATAGAGGAAGGAGAGGGCCATTTACCTTTTTGTTAATTAAAATTTTTATTGATTTAAAAATAATATATATAAAAATTTAGAAAGTAGGTAAATGTAAGAAGAAATTAAAATGACCTATATAATTCCATCACTCAAAAATAACTGCTATTGGGCTTCCCTGGTGGCGCAGTGGTTGAGAGTCCGCCTGCCGATGCAGGCGACACGGGTTCGTGCCCCGGTCCGGGAAGATCCCACATGCCACGGAGCAGCTGGGCCCGTGAGCCATGGCCGCTGAGCCTGCGTGTCCGGAGCCTGTGCTCCGCAATGGAAGAGGCCACAACAGTGAGAGGCCCGCGTACCGCAAAAAAAAAAAAAAAAAAAAACTGCTATTAACACTTTGGTGCATTTTGATCCTGTGTTTCAAATCTATGGGGTGGATGTGTGGTATGCGTGTTTAGGTTATTCTCTAAATACAATTCAATATCTTGAATTTTTTATATAACATGATGGAAATATTTTTAAATGTTTTTAGCAGCTGTATAATCAAGGGTATAATTAGAGGCATAAGATAAAAATTATGGATGGAAAGGAAGTGACCCAATCATCAGAAATAGTTTTAGTTATTAACTGTTTAATGCATATGAAAGAACATTTACAATATATGTAAGGTTTAAAGAATAATAAAATCAATGACTGTCCTACTCACCGTTTGGCTTAATAAATGGAACATGACCGATATTTTTGAAGCCACCTGTATGCTCCTCTTTGATACTATTTCAATTCCTACCATTCCTACTATTACGAATTTTATGTTTCTCATTATCTTCCTCCTCTTTAAGAGTTTACACATAATTTTGCACAATTTTTAACTGTGTGTAAGTGGCGTCGTAATACATGCGTCCTTCGGCGACTTGCTACTTTTCCCCTCAATGATTCATTCGTTCTGATAGATGAAGTAATAACTTATTAATTTTTACTGCTCTTTAGTATTCCATTGTATAATTATACCATAATTTATTTATTCTATCTCCTGTCATTTGTGTGGTTTCCACTTTTTACCACTACTGTGCTGCTCTGAGCATTCTTGTACATTCCTCCTGGTGTACAAATGCAGGAGTTTCTAGGGAATACATCTAGAAGTGGAATTGTGGGTCAGAAGCTACAGAATCTTCAACTTTGGTACTGCAAACCTGTTTTCCGAAATGGTTGTACCAGTTTACACTCCCACCAGCAGTGTACAAGAATCCCAGATGTTAGACACCATCAGAAGCACTTGATATTGTGCTAGATTTATTTTTTCTTGCTCATGAATAGCATTAAAGCACCTCTGGTTGTGCAAACAGACTGAGCCGAGTTCTGAATCCATGGGCATTCAAAGCAGCTCTCTTGAAACTGTGCACTTGGTCTGCCCTTGTTTAGAGTACAGCAGAATTGCTTGTTGTCACATTGCATTCTTCATCCTTAAAATAAAGTTAGTAAAACCCACTTTGTGGAACTGTGAGATTAAGATTAAGTGAGATAACTGAGAGGTTCTTAGGGAACAAGGTCGAGACTTCAGGAAGTGCTCATTCTTAGTTTCTTTTTTCCACACTTGAGTGATGCCAAGCATTGACTCTTGATTTGAAAAGTGATTAGTATCTGATGAAAAAGGTGTCATATACAACATGGCTATAATATATATTATAGCTCTGCTTTTCATCTCAATTATCTATTGATAAGCTCTTCAAATGGGTCCCAAACCAGGATTGCCATTTAAAAATTCAAAAGAGCCCTAAAATCTTCACCAGCAGAGCCAATTCTAAATATAGGATAAATATCAGTAACTACAAACAACTACTATACTATAACATTACTTTCTGTATAAAATGGTCAGCACAGAAGCAGCGTAAATCAATGCTGCTGATCTGAAAAGGTAAATTAAAACACTTTAATATTGTTCACTACTTGCTCAAAACTTTTAAGACATTACTTACTGAGAATATGCTTATTTATAGAATAGCCTGAAGGTTAAATTCAATTCTGGCCTGTTCTTTGCTTCATTTCCTTTTTTTCCCTCCTCCCACATGAAATTGAAGTTCATTTACTAAAGCAAGTTGGCCTAACGTAGTATTCTGTGTACTGGCTGTTTAGTTTGGGAGTAGAGAGAGAATTTTTTAAATAGTACGTTACTTTAAATAGAAATCAGAGTATAAAAGACATTCCTCATAAGGAATGCTGTTTTTTTAATCCAAATAAAATAGCTTTTAGAATACTTTTTGATTGTTAAAAAAAATTCCTTTGAAATTGCAATCTTAGTTTCTGAGTACTTTTAAAAGTACTTCTTTTTAGAAAGAAAAGCTCAAGTTGGGTCTGACTCATTCATTCCTTTTTCCTTTCTCTCGAAGGAGTAGACAGTCTCTTAAAGTTCGAGAGCATAAAGTTTTGGGACCATATGTAGATGGTTTATCCCAACTGGCTGTCACTAGTTTTGAGGTAAGTGCCATTAAAAAAAAAAAGTCTTTTAAAAACTGACAGTAAATTGAAGTATATAGGTGATGTTGAATATATTTTTATGTGAATGCTTTATAGCATATTGATGCCGTTCATGGTCTCAGAAACCCAGTATTAACCACCCAAACAGAAAGAAAGAGCTTTAATCACACTCTTCAGCCTGCTTGGTTGTGAGGGGTTTGCAGTATTGTTGGGAGGCCCAGTGTTTTGAGATTGCTGAATATTTTCACTAATAACACTCTGCTGAAACAGTTCTCCCTGAAGTTTCCAGTGATGTCCTTCTGGACAAATCTGGACAAATGTAAACAGTATTTGGTAGTTATTTCAACCCTTTCTCTTTGACAGTGTCTCCTGCCTTAGTTTCCATTACTTTTCACTCTTTGGGTTCTTCTGTTTTTCTGAATCGATCCTTCTTCCATTGACCCATTTCCTTTTCCTACTCCTTGACTTTTATGCCTTCTCATGTCCTGGCTCTATGTTTTGTCCCTATTTTTATTGTCATTACTTTGGAAATCCCATAAAAGAAACTGCTGTCTATTGCTGAAGAATACCGATAAATAAATGAATGAGCAAATATATCCTTCCACTTAGAAGTGCCATCTATGTGCTGTGTTTGTCTTTGCATCATTTTAGACTCAGTAGGACTAAAATTAATATGCAAGATAACTCTCTCCAGCCATTTAAACATAGACAGTTCTATCATTGCTTAGATCAGAAATAAAGTGCAGTCATTACTTTGAAAACACTGAGATCCTGAAATGAATGAAGACCCCCCTGGCATGAAGGTGCTAAGTCAGCACTTTTGCTAAGGTGCCTGCCTTGTAGCTCAGTGTTAAAAGGATCAGTGTCCATCTCCTCCTGTTACTCATTAGTAAGAGCTGGGGAATTTGTGATTTGCATTCAGCTCTGCCTCTTATTAGGTGTGGGAAGAGTTATTTGACCTCCATGAACTTCAGTGTCCTTGTGTGTAAAATCAGGAAAATACTTCTTTTATAAAGTTCATTCATCAAAAGTTGTTTAAGAGCCATAGGTTCTGGGTGTCCTAAAGCAGGTGTACAGAGTCGAAGAAAGAAACTTTCCTGTCCTGGGAGAGCCACGGTGTTGGAGGAGGGAGGCAAATAATCAAGCAGTAGAGAGCTGTGCAGGAGAGTTAGGATAAAACAAGGTAACTACCGTTATTGAGTATCTGGAATGCTCAATAAATATTAGCTCTTTTCTCCTTAGTAACTTGCAAAGGGAAAAATAGGTACTTAACAGAGAAAGAAGACAATTGCAGGATGGGAAGAATGGGGGAGCGGCAGAGTCAAGATGGTGGTGTGGGAAGACGCGGAGTTAGCATCTCCCCACAACTTGGGTGCCTGTGTGCCACTGGTGGGGGACTCTGACGCACAAGGAGATGGGAGGAACCCCAAAGTGAACCAGTAGGATGTAGGGGGACTGAGCGGGGAGGAGAAGTGGAGGCCAGACAGGATCGGCACCCCTGAGGCCAGGGAGATCAGGAGAGGCAGGCAGGAGGGACTCTCTGGGAAGAGCGGGAGAGGAGCAGAGGGCGAATACCTGGCCCACTTGGGCCGGGGAGCCTACTGAGCTCCCAAGCTGATACCCCCTGGCCCAAAGCCCTATCTGGGCCGCGTGGGTCCTGGGAGCAAGGAGGGAGGCCCAGGAGGTCAGGAGAGACAGGCGGGAGGAGCCATCTAGGAGGAATCGGAGAGGAGTGGAGGGCGATTGCCCCGCCCACTCGGGCACAGGGAGCCTGTTGGGCTCCCAGGTGAGGTCCCCTGCCCTCTGAGACCAGCGGTGGGGGGCACGCCTGGGACCCTTCTGTTCCTTGAGCCTAAGCCCCACCCCCACCCCTGCCAGCTCCCAGGGCCTTTTCCAGCCCTGTGGGTCCTGAGCATTGGCCCCACCCACCACCCAAACCTGCCCTTAGGCCCCACCTTCCACAGCCAAGGCCTTCCGCCCCCCCTGCCACCCCCTTTTTTTTTGCCACCCTAGGTGGCTTGCGGGATCTTGGTTCACGAGCCTGGGTTCAGGCCAAAGCTCCTACGGTGGGAGCTCCAAATCTGAACCACTGGACTAACAGAGAACCTCAGACCCCAGGGAATATTCATTGGAGTGAGGTCTCATGTAGTTCCTCATCTCAGCACCAAGACCCAGCTCTACCCAACAGCCTACAAACGCCAGTGTTGAAAGCCTCAGGCCAAACAACCAGTAAGACAGGAACACAATCCCACTCATAAAAAGAAAAACCAAAACCAAAACCAAAATGAGATGGCAAAAAAATGTGTCACAGATGAAGAAGCAAGGTAAAAACCTACAAGACCAAATAAATGAGGAGAATATAGGCAATCTACCTGAAAAATAATTCAGAGTAATGATAGTAAAGATGATCCAGAATCTTGGAAATAAAATGGAGGCACAGATTCAGAAAACACAAGAAATGTTTAACAAAGATCTAGAAGAACTAAAGAACAAACAAACAGAGATAAACAACACAATAACTGAAATGAAAAATACACTAGAAGGAATCAATAACAGAATAACTGAGGTAGAAGAACGAATAAGTGAGCTGGAAGACAAAATGATGGAAATAACTGCCGAGGAGCAGAATAAAGAAAAAAGAATGAAAAGAATTGAAGACGCTCTCAGAGAACTCTGGGACAACACTAGACACAGCAACATTTGAATTATAGGGATCCCAGAAGAAGAAGAGAAAAAGAAAGGGACTGAGAAAATATTTGAAGAGATTATAGTTGAAAACTTCCCTAACATGGGAAAGGAAATAGTCACCCAAGTCCAGGAAACACAGAGAGTCCCATACAGGATAAACCCTAGGAAAAACACCAAGACACATATTAATCAAACTAACAAAAATTAAATTCAAAGAAAAAATATTAAAAGCAGCAAGGGAAAAACAAAAAATAACGTACAAAGGACTCCCCATAGGTTCCAGCTGATGTTTCAGCAGAAACTCTCCAGGCCAGAAGAGAGTGGCAGGATATACTTAGAGGGATGAAAGGGAAGAACCTACAACCAAGATTACTCTGCCCAGCAAGGATCTCATTCAAATTCGATGGAGAAATCAAAAGCTTTTCAGACAAGCAAAAGCTAAGAGAATTCAACACCACCACACCAGCTTTACAACAAATGTTAAAGAAACTTCTCTAAGCAGGAAACACAAGAGAAGAAAAAGACCCACAAAAACAAACCCAAAACAATTAAGAAAGTGGTAATAGGAGCATGGTACTGATAATAACCTTGAATGTAAATGGATTAAATACCCCAACCAAAAGACACAGACTGGCTGAATGGATACAAAAATAAGACCCATATATATAGTGTCTGCAAGAGACCCACTTCAGACCTAGGGATACATATAGACCGAAAGTGAAGGGATGGAAAAGGATATTCCATGCAAATGGAAATCAGAAGAAAGCTGGAGTAGCAATACTCGTATCAGATAAAATAGACTTTAAAATAAAGACTGTTACAAGAGGTAAGGAGGGACACTACATAATAATCAAAGGATCAATCCAAGAAAAAGATATAACAGTTATAAATGTTTATGCACCCAACATAGGAGCACCTCAATACATAAGGCAAATGCTAACAACCGTGAAAGGAGAAATCGACAGTAACACAATAATAGAGGGGGACGTTAACACTCCACTTACACCAATGGACAGATCATCCAAACAGAACATAAAGAAACACAAGCTTTAAATGACACAATAGACCAGATAGATCTAATTGATGTCTACAGAACATTCCACCCAAAAGTGGTACAATACACTTTCTTCTAAAGTGCACATGAAACATTCTCCAGGATAGATCACATCTTGGGTCACAAATCAAGCCTCGGAAAATTTAAGAAAATTGAAGTCGTATCAAGCATCTTTTCCGACCACAATGCTATGAGATTGGAAATCGATTAAAGGAAAAAAACTGTAAGAAACACAAATACATGGAGGCTAAACAGTGCACTACTAAATAACCAAGAGATTACTGAAGAAATCAAAGAAGAAATTAAAAAATTCATAGAAACAAACGACAATGAAAACATGCCAACCCAAAACCTATGGGACACAGCAAAAGCAGTTCTAAGAAGGAAGCTTATAGCAATACAGTTTCACCTCAAGGAACAAGAAATATCTCAAATAAACAATCTAACCCTACACTTAAAACAACTAGAGAAAGAAGAACAAAGAAACCCAAAGTCAGTAGAAGGAAAGAAATCATGAAGATCAGAGCAGAATTAAATGAAATAGAAACGAAGAAAACAATAGCAAAGATCAATAAAACTAAAAGCTGGTTCTTTGAGAAGATAAATAAAATTGATAAACCCTTAGCCAGACTCATTAAGAAAAAAGGGAGAAGACTCAAATCAATAGAATTAGAAATGAAAAGTGAGAAATCACAACTGACACTGCAGAAATACAAAGGATGATAAGAGACTACTACAGACAACTATATGCCAATAAAATGGACAACCACAAAGAAATGGACAGTCTTGGAAAGGTACAATTTTCCAAGACTGAACGAAGAATTAGAAAATACAAACAGACCTATCACAAGTAATTAAATTGAAACTGTAATTAAAAATCTTCCAACAAACAAAAGTCCAGGACCAGACGGCTTCAGAGGCAAATTCTGTCAAACATTTAGAGAAGAGCTAACACCAGTCCTTCTCAAACTCTTCCAAAAAATTGCAGAGGGAGAAACACTCCCAAATTCATTCTACAAAGCCACCATCACCCCGATACTAAAACCAGAAAAAGATATCCCCAAAAAAGAAAATTATAGACCAGTATCACTGATGAACATAGATGCAAAAATCCTGAACAAAATACTAGCAAACAGAATCCAACAGCACATTAAAAGTATCATAAATCATGATCAACTGGGATTTATCCCAGGAATTCAAGGATTGTTCAGTATATGCAAATCAATACAACACATTAACAAGTTAAGGAATAAAAACCATATGATCATCTCAATAGATGCAGAAAAAGCTTTTGACAAAATTCAACACTCGTTTATGATTAAAAAACTCTCCAGAAAATGGGCATAGAAGGAACCTTCCTCAACATAGTAAAGGCCATATATGACAAACCCACAGCAAACATCATACTCAATGGTGAAAAACTGAAAGCACTTCCACTAAGATCAGGAACAAGACAAGGATGTCCACTCTCACCACTCTTATTCAACATAGTTTGGAAGTCCTAGCCTCAGCAGTCAGAGAAGAAAAAGAAATAAAAAGAATACAAATTGGAAAAGAAGAATTAAAATGTCATTCTTTGCCGATGACATGATACTATACATAGAAAATCCTAAAGGTGCCACCAGAAAACTAGAACTAATCAATGAATTTGGTAAGGTTGCAGGATACAAAATTAGTGCACAGAAATCTCTGGCATTCCTATACACCAACAACAAAAAATAAGAAAGAAAAATTAAGGAAACACTCTCATTTACCATTGCAACAAAAAGAATAAAATACCTAGGAATAAACCTGCCTAAGGAGGTGAAAGGCTTGTACTCAGAAAACTATAAAACACTGATGAAAGAAATCAAAGATGACATAAACAGATGGAGAAATATACCATGTTCTTGTATTAGAAGAATCAATAATTGTGGAAATGACTGTACTGCGCAAAGCAATCTACAGATTCAATGTAATCCCTATCAAACTACCAATAGCATTCTTCACAGAATTAGAACAAAAAATTTTGCAATTCGTATGGAAACACAAAAGACCCCGAATAGCCAAAGCAATCTTGAGAAAGAAAAACAGAGTTGGAGGAATCAGGCTCCCTGACTTCAAATTATACCACAAAGCTACAGTAATCAAGACAGTATGGTACTGGCACAGAAACAGAAATATAGATCAATGGTGCAGGATAGAATGCCCAGAGATAAACCCATGCACATATGGGCACTTAATTTATGACAGAGGAGGCAAGACCATACAGTGGAGAAAAGTCAGCCTCTTCAATAAGTGGTGCTGGGCAGGGAGATCAGCTCGGTGCTTTGTGACCGCCTGGAGGGGTGGGATGGGGAGGGTGGGAGGGAGGGAGATGCATGAGGGAAGGGATGTGGGAACAGATGTATATGTATGACTGATTCACTTTGTTATAAAGCAGAAACTAATAAAAAAAAAAAAAAGTGGTGCTGGGAAAACTACCGCTACATGTAAAAGCATGAAATTAGAACACTACCTAACACCATACACAGAAATATACTCCAAATGGATTAAAGACTTAAATGTAAGATCAGACACTATAAAACTCTTAGAAGAAAACGTAGGAAAACACTCTTTGACATAAACCACAGCAAGATCTTTTGTGACCCACTTCCTAGAGTAATGGAAATAAAAACAAAAATAAACAAATGGGGAGCTTCCCTGGTGGCACAGTGGTTGAGAGTCCGCCTGCTGATGCAGGGGACACGGGTTCGTGCCCCGGTCCGGGAAGATCCCACATGCCGTGGAGCGGCTAGGCCTGTGAGCCATGGCCGCTGAGCCTGCGCGTCCGGGGCCTGTGCTCCGCAACGGGAGAGGCCACAACAGTGAGAGGCCCGTGTACTGCAAAAGAAATAAAAATAAAATAAACAAATAATGGGACTTAATTAAACTCAAAAGCTTTTGCACAACAAAGGAAACCATAAACAAGACAAAAAGACAACCCTCAGAATGGGAGAATATATTTGCAAATGAAACAACAGACAACAGATCAGTCTACAAAATATACAAACAGCTCATGGAGCTCAATATCAGAAAAACAAACAATCCAGTTAAAAAATGGGTGGAAGACCTAAATAGACATTTCACCAAGGAAGACATACAGATGGCCAAGAGGCACATGAAAAGATGCTCAGCATCACTAATTACTAGAGAAATGCAAATCAAAACTACAATGAGGTATCACCTCACGCCACTCAGAATGGCCATTATCAAAAAGTCTAGAAACAATAAATGCTAGAAAGGGTGTGGTGAAAAGGGACCCTCCTGCACTGTTGGTGGGAATGTAAATTGATACAACCACTATCAAAATGGTATGGAGGTTCCTTAAAAAACTAAAAATAGAATTACCATATGACCCAGCTGTCCCACTACTGGACATATACCCTGAGAAAACCACAATTCAGAAAGAGACATGTACTACAATGTTCATTGCAGCACTATTTACAATAGCCAGGACATGGAAGCAACCTAAGTGTCCATCGACAGATGAATGGATAAAGAAGATGTGGCACATATATACAATGGAATATTACTCAGCCATAAAAAGAAACGAAAACTGTAGTTATCTGTAGTGAGGTGGATGGCCCTAGAGTCTGTCATACAGAGTGAAGTAAGTCAGAAAGAGAAAAACAAATACCGTATGCTAATGCATATATATGGAATTAAAAAAAGAAAAAAAAACTGGTGGTGATGAACCTAGTTGCAGGGCAGGAGTAAAGAAGTAGACATAGAAAATGGACTTGAGGACATAGGGTGGGAGGGCAAAGCTCGGGTGAAGTGAGAGTAGCATCGATGTATATACACTACCGAATGTAAAGTAGTTGGCTGGTGGGAAGCAGCAGCATAGCACAGGGAGATCTGCTCAGTCCTCTGCGATGACCTAGCCAGTGGGATAGGGAGGATGGGAGGGAGGCTGAAGAGGGAGGGGATATGGGGATATGTATATGCATATGGATGATTCGCTTTGTTGTGCAACAGAAACTAACACAGTATTGTGAAGCAATTATACTCCAATAAAGATCTATTAAAAAAATAAAGTAAAATAAAACCTCTGCTGAGCACAGGGAACTCTACTCAATACTCTATAATGACCTCTCTGGGGAAAGAATCTAAAAAATGAGCGGATGTATGTATATGTATAACCGAATCACTTTTCTGTACAGCAAAAACTAACACAACATTGTAAATCAACTATACTCCAATAGAAATTTAAAAAAATAAACAAAAAGAATGGGGGAAACATTTCATGCACTAGAAAGCACTGAGGGAGTGGAAGCTCAAAACAGGCTCTGTGGAGGAGAAGCAGGTTTATATGGAAGGGTGGTGACACATGCGTCATAATTAACACATACGCTTGATGGGCAGGATGCTGTTCTTGGGTTTTGTGCTTCTAATATTTTCCTTCTGCTTTTTCTCTAGGATATCGAGTCATTGATGTCTGAGGGAAATAAGTCTCGGACGGTAGCTGCGACCAACATGAATGAAGAAAGTAGCCGCTCCCATGCTGTGTTCAACATCATCATCACACAGACGCTGTATGACCTACAGTCTGGGGTGAGGGATCAGGGTAGAACCTTCGGTGGCAGTGAAAGAACTCTCCCTGCATGAGTGAACTGTTTCATGACTGGATTCAGTTCCTGAGAACTGTATGCCAGCTCTTCTACTTACTAGATGAGCTACTTTGCTTACATCATTTAATTTGTTAGGTCTTACTTTATATATAACATTTAAAAAAAATTGGATTCCTTGTATAAACTCCCTAAAGGACGTGATGATGTCACCATACAGCTTTTAATATGTATCCTTTCATACTGAAATTCCCCTAAAAACAACTGGGTTTACTTCATAGTCACTAAGGGATATTAAAGAGGAAACTGCAACATTTAGCCTAAAGAAAGCTTTTTCAAAAAAAGAAGGATTTGACCTGAATACGGAGGAATCCTCATGTCCTGGTATGTTCTCATAGGTGCCTAAAAGCTCCAGCTTTCTGACTGTATTCTGGAAAGCCCAGTGCACTTGCTTCCCAACTACAAAACAAAATGCCACAGTGCTACGCCAACCTAAATTTTGCCCATGAAACTGCTAGTCTAAGAACTCTTCTTACAATTTAAAATATTCTTGAGGAGTATGCCTTGTTGCAGCGGGATGGCTTTAGTTGTGGTGCTGAGATATATGTAGATGTCTGTGTGGTTTCTGCACTCACGTGTGTCGTTTCTCTCGTTTCTCACGACTAGAATTCGGGAGAGAAAGTGAGCAAGGTCAGCTTGGTGGACCTGGCGGGTAGCGAGAGAGTGTCTAAAACGGGAGCTGCGGGAGAGCGACTGAAAGAAGGCAGCAACATTAACAAGTAAGAGGCTGGTGCAACTCCCGCGTTGAACTGGAACGCCCCACCCAGCTTCTTGTGTGCCTGGGGGACTTGTCACATTATCAGGGGTCAGATGGCTCTGATCACAGATGATTCAGAGTCTGTGTAGCTTTAGTGAACTGGGTTGAAGAAAAACATCCACCTGCCTCTATTGAGATGCATGAGGTTTAGTAAAATGCCTCAAACATTGTACAGACACCCAGTGTATCACTGTATAATATAGTCTTAGGTGAACGCAAGTTGCAATTTTGTAAATCCAATCATATCTTAAATTTAACTCGAGGAGCTTATTCTGTAAGAAAATCTGCTTCGAATCCCTTTGTAAGGCTAGTACTGTTTAAACATCAATACCTGCCCCCGAAAAGTAACATTTATTGACGAACTGCCATCCTGAAATCTCACTCTTTGCCTTGAGTGCCTGCAGCATGCCCAGGGATGTGGTGAAGGCTGAAGGAGAGCCGAGGTGCTGGGTGTGTAGGAGTTGGCCCGGTGGACAAGGAGATGAAGGCATTTCACTCAGAGGGTACAGCACAGGCACAGTAAATGCCCATAATGTGCTTAGAACAAAGCCTGGCACGTAGTATACGCTGAATAAATATTAATGGTTGTAGCTATTATTTTTATAAGCTGTATAAACAGCGTGAGTAGAAAGTAGCTTTGTTTGTACTTGAATTTTTCTGTTGAGACACAGAAGGTGACAAGAGAATATAGTCAGGAACATGTTTGTGCAGCTTGCATTTCAAAATGGTACTGGCACATTGTAATTTTACAAAAGTTTACAAAAGTTTAAAATTAGCAGTGAAATATCACCCCCTCTATCAGATGGACAGAGCCGTGCTCACTGCACAGGCGGCTGCTTTACGGGGTTAACTCCCAGTCATTCTGTCTCCTGCTCTCATAACAAAGGATTTTGCTCTATTTCATGACAAAGCATTGTAGGAGCCCAGGCGGGCACACAGCTCTGCATTCCAAAATGAGTGCAAGAACCAGGATGGGGAAGCAGAAATGAGGGTGTGAGGATGCAGGTACCAAAGAAAAGACTGTCAGCCCTCCTAGACCTTTGTTTACTGGTGCTAAGCCATGCCAGCCCTTTGCCTGTGTCTACACTTGCGGGAAGCCACTGGGAATTCTGTGCTGTGAATTTATGGAAATTTTGAGTATGGCTGGCCTTCATGTGTAATGATTACTAGTTTCTGTTGACCTCTTACTACATGCCAGGCACTGTTCTGAATGCTCTATATGTAATAAGTCACATCAGCATTGTGAGATGGGTCTATTATACCCATTTTACAGATGAGGAGACCAAGGTAGAGAGCAGTGGAATAATATATCCAGGGTCACAAAACTCTAAGCGTGGATCCTAGATTTGGTTTTAGGCAGTTTGGCTCGAGAGCCCAGGCTCACCCCACTGCTGTAAGTGGGGTACCCAAGTGTTCTGTTTGTCCTGATTGATACTTTTGTCCCAGAGGAAATATTAATAGTGCCCCCTTCAATTTGGACACTAAATTATGTAGTGTCTCAAACTGGACTATCTCAAGGCCACATGATAACATGATTTAGGTACTGCAGCTACTGGCTCTTTTCCATTATGACTTAATGGATTGAATGGCATTCTCTTAGCTTCCTACTATCTTTCCTTAGCTATATACTGGCTCTTTCACAAATGGATTTATGTATTCCTTACTACTAGTCTGTGAGATGTCTACATTTTTATGGTTCTTTTTAGTTTTGTTTTTTTTTTTGTTTTTTTTTTTGCGGTATGCAGGCCTCTCACTGTTGCGGCCTCTCCCATTGCGGAGCACAGGCTCCGGACGCGCAGGCTCAGCGGCCATGGCTCACGGGCCCAGCCGCTCCGCGGCATGTGGGATCCTCCCAGACCGGGGCACGAATCCGTGTCCCCTGCATCGGCAGGCGGACTCTCAACCACTGCGCCACCAGGGAAGCCCAGTTCTTTTTAGTTTTGGGAGCACTTTCGTATGCATTATTTCATGTGAGGTTCATTATATGTATCTTTTCCTCTGTTTAAAGATGAGGTTGGAGATATTTAAGTAGTATTAATAAAAGCTGAGCAGACGTTTATTAAGCCTCTGCTATGTGTCTGGCACTGCATTAGATGTGGGAATGCAAGAGGAACTTAGATATTGTTGTAGACAGAATATTGCTTGCCTGTCCTCCAAATGTGTCCGGGTCCTAATTCCCAAAACATGTGCATATTTTACCTCACAAAGGGATTTTGCAGATGTGATTAAGTTAAAGATTTTGAGATGAGAAGATTATTCGGGTGGGTCTGATGTAATCAGAAAGCTCCTTGTAAGTGAAAGAAGGAAATGGCAGAGCCAGCGTCAGGGTGACATGGGTGAGAAAGACCTCACAGTCCATTGCTCGCATGAGGACGGAGGAAGGGGCCACGAGCTGAGAGACGTGGGCACCTGTAGAAGCTGGAAAAGGCGAGGAAACGGTTCTCCCCTCGAGCCTCCAGAAGGCACATAGCACTGTTGGCACCTTGGTTTTAGCTCAGGGAAGCACGTTCTGGACTTCTGGCCTCCAGAACTGTAAGATGATACAGTTGTGTTGTTTTAGGCCACTGTGTCTGTGGTTATTTGTTACAGCATGATTGCTGCCCTCGAGGAGCACATAGGTTAAGATACAGTAAGTTACTTCATCCAAAAAAGCAAAAGAAGGTGGGGGGATTTTCTTGAGCAGGTAATGTTGAGAAGCGCTACATCACCCAGCATTGAAGCATGTTTTTTTAGGACACATTTACCAGCCTGTGGATGTTTGCCAAGTTGGTCTTGTGCTTTTCCAAAAATAGCTGGCTCGAAGGGAGTGGAGCCGTCTCTGAACCCTTTCCCTTGAACCTTAGTCCAGGGCTTTTTTCTTTACCCCACACATCTCTCTCAGCTCCCTGAGTTGGTGCATATGTGCTGGGAGCCCACTGTGGGTCCAGGTCTCCACCAGGTGTCCTCCAGGTTCTCAGCATGGTCATTGATACTTAGTCACTGAATTGATGGGACATCTTCTCACAGTAGGACCATGCCATGGTCTGCACAGCTGTCTTAGAGACCTTTGTAGAAAGAGAGGCCCGTAGTCCTTTACCTGCAGTTCCAAAATCCAAAGTGCTCTGAAAACCAAGTGCTTTTCTGATTTTCTTCATAGCTCACTTGTTGGTGAACCCTCACCCGAACTCTGATGAGGTCTTTATCTTCATGTATGGTCTTTATTTTATTTATTTTTTATTTCTTTGCAGTATGCGGGCCTCTCACTATTGTGGCCTCTCCCGCTGCGGAGCACAGGCTCCGGACGCGCAGGCTCAGCGGCCATGGCCCACGGGCCCAGCGGCTCCGCGGCATGTGGGATCCTCCTGGACCGGGGCACGAACCCGCGTCCCCTGCATCGGCAGGCAGACCCTCAGCCACTGCGCCACCAGGGAAGCCCTGTATGGTCTTTATTTACTCATTTAGTGTGGCCATTCATAAGTTTAGCTGCAGAAATGTTAATGAATTTTACTATGGGCTGCTGTCCCAGATCCCACAGTGGTCATGGGTAAGTGTATGCACTGAACTTCCTCAAATCCAAAATATTCTGAATTTCAAAGCACATGTAGCCCCAAGGATATCCAATGAGAGATGAATGGACCTGCACTTTTTTGTTCCATTTAGCAAATATGTGTTGAACACCGACTGGGCATAAGAAGAAAGGGGTGAGTAAGATCAGACCCTGGCCTCAGGAAGTTCAAGGTCCAGTGGGGAAGGAGACCTTTGGAGGAGTGATATTAATACATTAACTGCCATAGAAACTTACACACAGGGTGCTGGCAGGTTTGTGGGAGGCTTCCCAGAGGAGACACGGGAGCTTCTTAGTTACAGAAACTAGGGGTGTGACCTTTCTGTGCCTCAGTTTCCACACCTGTAAAATGTGGATGAGCAAACACTACGAGTAAGGCTGTTGTGAGGATTAAATTAGTGACTACTTGTAGCATGCTTAGAACAGGCCTACCCGTAGTAAGCTCTATGTAAGTGTGTACTAGTAAAATAAATAGTATATTGAAACTGCTGCCTGATAGTTCCACAAATGGTTTTTTAAGCCTTAAAATCAGTGCCCAGTGGAGGGCTAAAATTAAAGAAATCTCTGACATGTTTCCTAAGCTTTTTCTCAGCCTCCTACTGGGGCTTCTTTATATGGAACATTAATAATCCTCTTAAGCAGACCTGCCAGGGACTTCACACAGACATTAGTGTCTGCTTAATGGGCTATGGATTTAGGGGCTTCATCTCTCCTTAAGCTCTTAAGAGCTTTACAGCACACGTTATTCCTTCACGCGGAGAGCTAAGGCACTGTGTGGCTGTACCGCCAAGGCCTGTGCAGGGCCAGGGAGGGATAGGTGATCTGTAGACCATCTTCACAGGGGACGTGTCTGGGAGTCCGTCTGCTGCTCCTCCATCTACTGAGGGCGGAAGGACGAAGCCTTTCCCTGCTCCTGGAGACTGGCTGGTTCAACTTCTCTGAGAACTCACTTAGATCATGGAACACTCTCTAATACCCCTGGGAATGCCATTGAAAACGGTTCTGTTTTATTCTCAGCAATGGCCAACCATTAAATGCCAACAGTATTCAGCTAATGAGTATCTTCCCCAGTCTCCTTTCCATTTCAATTACTGTGGTTAATAATGAAGTATAGGGCTTCCCTGGTGGCGCAGTGGTTGAGAGTCCGCCTGCTAATGCAGGGGACACGGGTTCGTGCCCCGGTCTGGGAAGATCCCACATGCCGCAGAGCGGCTGGGCCTGTGAGCCATGGCCACTGGGCCTGCGCATCCGGAGCCTGTGCTCCGCACCAGGAGAGGCCACGGCAGTGAGAGGCCCGCGTACCGCAAAAAAAAAATAAATAAATAAAAATAAATAAAATAAAATAAAGTATATACTAAACATTTCCAAAAATGGGCTCTACTGAACAGTTGTTTGAGGGATAGTAATATATGTTACTCCTAGGATTCTGTCATATAATTTGTTTTAATAACTTATAAGCACAATGTTTCTAATGTTTCATGTGACTCAATCCTTTTTTTCTTCTTGAGCACCCTCCATGACTCTTGTTCATTTCCCCTCGGAAACCTCATTTCAGTGGGTTTTGCCTGCAGAACTAAACATGAACTTGTACCAGGGAATAAAAGTGGCCTGCCTTCTGTCCATTATTCAGGGGCGGGTGGGGGTCCTTGTTAATTTACCACTTGTGCCACTTGTGCATTGCAGGGTCCACATATGTGTCCACATATGTGAAGAAAGAAATCTGAATAAATGTCTCTGTATTTAACACAAGAGACCCACAAGGGACAGAGCAACAATTTGCTCCTGAGGATGCAGGAGCCACATCTTTGGGGACATGTGCCTTTGTTACTTCAGTGTTTCCCAAAACATTCTTGTGAAATACTAGTTCCTCAAGTGGCTCTGGGGAGAAAAAGACCCCTGGATAAATAATTTTGAGAAAGGCTACTTATAAAGCCTTCCTTTGGCGATTCCCAGTGCTAAAAGCGCTCAGAAATCCTGCAGTCATGAATCCCGTATAACTTCATGATTCCCTGAGCTTACTTGATGACAGAATTCTAGGTATAACGTATATTAATGTCTCCAGAACAAATGTGCAAAAGAACGTTTTTGTTTTTTTTTTTTTTTGGAAATGTTCATATATGCTTTTTTATTACACCACAGCAATTAAAATGGAAATGAGATTGGGAATGATACTCATTAGATGAACATTTGGGTTTAATGATTTGCATTAGTCACTGGAAAACAGTGGTGAGCGGAAATGAGGCCCATACCGTAGATATAACTGTTTTCTTTCCTCTCCTGTCATGTGATGGTGCTGTCCTTTCCCCATAATTTTCCACATAAATTGCCACTTTGCATTTCTCCTTTCCTGTAAGGAGTGGGGACTTCCTGGGGAAGAGGGCTAAACTCAGTTCCACTAACTTCATCATCTTTTGACTAATTCTGTAAAAGCCAAGGATTGCCTTATGCGGTAAGCAACAGAAACCACTGCAATGACAACCAAGTGATGAGTTCATCTTCCTCACTTAACAAGAAGTCAGAGGCAGGTCCAGCACCTCAGAAATGCTATCAGGCACACAGCTGTATGGACTAACCTTAGTATGCGTTCATGTGGTTCTCATGACCTCAAGAGAGCTCTACCATTCCAGGCATTGCATCCATATCTGTGTTCCAAACAAGATGGGGACATGACCACCGGCTTCTGTCAGCTGACTATGTACCTTTTCTATCAGGAGAACCATAGCCTGCTTGGAAGCCCCTCCCAGGAATAGCTCCCTACGTCTCATTGGCCAGAACTGTGTTTCATGGCTTCTCCAAGCTGCAGAGGACTCTAGAGATTTTAGCTCGGTTCACCCTTCCCAGCAAAATCAGGTGTCCGTTGGCAAGTAAGAAGGGGAAAATGGATATTGGGCCAGCACCCACAGAGTGTACCCAAACCGTCATTGAATTAGTCCTTTGTAGAAAGAGGTTCGTCTTCTGTTCTTCACTGTATTCTAGACTCAGCGTAGTAACTTGGCAAATATTGACGGAGTGCTTTCTGTAAGCCAGGCATAGCAGTCTCTGCTGCCACGGTGGTCACAGTCTAAGTAGAAAGAGCAATGCATACACAGCTGACTCTGACAAAGTTTAACGAGTCCTACACTTATGATCTTAGAAAAAGATCACTGGAAACATAGGTAAAATAGATTTGAAATCCATCCTAGACATTATAGTTAACTCACATCACATCATATCTACTCCTAAGGGAAGGAATCTGGTGATTGGAGTTTAAAGGGAAACTAGGTAGGTTTAAGGAAGGTATAGAAAAGCAAAAACAAAAACAAAAACAGTTGAATTATGACAATTTTTAAAATTGGGGTATAGTTCCTTTACAGTGTTGTGTTGGTTTCTGCTGTCCAGTGAAGTGAATCAGCTGTATGTATACATATATCTGACAAACTTTTTTTAGCGAGCCACTTTTATTTTTGATCCTCCTGAGTTTTATTTACTTTCTTTCTGATCCCGAATTCTCCCTTGCTGTAGTTGGCTGTCTGGTTTTTTTTGTTTGTTTGTTTGTTTGCGGTACGCGGACCTCTCACTGTTGTGGCCTCTCCCGTTGCGGAGCACAGGCTCTGGACGCGCAGGCTCAGCGGACCGGGGCACGAATCCGTGTCCCCTGCCTCGGCAGTAGGACTCTCAACCACTGCGCCACCAGGGAAGCCCCTGGCTGTCTGCTTATAGATGTTATCCCCTGGCCTAAGTCTTCCTTCCTCTGCAGCCAGCCACCGCCCCCCACCCCCCCACCCCGCCCAAGAATTTGTGGTGAGAGATTTAACTGTTAGGAACTTCCTCACTGTCTCCACCTCCAGCAGGTTCGGGAAAGGAGCTGAGCTTTCCTAGACCGAGCAAGATTCCTGGAGTAACGTTTTCAGCCCCTAAAATTGGCAAAACACTCCCACCCTGTTCTGACACCCATGAGCTGCCTGTTTGCCTCCAGGCTGAAACAGCAGGGCTAGCAGGGTCCATGATTAGTTATTTTGTTATATTTTTAAGGTCCCTGGAAATAAAATTCCCATTAAAATATGTAAGCCTAGTGATGAACTTTCAGACATTGAACTTTCAAATGGTTTTTAGGATCCTAGATGCCCCTGGATCACTGCTTCCGGGGGGGAACCCAGAAAGGGGCGGTGGCATGGACCCCTCGTCACTGGGTAACCTGGTGACCTCTCAGTCATCACTGAGTCCCACTCATTCTGCAGTTTATTTCTTTTTGTTCCAAGAGGACCATATTAGGTTCAGATGAAGTTCTTGTTTTGAATGTATGCACACCGTTAGGTAAAGAGCATGGCTTCTACAAGTGTTAAGCTTCTCTAACTGAATAAGTTATAGAGCTGTAGGACTACTGTTAACCTCAGAATTGCCGATATTGACCCTTGAGTCGCTGAGCTCTTTGTAGTTGGTATGAATTAAAGTAATTTCTGCTGCATTGGGGTATGAAAAATTGGGGATAGTCCAAAGAGTTGCTTCCAAATGAAAATTTCATTTCAATAGTAGCAAAATGTGAAAAATGCCCAGTATTCTATATCTAAAGCAGAAATGTGTTTTTGCCTTATATTGAACTCCTTTTTCCCTCTATTTCATATATATCACATGCCATTTTTCTTTCTTAAAATTTCTTTTAAAGTGTACAATTCGGTAGCTTTATGATATTCATAGAGTTGTGTAACCATTACCACAATCTAATTTTAAAACATTTTCATCATCCCCAAAAGAAACCTGGTGTCCAAATCATTCCCCCTTCCCCCGACCTCCCCAGCCCCAGGCAACCACGACTGCCATCTCTATAGGTTTGCCTCTTCTGGATATTTCATATATAAATGGAATCAAACAGTATATGGCTGTATCAGTTTCCTAGTGTTATAACAGATTACCACAAACTGGATGGGTTAAAACAACAGTAATATATTTTCTCACAGTTCTGAAAGCCAGAGGTCCAAAATCAAGGGATTAGCAGGGTTGGTTCCTTCTTGGGGACTCAGAGGGAAAACCTCTTCCATGCCTCTCTCCTACCTTCTAGTGGTTGCCAGCACTCCTTGGCTTGTGGATGCATCACTCCAGTCTCTGCCTCCATTTGCACCTGTTGTTTTTCCCTGTGTGTCTTCGTGTCTTCTCATGGCTTTATTTTAAGGACACCAGTCATTGGATCAGAGCCCTCCCTAAGCCAGTATGATCTCATCTTAACTATTTACATCTGCAAGGACCTTATTTCCAAATGAGGTCACATCTAAGGTTCTGGTGAACATGAATTTGGGGGTGGGGAGTAGGCACTATACAACCCAGCACAGTGGCTTTTTGTGTTTGTCTTCTTTCTCTTATAAGTTTTCAAGGTTCATCCATGTTGTAGCATGTATCAGAACTTCATTCCTCTCATAGGGCTGAATAATACTCCTTCGCAAGGACATGCCACATTTTATTCTTCCCTTCATCATTCGGTGGACATTTGGGCTGGTTCCACATTTTGGCTGTTGTGAATATTGCTGCTATGAAAATTGTTATACAAGTTTTTGTTTGGACATATGTTTTCATTTCTCTTGGGGTGGATTTGTTTAACTTTTAAATTTGTCAATTATGATACACATATTTATGTCACTTGGCAGTAATGGTTGTTGGTTATTAAAATTCTGACTCATTTTTGCCTCTTGGAATTGCTTTGTATTTCAATGACTTTTCCAGTGACTCACCTTTGGAGAATTATATTGTGTGGTGGGAAATATACTTTTACTCCTTTCAACTTATTTAATGGAAATCTATTGTTAACATTAGAAAGAAAGCTATGTAGTCTTTCAGTTGCTAAGCTCTAGTCACATGCTGATTTGTGTCCTTCCTTGTTTTTTATAAATAGTAGTAGCTTTTAATTTTTTAATCATTTACAAAGGGTTTTGTCTTTATGATACCATGTAACCTTCCTTGCAGTCCCGGGAGATGTCCTGAGACTGCTCTTTTCTGGCTGCTAAACTTGGAATTCAGTTGATTTCTTTTAAAAGAGCAATTGGTACTTAACTGTGATACAAGGATGTCCTTCATCCCTCAATACCACAAATCTGTTGTTTCTATGGTGATCTTTTCTCCAAGTGCAGAGAACATGTATTAACCACCACGGGACACTCATTAGCCTAGACTAGTGGTTCTCAAACTCTACCAGCATCAGAATCACCTGGAAGGCTTGTGAAAGCTCAGGTTCCTGAGTCCCACCATGAATGTTTGATTCAGTAGGTCTGTGGTGGGGCATGAGAATGTGCATTTCTAACAAGGCTGCAAGTTGCACTGGTGCTTCTGGTCCCAGGACCACTTTTGAGACTCATAGCCCTGGCACCTGAATGTATGTATCACTTTGGGGACTGTTCAGCCAGGTCTTCTCAAAATTTAATGTGCATGTGAATCACCTGGAGATACCTTTAACTGGTTCTGATTCAGTAGGCCTGGGAAGGCTTCCAAGATTCTGCTTGGGTAGTTCTTTGTTTTTGTTAAACTGTAGCAACTCCACATTGAAATAAGCTTGCCAGCTTTAAGCAGATGAACAGGATGTACCTTGTAACTGTAGTGGAAGGGTGCTTTGCGAGATACATTGTTACTCTGGGAAAATCAGGGGCCAGAGTGGTCCAAGTTAGACTCAAAGAGTAAATGGTTGAGACTTTAAACATAATATTTGAAGTAAGTTATAATTCTCTAGTGTGATCTTTTAAATATATGTTTCCAGGTTCTGAAATGAATGTTTCACAGTTCCTGTGATTGAACGGAATAGACTCTACAGGGATTCTAAATTCATTCTTTTAAATTAATGGGGTTACTTTTTGTTTTCCTTTTTCTCAGCTTCTTGACAAATGAATGTAGACTTGATGATATCAGCTTTAGGGACTTATAATTTTATTATTTTATTTTATTTTGTTTTATTTATTTATTTATTTATTTTGCGGTACGCGGGCCTCTCACCGTTGTGGCCTCTCCCGTTGCGGAGCACAGGCTCCGGACGTGCAGGCTCAGCGGCCATGGCTCACGGGCCCAGCCGCTCCGCGGCATGTGGGATCCTCCTGGACCGGGGCACGAACCCGTGTCCCCTGCATCGGCAGGCAGACTCTCAACCACTGCGCCACCAGGGAAGCCCAGGACTTTTAATTTTATACTTATTACCTAGAAGGATTATTATCTTACAAAAACTCAATAAATACTCCATAAAACTAATTTTTTCATTTTTCTCTTGGCAGATCACTTACAACCTTGGGGTTGGTTATCTCATCGCTGGCTGACCAGGCAGCTGGCAAGGGTAAAAACAAATTTGTGCCTTATCGCGATTCAGTCCTCACTTGGCTTCTTAAGGTAATTCATTGTTCTCGTGTTCTTTTCCAACTAGAAATTGGCTGTTTCAGTGGTGACAGCTGAGAAGTGTGTGCAAAATACTATACAACGAACTCCTGACAATACTGTTATCCTGATTCCTAAACATGCAGGATGAAAACTCATTCCTGTTGCCTTTTTTCCATTAATAATGCTGTTTGACAGGCATTGTGCATTGATGTGAATAGAGAGAGACCACATTTCATCTGTCATAAACTTACTTGTGAAATACAAACCCATTTCCACACTGAGTTTTCTTCACCGCGAAGGTCCTCCGTGCACGTTTGCTGCTTGCCTCATGCGTTGTGCATGGAATGGGCCTCGTTTCCTAAGATGCTATTTGAAATATTTTGCAGGACAATCTGGGGGGCAACAGCCAGACCTCTATGATCGCCACCATTAGCCCAGCAGCAGACAACTACGAAGAGACCCTCTCCACACTAAGATATGCCGATCGAGCCAAAAGGATCGTCAACCATGCCATTGTGAATGAGGATCCCAACGCAAAAGTCATCCGGGAGCTGCGGGAGGAAGTGGAGAAACTGCGAGAGCAGCTCTCGCAGGCAGAGGTATGGTCAGCCCGGTGCTCCTGTGATCCAAGCTCCCCGGCTCGTGGTGTCTGAGTGGCGAGGCAAGGTCGAGCTCGCTTGCACTTCCGGGTCACCTCATGTGGTTCAGCAGTTCTGAGTTGATGGGCATCTTCTCCGTGCTAAGCACTGTGAAGACACAGGCGTATAATGCAAGGCTCCGTCCCGTGAACTGACAGTCGAGGAAGCAGACAATTAAAAGAGAGGTGCTGCTATTGCCTGTTTGCTTCAGTCAATCAGTTGGCACTTGAGCCCAGATCTCTTCCAACGTGAAATCCTAAGACCCAAATATGCTGCTTTGATTAACATTGTAGATTACATTCCCACGCAGCCTTGCCATTTTCAGAGAAATTAGTTCTGTATCGTCTCCTCATTAAGTCATGGAGGACAAGGTGGTCAAGAATCGTTAGCATTAGGAAAAATTCAGAAATCTCCTTTTATTTTATCTTTTTTTAATCACCTCCTGACAGGGAACAAAATCATTTTGCGTTGTTACCATCTTTCCTTGGCTTTACCCAGACTTTAATAACCATAACCCTTTCCAAATAGCTGTTGCCAGAGAGGCATTGTCTCACTGACATAGTAACAGGACTGAGATGAAGGTCAAGTGCCTTAACTTCAGTCACATGCTTCCACAGGCCAGGATTCCGATGTGTACCTAAGGCTTCTAAGTTCACATCCCTTCATACTACTCTCTTCTGACCCCACAAAGAAAAGGAAGTCAAAGCCAGGGATCTGAATATTCCATCTGTTGGTGATCGTGGAGTTGCATTATAACTATTTGTTTACATGTCTTTCTCTTCTTCTTGGCCACGGGCTCCTGAAGTGCAAGAGGCGTGTTTTATTAATTTTTTTGTCGCTAACCCTTAGTACAACATTGATACTGGAAAGCACTTAGCACAATGACTTGCCCATGGTAAGTGCTCGATAAATGTTGCTCTTTTTGTGATTATCATCATAATCATCATTGAGTGCATCAAGCATAATTTTTTTTAAATCGATGCCAAGAAGGGTAGCAGAACACCTGAAAAATCAAAATGCTGATAAACTTTGATGAGAGTCATGATCCTAGGAGGAGAGTATAACGGCTCTGGAATTCGTCTGTAGGTGGATGATCTCCATCCTCCCTCTTTTCCGTGAATCTGCATCTCCACTGTGACCATATAATCTAGGGCGGGTAGCTAGAACAATGCCTGGCCAAAGGGCAGAGCAGAGGAGCCACAGCAGGTTCATGTAGAATTTTCATGTGTGTCCCCTTGGACCCAGCACTAAATGTCACTCCCAGGCTCTGTTAACAGAGTGAGACTCAAGCATCCTCAGCCGGCCTCCACATCATCGCCACTTCAGCTTCCTGTCCGAGCTCTGCCATCTTTCTTGGTCATAGGGTTATACTCTGCAGAAGCTCATGTTACTATAGGGTGTCAAAAAAGCATATGTGGTGGCCAAGTAAAGGCCCCCCAAATTTCTTAAGCTGCATATAGCTATATTTAGATCCCTTAATTATTCTCACTGAGCAAACACAGAGGGAAATTACTGCCTTTTTAACTAGAAGTCCTATTTCCAAGTGAGTAATAAATATGCTAAGTTTATTACCATCAATAAGAAAAGTAATTCCAATGGCCCAGACTCAAATTTTAAAATAAATGAGAATTGCCACCTTTCCTGGTAGGTTAATATAACTGGAATGTGTTTATTAGTGATGTGTGTTGATCTCTGTCTTATTGAAAAAGAAGTCTACTTAAGTAATTTGTTCTCATACTTTTCTATTTTGAAGATGAACTTTAGCATCTTTTAGGTCTTTAAATGTGAAATTTAAGTACGATGGATAAAATTACTCTGGGATGATTTGTATCAATTTAATTCAGAGCACTGGAATTTCTCTTTCTCCCTCAAAGAGTAGCAGCCATTTACTCTTCCACTTCATTTGATTAATAAAGGTCTAAAACCCCCTGACAGTATGTGGCTTAATTGCTTCCAGCAGACAGTTGATAACCGCTTAAGAAGGACAATAAGGGATTGTCTTGTACACAATGGTGGAAAAAATTAGAAAATCAGATTTCTCTGCTTTCATTTTAAAGGCTATGAAGGCCCCTGAACTGAAAGAGAAGCTCGAAGAGTCTGAAAAGCTGATAAGAGAACTAACAGTGACTTGGGAAGAGAAGCTGAGGAAAACAGAAGAAATTGCACAGGTAGCTTGATAACTTGGGCCTACAATATTGTGATTTTTTTAAATTTTATTTTTTAATTGAAGTAGAGTTGATTTACAATGCTGTGCCAATCTCTGCT